>NC_066580.1:138544735-139744735 GCF_024323335.1 Lathyrus oleraceus
ATTTAGAAATCGTAATAGTTTAGGTTGTCAACTGCGGTTTAAGCCTATATGAAATTTTATAACCTAATACTCATTTGCAAAACTTTACCCATAATTCTCATATGATTCATAATATGAATAAAATGTTTTTTCGTATCCTGAATGTTGTCTTTAGGTTTCATTCTGAAAAATTCATACTCATGGGTCAATGTGTTCATCCTATAGTTTTTTACCTTGGCAGTAGCTTCATGGGTAACTTGGAGAGTTTCCCACATTTCTTTTACAGTTTCACAATGAGAAACACACAAGAACTCATCAATACCCAGAGCGGTAGTAATAATGATTTTTGCTTTCAAACTATGCTACATTTTTCCTTATCCTATTTCATCTAAATATATCTATCTTTATTTTCCACAACACCCTCGACTAGAGTTGTGGGAACAAAATGACCATTTTTTATATAAGTCTAGATATCATAATCCATCCCCTTTATAAATATTATCATATTTTATTTCCACAAAGCATACCCTTCTCAGTTGAAAGATGTGGGTAAGTTTAATGAATCGTTTAAAGTCATTTCTACCACTTATGAAGATTAGTCTTATAATAGGAGTTAGGATATGACGCCATGTGTTGATCAAATGACTCCAATCATAAGAGGGGGGATAAATTGTGATATTCCAATTTCCAAAAAACTAGTTTATAAAAATTCCTTGATTTAAAATCATTTATGTTAATAGAGATAAATATGCATAGATAAAGTAGCAGAATTGATAAATAACTAAAATAAAAGAGATAAAGGATAAAAGATCACAAAAGAAATTTATCCTGATTTGGCTGAAACCACTTGGCCTATTGTAGTCCCCAAGAGTTCCTTCTTGAGATTCCACTAAAATAATCTTGAGATTTTATACACGATCAACCCAAACAACCTAACAAACAACTTGAGCTTTTACACAAGATTAACTCATAAACCTTCTTTAAACAACCAAAGCTTCTACACAGGTTTAGCTCTATAACCTTAACTAGAGCTTTTACACATGCTCTGTGAAGACAAGCTTCCAACAAATTTTGATGAAGACAATGAATTCAAGCTTAAATTTTATTATCAAAGAAGAAGAGGAAAAAATTGCTTTTGATATGAAAATTCATATCATATGCAGTGTTCAATTTTACTGATCATACATTTGAAAATATTCATGTCATACCTTGTTAAAATATTTTTTTAAATTTGTTAATTGCATTAGTTGAAAATAAATTTTGATACATGCATGAAGTTATGGACTTCGAAAATTGTTCAATTTAATTAAGCAAGCAACCAATTGACAGGATTCTGCAATCGATTGGATGGATCTTTGAAATTCAACATTTTAACCACTGCTATTGATTAACATGTTGCTGCAATTGATTGCATCAGTTCATTTTTTTCAAAATTTTAGTCCTTACAATTGATTGATAGGATTGTGCAATCGATTACACCTGAACAGTTTGGGAAAAATACTGATTCATGTTCACTACTTCACTCACTCCTTTTCATGACATATCTTAAATTTAATCTTATTATATTTCATAAATCTCTTCCAACTATTGCCATGTTTTATCAAGGGATGCTTTGATCACTATAAATACATTTCAAAATTTCATTTTACATTCACCTCTTTCAAATTAATCATAAAATCTCTCTGCATAATTTTCAACAAAACCTTTACACTAAGATACTTTTTGAAATACATTTTTATATCATATTCAACAAAGTATCTTTGAGCACTTAGAGAGCATTTGTTCTTGAATCTTTATATTTTGAAAGAGAAGAACATTTTAATCATTTGATTAAATCTTGTCCATTATACAAACTTACTTCTTGTACAAATTATTAATGTAAATTCCTAAGTATCAAGGATTGTTTGATATTAGGTGTGGTTACTTATCATCCAGGATTGTTAGAGATAAGGTTCAAGAAAAGGGAGGATTGTTTGATATTATGTGTGGTTACTTATCATCCAGAATTATTGGAGATAAGGTTGAAGAAAAGGGAGGATTATTTTCTTTTCTTGTGAAACAAGTTTCAAGAGGATTATTCTTGAAAACTTGGTTAGAGGCTTGTTTAGGAAGATATAGCTATAATAAAATCTCTTTCATGTTGTAAGGGGACTGGAGTACTCTCGGATTATGAGGGGAACCAGGATAATTCTCGGTGTTCTTTATTTTCTTTACTTTGTTGCTTTCTTCATCTAACCAAATCAAAAAAGAAGGAACCACTATCCATCAAAACAGGATAAAGTTTTTAAAAGTCCTAATTCACCCTCTCCCCCTTCTTAGGCTTATTCATAACTTACAATTTGGCATCAGAGCAGGTTATTGGTAACTTGCTCCTTAGATCCAGAAAATGGCTTCCGCAGGCACAAATCCGATTTTTAAAGATGGTGGAAGTAGCAACAAACCACCACTATTTTCGGTGAATATTTTGACTTTTATAAAATACGCATGAAGGCACATTTAGAAGCACAAGGAGAATTAATTTGGGATGCCGTTGAAAATGGTCCATTTGTTCCCACGAGTGTTGTCAACAATGTATGGATAGTAAATATTACGAGTGCATGGGATGATAACGATAAGAAAAAGGTTCTTTAAAAAGGCAACTAATATACTTCAGAGCACTCTTAGCATGGATGAATTTTTCCGTGTTTCTCAGTGTGAAACCACAAAGGAAATTTGGGATACTCTAGTTGAAACACATGAAGGAACCGATGAAGTTAAAAGGTCTAGATTAAATACATTAAGTCAAGAGTATGAGATGTTCAGAATACAGCCCGGAGAATCCATCATCGTATTACAAAAAAGATTTATATACTTGACAAATCATTTGATTATTCTTGGTATGACTTTAACTAATGATGAACTTAATCTTAAATTGCTTAGATATTTAACCAGAGAATGGGAACCAAAAGTAATGGCAATATCGGAAAAGAAAAGTCTTTCTACCATGACTTCCACATTCTTGTTTGGAAAACTACAAGAACATAAACTTGAACTCGAGAGACTTAAAAAAAATGATAATCAAGAGAAGAAATAAAAATGCATTGCTTTGAAAGTTGTCTCAAAATAAGAACAAGAAAATGATGCTCCGGAAGAAGATGAAAACTTCATGCTCCTTGTAAAAAGGCTTCGTAAGTTTTTTGGTAATAATGAACAATCCTTGAACTATGCAAAAAGAAAGAAATTTTTCAGGAAAAATGATACTTCTACATCAACACTAAATGTCACTTGCTATGAATGTGGAAAGCAAGGACACATAAAGACGGATTGTCCAAAACTCACCAAGAAGAATGACTTCAAAAGTAGAAAGGACTCAAAATCTAAAAGAGCCTGCATTGCGTGGGAAGATAATGAAGTAAGTTCATCATCTGACTCAGAAAGTGATGAATGTGCAAACCTTGCCTTAATGGATTCACATCATTCCGATAATGAATATGAAGAGGTAAGTAATGAATTTTCCATTTATGATAATGATGCACAAGGTGCCATAGATGAACTTCTAAATGAATGCAAAATTCTATATAAAATGATGTTTAATCAAAAGAAACAAATCCTATCTCTAGAAGAAAAGATTGACACCATGAAAAAAGATTTTGAAGTTGAAAACAAAACTTTTTTAATGAACAAAAAGATAATTTTGTATGCAAAGAATGTGAATCTCTCTCTTTCCAAATTTTCCAATTAAAAAGAGTCATTGAAAGATATGAAAAAAGGATAAATTGGATTGGATGGTGTCCTTAGTCAACAAAGATATGCAAATGATAAAAGTGGACTTGGGTATTCTAAATTTAATAAACCAAGTTCTAGTAAAATAGTATTTATTAAGACTAATGACAAATCCAATAAAGAAAGAGTGAACAAAGCAAACAATGTTCATCATTATCCTAAAAGGAAAATATTTGTAAAGAAGAAATCTTATGTTCCTAGATATAAAAGTAATTTTATTCCTACTTGTTTCTATTATGGTATAAGTGGTCACACACCTAATGCTTTCTATGTAAGAAATTTTAGTATGGAAAGTGGGCATTATGTGTGGGTAAATAAAGGAACTAATTATGGAGGACCCAAAGCAATTTGGGTACCTAACAAAACCTAATTTGTTTTGTAGGTTTGCTTGAAGACCACTAAAAATCTATGGTATCTCGATAGTGGTTGTTCTGAGCATATGACGGGAGATATCAACAAATTTTAAATCTAGTGCTTAAGACCAAGGGATATGTCACTTATGGTGACTATAAAAAAGGAAAGGTTCTTGGCATAGGAAAATTTATAGCACCACATTTTACATCCATTGAAGATGTTCTTTATGTTGAAGGAGTAAAGCACAATCTTCTTAGTGTAAGCCAACTTTGTAACAAAGGCTTCAAGATCAAGTTCACCAAGGATGAATGCTTGATTAAAGATGAAGTCACTCATGAAGTAAAAATCAAAGGTAAGAGAATTAATAATATTTTTATGATTTCCTTAGATGATTTATCTTTGAAAGTAAAATGTCTCATGGTAAACAACAATGACTCGTGGCTATGGCATAAAAGAGTTGCTCATATTCATATGGAACATTTAAACAAATTAGTCAAAAGCATGATCTTGTCATTGGTTTACCTAAGATAAAGTTTGTCAAAAATAAATTATGTGATGCATATAAAAAGGGAAAACAAACCAAATCAAATTTCAAACCCAAGAGTGTGGTGACTACTTCAAGGCCGCTATAATTGTTGCATATGGACTTGTTTGGTCCATCAAAAATGAGAAGCTTCAAAGGTAATGTATATGCTTTAGTTATTGTTGATGATTTTTCTAGATATTCTTGGACATTCTTTCTAGCACATAAAAGTGATGCATTCAAAGCATTCAAGAAGTATGCAAAGCAAATTGAAAATGAAAAATCTCTAAAAATTTCCTCCATAAGAAGCGATCATCGTAGAGAGTTCCAAAATGCATCTTTTGAAGAATTTTGTGAAGAACATGGGATATTTCACATTTTTTTAGCACCAAGGAATCCAAGACAAAATGGAGTGGTGGAGAGAAAAAATAGGTCTCTAGTAGAACTTGGAAGAACGATGCTTAGTGATTCAAATCTTCCAAAATACTTTTGGGCGGATGTGGTAAACACGACATGCTATGTAAGTAATCGAGTTATTATTATACCTATTTTGAAAAGACTCCATATGAACTCTTCATGGGAAGAAAGCCAAACATTGCTCACTTTCACATATTTGGATGCAAGTGTTTTGTCTTAAACAATGACAAACATAATCTTGGTAAGTTTGACGAGAATCCCGACGAAGGTATTTTCCTAGGCTATTCTCTTACTAGTAAAGCATATAAGATCTATAATAAAAGAACTTTAACTATATAAGAATCATTGCATCTTTCCTTTGATGAATCTAACACCTCTAAGGAGGATATAGTTGTTTGTAATGATGATGATGATATTTTAGAAATTCCCATGGAAGATGCTACCAAAGTTAACAAAGATGATCATTTGGAATGCAAAGAGGAATCAATACAACAAGAGTCAAATCAAAAGGATCTCCCTCAAGAATGGAGAACTCATAGAGATCATCCTATTGACAAAGTTATTAGAGACATAAATCAGGGAGTATCTACTTGTTTAAATCTTAAAGATGCTTGTCTTAATATGGCTTTTGTTTCTCAAATTGAACCTTCTAAAGTCAAAGATGCCTTAAATGATGACCAATGGATTCTAGCCATGCAAGAAGAACTAAATCAATTTGAAATAAATCAAGTTTAGGATTTATTTCCTAGACCAAAAGGTAAACATATTATTGGCACTAAATGGATTTTTAAAAATAAGCTAGATGAAAATGGTATCATTTTAAGGAACAAGACAAGATTAGTAGACCAAGGCTATAATCAAGAGGAAGGTATATATTTTGAGGAAACATTTTCTCATGTAGCTAGACTAGAAGCAATTAGATTATTTTTAGCATATGATTGTTCTTTGAATTTTCAGTTGTATCAAATGGACGTCAAAAGCGCTTTCCTAAATGGATACATACTTGAAGAAGTTTATGTAAATCAACCTCCAAGATTTGAAGATTTCAAACATCTTGATCATGTGTACAAACTCAAAAAGGCTTTGTATGGATTGAAGCAAGCACCAAGAGCCTGGTATGATCGATTAAGTAATTTTCTTTGCGAACATGGTTTTGAAAAAGGTAAAGTTGATACTACTCTCTTTATCAAAAGAGTTAACCATCATACTATCTTAGTGCAAATTATGTCGATGACATCATATTTGGATCCACAAATGAATCTTTATGTGAAGAATTCTCATCAATCATGCAAGGAGAATTTGAAATGTCCATGATGGGTAAGTTGAACTACTTCCTTGGGTTGCAAATTAAAAAAACAAAGAATGGGATATTCATCAATCAATCTAAGTATTGCAAATAACTTCTCAAAAGATTTGATACAGATACTTGCAAAGATATATCAACTCCAATGGTATCTGGCACATATCTTGATCATGACAAATCTGAAATTCTAATTGATATCACTAAATATCGAGGTATGATCGGCTCTTTACTATATCTAACAGCTAGTTGACCTGATATTATGTTTAGTGTATGTTTATGTGCATGATTTCAAGCATGTCCAAAGGAATCTCATTTTACTGCTATGAAGAGGATAGTGAAATGTCTCAAAGGGACGTCCAACGTCGACTTATGGTATCCCAAAGGTAGTGTATGTAGTCTTGTTGATTTATATGATTCAGATTATGCAGGATGCAAGACAGATAAAAAAAGCACAAGTGGAATATGTCACATTCTTGGAAATGCTCTAGTTTCTTGGTCATGCAGAAGCAAGCAAGTGTGGCTCTCAGCACTGCAGAAGTAGAATATATTGCAGCTGGTAGTTGTTGTTCTCAGATACTTTGATTAAAACAACAGCTTCATGACTATGGTGTGATTCTAGGAAGTATATCATTCAATTGCAACAACACTAGTGCGATCAATATTTCAAAAAATCCAATCATGCATTCAAGAACCAAGCACATTGATATTCGTCATCACTTCTTAAGGGATCATGTTCTAAAAGGCGACATTGAAATCTCCTTCATTGATACCCATAATCAATTAGCAGACACCTTCATAAAGCCACTTCCAAAAGATATGTTTTATAAAATCATAAGAGATCTTGGAATTTTGAGCGAAAATGACATTTAAATCAAAGTCAAGATCCTTGAAATTTTCATCTGAATAAAGTTACAAAATCTCATTAAAATAATATGGTACATGTATTCTTCTTCATTAAATTAAATTTTTGTGTATGCTTTAATTTATATGATCATATTTTCTTTATTTTATTATTTGATTTTATGAGATTTGAGTATAAGTCTTATGTATGATATAATTTTCTTTCTTCAGGGCTAATCGATTGCATTTATGTTTCAATAGATTGAAAATCAAATAAAATATTGGGTGCAATCGATTACCCTCTTGTGTCAATCGATTACACTTGAAGTTAATATGCAATTTATTTAAGCTGAAATTGATTACATTATGCCTTCAATCAATTACAGATGTATGAGTTCTTAACTTTTTTTTTTCTGTTATGTGATTATTATTATTATTTTACTTAAGTTTATGTTTTAGTTTATATTTTACTTAAATTTATGTTTATGTTATGATTATAAGACTTGTACTTTTAAATCATTATGGTTTATTTCTGTGTTGTTTAAGACATTGATTATGTTTCTAAAATTTTCTTTCTTGATCATTATATCCTCTCTCAATTTTTTTACTTTCAATTATACTTTTTCTTCTTTTTGATTATGCCAAAGGGGGAGAAGATATTATATATGTGTGTATGCTTGCAATCTAACCTTTTCAGGAAGAATCAAAGTTGTCAAATTTAGAGGGAGTTACCCAAGTATATAATTCTAAGAGAAAGGGGGAGCAGTGTAACAAAATTATTCCTCTTTACACATATGGTTGTCAACATCAAAAAGGGGGAGTTTATGAAGACAAGCTTCCAACAAATTTTGATGAAGACATTGAGTTCAAGCTTAAATTTTATTATCAAAGAAGAAGAGGAAAAATTGATTTTGATCAATCAAGGTATACAAAAATTTATATCATATGCAATCTTAAAGTGCTCAATTTTACTGATCATACATTTGAAAATATTCATGTCATACCTTGTTAAAATATATTTTTAAATATTTTAATTGCATTAGTTGAAAATAAATTTTGATGCATGCATGATGTTGTGGACTTAGAAATTTTTTCAATTTAATTAAGCAAGCAACCGATTGACAGGATTGTGCAATCGATTGAATGGATCTTTGAAATTAAAAAATTTAACCACTACAATCAATTAACATGTTACTGTAATAGATTGCATCAGTTCATTTTTTCAAATTCTTAATCCTTGCAATCGATTGACATGATTGTGCAATCGGTTGCACTTGAACAAGTTTGGAAAAATATTGATTCATGTTCACTACTTCACTCACTCCTTTTCATGGCATCTCTTGAATTTAATCTCATTATATTTCATAAATCTTTTCCAACCATTGCCATGTTTTATCAAAGGATGTTTTGCTCACTATAAATATATTTCAAAATTTCATTTTACATTCACCTCTTTCAAATTAATCATAAAATCTCTATGCATAATTTTCAACAAAA
Organism: Lathyrus oleraceus; assembly: GCF_024323335.1. NCBI lineage: Eukaryota > Viridiplantae > Streptophyta > Magnoliopsida > Fabales > Fabaceae > Lathyrus > Lathyrus oleraceus. Next base: position 138,553,411 of record NC_066580.1, read on the forward strand.
CCTTTACACTAAGATACTTTTTGAAATACATTTTCATATCATATTCAACAAAGTATCTTTGAGCACTTATAGAGCATTTGTTCTTAAATCTTCATATTTTTAAAGAGAAGAAGATTTTAATCATTTGACTAAATCTTGTTCATTATACAAACTTACTTCTTATACAAATTACTATTGTAAATTCCTAAGTATCAAGGATTGTTTGATATTAGGTGTGGTTACTTATCATCCAGGATTGTTGGAGATAAGGTTCAAGAAAGAGGAGGATTGTTTTCTTTTCTTGTGAAATAAGTTTCAAGAGGATTGTTCTTGAAAACTTGGTTAGAGACTTGTTTAGGAATATCTAACTATAATAAAATCTCTTACATGTTGTAAGGGGACTGGAGTACTCTTGGATTATGAGGGGAACCAGGATAATTCCCGGTGTTCTTTATTTTATGCACTTTACTGCTTTCTTCGCCTAACCAAATCAGAAAAGAAATAATCATTATCTATCAAAACAGGATAAAGTTTTTAAAATTCCTAATTTACCCCCCCCCCCCCCCTATCCCTTCCCCTTCTTAGGCTTATTCATAACTTACATGCTCAACTCAATAACCTTTTCCGAAGCTTTTTTTCAGGCTTAGCTTGCAACCTTCAAATATATTACAAAGGGATTACAAGAAAACTATGTTTTTTAATACATCACAGCGCCAGTGCAACACTGTAAGACCCTAATTTTGACCCTAAGATCCCTCATGCAACTTCATCATATGCATTAGCATTGGGATCATACCTTGGCATCCTCCTTATCCCTCTTTCATTGGGTTTGTTTTGGGAGATATCACCAAGCACCATGTGATTGTATCATACTTGTATATTATCATTTTACTAACTAAAATACCAAAAATATGTCTTTGCATTTGCCTAACTCTTTTGTAGGTAGGGCATGATCCCCATTGATCTAGCAAGCTCCTATCTAGGGTTTGAGACCCTCCTAGCTACAAGAGAACAACCAAGGAATGACCCACAATGGCTCTAAGCATCATATATGAGTCCCCATGATCTTCATATGTTACTTCGATCAATTATTCTTCAAGAGTTTAGAGGTAGTTTGCCATGGAAACCCTAGTTTGTCTGGGTATCTTGAGTAACTTCTTCAACAAGCTTCCTTATCAATTGATCAAATTTCTCAAGGGAAACTTAAAATTTCATCATCTTATGCATATATGATCTACCATGAGCCAAAAAAGTCAAGAGAATTGGAGGTTATCAAGTTGGTTGATGGTGGTTGGCCAGATGAATTCATCTTATCAAAACTGGGTCTCCCTAGACCCTATCTCCTATAATTTTCACCATATGAAAATGATTCCAAGAGAAATGTTACTCTACATGACATTCCAAAAAACTTTCATGTTGATACCTAGAGCTAGTTTTGCTTGGAAAATCATTTTCTATGTTGAAACATTATAGGTCATTTTGTCTAAACCCTAATTTGAAAGTCAACTTCCCAAGGCCATAACTTGCTCAATTTTTATGAGATGAAATATTTCCAAGTTGCAGAATCAAATTCAAGATGTCTACTTCAACTTTTATGTTTGGAAAGAGAGCTGATTCAACTTTTATGAGCATGTGATATAAGGATACATTATAGGTCATTTTTGCCTTATACCATTGAACAAGTGATTTTCCTCAACTTCAAAAATGCATAACTCTATCATTATAAATCCAAATGACCTAAAATTGGTAACCATTTTGAAGTATTTGAAAGAGCTACAAATTTTATGAATGCACTTTTCTCATTTGGAGTTCACACAAAAAGTTAAGTAAGATGGAATATTGAGATATATGACTTAACACTTAGAAAAATTTTCAACATGTTGAAATTTCCAAACTTCCACCTCAAAATTCACCATGATCCAAGTTCCAAATGAAAACGTGTCCAACATCAAAGTTGTTCCCCTTGATCTAAGCTTTCCAAAGAGTCCTATTTCATGCATTTTGGATGAGGTTTGCTAAGGCTGCGCATGGTCTTAACAGGTCTGCATCAAGTGGAAAAATCAAATGTCCAAAACTTAACATTGCATTGCCTTTCCATTCAAGCATCATTTGAACTTCAGTACAGTTGGAATTGGATCCAAGTGGATTGCTTCATGGGCCTGTACACACCCATGCAAGCTTGTGCATGACATTGCCAAATTTAGAAAAATTTCAAGTGTGCAATTATCAATCCCAAATGCTATAAATACATGGCCTCTGAGCTCATTTCAAAGAGACCTTGCGCGTCAGCTTTGCCCCCTATTTTCAAACCCTCACAAGTCAAAGGAAAACCTGAGAATTTTCAACTTGAAAATTGAGTTTGAATCTCACTGTTTAGAGATTCAAAAACTCCAGGATCCAAAGCTTTGTTCCATTACCAAACCACTTCTGCAAGCTCCTCGAGTGTGATCAAGTCAAGTTTGAAGCAAGCAAGATCCAGTTCTGCACAACATTGAAGGTATTTTTCAGAAATCTTCTTCTCTTCGATTCTCACTCAATTCTCATCAATTCTCTTGGATCTTTGGTTATCTGAAGTCCTACCAATATAGGCAAGAAGATTGAGTTGCTTTGAGGTTAAATCGAAGCAACTCAGTTGACACACCTCAAAATTCAACTCCTCATATCTTTCTATATATGTGGAGTTAGTTAAAATTGAGATCAGATTCGTGCTCTACGCCTTTTTTTCTTTCAGATCATGTCTTCCTTTTTCATTTATGTGATGGTGATGACTGAACCAGTCCGGTGAGCCTCGCCTGAGAAGGTGACCAGAGTTCCAACGCCAGTGGTGTGCTGGACAGGTTCTGAGCCATTGATCTTGTTTAAATTGTTTTAATCTCACGCGTTGGTTTTGGTTACCATTCATGTGGCGCATACTTAAGTCCATGGTGGAAAGCGCGTTGATGACCACTTGATCTGCCACCTCAATTAATGAGGGAGATCAAGTGGTCCACGTTTTTTCTGATTATTTGAATTTCATTTAATTTGTTTTATTTTCATTAATTCATATTAATTTTAATATTGATCCAAAATATATGAGAGTTTCACCAAAAATTTTAAAATAAAATCCTCTTTCATATTTTGAATTAAAATTATTTTTTGGATCATTATTAATATTTTCATGATTTAATTGATTTTGTGAATATTTTTAATTGTTTAAAAATACTTTTGAGTTTCCAAAAATTCTGAAATTTTTTCTCCAAGGTCCTTTGACCTTGTTTGACCTATGATAAATCTCATGGCCATTTCTTTGGTGTTTTGATGAGATTTTAGGAATTTGACAAACCATATTTAATTTAATGCATTATTTTTAGTATTTTTAAATTGAATAAGTGTCAAATAATTGTGTTGAGCCATTTTGATTGTTTGTATAAGTTAGACTTGTGTTATTGGGCCTTGGTCAATGTTGATTTGACTTTGTCAGGTTAAGATCATTGGATTTAGGGGATTGATGGAATACACATTCCATCTCCCAAAATGAATGAATGATCTTAATTTGGTAAAAGTCCTCCTTTGTCCAATTTGAGTTTTGATCCATTCCCCCCCTCTTCATCTAATTCCCCTTCTTTATGCATCCATTTCATTTAACCTATGATATCTCAACATCCTAAGGCTAGTTGATTACAAAATCAACATAAGTATGGATGAGATTAGGCCACCTCTTTTGCATATTCTTTTTGTGTGTGATATGTTTCATGAGCATAGTCCATTATATTATGCCTCTAACATGCATTAACACCAAAATTCTATTGCCCGACCTCAAATAGTTGTGACTTCTACTTAAGTCCAATTACGATTGCTTAACATAACCCTAAATTTTTGACACAAAAGGCATAACATTCTAGTTAGTGAGATTGTAAGTCTCCCCTCTTTCATGGTATTATGTGGAAACTTGACCTTTTTTCCTTCCTTTGGAAGATGTCTTGGTTCAAGGATCCATGCTTGTGATAAGTGGGTTGAGTGTTCTCCAAAGAATGACTTAAACAAAAAAAGCAAAAACAATACTAACTTCTAACTCATTAACAACTAACATTTAATTTCAAGTCTTTTACTTTTAATGCACTTAATCTTTAAGCCTTATTCATTTGCCATTATTCATTCCATTCTAATTGTTCATATTAATGTCATTTTCACTTTGTCCATTTGGACCATATTCTGTGATATATTTTGCTTGTGTATACTTTGTTTGCTTGTGTGGTCTTTGACCATTAATGTACATAATAAGAACAAAAACCCTAAAAAACTTCTTGTGTGGACTATTGGTTGGATCTGAGACAATTGGACTTAGAATTTAGGCAACACTCCCTATGCAAAGGACTAGGCCAATGCCAACTTTCATGTAACCAAGTGCTTGTAATCTGAAACTTCATCTGATACATCATTGAAGATCCCTTTGAGTTCATCTGCAACATGATCATCGTGAAGCTCTTATTCTGAACCCGTGACTTGTGGAATTCATTTGTTACATGGGCAAATGTGAAGGAGATCATGGAGTGGCTAAATCTTGGATGTGGCTATCTTTATTTGATGCCTTGCTCTTCAAGTTAATATTGTGTGCATTATTTGTTGCTTGATTCTAATGTCCAAGGGAATTTGGGGTTTCTATATGACATTCTTGTCTATTGGATTGTAGCCCATTGGTCATATCTTTTCAACTCTTAACTTTTAAATTTATGCTTAGGATTAGTCTCTTCATCTCCTCCCCGTCTCTTTAATTTCAAAATCTCTCCCTCCTTTTAAAAAAACTTCTTTGCTTGTGCTTGTATTTTTTTTTTACTTAGACCCTTTGCAAAATTAGAAACTTTGGTCTTATGCCATTGCATTTTCAAACTTCTTTTCTTAAATCAAACTTGTAAATAAACTTAACTATACTTGACTTAAAATTTTCAAAAGCCAAAAATAACTAACTCATTCAAATCATTTTCTAGGCCCTTGTGCCTTTCAAACTTAATTTTTTATTAAAAGCAATGCATCCATTTTGAAATTTGTATCACGAACTACGAGGTTTTGATCCCTCATTTTTATTTTGGTACGTAGGCACAAGTCCGAAGGTCTTGTCAAATACAAAAATATAATTAATGAATTCTTTTCTCATCCCCCCATTCTATTTGTTTGTAAACATCACTTTGTACAAAATACATATGCATACAAGAAAGGGCTCCCTAGGAGTACCTAGGACACTTTGGGTGCTAACACCTTCCCTCTGTGTAACCAACCCCCTTACCTATAATCTCTTGAATTTTATTAGTTTTGATTTGAAAACTTCTTATTTTTGGGTTTTGTTCATACTTTTCCCTTTTCCCTTGGAAATAATAAAAGCGCGGTGGCGACTCTTGTTATTTGATGTCTTGCTTATCTATAGCTTGATGATCATGAATTTACCGCTACAGAAATTAAGTGGAGACTCTGCTTGGGAGTAGTCTCCAGTGGGTTTAGCCTACTTTTTGTGTGTATATAATTGTATGTATGTGATGTATGTATATTTGTTTGTGTGATATAATCTGCTTATTATGCTTGGTGATCTCTGAGTGGTGAGATAAGTTCTAACCCGAACTTGAGTGCAATTAAGATAGGAGGATGGTATAGTCATGGTCGACTTGTGTGGAGTAATCCTTAACAAGTTGGCTTGAGATCCATCTGCTCAGTGGAAACTCTTTTGGATTTGGAAATGTCACATAAGTATTTGTGGTTAGTGTAACACCTCAAAATTTGCCCTCCTCTTCTTGGGACTAGTTTAGCATATTGCATTTCATGTTTTAGGAAATTAGGCATTTGCATATTGCATATCATATGATAATAAGAGAGTCATCCTCCAAAGTCTTTTTCAGAAGATAGAGAGGTTAAGAGATTCAAGCCTGAGGGTCTTATTGAATTGATGATCAACCATCTGAGGGGTTTGTGCTTCAGTCAGGGTTTCTTGATTCCTAAAAAGAGGTTGAGCATTATCTTGTGTGCAAGGGTATATCTCCATCATCATGGTTATGTCATCATTCAGGGTTTCATCATTCAGTCTCCAGTTCCTTTGGGTTAGGGTTTTGACCTCTGGTCAACCCTAATCAATGACTATCTTCCAGCCAGGGTTTATCAAGGAGAAGAGGTATTCTATTGAGATGGAGATCACATGAGTATCATATAGAGATTACATGGGCTAGGGTTTTATTTCTGAGTCATTTCCCCAAGTGGTAAAGGCTCAAGCTGATCAGGGCATGTCTAGGTCATCTGAGGACCATACAAGTCAACTGTGCAAGAGCTGAGGGCTATGAGGTGGGGAAGTGAGTTTCAACATTTCATTCATGTTCAAAAGAGGTTCATTTGTCATTGCAAACATCTACCTTGAAGATTTTGAAGTCAGGGCAAAAGTTTCCAAAAATGGAAAGTGACCTGTAATTAAAAGTTTCCAAAAATGGCAAGTTTTTGGTCCACATTCAACTTGACTTTTCAACATCAAAGGAGCTTCAAATGAATTTTTGGTGAACATGAAAGTTTAATATCTTTCTCTCCTCTTTTCAAAAAGTCCAAGATCGTGATCATCTGATGAATGGTTAAGAAGTTATGGTCCAATGATTGCAAAGTATACACCGAGGTTCAACATGCCATAACTTTTGATCCAAAACTCCAAATTGGTCCACTCTTTTTGCAAAATGCTTGTCTTGACCAATATTTTCCAAATGAACCATTGCCTTGCTTGAAAAAAGTTCATATGATCATTGGCTTCCACAAGTACATTTTGGAGGGAAAATCAAGAATTCAAATTTGGTTCAAGATATGTGCAAAATTCCAATTCCATTGTGTTTATTAGATGATTTTAAGAGGAATCAAGCCCTTGCATGGCACTATTCACGTGCACATGACCCCATGCAACCTCACTTTGTCATTTTTGCAAAACACCTCTTATTTCATTAATTTTAATTAGCCATGCCTAATGTGGATTAGCAAAGTCATTAGCATACCATATAAATAGATAATCATAACAGAATTTGCTCATAATCACAATTCTAGATCTAGAATCCATTTTTCCCTCCAAAACTCTCTCTCCTTGGATTTCAAATTTTCTTCACACAACCACAAGTTTTCTTCATAGATCCATCATCCTCAGGGAATTTGGAGCATGATTCATCCATTTTTCGTGGCAATTGAGTTGGTTTTGAAGACATTCAAGCACATGAACATGTCAATGGAAAGTTAAGATTCAACAAGATTAAAGAGGATTCGAGTGTTGATTCCTATTCAAAGCTTTAAAAGAGGTGTTAGAGAGAAGATCTGAAGCTTGTGGAGGCTTGAACACGTGGATTTGAAGCACTGCCATTCCAAGTAAGTGGATTTTCGAATCTCTTCTTTTTCCAATTCATGTGCATGATCTTGTAGATCTCGTTGTGGTGAGAATTCTGATGTGATTAGATTTAATTTTGGTGAAAAGATGAGTGAGATATGATGATTATAAGTTTGAGTGTTGAAACTTCTCGCCTTCGATCCGTTTGATCCATGATGAATTAGGCTTAGCTAATAGGATATTCGAGATGTACATGAAAAGATCTTTCCATTGATATAAATTTTGTGAAATTCTGCATTTTGTGACGGTGGCGCTCCGCCGGAGACGGCCGGAGAAGACGGTGGAAACCACCGTCCGCCACCGCCTGTTGAATGACTTAGGGTTTATGCCAAAACGCTGGCGTTTTGTCCCAAGCGCGCTCATGAACTGTCCAAGCGCTGGTTCGATCCTTGGCAACGCCGGTTTTGTGAATTGATTTTATTTTCTGAGCGCCTCTCATTAACCCCTTGCCTCCTGTGTTCGATCCTTGGCCAAGGCAATTGTGGATTTTAATTTCCCGCGCTTCTTTTGGCCATCATAACCTGAGTTCAACACTTGCTTCCAACACTTTTTCAAATTTGCCTTCAAATTTTATTTCCCTCCATGATTCTCATATTGTTTCAAATATTTTCATCAACTTCAAAAATCCATAAAAAATAGCAAATTAATGTAAATTGAGTGCAATTTTTTTTCATATTCTTGTTACAATGTCTATTATTTTGTGATGTTTATTTTCCTGATTTTTGTATTTCTGGAATTTTATATGATGATTGTTTGTTTGCACATGATGATATATTGACATGTTGAATTCATTTGCTTGTGAAATGCACATAGTTTATCCAATTGGCTTGAAATTTGACATGCTTGTTCCTAACATGTGACTGGATTTTTGAGAATTGGTTTGGCATTTTTATCATGTTCTACCACTGTTTTGGATACATGGACATGTTGTGTGACAATTTGTGTCACAATTTGTATGTTGCATTTGTACATTTTCATCCACACACCAATTGACCTCTTCTGGACTTCATTTTTGGCATGATGCTTGTTCATAACATGTTGAACTCACCTAAAAAATTTCATGATCATTGGATACATTTCTGTTTTAATGTGGTTTTTCTCATTTGGAATCTCCAATTGTGTTCACCTTGTTTGCCTTTGCCTTATCTTGATGAATTGATGGCTTTGCCTTATGATTTGGCTTTGGTACTTTTTAGGACATGTTCTTGTTTGATTGAATGTGCTTCATGTGGAATGTTGACTTCTGTTTTGACTATTTGCTTTGCCTTTGACCCTAGTCTTTGCACTAGTGGTTTGTACTCACCGATTGTGTTTGTGTTTTAGGTGTTTAACACTAATGATTGGTGTGGCCTCATCATTTGAGATGTCATTTGCTTTAATCACTAACTCTTGTTGTGTTGTAGGTCCATTGGTGTAATGAACTCACTTGAGTGCATGCATTTATGACTTACATTGTGTACATATTGGAAAGTCCTGTTGTTGTCTGTTTGTTTCTCTGAATACAATACTGACTGGTTAGCTTTTGTACAGGTACATTAGCCGCTTTTAGCTCTTGCTTGAGCTTTGCTTTGGAGCGTGGTTGGTACAACACTGAGGTAGCTTAGCCTTCTAACTCCATGTAGTCTGGAAGCCCTGTCGCTTTTTTGGCAGGCGTTTAGCTGAAGTCCTCCTTAAGAGGCAATGACTGTGATTGTTTATGTTTGTGCCAAAGACCTCCTTGTTAAGGCATGTTACTTGTTAAGTCCTCCTAAGTGAAGAGGCAATTGACAGATAGAAGGGACTAGTAGCCAGTCCCCTGTTAGTCGTTGAGTCGTTCATTATGCTCGCACTACGTGCTGATGCTCTTGAACCTAACCCAAGATCCTTGTATAGAGTCAGTCAAGTGGAATAGGGTCCCTCTTTCTGGATCCCCATGCTTTCCTTGATTTAAGCTCACCCAGGCCAGGGTTAAGAGCATGAGGTCTAATCCTCATTACCTTTCATCAGCTTCACCCTAACCCTCAATGTTAGTGGTTAAGAGCTTCAGCATACCCCTACAGTTTTGGCTTGTTTGTCGAGGTTGATATGACCCCTTGACTAAAGCCCAACCATTTGTCTGAGCCTCTTGTTTGTATATAGAGTGTGATGATTGCTTGTGTGTTTGCTTTTGGTATGTTTATTTACTGTTTGAATTGACTTGCTTCCTGTGCGAGTTAGGTTCTGATTAGATACCTCAACCTAGGGCTATTGTGGATTGCATGACAACTATTAGGCTCGAGTCAGTCTCATTTTAGTTTGTTATTCCCTTGGTCTATGGTTAGGAGAGAGTTTCTCCCCTGTTAAGGGGAACTACGTCACCCTGATTCTCATACCAGATGAGATACGTAGGCAGAAGATCGTGCGAGATCTCTCCGGGCAACCTTTTGTTTTTTTGAGTGTGTTCAACCTTTTGTTTTTTTTAGTGTGTTCAACCTTTTCTTTTCTTGTGTGTGTGTTTGTGTGGCAACTATTAGGCTCGAGTTCCAGACTCCCTATTAGCTTGTCAGTCTGATACCCTTTTGCTTTGGTGTTCGCTGGTTAGCGTGTGCTTGTTTGGAGTCGGATGTAAGTCCAGGTTTGGCATTCTGTTTCCTTGCTTATGTTGTTTGTTTGGAGTCGGATGTAAGTCCAGGTTTGGCATTCTGTTTCCTGGTTTGTTTGTGTTTGGAGTCGGAAGTAAGTCCATCTATTGGCATTCCGTTTCCTTGTTTCCTGTTTGTTTTGAGGAGTTAGATATAAGTCCAGCTATTGGCATTCTGTTTCCTTGTTGAGTTTTTCTTGTGACGTCTCAGCGTCTTTGTTTTGTGTTTTTGTTTCGGCGTGCGTTAGCCGAACTACGAGTGTTCTGATTCTTTCTCTGGATAGAGAAGATACGTAGGCATAGGATGCGATATCCTAGCGAGCATGTTTCCCATTTCCCCGAACTACGTTGACTCTGATGTTTGTTTATGACAAACTACGTAGGCCCAGGATGTGACATCCTGCCGAGTCCCCTTCCTCCATCTTCTTTCACCTGTTTATTAATCCAGTGTGTGTGCATTCTTTGAGCAGTTATTCAGCAACCTTTTTTTATTCTTTTGAGCGTGGATCTCGTCGAGTACAACGGACGTGAGGGGTGCTAATACCTTCCCCTTGCGTAACCGACTCCCATACCTTGCAATCTCTGGTCGTGAGACCATTCCTTTCCCTTTTTCAGGTTTACTTCGAACGTTTCCTTTCCCTCCTTTGGGATAAATAACGCACGGTGGCGGCTCTGTGTCTCTTTCCGCCGGTTGTTTTTCGCGTTGCGACAATTAGGCATTACTATCTCTAATTTGGGTTCGAGAAGCTGAGGGCCGTAGAACACTTACCCCCTCTTGGCCTATTTTAGGACGTAGTGCGGAGATTGTTCAAGTGTAGACTTGATAACAGTTGTTACGCGATACTACACTCAAACGAGTTTCTCTTGAGAATATTATGGGTCGATGAGTCATTCATCTTAACTTGTAATATCCGATAGATGGAATTAAGACTCTCGGAACTGTTTAGAACATGACCTACAGGTTTTATCCTTAGTTCACTCCTTTGGGATGGTTCTCACCCAGACTCCATGCTCGTGATTCACAAACCCTTGATTCTTGGTTGATCCAACCAAGTCTTGTAAATATCAATGGAACTTAGGTGTTGATAAGGTGAAAACCATAATCCACAAAAATGGATGATTGATCTTAACAATGACTTGATTTATCCCTTGACCTTTGTTTGATTGCCTTGTGTGTGATCCCTTATTTGTCATTGTTGCATTCATGCATTCATGTGCATCATAACATTCATCACACGAAAATTTCAAGGAATTGAGGTATTATTTGCAAATATTTTCAGACCATGGATTATGGACGAAGAAACACTAAGAAGTACAGTTTCAGATGTCCCAACTTGAAAGAGTTAAACACACAACTTAAAGAACATTGTGCTTCTACTGAGAATGCAGGTGCCTAGGAACACATAACTTTTATCACCTATTGGCTTTCTCGCTATGTTTTTTGCTCCAGCTCCCTTCAAGTGTCCAAAAAAATTGTACCTTTGGCTACTCAGCTCCATAAAAAGAGGAACGTTATCTTAGCAAACTGATCTTGTGTGTATATATTTGCATATATGTTTGCATGCATCATATTATCATTATGCTGGATTCTGTACAGGTTTGGTTCCTATGATTTGGGGTGGGTGTTCTAAGTGGGGCTAAAACCCAGGCCCGAGTATACACCTAGGAATAGCGTGGTCTCACGTCTCCTCACATGTTAGGTCAACATGGTTGTTGCGACGTGACATACCACAACCGAACGAGGTTCTTCTGAGATAGCTTTTCCATTGTGGAGTATCCACTTTGGTTGGGTTACCTCTTTTGAGCTGTTGACTTCGATGACCGTTCTTTCCCGGACCTTTGGTTTAAATGATCTTATGAGAGCTGCAGCGGCACACCCGAAAGGGCAAACCCGTTGAGTATCTTGTCCGATTGTCGAGACCATTATCCTCCTTAGGATGACCTTATTAGAATTCACCTATGAGGGGAGGGTTGATTCTTACAGATGCAGATTCTGTTGGTGACTCTCTGATGGTGACTTTGGTTCAGTTGGATTATGGATATTTATTTCTGAGACGCTGGAGTTCTGTCCGTGATATTTATTAGTGGGGATCCGTTTATTTCAGGATTCCCTGGGTTGGTACAGATGATCATGTTGTTATCAGATCAGTGACTTTTCAGTGGTGATGGTGGTATATCCTTCCGTTCCGTTTATTTCGGAACCCCGAGTTGGATTTATGGTTGCTCAGTACCTCAGATGGTTGTGATCAGTTCAGAGACCGGAATCCAGTGCATGTTGATGATCAGATGACTTAGAGGATGGCACAGTGCATTACATTCATGCATCTACATCATCCATATTTTGCATTCATCTGCATCTAACTCATGTCTATCCATACTCAGGGTACATTCTCGATTGAGATTCTGGTTGAGAGACATCCTGATGTCAGAATGTTATTGTCAAATTATTATCCGTCTCGAGGAAACCAGGATCGAAAGACAGAATGTTCCTCATGTGGATAGACATTGCATTCATGCGTGAGTCATAATAACCTGTCTTCTATTTTACAGGTGTCAGTACCTAACATGTTTGATTGACTCGGGAATCATTGCTCGCGCACGCCGAATCATTCCTTTGCACGTAGCTCGTCCGCACAGATACCCTACCAGGCGCAACAAATCCAAACTAATGGATACATCCAACGCAGATATTCTCGAGCTGAAAGAGAAGATGGGAGAGTTGATCAATGTTATGCAAGGGTTCGCCTTGGGGAAGAAGGCATTGGTTGAGAAAGTAGAGAAGCTTGAATGGGCTTCTGCTGCCAACAGTGGTAATAATCAGGAGGGTGTTTCCAACAATGGTCTTTGTGGTTCTAGGGACGGTGGTGATGACCCTAGAAGGAAGACGACTACTGCTGGTGTAGTGATCAACAATGGGGGAGGTTTTGGTTTCGCTGCAGGCGGAGGGCTAGGTCCTGCAGGTAATCTGAAGGATAATCAGTTTCCTCCTTTCTTTGGGGCTGAGGAGGATAGAGAGGAAGACCAGTTCTCTGTGCTAAATGAGAAATTTGGTCAGTACGGTGTTCCACCACCAAACAAAGAAATTCAGGTGTTAGCAAAGAAGATCAGGGCTTTGGAAAGCTATGCTACTCCGGGGGTTGTCAACATGTCAAACATGGGGATGGTTGAGGGGATTGTAATCCCACAGAAGTTTAAAGCGCCTGCGTTTGGTAAATACAATGGGAGTTCTTGCCCGGAAACTCATCTTCAGGCCTTTGTCCGGAAGATTTCTGCCTATACTATGGATCAGAAGCTATGGATGTACTTCTTCCAGGACAGTTTGTCTGGTGGGTCTCTGGAATGGTATACCAAGCTGAGATCATCGGATATTAAGAGCTGGAAGGATTTGGGAGATGCTTTCTTTAAACAGTACCAATTCAATGCTGACATGGCTCCTAGCCGTACCCAGTTGCAGGGTATGTCTCAGAAGCCGAACGAAGGGTTTAAAGAATATGCACAAAGGTGGAGGGAGTTGGCTACCAGAGTTCAACCACCGTTAGTGGATCGGGAGATGTCTGATCTGTTCATGGGTACCCTGTTTCGCAACCTGAAAAATACAGTGCGAAAAAAAAACAACCGGCGAAAGAAAAAGACAGAAGAGTCGCCACCGTGCGTTATTTATCCCAAGGGAGGGAAAGGAAACGCTCGAAGTAAACCTGTAAAAAGGAAAGGACAAGACGGGGTCTCGCAACCAAATCTTGGGTTCGGGAGTCGGTTATGCGAAGGGAAGGTATTAGCACCCGTACGCATCCGTAGTACTCTACGGGATCCACTTGTGTAGTTCTTGTCTAAAGGGTGTGAGTTTATCTTGTGCTGTTTACCAAAAAAAAAGGGTTAAATGAAAATGACTCGCGCGGATGTCGCATCCACTGCATACGTATCTCATCTGAATATGAGAATCAGAGTCTTCGTAGCTCGGCTGACCTATGGGTTGGGGGATGTGTGCTCGCTAAGACATCGCGTCTTATGCCTACGTATCTCATCTGGCCTGAGAATCAGAGCAAAACGTAGTTCGGCTGACCTATGGGTTGGGGGGATGTGTGCTCGCTAAGACATCGCGTCTTATGCCTACGTATCTCATCTGGCCTGAGAATCAGAGCAAAACGTAGTTCGGCTAACTACGGGGTTATGGATTGGGTTTTGGACGAACGACGTCACTACGTAATCTACCGGATGCTCGGCCTTTGGAGACTTACTCGCCTGTAGTAGAAGGAGTTAACGTGTTGCTTTGGGTTTTAGGGTTTGGGATGCTCGAGGGCAAAAAGGCAGTCCTTGATGAAGGAACCGCGCTACCTGCAGGGATATGAATACAAAACACAAAACATGTATCTCAAAGTAAAATGCCACCAAGGGGCTCAAACGTTGCCTCCTATCGAGGTCTTCCAGCTAGGAAAGCAGTAAAATGCGGGAAAAATGTAAAAGTACCACGCAGATAAAGATCTGAAGTAACAGCAATTAGAGGAGTAAGAAACCCTGAGATCCTTCCAAGCTAATGCCATCAAAGAAAAGTGAGTCAGTACAGGTAATCGGAATGAACCTCCAAGGGTTATCCCACAAATAAAGTGGGAAACCACGCAAGTTATCCCTGCAAAAGTCATGTGAGCCCTCACAAAAATTCAACAAAAGGGTTAGTGAAACACCATAAGCGTTTTTTTCATGATCAACAGTATGGTTTCAAAAAACTCAAACCCTGTGGCATACCTTTCAGAAATTAAACGGTTAAACATTCAAGGCATTGTTTATACATTCATATACATATTAAACCCATGGGCGAAAAACCTAATGAAATTCATCCATCATACCTCATACATTCAGAGTATTCAACTTCAAAGCAAAAGGTAATGGGAATAAAGGCAAACCTGATTGGAGAGCTTGATTGAAATTGAGTTGCACCCGTGAGGTTTACAAAACAATCTTCAGGGTTTATGTGAGGCAGAGGCGATTCTGTGTAGCTGAGTTCCCTTCGGGGTTTGGAGGCTGCTCTGAACTCCTTAGGTCTTCTCTCACTATCTTTTTCCTCAGGGTTTTGTTCCAAGGAAACCTCAGAGTATTTTGCTTCTCTTCCTTCTTCTTCTCTTCTCTGTGGCTTTTGTTTCAATGAAACTCTAGTATTTATAGGCTAATATTGGTAGCTTAGTGGGCTTTTGAGAAAGGTCCAAGTCCAAGATTTTTTTATTATTTATCTATTTATTTAATTAATTAATTTAATTAATTAAATAATTAATTAATTAATTATTTTTTTTTCGTTTTTTTTTTGTTTTTTTTTTGTTTTTTTTTTGTTTTTTTTTTGCAATATGAAATGCTAAATGAATGCATGAATGAGGAGGGCAAATTTTGGGGTGTTACAGCTGCCCCTATTCAATCATCAGCTAACTCGAGTAGGATGAAAGCGAACAGCTTATCAGACAAACGGGGTGAGCTGTGATTGAATACCAAAGATAGACCGAAAATTTGCGCTCCGAGAACACCACAAAAACGTGGAAATACATCGCGCTGTTTATTTTTCTTCCGATCCTCTGGCTGGATCTGAATCAGTCTTCTGGCTTAATCTGGAGTGTCGATCCTCTGGCTGAACCTATACTCAATTTAGTCCTCTGGTTGGATATTAATTTTGATCCTCGGGCTGGATACGAATTTGATCTTCTGGCTAGATCTTCTTCGATCTTCTGGCTAGATCTCCTCCGTTTCGATTCTCTGGCTGAATCTATTTCCTTTGATTCTCTGGCTGAATCTACTTCGATCTTCTAGCTAGATCTGAATTGTTTCGATTCTCTGGCTGAATCTATTTCCAGTCTTCGGACTAGACCTGACTTCGATCTTCTGGCTAGATCTTCTTCGATCTTCTGGCTAGATCTCCTTTGTTTCGATTCTCTGGCTGAATCTACTTCGATCTTCTGGCTAGATCTGGATTGTTTTGATGATAAATTCCCGTCATTAGGATCCCGCATCTGAGGCATGCGCTGGTTGACCTTCTTTTGAAATCTAAACCCAACCTTCATATTAGATATGCAGCTTCGAGAATATTCCACTTTTGGGCTTTGTACATATTCTTCAGGCTAGAACATGTTGTAACGACTCCTCAATTAGACTTAGGCTTGCTGGGGAAATAAAGCTTGTAGGCGACTTCATTGGGGAATCTTCAAATTGAGCCTCAAGCTGACTCTTGGGAAAACGATTCTCAGGCTGAATCTCCAAAAATGACCCTCATGCTGGATCACGGGAAAACGATTCTCAGGCTGAATCTTCAAAAAGTGACCCTCATGCTGGATCACGGGAAAACGATTCTCAGGCTGAATCTTCAAAATGACCCTTAGGCTGGATCACTCACGCTTGATCCTCTGGATGGATCTCATGACCTTGGTTGTAAAGTAATTCTTCAGTCTGCTTGGAAGAACCTGTTTATCAGCTTATGTGTATGCTTGATATGATATGCATGCGAATGCAAATGCTATGCATGGTGTAAAAGAAAAAAGAAATCTGCTAGGGGAAGCAAACTCCGGTAGGGAACAGATCGCTGTATCAATCCTTGAATGCTCTGTGGGGAATGATCCGTCTGCCGGGACCAATGAGCCACCAAAAATAAATTGGCTGCTTGAAAAGTTGACCTTGCGGGGGAAGTATCAACTATGGAAACTTGGTTCGGCGAGGCTCTGTGAGGAGAGTATGTGGGGAAAACACTTCCTGGGGAAATGTCGTAGGAAACGACCTTTGCTGGGGATATGAACTTGCTAATCGTCCTCTAGCTGGGGATTAGAACAAATCTGTTAGAAATAATCTGTTGGGGATGAGATGAACACTGGGAACACCACCCTCTTGTCCGTTGGGTATGCAACCACTCCGCTGTTGCTAGGAAGATACAGTATGACACTGTCAACTCCGCTAGGGATATATAGTCTGGATACTGTCAACTCTACTGGGGATAGACAGTCTGGATACTGTCAACTCTGTTGGGGAACATGCTCTGCTGAGGAGAGACTTTGTCAACCGCTTGGGGATGAGGATTCATGACTTGGCATCCGGTTCCTGTGACCTGCAACCAAAAATACACGTATGCCTCGGGGGAATTACTCGGTTTGAATTCACCATTCGGGATTAAGCACATTCAAAGCAATTTTAAATGTTTTCCTGTGCAAATCATCTGCAAAAGCCACCATTATGTTCATATGCAATATGTTTTATCAAAAATTCGGACATTTTTGCAAACAAACTGATAAATGAAAAATAAAGAGGCTCTTTAACTGAATTATTCGACTCTTAATGGGGAGAAAATTTGTGCCAGGAATAGGCGAGGGTATCAGGAAGCTGATCCCTGAAAAGAGGTGATCGCTATAAAAAGAGAACTATCCTAATGACAATGTGGAAACGGGGTCCCACTGAGTTTCGACTCTGCTATGGCTCGTATGTCCTCAAGACGCTCTGCTCATCTTGCTTTCTGAAGTGGATGATTAGTCGATCTTTAACCTTCGAAGATTGCCGGATTGAATGAAACGGTGATATGACACTGATGAACTCAGATCATAGTCATTCGCTCATTCCCTAACTTTTGCCTGGATCGCCCCCTTTTCGGGTTTTCAATCCACCGGGATACCCATTTTTGCCTGAGCCGCCCTTTTGGGTTTTCGACTCACCGGGTGTACATATTCTTTTCATTCTTTATCCCTAACTTTTGCCCGAACCTTTTCTCTTTTTTTTGGTTCGTCGGGATGCCCCTTTTTTGCCTGGACTATTCTTTTTACTGTCCAGCGGGTCTATTTTATGCGAAGTATATTTTTAACTGCGTCTTAGTTGACAGGGGACGGGAATTCTTCGCCATTCCTGGTTGTTAGCATCAAAGCTCCGTCATAGAAAATCCTTTTAACCACGTACGGACCCTCATAGTTCGGTGTCCATTTGCCCCTGTGATTTGTGTTGGGAGGAAGAAATATTTTGAGTACCAATTCACCGACTTGATACCCCCGAGGGCGCACTTTCTGACCAAATGCTTTCTTCATTCGTCTCTGACCGAGATACGTCAGTTCTGGGTACGTAGTTCCAGCATAGCACCATTTCCCGTTGGTTTGATTGATGACCAAAGTTGAATCCCCGTATACATCCAGGGTTTTAATCTGTATATTGACGGCTTCCTCAAGTCTTAGGATACATGTTTCGTATTCGGCTTCATTGTTGGTGCAGGGAAAAGTTATTCTGGCACCAAATGGCATATGAACCCCCTTCCGGTGTGATCAACACTATACCAACTCCGCGACCATTGACGTGGACCGCCCCATCAAACATCATAACCCATTTGGATTCAGGGTCAGGCCCCTCCTCCGGGAGTGGTTCCTCTCAATCTTTCGATTTGAGAAACATGATGTCCTCATCAGGAACGTCAAACCTCATAGGTTGGTAATCATCAATCGGTTGCTCTGCAAGATAGTCTGACAAGACACTTCCCTTGATGGCTTTTTGTGAAGTGTATTGGATGTCATACTCTGTCAGTATCATTTGTCACCTAGTAACCTTTCCGGTAAGTGATGGCTTTTCAAAAATATACTTGACTGGATCCATTTTTGATATCAATAGAGTCGTGTGAGTCAACATATACTGTCTTAGTCGGCGAGCAGCCCATGCCAAAGCGCGACAAGTTTTCTCGAGCAATGAGTATCTTTGTTCACAGTCGGTAAATTTCTGCTAAGGTAGTATATTGCATGCTCTTTTCGACCTGACTCGTCATGCTGACCGAGCACACAACCCATTGACCTTTCTAACATAGTCAAGTACATGATCAACAGTCTTTCCTCTCGGCCTGTAGCCTGGCCCCGATCTTGATCTCTTTCTTGTCGTCTTCGGTACCAACGTTGATGGTCTCAACCACCTCCTGATAAGGTGTAATAGCTCGGTCATCCTGTTTCAACAATCTGGCTAACCCTTCAGGCAATTCACAATCTTCCTCAGCCCCTTCTTCGGCTTGATAGATAGGATTGTCGAAGTCATACTTGGCCATAGCAGTGTCGTTAGCAGTGAGATCCGAGTGGTCGGCTCTGCATGATGGAGGATCATGCTTTACCTTAGAATGAGAGATATTTTTTTTTGAAAGAAAGGAAAAACGAAAAAAGAAACATTGCCATTTTTTTTGTAAAAAGTAAAAAAACTGAAAGAAAGAGAACACAAAATTGTTTGCAAAAGCCGTCCTTTATTGATGATAAAAATAATTGCGAAACGTAACTAAATGGATGGCCCTACAAATGAGCCATTACACCTTGGGCAAAGTGTAAGACTTTATTATGCATGTAATAAAAGGAAAACAATAAAAATCACTTTTTCAGCAGAATAACCCGGACGATTTTTCGGACGATCAATTGTCGAGCTTTTCTCCTGGGACACACGGGCGAATCCAGCTATCTAAGTCACAGTCGCTGTCAGCCTTGTCTTCATCTGCAGCATTGACGATGTGGGGGGAAACCAAACCCCTGCTGGAGAAAGTACCGGCTTCATTCTTTTGAGATCCCGGAGCATACCCCAATCCAAACTTGTCTTCTTTGATGACTGGCTCCACAAATTTGCCCCAGCCTTGGGCATTACCAGCTTCAACCACTTCGACAGCATTAATCCCCTGCCCACCGTGAGCCGGCATCGGGTTCTGGATAACATTAGGCACCGGAGCAAAATTGATAGCCTGGGCATCTCTCAAATCTTGTACCTTTAACTGGAGAGCCTTGCAATTATCTATAGTATGGCCAGGTGCGTTGGAGTGAAAAGCACATCTGGCGTTGACATCATAACCTCTAGGCAAATTATTGGGATCGATTGGTGGGGCCAGAGTTCTCAACGTAACCAGATTCATGTCAATCAGCTTGGGAAGTAATACTGAATAAGGCATTGGGATTGGCTCGATGACCCGGTCCGTCTGCCTTGGACGTTGTTGATAGTGTCTCTGCTGACCCGGATTACCTCCTTGATTGTTGTACCTGGGTTGTTGTTGCGGATGATATTGCGGTTGAGGAACAGGTGTTGGAATGGTGACTGCGGCCACTTGATCTTGATAATAAGTAGGGCGTCCTCTGCCCCTGCCTCTTCCGGCATACACAACGCTTGTCTCGCCTTCTTTTCTTCGCTGACCGTTACCAGCAAACGGTCTCTTGGGACTTGATGAGTTGGAAGCACTATTGTCTTGAATTCGGCCCATCTTCAACAGACTCTCGATTCTTTCTCCAGCAATTACTATCTCTGCAAAGCTGATTGACGGGCAAGCAGCCAATCTCTCAATATAATTGCCTTGAAGAGTGTTCATGAACATGTCCGCCATCTCCCTTTCAGACATAGGGGGTTGGACAGACGCAGCAATCTGTCTCCAGCGTTGAGCATACTCTCTAAAGGTTTCCTTGGCAGTCTGAGACATACCTTGCAACAAGGTCCGATTTGGAGCCATGTCCAAGTTGTATTGATATTGCTTGATAAAAGCCTCTGCCAAGTCTTTCCAGCTCTTGATGGTAGTACGAGACAAATGAGAATACCATTCACGAGAAGCTCCAGTTAGACTGTCTTCAAAATAGTACATCCACAGCTTTTCATCTTCCGTGTGAGCTCCCAACCTTCCCAGATAAGATTGGAGATGAGTGCGTGGGCAAGAAGCCCCGTTGTATTTCTCAAAAGTAGGGGGTTTGAACTTGTGAGGAATCCTTACTCCCTGAACCAGACCAAGATTTGTGACATCAAAATCTAAGGAATTTTGAGACTCCAAAGATTTGAGCTTCTCAGCAAGCTCATCCATACGGCGAGTGGTCTCGAGGGCTTCGTCGTGCAAAGAAAATTAATCATACTGACAATCTTCAGTAACGGGGTGCCCGTTAATCCGAATTCCTTGATTCACATTGTATCTTCCACCAATACCATTCCCAACATTCCCCGTGTTGCCAACATTACCCGGGTTTCCATCAACATTTGCGTTACCCGCGTTTCCAGTATTCACAGGGTTATCAGCGTTCCCAGGGTTACCAGGGTTCCCAGGGTTACCAGGGTTCCCCTCAGCACTTGGTATCTCCAAATCTGGATTGTGTCTCGGTTGCTCAACCAATTCCCTCAGTTTTTCCTGACCTGCTGCCATACCAGTCATCAATGTCATGAACTGATCCATCCTTTCACGCATATCAGCCAGCTCTTTCTATACTTGGTCCATCGCTAGTTGTGGACGATTTTCCTTTGTCGGGTATCTGTGAACTCGCTTGGGACCAATAACTGCCTGATACAGGGAACAAACATTAGACACTGCAGTGACACCTGCAAAACAGACAAGGGTTAATATGCATGGTATGCGATGCACTGCTTGTTCAGTTTTAAGGCACCCCCGTTTTGAAAGGGAATACCCTACAAATGAATAAGCATGAGATGTTGGATGCAAATATGCAGATGATGTTATGCCATGCAAAGGCATGTCAATCAGAATTGATGGATCCGCTTGAACATCTGTCAGGTTGCACTGTCTGGAGAGAAATTAAGAGCACGCCAAACAAAGGTCATGGGATGGATCATGTTATCCTTAATATCAACCACCCATTTTGGTGGATTATGGTTTACACCTTATCAACACCCGAGTTTCATTGATATTAAGGATACCTGATCGGATTAACCATGAATCAAGGGTTTGTTGCAAGTCACGAGCATGGAGTTTAGGTTAAGAACCACCCAAAAGGAGTGTACTAAGGTTTAAACCTGCCAAACATGTTCTACAAAAGGTTCCCATAGTCATAATCCCGTCTTTCGGATATTATCAGAGGAACGACTACTCGTATTCCAACAATATTCTCAAGAGAGACTCTTATGAGTGTAGCATCGCGTAACAATCGTATCAAATCTTACACTTGAACGACTTTCGCACTACGTCCTACGAATAGGCCAAGATGGGTTAGGTAAACTAAGGTCCTTGGCTTCTTAGGTCTATATTGGAACAAGTAATGTCTAACCACAACTTACTTATGTGACATTATTGATCTCAACATGACCTCCACCAAGTGAATGGGCTTGCAAGTCAACTCGCTAAGGAATACTCCACACAAGTTGACAGGACTATGCCATTCTCCTATCTTAAGTGCACTCGAGTTCGGGTATAGAACTCATCTCACAAAGATCACCAAGCAGCCAGCCAACAGAAACAGCAATGATATATACACAATGCAATAAGGTAAAGCAGGTAAATAAATAACTGCACAAAAGCATGAACACCCAACAAACAAACAAACTACAAAAGCTAGGAGGGACTCGCTTAGGGCAGATGGACCAGCAAGATGTCAACTTCTTAGTGTCCCCAGCAGAGTCGCCAGTTGTCGCAACCTGAAAAATACAGTGCGAAAAAAAAACAACCGGCGAAAGAAAAAGACAGAAGAGTCGCCACCGTGCGTTATTTATCCCAAGGGAGGGAAAGGAAACGCTCGAAGTAAACCTGAAAAAAGGAAAGGACAAGACGGGGTCTCGCAACCAAATCTTGGGTTCGGGAGTCGGTTATGCGAAGGGAAGGTATTAGCACCCCTACGCATCCGTAGTACTCTACGGGATCCACTTGTGTAGTTCTTGTCTAAAGGGTGTGAGTTTATCTTGTGCTGTTTACCAAAAAAAAAGGGTTAAATGAAAATGACTCGCGCGGATGTCGCATCCACTGCATACGTATCTCATCTGAATATGAGAATCAGAGTCTTCGTAGCTCGGCTGACCTATGGGTTGGGGGATGTGTGCTCGCTAAGACATCGCGTCTTATGCCTACGTATCTCATCTGGCCTGAGAACCAGAGCAAAACGTAGTTCGGCTGACCTATGGGTTGGGGGGATGTGTGCTCGCTAAGGAATCGCGTCTTATGCCTACGTATCTCATCTGGCCTGAGAATCAGAGCAAAACGTAGTTCGGCTAACTACGGGGTTATGGATTGGGTTTTGGACGAACGACGTCACTACGCAATCTACCGGATGCTCGACCTTTGGAGACTTACTTGTAACACCCCGATAAAAATATGATAATTATTTAATTTAAGTTAATAGTATATTTATTAATTTAATTAAATAATTGGAATATTATTTGTATTATTATTATTGGAATAATAAAGTTGGAATATATATATAAAGAGTTCCATTTGGTAAAAAGGGTTTTTTCACGTGAAAACCAGAGAAGCGACAGAAAGTGGAAAAGGGCATAGAGGAAGAGCAAGAGAGCAAGGGTTGAAGAAGGGAAAAGCTTGAAGCTAAAGGATTGCCGGATTAACTCAGGTAAGGGGGGTTTATCGTCGTTTAATGGGTATTATGGGTTAACATGTAATGGGTAGTAATAAGCCATTGATTTGACCCTAATTTGGATGATGAATGTTGCAAATTGTGATGATCAAATTACGTTAAAAACTATGATTAAATCTATAATTGGATGAGTTGTGATTTTCTGGACGTGTAGTCGTTTACGGAATCGAAATCGGAGGTCCGGAAGTCCTCCGACGGCGAAAAATGCGGGTAATTCTGCATTTTGTTCGTGTTAGCGCAGGAACAGCTTTCTGTCTTGCGTTAACCGGTTAACCCAGGGTGTTAACCGGTTAACACTGTTATGATAATTAAAAGAATTTATTTCTGTTCTGCGTTAACCGGTTAACCCAGGGTGTTAACCGGTTAACACTGTTATGAATTATGAGAAATTGTTGTCTGTCTTGCGTTAACCGGTTAACCCAGGGTGTTAACCGGTTAACACTGTTAAAATGTGCCAGGAAGCGTGTTCTGTGTTGCGTTAACCGGTTAACCCAGAGCGTTAACCGGTTAACACTGTTGGAAAAGTGGAAATTTGATATTTAAATATTGTGGACATATTTGATGATTGGCCTATATTGGTGTATGATATAGTAGGGATCATTTCCCGTTGTTTTGAGCAGTATAGATATTAGTAGAGTATGCTAATACTGTGATTTATTATTTGGCATGATATGAATATGATTCTGTGATACATATGCTGATGATGTGTGATGGTATGCATAATGCTGTGAATGTATCGGTTATGTATGCAATTGTGAATGGACTGTTTATGGCTTAGAGTGTGAGCATATGTCCATTGTGGATTGTTGTTGATGTTTGCATGCTAGGTGATTTAGCGTGCATAGCATAGCCCTTGGGGTGGTAGCTAATTCCCATGGTGAGGAATTAGTGAGTGAGTCACTAGGTCTCAAATGAGTGGGACTAGTGAGCTTGGTAGCCGTATCTGGATTTGATCGGTGAGGTTGAACTATGTGTTCACGAATAGTCGGTACCGCATGCATGGAGTCTCATTGCATAATGTATGTGTGGCGTATAATATGAATGGATGTATTCCAATATTATACGTGTGTTTTATGTTGTGTTGTGTTGAGTATGATTATGAGTTGATGTTGCCGTTGCTGAATGTGTGATATGATTAGGGTGATGAAATGTGTTAATTTACTTAGCATTACATGATATTTTATAATGCTTATTATATCGATTGAGGAACTCACCCTTACAACTATGTTTCAGGTAACGAGCAGTGATTGAGTAGAAGCTAGTGCTTGGAGTCTAGTGTAGTTCCTTAGTGGGTCATGCTCTGGTAGATGTAACATCGGGACGGGATGTTTACTTTGTTTTCAATTGTGGTTGTTGAACAGTTTTACATGTAATGTGATTACATGGTTTGCATGATTGATTAGATCTCTATCCGCTGCGAATTGTGCAATGTTTTATTTTGATTAATAAATGAGCATGACAAGTTATTATGGTGAATGGTGTGAAGTGTCAAGTGTGACACCCTTAAATTGCATATCTACTCTGATTTATATTTTGTTGAATTAATTGATTTATTGGGGTATTTTAGAAGGGTGTTACATTAGTGGTATCAGAGCATAGTCGGTCGAGTCGAGTCGTGATTATTCTGTTTCCCTGTACGTGATAGGTGTTGTGTAACCCTATCAGTACTTATTGTTTTAGCTTGTTGGGTTTTCAGAATAGAGATGGCTGGAAGAGGTAGAGATGATGTTGCGATTGCTGAGGCTCTGGGTATGCTAGCTGGAGTACTTGGAGGAAATCCGAATGTTGTGGGGCTGGGAGCTGCTCGTCAACTGAGTGAGTTCCAGAAGAACAATCCTCCAATGTTCAAGGGAGCATACGATCCAGATGGTGCTCAGAAGTGGTTGAAGGAGATCGAGAGGATCTTCCGAGTGACTGAGTGTGTCGATAACCAGAAGGTCAGGTTCGGTACGCATATGCTATCAGAGGAAGCAGATGATTGGTGGGTTGCTGCCCGCGCTGAGTTGGAAGCGGCTGGGGGTGCTGAGATCACTTGGGCGGTGTTCAGAGAGAGATTCCTGAGGAAGTACTTTCCAGAGGATGTCAGAGGAAAGAAAGAGATAGAGTTCTTAGAATTGAAGCAGGGCAATCAGTCTGTTACTGAGTATGCTGCTAAGTTCACAGAGCTGTCGAAGTATTACACACCCTATGATGAGGCTACTGGGGAATTTTCAAAATGTGTGAAGTTTGAGAACGGGTTACGTCCCGAGATCAAGCAGGCTATTGGGTATCAGCGAATTAGAGTGTTTTCTGACTTGGTGGACTGTTGCAGGATTTTTGAACAGGATACCAAGGCCAGAGCGGAGAGCTATCAGCAGAGGGTTGATAGGAAAGGCAAGAATCAGAATGATCGTGGGAAACCGTATGCAGCTGGCAAAGGTTTCCAGAGACAGAGTGGGATGAGGAGACCTAGTGGGGGAGACTCCAGTGCCCCTGCTAAGTGTTACAGATGTGGTCAGGCTGGACATCGTTTCCATGAGTGTACCAGTGCTGAGAAGAAGTGTTTCAAGTGTGGCAAGGGTGGTCACTTGGCCGCAGAGTGCCGGTTGAAGACTATGACTTGTTTCAACTGTGGAGAGGTGGGTCATATTAGCCCACAGTGTCCTAAGCCGAAGAAAGAGAACCAGTCGGGAGGCAAGGTCTTTGCTTTATCGGGTTCTGAGACTTCTGTAGATGATCGTTTGATCCGAGGTACGTGTTATATTAATGGCTTTCCTCTTGTGGCTATTATTGACACATGTGCGACTCATTCCTTTATATCGTTGGATTGTGCTGTGAAAATTAAATTAGAGATATCTGAGATGCATGGGGGTATGGTGATTGATACTCCTGCGAAGGGTTCAGTGACTACTACTTCAGTTTGTTTAAATTGCCCTTTGAGTATTTTTGGTAGAGACTTTGGGATGGACCTTGTATGTCTTCCACTAGTGCAGATTGATGTTATCTTGGGTATGAATTGGTTGGTGTTTAACCGAGTTTATATCAACTATTTTGATAAGACTGTGATATTTCCTGAGATTGAGGAAGGAAAGAGTTTGTTTCTATCAGCAAGGCAGGTGAATGAGGCAGTAGCAGATGGGGCAGAATTGCTTATGCTGTTAGTGACTTTGGAGGCTAAAGATAAACTGGTGATTTGCGATCTGGCCGTGGTGTGTGATTTTCCTGATGTGTTTCCTGAAGAAGTGAATGAATTACCGCCAGAGCGTGAAGTTGAGTTCTCGATTGATTTGGTACCTGGTACTAGGCCGATATCGATGGCTCCGTACCGTATGTCTGCTGTTGAGTTAACTGAATTGAAGAGTCAGTTGGAAGATTTGTTGGATAAGAAATTTATTCGTCCGAGTGTGTCACCGTGGGGTGCACCAGTGTTATTGGTTAAGAAGAAAGAAGGTACTATGAGGTTGTGTGTGGACTACAGGCAACTGAATAAAGTGACGATCAAGAATCGGTATCCTTTGCCGAGGATTGATGATTTGATGGATCAGTTGGTTGGTGCGAGTGTGTTCAGCAAAATAGATTTGAGATCGGGTTATCATCAGATACGTGTGAAAACTGAGGATATTCAGAAGACTGCTTTCAGAACAAGGTATGGACATTATGAGTATTCTGTAATGCCTTTTGGTGTGACTAATGCGCCTGGGGTATTTATGGAGTATATGAATAGGATTTTCCATCCGTACCTAGACAAGTTTGTTGTGGTGTTTATTGACGATATTTTGGTGTATTCGAAATCTGAAGAAGAGCATGCTGAACATTTGAGAATGGTTTTAGGAGTTTTACGAGAAAAGAAGTTATTTGCTAAACTGTCCAAGTGTGAATTTTGGTTAGAAGAGGTTAGTTTTCTTGGTCATGTGATTTCAAGAGGTGGTGTTGCTGTTGATCCTTCTAAGATAGAAGCGGTATCTAAGTGGGAAGCTCCGAAGTCAGTTTCTGAGATAAGGAGTTTTCTTGGACTTGCAGGTTATTATAGGAAATTCATTGAGGGATTTTCTAAGTTGGCGTTACCGTTGACGATGTTGACTAGAAAGGGGCAAGCGTTTGTTTGGGACTCAAAATGTGAAGAAGGTTTCCAAGAGTTAAAGAGAAGGTTAACTACTGCTCCTATTCTGATATTACCGAGTCCATCGGAACCATTTGAGGTTTACTGTGATGCTTCATTGTTGGGTTTGGGTGGTGTTTTGATGCAGAATAAGCAGGTTGTAGCTTATGCTTCGAGACAACTGAAGGTTCATGAGAAGAACTATCCGACACACGATTTAGAGTTGGCAGCTGTGGTATTTGTTCTGAAGTTATGGAGGCATTACTTGTACGGGTCAAGATTTGAGGTTTTCAGTGACCATAAAAGTTTAAAGTATTTGTTTGATCAGAAAGAGCTGAATATGAGACAGAGGAGATGGTTGGAGTTTCTGAAGGATTATGACTTTGGTTTGAATTACCATCCGGGTAAAGCAAACGTAGTGGCTGATGCATTGAGTCGGAAATCATTGCATATGTCTATGTTAATGGTTAAGGAATTGGATTTAATTGAGCAGTTTAGAGACTTGAGTTTGGTGTGTGAGAGTACTCACAATAGTGTTAAATTGGGAATGTTGAAGTTAACGAGTGGTATTCTGGATGAGATTAGAGAGGGTCAGAAATCCGATTTGCTTTTGGTTGATAAGTTGACTCTAGTGAATCAAGGTCAAGGTGGTGAATTCATAGTTGATGAGAATGGTGTTTTGAAATTTGGTAATCGGGTGTGTATTCCGGATGTTACCGAACTTAAGAAGAGTATTCTTGAGGAAGGACATCGTAGTGGCCTGAGTATTCATCCTGGGGCTACGAAGATGTATCATGATTTGAAAAAGTTATTTTGGTGGCCGGGAATGAAAAGAGAAATTGCAAGTTTTGTTTATTCTTGTTTGACTTGTCAGAAGTCGAAGATTGAGCATCAGAAGCCGTCTGGGCTAATGCAACCGTTGGCTATTCCAGAGTGGAAGTGGGATAGTATCAGTATGGATTTTGTTTCTGGTTTACCGAGGACAATTAAGAATTTTGAAGCTATTTGGGTGATTGTTGACAGATTGACAAAATCGGCTCATTTCATTCCGAAGAAGTTGACACCTCGATTTATTGGTCCTTATCAGATTTTGGAGAGGATAGGGGAGGTAGCCTATCGTGTCGCTTTACCGCCGTCACTTGCGAATTTGCATGAGGTTTTTCATGTGTCTCAGTTGAGGAGGTACATTCCTGATCCTTCGCATGTGGTCCAAGTAGATGATGTACAGGTGAGAGATAACCTGACTGTTGAAACATCACCTATGAGGATCGAGGATCGAGAGTTGAAGCAGTTGCGGGGTAAAGAGATTGCTTTGGTAAAGGTAGCTTGGGGAGGACCAGCAGGTGGCAATGTGACTTGGGAACTTGAGAGTCAGATGAAGGAGTCTTATCCAGAGTTATTCGCTTGAGGTATGTTTTCGAGGACGAAAACTCTTTTAGTGGGGGAGAGTTGTAACACCCCGATAAAAATATGATAATTATTTAATTTAAGTTAATAGTATATTTATTAATTTAAATAAATAATTGGAATATTATTTGGATTATTATTATTGGAATAATAAAGTTGGAATATATATATAAAGAGTTCCATTTGGTAAAAAGGGTTTTTTCACGTGAAAACCAGAGAAGCGACAGAAAGTGGAAAAGGGCAAAGAGGAAGAGCAAGAGAGCAAGGGTTGAAGAAGGGAAAAGCTTGAAGCTAAAGGATTGCCGGATTAACTCAGGTAAGGGGGGTTTATCGTCGTTTAATGGGTATTATGGGTTAACATGTAATGGGTAGTAATAAGCCATTGATTTGACCCTAATTTGGATGATGAATGTTGCAAATTGTGATGATCAAAGTACGTTAAAAACTGTGATTAAATCTATAATTGGATGAGTTGTGATTTTCTGGACGTGTAGTCGTTTACGGAATCGAAATCGGAGGTCCGGAAGTCCTCCGACGGCGAAAAATGCGGGTAATTCTGCATTCTGTTCGTGTTAGCGCAGGAACAGCTTTCTGTCTTGCGTTAACCGGTTAACCCAGGGTGTTAACCGGTTAACACTGTTATGATGATTAAAAGAATTTATTTCTGTTCTGCGTTAACCGGTTAACCCAGGGTGTTAACCGGTTAACACTGTTATGAATTATGAGAAATTGTTGTCTGTCTTGCGTTAACCGGTTAACCCAGGGTGTTACCGGTTAACACTGTTAAAATGTGCCAGGAAGCGTGTTCTGTGTTGCGTTAACCGGTTAACCCAGAGCGTTAACCGGTTAACACTGTTGGAAAAGTGGAAATTTGATATTTAAATATTGTGGACATATTTGATGATTGGCCTATATTGGTGTATGATATAGTAGGGATCATTTCCCGTTGTTTTGAGCAGTATAGGTATTAGTAGAGTGTGCTAATACTGTGATTTATTATTTGGCATGATATGAATATGATTCTGTGATACATATGCTGATGATGTGTGATGGTATGCATAATGCTCTGAATGTATCGGTTATGTATGCAATTGTGAATGGACTGTTTATGGCTTAGAGTGTGAGCATATGTCCATTGTGGATTGTTGTTGATGTTTGCATGCTAGGTGATTTAGCGTGCATAGCATAGCCCTTGGGGTGGTAGCTAATTCCCATGGTGAGGAATTAGTGAGTGAGTCACTAGGTCTCAAATGAGTGGGACTAGTGAGCTTGGTAGCCGTATCTGGATTTGATCGGTGAGGTTGAACTATGTGTTCACGAATAGTCGATACCGCATGCATGGAGTCTCATTGCATAATGTATGTGTGGCGTATAATATGAATGGATGTATTCCAATATTATACGTGTGTTTTATGTTGTGTTGTGTTGAGTATGATTATGAGTTGATGTTGCCGTTGCTGAATGTGTGACATGATTAGGGTGATGAAATGTGTTAATTTACTTAGCATTACATGATATTTTATAATGCTTATTATATCGATTGAGGAACTCACCCTTACAACTATGTTTCAGGTAACGAGCAGTGATTGAGTAGAAGCTAGTGCTTGGAGTCTAGTGTAGTTCCTTAGTGGGTCATGCTCTGGTAGATGTAACATCGGGACAGGATGTTTACTTTGTTTTCAATTGTGGTTGTTGAACAGTTTTACATATAATGTAATTACATGGTTTGCATGATTGATTAGATCTCTATCCGCTGCGAATTGTGCAATGTTTTATTTTGATTAATAAATGAGCATGACAAGTTATTATGGTGAATGGTGTGAAGTGTCAAGTGTGACACCCTTAAATTGCATATCTACTCTGATTTATATTTTGTTGAATTAATTGATTTATTGGGGTATTTTAGAAGGGTGTTACATTACTCGCCTATAGTAGAAGGAGTTAACGTGTTGCTTTGGGTTTTAGGGTTTGGGATGCTCGAGGGCAAAAAGGCAGTCCTTGATGAAGGAACCGCGCTACCTGCAGGGATATGAATACAAAACACAAAACATGTATCTCAAAGTAAAACGCCACCAAGGGGCTCAAACGTTGCCTCCTATCGAGGTCTTCCAGCTAGGAAAGCAGTAAAATGCGGGAAAAATGTAAAAGTACCACGCGGATAAAGATCCGAAGTAACAGCAATTAGAGGAGTAAGAAACCCTGAGATCCTTCCAAGCTAATGCCATCAAAGAAAAGTGAGTCAGTACAGGTAATCGGAATGAACCTCCAGGGGTTATCCCACAAATAAAGTGGGAAACCACGCAAGTTATCCCTGCAAAAGTCATGTGAGCCCTCACAAAAATTCAACAAAAGGGTTAGTGAAACACCATAAGCATTTTTTCATGATCAACAGTATGGTTTCAAAAAACTCAAACCCTGTGGCATACCTTTCAGAAATTAAACGGTTAAACATTCAAGGCATTGTTTATACATTCATATACATATTAAACCCATGGGCGAAAAACCTAATGAAATTCATCCATCATACCTCATACATTCAGAGTATTCAACTTCAAAGCAAAAGGTAATGGGAATAAAGGCAAACCTGATTGGAGAGCTTGATTGAAATTGAGTTGCACCCGTGAGGTTTACAAAACAATCTTCAGGGTTTATGTGAGGCAGAGGCGATTCTGTGTAGCTGAGTTCCCTTCGGGGTTTGGAGGCTGCTCTGAACTCCGTTAGGTCTTCTCTCACTATCTTTTTCCTCAGGGTTTTGTTCCAAGGAAACCTCAGAGTATTTTGCTTCTCTTCCTTCTTCTCCTCTTCTCTGTGGCTTTTGTTTCAATGAAACTCTAGTATTTATAGGCTAATATTGGTAGCTTAGTGGGCTTTTGAGAAAGGTCCAAGTCCAAGATTTTTTTATTATTTATTTATTTATTTAATTAATTAATTTAATTAATTAAATAATTAATTAATTAATAAAAAATTTTTTTTCGTTTTTTTTTTTTTTTGCAATATGAAATGCTAAATGAATGCATGAATGAGGAGGGCAAATTTTGGGGTGTTACACCCTGCAGGGGATTTTTGCTGAAAGGATGGTGGATTGTCCCGTCACTGGCTTTGCAGACATAGTAGTGGCTGATGAGAGAATTGAAAGTTGGCTGAGAATGGGGAAAATACAAGGAAATGCTCCGTCATCTGGAGTAAAGAAGCTATTTGGGAACGTTCAGCGCAAGAATGAGGGTGAATCGAGTGCTGTGTATGCCCAGAGAGGACACGGTAGGGATCGCTACTACCAGCATACTGCTGCGGTAACAATTCCTGATGGTAATCAATCGGTACAACAACAACATCAGCCACCTCAGTAGAGAGCACAGAGAGCAGGGTACCAAGTGAGAGGAAAGGGGACTGATCGTCAGTTTGATAGGCCACCCGTGACATATGCTTTTCTGTTTAAGAAGTTGATGGATCTTGGGTTGGTTTAGCCGAGGACGATGGCTCCAGTAAGACCAGATCAGAGGCCTGCCAGTTATGATGAGAACGCCAAGTGTGAATTCCGTTCTGGTACACCAGGGCATAACATTGAGGGTTGTAGAGCCTTTAAGCATGTTGTCCAAGACTTGGTAGACTCCAAGGCCATCAATTTTGCACCATCTCCGAATGTTAATGCTAATCCCATGTCGGCGCATGGTCAGGTGATGGCGGGTGTAATTGTTGAAGATTCAGATCACGTCTGTGCGGTGGGTGAAGAGACTGACAGTGACTGCGAGCTCGATGGTTGGATAAAACCGTGCGTACCAGGGATGGAAGTCTAGAACTGGAAAGCTGAAAAGATCATCACTATCACTCTACGTGAAGAGTAATATTTCTTGTTTTTCAATTCTGTTTGCATGAAAGCCATACGTTTTGCCCGAAGCGTAATGGTCCATTGTAAGGGCCACCTCATGTGTTTCATTGTGCAACATTTTGCATCATTAATAAATGGATGTCTTTCACATTAAAAGCGGTGTTCCCTGTTTTTCATTTATTTTTGCAGTTTAAAAAAAATAAAAAATGGCAATGCTTGTTTTTATTCCTTTTGATTTGTCTCGTTCCGACCTCAAAAGCAATGCATGAATCAATATTCATGTAAATGCGATCATTCTCCGGATCTCATTGATAACAATCTTGTTACACCCTCATATGACTTCGACAATCCGATCTATCATGCCGAAGAAGAAGGCGAAGAAGATTGTGAACTGCCGGAGGAATTAGCCAGGTTGTTGAAACTAGAGGAGAAGGTGATTCAACTGCACGAGGAGCGAGTTGAGATTGTCAATCGGGGCACCGAGGAGGTCAGAAAGGAAGTAAATGTAGGGGACGCTTTGGAGGTAAGTGTTAAGAGCCGAAGAAGGATGGGAAGGTGAGAATGTGTGTGGACTACCGGGATCTGAACAGAGCTAGCCCGAAGGATGATTTCCCATTACATCACGTCGATGTGTTGGTAGACAATACAACTCAATTCTCGGTGTTTTCCTTCATGGATGGTTTTTCTAGCTATAAGCAAATCAAAATGTCGCTAGATGATATGGAGGAAACAATGTTCATCACACCGTGGGGCACTTTTTAATATAAGGTGATGCCATTCGGTCTCAAGAACGTCGGTGCCACGTATCAGAGGGCTATGGTGACTTTGTTTCATGATATGATTCATCATGAAATTGAATGCTATGTTGATGACATGATAGCAAAGTTCCAAACAGAGGAGGGGCATCTGGTAGATCTGGCCAAATTGTTTGACCGGTTGAGACAATTCAGACTGAGGTTGAATCCGAATAAGTGCACTTTCGGAGTGCGGTCCGGTAAATTGTTGGGGTTTATTGTAAGCGAAAGAGGAATCGAGGTTGATCCTGCTAAAGTAAAAGCAATATGAGAAATGCCTGAACCGAGAACAGAGAAGGAGGTTCGTGGTTTCTTAGGTAGATTGAACTACATTTCACAGTTCATATCTCATCTAACAGCCACGTGTGAACCCATATTCAAATTGTTAAGAAAAGATCAAACGATCAGGTGGAATAATGATTGCCAAGCGACATTTGAAAAGATAAAAGAATATTTGCAGGAGCCTCCGATTCTGATGCTTCCTGTGGAGGGACGACTGTTAATTCTGTACTTGACGGTCCTCGAGGGGTCTATGGGGTGTGTACTGGGGCAGCATGACGAGTCTGGTCGAAAAGAGCATGCAATTTATTACCTTAGCAAAAAGTTTACCGACTGTGAAACAAGATATTCACTGCTCGAGAAAACTTGCTGCGCTTTGGTATGGGCTGCTCGCCGGCTGAGGCAGTATATGCTGGTTCATACCACTTTGTTGATTTCCAAGATGGATCCGATCAAGTATATATTTGAGAAGCCAACATTGACCGGACGGGTTGCGAGATGGCAAAGGATTTTGACTGAACACGATATTCAGTATACCTCTCAGAAGGCGATAAAGAGGAGTGTATTGTCTGATTACCTCGCCCAGCAACCCATTGAGGATTATCAACCGATGAAGTTTGAGTTCCCTGATGAGGACATCATGTTTCTCAAATCGAAAGATTGTGAGGAACCGATCCCGGAGGAGGGGCCTGACCCTGAATCCGAATGGATTCTGATGTTTGATGGGGCCGTTAACGTGAATGGTAGTGGAGATGGTGCTGTTTTGGTTACGCCAAAAGGATCCCATATTCCTTTTGCTGCCCGGCTAACATTTGAGTGCACCAACAATGTGGCTAAGTACAAAGCTTGTGCACGGGAATCGAACCTTGGTGCGTACCCCTACTGGGGCAACGCCTTTCTCGCTTGAGTATGGGATGGAAGCGGTGCTACCTCAGTCCTGATGGAGGTAAAATTGAAGAGTTGAGCCTGATTGAGGAAAAGAGGCTGGCAGCCATTTGTCATGGGAAGCTGTACCAGCAGCGAATGAAGCGTGCTTTTGACCGAAAGATGCGACCTCGGGTATATCACGTGGGAGATATGGTGTTGAAAAGGATCCTTCCTCCTCAGAACGATCGCCGGTGCAAGTGGACACCCAATTATGAAGGTCCATTCGTGGTCAAGAAGGTTTTCTCTGGCGGAGCCTTGTTGTTGATGACCATGGATGGCGAGGATTTTCCATCCCCTGTGAATGCGGACGCAGTTAAAAAATACTTCGTATAAGAGACCCGTTGGACGATAAGAATAAAATAGTCCAGGCAAAAATGGGCATCCCGGCGAACCAGAAAAAATGAAAAAGGTTCGGGCAAAAATTAGGGATAAAAAGAAAAAACTGTACACCCGGCAAGTCGAAAACCCCACAAGGGCGGCTTGGGCAAAAAAGGGTATCCCGGTGGACTGAAAACCCGAAAGGGCGGTCCAGGCAAAAGAGGGAATGAAACGAACAACTGCGTCTAGCATGACCGTTTGTGTTTTGGTTAAGACACATGGATAATCTCCGACAGGGATCGATCGGAAGCATCTTGTTCAGAAGGCAGAAAGCACGGAGAGTCTTGAGGACATATGGGGTGTAACCGAGTTGGAACTCGATGAGATCACGGGTTCACATTGCCATTAGGATAGATTTTCCTTTTGTGCGCAATTACCTCTTTTCAGGAATTGCTTCTTGTGTATCGCTCAGTTAAGAGCCACCTTTTTGATCAATAAAGTGCATATTCAGTCAAATAATTTTTGTTTTTGTTTTTCATTACCGCTTTGATTGCAAAAACATCCGTTTATTTTGATAAAGAATCTTTGCATTTTAAGACATACGGCTCCCTTCCGATGCATGCTCATAAGATTGAAAGCCTGAAATCTTATTCGGAAGGTTGAGTGACTCAGGTGTTCAAACTTTGGCACGCCTGGGGCACGTTTTTATCTAACGATCTCTTTTGCAGGTGCTGTTAGATATTTTCACTCACTTGTAGGTTGTGATGTGAAGCCTTTTGGCAAAAGATCCCCGTGGAGTCCAATCAGGGACAAGGGATTGAAGAATGGTGAAAAGACGGCGAAAGACGTGCGACGATCCTGGAGGGTTAATCAAGAAAACTCTTCAAAGTCTGAAATAGAAAGTTGACACTTTGGCTAGATGGTGGATACCAGTGTTCGACGAGTCGACAGGTGTTCTATGTCAAATGTTCTGTATCTCCCCAGCAGGTTCGAGATCGGTATCTCCTCAGAAGTCAGGCCTGAAGGTTGTTGTTTCCCCTAGCATTGTCGGGATTGTTATATCCCCAGCAAGTCGGAAGGTTGCCGTTTCCCCAGCGGAGGTGTGCGTCGGTAGCTGTTCCCCAGCGAAGTTCCCAAGCGGACCGAGTTCAGTGGAGGTTATCCCCAGTGAAGGGTTATTCTTTCCCCAGCGGCAGTGCTATTCCCCAGCAGGGTGGAGATTGGAATGGTATCGAGTTCCTCAGCAGAGTGCCTCGAGCTCCCCAGTAGAGCCCCTGAGGGGGATACTTTTTATGTATTCATCATTTAGGAAAGTATAGCATATTGCATACCTAATTGCGTAGCATTTCCATGGTTATGGAGCATTACGCTGAAAAAAATCATGCATCAGCATTGCAAGCATAAACTAGTCTCAAGCCGTGGTTACCGTTTGAGGATTGGTTTCGCTGGTTGGAAGATCAGCATCAGCAAGCATAAGCTAGTCTCAAGCCGTGGTTACCGTTTGAGAATTGGTTTCGCCGGATGGTGAAGATGTTACTCCGATGAGGTTAGCATCATGAC
The DNA here is from genome assembly GCF_024323335.1 of Lathyrus oleraceus. Classification (NCBI taxonomy): domain Eukaryota; kingdom Viridiplantae; phylum Streptophyta; class Magnoliopsida; order Fabales; family Fabaceae; genus Lathyrus; species Lathyrus oleraceus. The sequence goes on from NC_066580.1 coordinate 138,589,836, forward strand.
GTTGTATCAGCGCGACTCAAGTCGTGGTTACCGTTTGAGGATTGGTTTCACCGGATGGTGAAGATGTTACTCTGAGGAGTTTAGCATCGTGATTTTGGATCAACAGTATTCCCCAGTTAGTCCCCGGCAAGCGTTTGCCTTGTTTTGACATATGTAGATGTCATCCCTGAGATATCGGTAAGTGTCGTGTCGGTCCCCGTGATGTCTATCTTTTCTTTGGTGTCGGTAAACATCATTGTTCGATGTCAGTAAACGTCGAGTTCCTTCCCAGTCATCGGTAAATGTCTGGTCGTGTATCTTTTCTTTGGTGTCGGTAAACATCATTGTTCGATGTCAGTAAACGTCGAGTTCCTTCGCAGTCATCGGTAAATGTCTGGTCGTGTATCTTTTCTTTGGTGTCGGTAAACATCATTGTTCGATGTCAGTAAACGTCGAGTTCCTTCCCAGTCATCGGTAAATGTCTGGTCGTGTATCCTTTCTTTGGTGTCGGTAAACATCATTGTTCGATGTCAGTTAACGTCGAGTTCCTTCCCAGTCATCGGTAAATGTCTGGTCGTGTATCCTTTCTTTGGTGTCGGTAAACATCATTGTTCGATGTCAGTAAACGTCGAGTTCCTTCCCAGTCATCGGTAAATGTCTGGTCGTGTACCCTCTGATATGTCGCCATCAGAGTGGTGGTTGGTGTTATTTCCGGCATTGCCAACGGAATTAGCATGGGAAAATGGAGAACGAGGTTCATTATTTGGCAGCAAGAGTGACATGAAAGTGTGGGGTTCAAGAAAAGCAAAAAAAAATCAAATCAAGAAGTCTTGGGGTTCAAGAAAAAATAAATAATAATAATAATCCCCAGCGGATGCGGCATTCAGGCCATGGTTATTCCTGTGTTACCATTTATTTTGGTATCCAGGTCAACATTCTTTTCGGTATTCAGGCCGACTCTCACTATACCAGACGGATTTTTCTTTCAAGATTACCTCTTTGCCGATTCTGACAGGCATTGTTAATTATTTCCCAGCAGAGTGCAAATTGTTCGTCTGTTCTTGGTATTCAACCATTCTTCACCCTGATCATCTAAAAGCCGAGGCTGTTCATATCGACAGGTTCATAGTGGATTGAATAGGGGCAGCTGTAACACCTCAAAATTTGCCCTCCTCTTCTTGGGACTAGTTTAGCATATTGCATTTCATGTTTTAGGACATTAGGCATTTGCATATTGCCTATCATATGATAATAAGAGAGTCATCCTCCAAAGTCTTTTTCAGAAGATAGAGAGGTTAAGAGATTCAAGCCTGAGGGTCTTATTGAATTGATGATCAACCATCTGAGGGGTTTGTGCTTCAGTCAGGGTTTCTTGATTCCTCAAAAGAGGTTGAGCATTATCTTGTGTGCAAGGGTATATCTCCATCATCATGGTTATGTTATCATTCAGGGTTTCATCATTCAGTCTCCAGTTCCTTTGGATTAGGGTTTTGACCTCTGGTTAACCCTAATCAATGACTATCTTCCAGCCAGGGTTTATCAAGGAGAAGAGGTATTCTATTGAGATGGAGATCACATGAGTATCATATAGAGCTTACATGGGCTAGGGTTTTATTTCTGAGTCATTTCCCCAAGTGGTAGAGGCTCAAGCTGATCAGGGCATGTCTAGGTCATCTGAGGACCATACAAGTCAACTGTGCAAGAGCTAAGGGCTATGAGGTGGGGAAGTGAGTTTCAACATTTCATTCATGTTCAAAAGAGGTTCATTTGTCATTGCAAACATCTACCTTGAAGATTTTGAAGTCAGGGCAAAAGTTTCCAAAAATGGAAAGTGACCTGTAATTAAAAGTTTCCAAAAATGGCAAGTTTTTGGTCCACATTCAACTTGACTTTTCAACATCAAAGGAGCTTCAAATGAATTTTTGGTGAACATGAAAGTTTAATATCTTTCTCTCCTCTTTTCAAAAAGTCCAAGATCGTGATCATCTGATGAATGGTTAAGAAGTTATGGTCCAATGATTGCAAAGTATACACCGAGGTTCAACATGCCATAACTTTTGATCCAAAACTCCAAATTGGTCCACTCTTTTTGCAAAATGCTTGTCTTGACCAATATTTTCCAAATGAACCATTTCCTTGCATGAAAAAAGTTCATATGATCATTGGCTTCCACAAGTACATTTTGGAGGGAAAATCAAGAATTCAAATTTGGTTCAAGATATGTGCAAAATTCCAATTCCATTGTGTTTATTAGATGATTTTAAGAGGAATCAAGCCCTTGCATGACACTATTCACGTGCACATGACCCCATGCAACCTCACTTTGTCATTTTTGCAAAACACCTCTTATTTCATTAATTTTAATTAGCCATGCCTAATGTGGATTAGCAAAGTCATTAGCATACCATATAAATAGATAATCATAGCAGAATTTGCTCATAATCACAATTCTAGATCTAGAATCCATTTTTCCCTCCAAAACTCTCTCTCCTTGGATTTCAAATTTTCTTCACACAACCACAAGTTTTCTTCATAGATCCATCATCCTCAGGGAATTTGGAGCATGATTCATCCATTTTTCGTGGAAATTGAGCTGGTTTTGAAGACATTCAAGCACATGAACATGTCAATGGAAAGTTAAGATTCAACAAGATTAAAGAGGATTCGAGTGCTGATTCCTATTCAAAGCTTTAAAAGAGGTGTTAGAGAGAAGATCTGAAGCTTGTGGAGGCTTGAACACGTGGATTTGAAGCACTTCCATTCCAAGTAAGTGGATTTTCGAATCTCTTCTTTTTCCAATTCATGTGCATGATCTTGTAGATCTCATTGTGGTGAGAATTCTGATGTGATTAGATTTAATTTTGGTGAAAAGATGAGTGAGATATGATGATTATAAGTTTGAGTGTTGAAACTTCTCGCCTTCGATCCGTTTGATCCATGATGAATTAGGCTTAGCTAATAGGATATTCGAGATGTACATGAAAAGATCTTTCCATTGATATAAATTTTGTGAAATTCTGCATTTTGTGACGGTGGCGCTCCGCCGGAGACGGCCGGAGAAGACGGTGGAAACCACCGTCCGCCACCGCCTGTTGAATGACTTAGGGTTTATGCCAAAACGCTGGCGTTTTGTCCCAAGCGCGCTCATGAACTGTCCAAGCGCTGGTTCGATCCTTGGCAACGCCGATTTTGTGAATTGATTTTATTTTCTGAGCGCCTCTCATTAACCCCTTGCCTCCTGTGTTCGATCCTTGGCCAAGGCAATTGTGGATTTTAATTTCCCGCGCTTCTTTTGGCCATCATAACCTGAGTTCAACACTTGCTTCCAACACTTTTTCAAATTTGCCTTCAAATTTTATTTCCCTCCATGATTCTCATATTGTTTCAAATATTTTCATCAACTTCAAAAATCCATAAAAAATAGAAAATTAATGTAAATTGAGTGCAATTTTTTTTCAGATTCTTGTTACAATGTCTATTATTTTGTGATGTTTATTTTCCTGATTTTTGTATTTCTGGAATTTTATATGATGATTGTTTGTTTGCACATGATGATATATTGACATGTTGAATTCATTTGCTTGTGAAATGCACATAGTTTATCCAATTGGCTTGAAATTTGACATGCTTGTTCCTAACATGTGACTGGATTTTTGAGAATTGGTTTGGCATTTTTATCATGTTCTACCACTGTTTTGGATACATGGACATGTTGTGTGACAATTTGTGTCACAATTTGTATGTTGCATTTGTACATTCTCATCCACACACCAATTGACCTCTTCTGGACTTCATTTTTGGCATGATGCTTGTTCATAACATGTTGAACTCACATAAAAAATTTCATGATCATTGGATACATTTCTGTTTTAATGTGGTTTTTCTCATTTGGAATCTCCAATTGTGTTCACCTTGTTTGCCTTTGCCTTATCTTGATGAATTGATGGCTTTGCCTTATGATTTGGATTTGGTACTTTTTAGGACATGTTCTTGTTTGATTGAATTTGCTTCATGTGGAATGTTGACTTCTGTTTTGACTATTTGCTTTGCCTTTGACCCTAGTCTTTGCACTAGTGGTTTGTACTCACCGATTGTGTTTGTGTTTTAGGTGTTTAGCACTAATGATTGGTGTGGCCTCATCATTTGAGATGTCATTTGCTTTAATCACTAACTCTTGTTGTGTTGTAGGTCCATTGGTGTAATGAACTCACTTGAGTGCATGCATTTATGACTTACATTGTGTACATATTGGAAAGTCCTGTTGTTGTCTGTTTGTTTCTCTGAATACAATACTGACTGGTTAGCTTTTGTACAGGTACATTAGCCGCTTTTAGCTCTTGCTTGAGCTTTGCTTTGGAGCGTGGTTGGTACACCACTGAGGTAGCTTAGCCTTCTAACTCCATGTAGTCTGGAAGCCCTGTCGCTTTTTTGGCAGGCGTTTGGCTGAAGTCCTCCTTAAGAGGCAATGACTGTGATTGTTTATGTTTGTGCCAAAGACCTCCTTGTTAAGGCATGTTACTTGTTAAGTCCTCCTAAGTGAAGAGGCAATTGACAGATAGAAGGGACTAGTAGCCAGTCCCCTGTTAGTCGTTGAGTCGTTCATTATGCTCGCACTACGTGCTGATGCTCTTGAACCTAACCCAAGATCCTTGTATAGAGTCAGTCAAGTGGAATAGGGTCCCTCTTTCTGGATCCCCACGCTTTCCTTGATTTAAGCTCACCCAGGCCAGGGTTAAGAGCATGAGGTCTAATCCTCATTACCTTTCATCAGCTTCACCCTAACTCTCAATGTTAGTGGTTAAGAGCTTCAGCATACCCCTACAGTTTTGGCTTGTTTGTCGAGGTTGATATGACCCCTTGACTAAAGCCCAACCATTTGTCTGAGCCTCTTGTTTGTATATAGAGTGTGATGATTGCTTGTGTGTTTGCTTTTGGTATGTTTATTTACTGTTTGAATTGACTTGCTTCCTGTGCGAGTTAGGTTCTGATTAGATACCTCAACCTAGGGCTATTGTGGATTGCATGACAACTATTAGGCTCGAGTCAGTCTCCCTTTTAGTTTGTTATTCCCTTGGTCTCTGGTTAGGAGAGAGTTTCTCCCCTGTTAAGGGGAACTACGTCGCTCTGATTCTCATACCAGATAAGATACGTAGGCAGGAGATCGTGCGAGATCTCTCCGGGCAACCTTTTGTTTTTTTGAGTGTGTTCAACCTTTTGTTTTTTTGAGTGTGTTCAACCTTTTCTTTTCTTGTGTGTGTGTTTGTGTGGCAACTATTAGGCTCGAGTTCCAGACTCCCTATTAGCTTGTCAGTCTGATACCCTTTTGCTTTGGTGTTCGCTGGTTAGCGTGTGCTTGTTTGGAGTCGGATGTAAGTCCAGGTTTGGCATTCTGTTTCCTTGCTTGTGTTGTTTGTTTGGAGTCGGATGTAAGTCCAGGTTTGGCATTCTGTTTCCTGGTTTGTTTGTGTTTGGAGTCGGAAGTAAGTCCATCTATTGGCATTCCGTTTCCTTGTTTCCTGTTTGTTTTGAGGAGTTAGATATAAGTCCAGCTATTGGCATTCTGTTTCCTTGTTGAGTTTTTCTTGTGACGTCTCAACGTCTTTGTTTTGTGTTTTTGTTTCGGCGTGCGTTAGCCGAACTACGAGTGTTCTGATTCTTTCTCTGGATAGAGAAGATACATAGGCATAGTATGCGATATCCTAGCGAGCATGTTTCCCATTTCCCCGAACTACGTTGACTCTGATGTTTGTTTCTGACAAACTACGTAGGCCCAGGATGCGACATCCTGCCGAGTCCCCTTCCTCCATCTTCTTTCACCTGTTTATTAATCCAGTGTGTGTGCATTCTTTGAGCAGTTATTCAACAACCTTTTTCTATTCTTTTGAGCGTGGATCCCGTCGAGTACGACGGACGTGAGGGGTGCTAATACCTTCCCCTTGCGTAACCGACTCCCGTACCTTGCAATCTCTGGTCGTGAGACCATTCCTTTCCCTTTTTCAGGTTTACTTCGAGCGTTTCCTTTCCCTCCTTTGGGATAAATAACACACGGTGGCGGCTCTGTGTCTCTTTCCGCCAGTTGTTTTTCGCGTTGCGACAGTTAGGCATTACTATCTCTAATTTGGGTTCGAGAAGCTGAGGGTCGTAGAACACTTACCCCCTCTTGGCCTATTTTAGGACGTAGTACGGAGATTGTTCAAGTGTAGACTTGATAACAGTTGTTACGTGATACTACACTCAAACGAGTTTCTCTTGAGAATATTATGGGTCGATGAGTCAGTCATCTTAACTTGTAATATCCGATAGATGGAATTAAGACTCTCTGAACTGTTTAGAACATGACCTACAGGTTTTATCCTTAGTTCACTCCTTTGGGATGGTTCTCACCCAGACTCCATGCTCGTGATTCACAAACCCTTGATTCTTGGTTGATCCAACCAAGTCTTGTAAATATCAATGGAACTTAGGTGTTGATAAGGTGAAAACCATAATCCACAAAAATGGATGATTGATCTTAACAATGACTTGATTCATCCCTTGACCTTTGTTTGATTGCCTTGTGTGTGATCCCTTATTTGTCATTGTTGCATTCATGCATTCATGCGCATCATAACATTCATCACACAAAAATTTCAAGGAATTGAGGTATTATTTGCAAATATTTTCAGACCATGGATTATGGACGAAGGAACACTAAGAAGTACAGTTTCAGATGTCCCAACTTGAAAGAGTTAAACACATAACTTAAAGAACATTATGCTTCTACTAAGAATGCAGGTGCCTAGGAACACATAACTTTTATCACCTATTGGCTTTCTCGCTATGTTTTTTGCTCCAGCTCCCTTCAAGTGTCCAAAAAAATTGTACCTTTGGCTACTCAGCTCCATAAAAAGAGGGACGTTATCTTAGCAAACTGATCTTGTGTGGCCTTTATGAATCTTTGGGGTTATCTTTTTGTGACCTCAAGGAACGGGAAAATTCTGAAAGCCTCTTAATGTCTAGCCTCATCTGGCTCCTGCAACTGTGACTTAATTCCACCTTTGAACCTTCTATCAAAGCCAACATTTCGCCTAATTTAGAAAGGGGTGTCAAAGGCCTAAGGCTTTCCCAAATTGCTCTAGTTGACGGAAAAGTTGCATATAAAAAATATTTTAAGACTTATTTTTATATGTTTTACACTTTAAAAGATTCATTTTGACCATGTCACCTTTCGCCAGTAGGGGTTGTGGACCATACTGGTTCACAATGCCATTCATAGCCTCTTCTCCTGAAGAGAAAAGAGAGATTCACAACATTTTGCTAGAATTTTTTAACTTTCCCCTTTATCGGCTGTAGCACCTCAAATTTGCACCTAGCATTGTACATATCATTTCAAGTTAGGTCATAGCATAACATAATCCATTGCATAACATTTGCATTGTCCTCAGTTGCCTCAAGTGCAAGCAAGCAAGAATTTAGGTCAAACTGATCAGGAGATCAGTCAACTAATCAAGCAAAGGTGTTTATCAAGGGATCAAAGCCTTAGGGTTTGTCCAACAAGTTCACATGTCTTGGAGTATCATTTGAAGTGTTCAAGTCAAGGGTTGGATGTTCAGAGATCATCAGTCAATGCACAACCAGGTCAAAACCCTAGACAGTCAACAATCAGTCAAAGCAGGGGATGGTGGCCATTCTTGTGGAATTTGGGCACCATGGTCAATATTCAAGAGTTCATATGTCTTGGGACATCATTTGAAGTCAAGGTCTCAAGGAATTAGGGTTTGGAATTCATCAGAAGTGCACAGCCAAGTCCAAAACCCTAGAAAGTCAAAGTTGGTCAACTGTGGTTGATTCTTTGGATTTGATGGATGGAAATGGTTTGAAGGAGCTTATTCATGTCCTAATAAGCCTCATCTATCATGTCAAACCTCATCATGGAAGAAAATCAAGCCAATCAGAAAATTTTCCAGAAATAGCAAGTGGACCTGTAATTTCAACTGCCAAAAATGGAAACTTCTTGATCCTCAACTTACATCATGATACAAGCTCCAAATGAATTTTTGCCCAACATGAAAGTTGAAGATCTTGTTCTCCCATTTTCAAAAAGTCCAAGAACTCTCAAATCCCATGTATGGTTGTCAAGATATGATCCAATCATTTTCATCAATTTTTGAACTTCAACTGAGCATATCTCCCAAACCATAAGGCCAAATTTGGTGGGGTTTTTTCCTACAAACCACATTTTTCACCATCTTTCCAAAAATATAAATTTCATGACCTAAAACCTTACCATTCAAAATGGCATTTTTGGACCTTTTTATTTAAATTCAAAGTTTGACTCAAAGTTGACTTTTTGATCCTTTGACTTTTTCTCATTTTTTGCCAATTGGGAAATGTTTTAAATCACATTTGAAACTTGTTCAAAGCCATAAACCATAGTCATACCACCATCCTACCACTATTTTGGCCAAAATGCAAATATGGTATTTCTTAACAAATGGAAGCATGAAAGCAAGGCAATGTTAGTAAACCACAAGCAGAGTTCAAACAGCATTTGTGTTGGTCATTTACAGTCTGTTTAAGGCCCAACTCGTGCACCACTTACACCCTCCCATACTCATTTTTATGCCAAATAGCAAAATGCAATTACTTCCTTTTGAACAAAGCAAGTACAGCAGTACATGTACAACCACTAGCAGCATTTTGCAATGTCCTTCTGTAGCCTTTCCAGCCCATTTGAGCAGCAAATACACCCTCCATCATTCACTTGTTCCACAATTAGCAAAATTTGCAATTGGATTAAGATAAACCAAACTTGTTTACCATTCCCTTAAGTGACCTTAAACAGACAGTATAAGCTGCATTTTCTGACATTTACAAAACCCTAGAGAGCAGCCACACGCAGCAAAAAGCTCTCACTCCCTCATTGTGCATTTTTGCAAAACAATATTTCTGCAGAAACCATTCAAAGAAATCAAAGAACCCTTGCATCCTTCATCATCCAAACATCATTTGGAGCCTTGTTACAGCCTCCTTCACCAGCTGGGATTTCATCTTGGAGCTCTGTTTTTCTCAAAGCATCAGCCATGGCATTTGTGAGCTCGAGCTGAATTTGAACTGGTTAAGTCAATTTCCTTCAAGCCTTCATCACTACCAACCATCATTGACAACTGTTTGAGCTTAAATCATCAATACACCACTGTTCCACATTTTCTTCAAAAACAAGTAAGTGAATCGACTTCCATTATATGCCATGCTATGATATGTTCATGAAAGATCATCTTATGCTGATTCTAAGGAAGTAAGGTTTGCTTGAAATGGTGTTCTCTTGATGGAGAAATCTGCTTTTCTTTTTTGTTACAAGTGAACTTTTGGTCGATTTGCATTGCTGGAGTTGATTTAATGAATTTGGACATTATATTCTTGCTGTTTGATGCTTGATGATACTGATGATATGCTTGTTTAAGCTTTCTGGGTTTTGTTGAAATTCCATGATGAATGTGTGTTACTGCTGTTAAACCCTAAGCTGTCCAGATTTTTTTCATGCTTGTCTTGTTGGCTGCTGTTGCCCTATGCTGCATGAATATCATTTATGTTACCACGTTGGTCTGCATAATTTTGCTAGAGATTTGTCTTTCCATGATGATGAATGTATACATATGTGCTGCTATTTAAACCAAACATCCTGTTGTTTTTCCAGAAAACTGGCTCATGTATGTTGACTGCTGTTTGTTATATGAGCATCATGGTTGTGTTACATTTGTGGTTTCCATGTGGTTGATTAATTTTGATTGATGATGAGACATGATGATGACTGTTTGCTGCAGCTTAGAGAACCTTGCCTAGAAATGTTCCTGCTTGTTTTGTTTTGATGTTTATGACATGAAGCACATTGAGACTTTCCTGCTGTTTGCTTGATGATGATAATTACATGATGATAAAGTTGGATGATGAAATACTATGCTGTTGTGTTTGAAACCTTAAAACTTGCCAGAATTCCCCTGGTTGTGTTGGTTCTGTTGTTAGCTAAATGTTGCTTAGTAATGATGTTTCATGGCCACGTTTAATCATTGATGCTGTTGTTCATGACTGGTGTTTGGAATGTTGGAGATGATGATTCGTATGTTGCATAGCCAAACCCTAGCTGCAGGAACTTTGCCCAGAATTTCGAATGTCCTTAGTTGTTGCTCTTCTGCATGATACTGTATGGACCTACTGCTTGCTATGCCATGTTGTCCATGTGCTGTTGTTGGATTTCATTGTAATTGCTTGATGATGAGTGCACTGTTGTATTGAACCAAACATCATGTCCAGAAAATCCATGTGAAATATGTTATATGCTGTTGTGTGCTGTTGTTTGGATGTTGATGAACACATGATACCATGCTGCTAAAATCCTGCTGCAGTTTTGAAATATGAATGTATGCTGTTGTTTGGCTGCAGTAGGAACATTCTCATTGCCATGTTAGTTGTTGGTTTGCTGGAATTTCAATTGATGGTGATGTTGGTGAACCAAATGTTGAAAACCATGCTGTTACTGCCCTGCTGTTATTGCTTGAACCTTGAACATGCTCAGAAATCTACATGGATTATGTTCTGTTGTTTGTGTTAGAATGCCATTTGAGTATTAATGCTATGCCGTTTTCTGCTGGTCGGGTTTTGTGTTGATGTTTGAATGAAATGCCTTGCCATTGTTAAAACTCTAGCTGCATGAACATGAAATTCCTAGAATTGGCATGAAGTTTGGATTGTTGTATGTTGCTGAATGATGTTGTTGGAACACTAATGTCATGTTGTTTGATTGAGTTTGCTAAATGTTTGTTTTTGGTGATTACATGAAGATGTATACATTGCCTTGCTGTTAAAACCCTAAGGGTTTTGAAAACCCAGAATTCTGAAGCTTTATTGGTCGTTCCACTGTTCCATTGGCTAGTAGCCAATAGGAACATTTCCTCAGCGCCCCCAAAACGCTGCAGTTTGGTTAAGTGGCGCCCAATATTACAAGACTGCCACGGTTGACTATTGCTTTGACCCTATTGCCATGTTGTTTGTTCATACTTGTTCCAATTATTTCTCCATCTTCAAAAATCAATTTCTCATTCATTTTAATTCCAAAAATTGTGAAATTTTTTCCTCATGATCATGAATGTGTCCTTTGTTTTATGATGATTTTTAATGATTTTTCCATTGGCTGGATTTTTTATGGTAATTATTTTCCCAACATGTGTGCATAAATGATACCCTTGGCCATTTCAATTGTGAAATATTGATGTTGCATCCAATAAGCTTGAAATTTTTTTGTGATGAAACTAGACATGTTCACCTTCATTTTGGTATAAAGTTTGTGGATTTCCCATTTGTGGTTTGCTGGTTATGAATTTTTGAAGTTAGAGATTACATTTGGTGTCATACCATGATCATGCATTTTCCATAATTTTGTTCACATGTTTCCTCTTATCCAATTGACCCCAAAATTTGCATGAATCATCTATCACATGTCTAGTTTGTGTATGAATTTTCTTGGATTTAATCTTGCTGTTTTCCATTTGATTGTGAATTTTTCTTCCTTGCCTAGTCCATGGTTGACTTTTTGTGCTACATGTTGCCAAATCATTTGGGAAATTCTCATAACATATTGTATGATCATGAAATTTCATATGTGATAACTAGACATCTCAAGCTTTGCATTGGTGTTAATCTCATTCATTTCTCATCTGTTTTCAATTTGATATGATTTTTTGAAGTTGACCCATGCTTGTTGACTTTCATTGTGCATGCTTGAACTTGGTTTGACTTCATGATTTTAATTGACTGCCTTCCTCTCATTCAAATGCCATGAAATTTTACATGTCTACCATGTTAGATGTTAGGATTGAGTGTGATTTATTTGATGATTTTTGAGATTGTTTAGGTTGACTTTTGATGCAAGTCATTCTGTTGACTTTTGTATGTTTCTCTTGCCATGTTTTGCATGCTTTTGCATATGAAATGACCATGATGCATGATTTGAATATGAATCCAAGTGTGATAGCTTCCCAAATGTTTGACTTTGACTTTGAGTTGACTTTTCCTTGCTGTCTTGACTTTTTCTTTCATGTTTGACCCTAGGCTAGTCCTAGTGGTCTTTTAGCTTACAGTTGAGTTCATCTGTTTCAGGTTAAGCCAATGCTTCAAAAGATCACTCAATTTTGATTGAGTTTGGTTATATACATCATGTTGCTAACCTTTGTTTTGTAGGTGACTCATGTAACTTGAGTTTTGCTTTGCACAATTGACCTTCTGTGGTTGACTGTCTATCCATTTCTTTTGGATTTAAACTTTTGAACTGTTTACTAATGAGTTTGACTTTTTCAGGTACACTTTAGTTGCTTTAGTTGCTTGATTTGCTATTTAGCATTTGCTTTTGAGGTATAACATTTCTTCTTCATGTAGTCTGGAGACCCGGTCTGTTATTTGACCGGGCAAACTGTCTGAAGTCCTCCTTAAGAGGCAATGCCTGTGTTTGTTTAAAATTGTCCCAAGCAGGAAAAGTCCTCATTTGAGGCAATTGGTGGAAGGTAGGGATAAGCAATCTATCCCCCACTATTCAGTGTGTCCTCTCTTTGCTCCCATTACATGGTTGAAGCAATGAGATAAAAACCCAAGATCTAATCGAGTCAATAATGTGAAGAGAGTTCCTACTTTCTGAACTCCCACACTTTCTTTGATGCTCTCTCTGATCTGAGATTGAAGCAATGAGGCACACCCCTCATCTCCTATTCATCTGCTTCACCTTAGCCTTTCAATGGCAAGGTTAAGAGCAACACTTACCCTATTCCAGTTGGCCCTAGTGCCTAACCTTTTGCTTGAGCCTCTTGTATGCATATAGAGTGTGCTTCTTGTGATTGTGATTGCCTGTTTGTTTGCCTCTTTAGGTTTAGCTTAGGCTTGCCCTTGTGCAAGATAGGTTGTGCTTGACTTGCCCTTGTGCAAAGTCAAGTCTGTGTGGCTTGCTCCCTGTGTGAGCCATGTTTGACTGTTCGGCCGAACTACGGCAACTCTGATTCTCACGTTCAGGTGAGATACGTAGGCACAAGACGCGATGTCTTGCCGAGTTTCCTTTTGACTAACCACTAACGCTAACTCTTTTCTCTCACCCCTGTGTGATTAAGATCTCTCCTTTCTCTTGCCCTAGTTGCAATCGAGACCCTTGCTTCCCGTGCAAGCCTTGTCTAGGATAGGTTGGCCCGCGTGCCATTTAGCTAAAAACCTTAACTTAGGGTTGATTTTGCATGACAACATCTAGGCTCGAGTCGTAGTCTCCCTAGAGCTGTGTCTCCCTCTGTTATCTGGTTAGGCTAGAACCTTTGTCCCTGCGTAGGGGAACTACATCGCCCTGATCTTCACACCAGATGAAGTATGTAGGCAGGAGATTGAGCTGATCTCCCCGGGCGCCTTTTCTTTTCTTTTGTGTTTGTTTGACAGTTATAGGCTGAGTCCCCGACTCCCTATCTATCTGTTGTGTTGTTTAGGTTCGGATGTCAATGTAAGTCCAGTGATTGGCATTTGGGTTCCATGTTTGCCTCTTTGTGTGTGTTTTGGTTCGGATGCTGACATAAGTCCAGTGATTGGCAGTCGGGTTCCACGTTTGCCTGTGTTTCGTTTTGTTTGCGTGCGTGTCAGCCGAGCTACGAATGCTCTGATTCTTCTCTCGTCCGAGAAGATACGTATGCATAGGATGCGATATCCTAGCGAGCATGTGTCGTTTCCCCAGTCCGAACTACTTCGACTCTGATGTCTATGTCTGATAGACTAAGTAGGCCCAGGATGCGACATCCTGCCGAGTCAGTTTCAGTCAGTTTTCTCTCGTCTCTTTCAGCCAGTGTGTGTGTGTTTGAGCAGTGTTAGCAACCATTTTTCCTTCCTTTTGTGCGTGGATCCCGTAGGGTACTATGGATGCGTAGGGTGCCTAACACCTTCCCTTCGCATAACCGACTCCCGAACCCATCCTCTTTGGTCGCGAGACCATGTTCTTTCCTAGGTTTACTTCGAGCGTTTCCTTTCCCTCTTTTGGGATAAATAACGCACGGTGGCGGCTCTGTTGTTTTTTCTTTTCCCGCCGGTTTTTCGCGCGATGCGACAGCTGGCGACTCCACTGGGGAAATAGAGAAGTTGACCTATGCTGGTCCATCTTCCCTAAGCGAGTCTCTCCTAGCGCTCTCTAGGTTAGGGTTTTGGTTGCTTTTTGCTGTGTTTATTTATTGCATTCATTATTTACTGTTTGCATTCATTGTCTATTGTTTGCATTTATGTTTGTAATTATGTTTGCATTCATTCATATTCATCTGCTGGTTGCCTGTTTGTTGGGATGGGATATTTTGTGAGAAATAAGCCCACTACCCAGGCTTGAGTGCACACATAGGTGTTAGAGTGGATAGTCATGAGGCTTGCGTGGCATGTTGCTACGTTAAGTCGTTCGTGAGACCCACATTCCAGACGAGGTTTCTGTTGGATATATTTTGTCCTATGGATGTTCCATAACGACAAATATTCCTTTAGAAATCGTCGACTCGGGTGACCATTTCCCGAGAACCCAGTCGAGGCCTCTCCTCCGAGATGTGATTATGTTAGCTCTGGTGGGCGCATTCTCGCTGCTCAATCCGAGGACCCCGAGACTGGGAACTTGCTATAGGATATCCTGTTGAGGGGAGTCAGCAGAGGTCTTTCGTCCCGTAATAATACCAAACCTTCAGTGGTAAACGTATTATTCTCGACTGAAGGGCTGAAACTGACAAACTTCTGTTCTTAGAACCTACAAGTGAGGGGCGGGCTAAATTCAGGAAACCTTAACTTCCAACCAACCCGGTTTTCTGGAGCATAGTTATGGTCTTGTATTTTATTCTTCAGTGGGTTTTTCTTCAGACAGTGCAACCCGGCAGATGTTTAAGCAGATCCAGCGGTCCTGGTTTCCATATCATTGCATTGCATCACATCATTTTGCATTCATATCATCTAACACATGTTTATCCATTTCTAGGGGTTTACATCTTCTTCTTGATTCCGGTCGGGGTTTCCTGGTTCTCCTGAGATGGATATTGGCAGAAAGAGACATGTCGCTTACAAGTTTCCAGTGGTTTGTTTGGAGCCTATTCAACAGCTGATGAAGTCAATGGATCACGTTTCTCTAGAAGGATTCCGGAAGGATTATGGTTTGATTCTAAGCTTCGTCACAGTTCTCTCCAAAGATCAACACGATGCTCTCTTTACACTGCTGCAGTTCTATGACCCTCCATTGAGGTGTTTCACATTCCCGGATTATATTTTGGTCCCTACTTTGGAGGAGATTTCCAGTTTTCTCAGAGTTCCTATTAAGTCACAATTGTTATTCTACAGATCTGAGCTTCTACCCGATCTCAGCGTGGTTGCTTCGGCCACATATTTGGGGAAATCGGTCTTGAAGGATAATATATGTCAGAAGGGAGGAGTCAGTGGCTTTCATTTGAGTTTCTTGTTGGGAGAGGCAAAGAAGAAGCTTGAAGATGGTGACCAGAGGGGTTTCAATGCTGTGTTGGCTCTCTGTGTGTATGGGATTGTCCTGTTCCCTAATGTTGCAAAATTTGTGGACATAGACGCAATACGCCTCTTCGTGTTGGGAAATCCAGTGCCGACCTTGTTGGGAGATTTCTTTCATTCGGTGCACCACAGGAATGAGAATAGAAAAGGAGGATTGGTGAATTGTTGTGCGCCTTTGTTTTATAAGTGGTTTAGTTCTCACCTGCCCAAATCAGGAGCGTTCGTTGATGTCGAGGACTCGTTGAGTTGGTCGAAGAGATTGATGGGGTTGAGAGCTGAAGATATTTCTTGGTGGTCTGACCGGAGCTTACTTCGGGCGGATATTATTCACAGTTGTGGGAGCTTCCCAAATGTACCGTTGGTGGGAAGAAGAGGAGGAATCAACTATAACCCTTCTCTGGCAGTCAGGCAGTTTGGGTATGCTTTAAGGACTCCGCCTTTGGAAATGGATGTGGAAGAATCTCTGTTTTTCCATTCTGCGCCTGATTTGACTGTATCTCGTAAAGCAGCTGAGGCTTGGCTCAAGATGATCAAGCGAGGAGGAGTTGTACTTGGAAAAGGAGATTGTAGGACTTATCCTCTGTATGAAGAGTGGCTTCAAGGAAGAGTTAAAGAGTTTGGTCTGCCGTTTCCTATGGAAGAACCTTTGTATCCGCCGACTCCTGCACAGTCAACAGTGGTGAGCCGGGAGGAATATGACAGATTGAAGAAAGCCATGGAGAAGCTTCGATTCGAAAACTCGGAGCTAAACGTGAAATTGCAAGACTATATGCATCAATTCCATGAGGCAGAATATCAGAAGGCGGAAGCTGTCAGACTGCGAGAGGAAGCAGAGGGAAAATTAGCTGTGGAGGTGGACTTCTTCAGGAAGACGGACAAGGCCTTGGGATCATCCAGCTCCGAGTTGAGGCGAGTCAAACAACAATTAATGGATGCTCAGGGTAAATTAGCCGGGTGGCAAGAACGATGGGATGCATTTTCAATTTCCCGGAAGGCAAAGGAGGAGGAGATGGTGACCGAACTGACTGGTCAGATGGAGAAGTTGAAGACTTTGTTGAAAGAGAAGAACCATGAGCTTTTGTGTGCCCGTTCTACCAATGGTTACATCACCGATCAACTCAATGAGGCTCGGGGACAGATTGAAGAACTTAAGGAGTTGGCAGGTTTGAAGAAATCCAGACTTGTGGAGGTATTCGGAGAGGATGATGAGAATTACTACAGAGAGCACATCAACAAGATGGATGAAGTCATTTACCAGAGGAATCTGCTTATCCGGCGTTTGACAGAATCCCCAGGTCATCCCGACACGTTAGCATTACTGGAAGAAGTGAGGAGCAGTCCTCATGGTTTGTACACGGGAAGCTGAGTCCTGTTTTTTGCTTTTTACTTAATTGCTTTGTTGTTATACAGTGACGATCCACAGGCTTGTTGTGGAGGTCATCTTTTGATGTACTATTGGCTAAGACCTTTCTTTTTAAATTTATCTGTATGAAGACCTTTTCTTTATTGTGTCTTAATCTCTGAATTTTATCTATGGCTCGATTTTCTCGTGAGACTGGAATCAAGGATGTAGAATACTCTTTTGAAGTGATAAACATGTCATTGCATTAACATTTCATTTTTGCATATTCTCGCATTACAGGTGTTCTCAGGCCATCTTCTTACCTTGATTCCTGTGTCCAGACAGGATAGCTGACCAAAGGCCGCACCGCTACTCAACAAGGCTCAACCATCAACGCAACATGGATCAGGTTCAGGCCGAGTTGGCAGAAATGAGGGCAAGCATGGCCCAGTTCATTCATATGATGCAAGGGGTTGCACAAGGCCAGGAAGAACTCCGAGCAATGGTCCAGAGGCAAGAAGCTACATTGCCACCGCCCAACCAGCCTCTGCAAGAAGGAAATCCAGTTCCTGAGGTCCCTGCCGTTGCTATTCCCGTCAACGACTATGCTGTAGGTGAAGAATTGAGGGGTATCCGAGTCAACGGTCAACCGATTGCTCCAGATGCTGTTAGTCCCAGAGTCATCCATGCTCCGGTCCGTAACAGGATTCCAATTGTTGACAGACAAGAGGATTTGTTTACTATGCTCAGTGAAGACGACAACATGTTGGGTAGAAATGATGCGAGAGATCGCAAAGTAGAGGCCCTAGCTGAGAAGATCCGGGCAATGGAATGTCAAAACTCCCTCGGTTTTGACGTTACAAACATGGGTTTAGTTGAAGGACTTAGAATCCCGCATAAATTCAAGG
Organism: Lathyrus oleraceus; assembly: GCF_024323335.1. Classification (NCBI taxonomy): domain Eukaryota; kingdom Viridiplantae; phylum Streptophyta; class Magnoliopsida; order Fabales; family Fabaceae; genus Lathyrus; species Lathyrus oleraceus. Next base: position 138,607,593 of record NC_066580.1, read on the forward strand.
CGCCGTCATTCGACAAATACAACGGTACCTCTTGCCCTCGCACCCATGTGCAGGCGTACTATAGAAAGATATCCGCATATACAGACGATGAGAAGATGTGGATGTATTTCTTCCAGGATAGTCTATCTGGGGCATCCTTGGATTGGTACATGGAATTGAAGCGGGATTCAATTCGGTGCTGGAGAGACCTGGGTGAGGCTTTCCTCAGGCAGTACAAGCACAATATGGACATGGCTCCAACCAGAACTCAGTTACAAAGCTTATGTCAGAAGAACAATGAAAGTTTTAAAGAGTACGCCCAGAGATGGCGCGAACTAGCTGCGAGAGTTCAACCCCCTATGCTGGAAAGGGAGTTGACTGACATGTTCATTAGCACTCTACAAGGTGTCTATATGGATCGGATGGGAAGCTGCCCATTCGGAAGCTTTTCTGACGTCGTAATCTGCGGCGAAAGAACTGAGAGCCTGATCAAGGCTGGGAGGATCCACGATACTGGTTCCTCATCGTCATCAAAGAAACCCTTCTCTGGGGCACCTCGCCGTAGAGAAGGAGAAACCAATGCTGTACAGCACAGAGGGAGTGCTTACAGAGCCAACAACAGGGACCAGTATCGTCCAATAGCTGCAGTGACCATTCCTGCACCACAACCACGTCCACAACAACAACAAAGAGTTCAACAACAACCACAACAACCGCAACGACCTCAACAACAGCAGCAACAGCAGCAACGTCCTTTTCAGCAGAGACAGAGGTTGAATCCTGATAGAAGATTTGATCCTTTGCCTATGTCGTACGCAGAGCTACTACCCGAACTACTCCGGTTAGGGTTTGTAGAGTTGCGTACGATGGCAACTCCTACCGTACTGCCACCCGGTTACGATGCAAATGTAAGATGTGACTTTCACTCTGGGGCACCAGGCCACCATACTGAAAGATGTCGGGCGTTTCAGCACAAGGTTCAGGATCTGATTGATTCCAAGACAATCAACTTCTCTCCGGTTCCGAATGTGGTAAACAATCCTATGCCACAACATGGAGGGCATAGGGTTAATAACATTGAAGATGGAGAAGCTGAAGATCTGGTTGTGAATGTTGAAGATGTCCAGACTTCCTTACTGATTGTCAAGGGCCGATTGTTGAAGGGAGGTGTTGACCCGGGCTGTAATGAAGATTGTGTGGGCTGTTCAGAGGTTGTCAACGGTTGTGACCAGTTGAAGACTGGTATTCAGAGGTTAATGGACGAAGGCTGTCTACAGTTTAGCCGTGCTACCAGAGATAATGGGGCAGTGTCTACTGTCACCATTTTTTATAAGCCGGCTGAAGGAAGAGGACGTGGGGCTGTCAGTACACCCACCACCAGCAATACTCCGGTTACCATTTCTGCTCCGGTAACCATCAGAGCACCTGCTACTATTGTTGCGCCTGGCAGAAGGCAGAATGAAAATAGTAGGGCTGTGCCCTGGAGTTATGACAACGCCTATCGCCGGGATAGGAGGGCTGGTAATCAGACAAGGCCAATTGTTCAAACACCAGTTACGATCAGTGCTCCTGTGAGGATCCCTGCTGTTACAAGTCCTGTGGTGGACAATGTTGGAGGACAGGGAGGTTTCACAAGGAGTGGACGACTGTTTGCTCCTCAGCCTGTGAGAGATGCTGCTGCTGAGTCATCTGCAAGGGCTAAGGGCAAGCAAACAATGGTTGATGAAGAACCGGCTCAGAAGGAGGCTGAGGGTTCTTTCCAGAAAGATGTCGAGGAGTTTATGAAGATCATAAAGAAGAGTGATTACAAGATTGTTGATCAACTCAACCAGACTCCGTCGAAGATCTCAATACTCTCTTTGCTGATGTGTTCTGAGGCACATCGGGACGCCTTGCTGAAAATGCTGAACATGGCATACGTCCCGCAAGAGATATCGGTCAACCAGCTGGAGGGTGTTCTAGCAAACGTGAGTACCAGGCATGGTGTAGGTTTCACTGACCTAGACCTAACGCCTGAGGGCCGTAATCACAACAAAGCCTTGCACATCACTATGGAGTGCAAAGGTGCAGTATTATCACATGTGCTAGTGGACACCGGGTCGTCCCTGAATGTCCTTCCAAAGCAAATACTGAAGAAGATAGATGTCGAGGGAGTCGTGCTCACTCCCAGTGACCTGATCGTGCGTGCATTCGACGGATCCAAACGTTCTGTGTTTGGTGAAGTCACCTTGCCAGTGAAGATAGGTCCTGAGATCTTCGACATCGTGTTCTACGTGATGGACATTCAGCCTGCTTATAGCTGTTTGTTGGGGCGTCCTTGGATTCACGCCGCTGGGGCAGTCTCGTCAACTCTCCATCAGAAGCTCAAGTATGTCTGGAACGGTCAGATTGTGACCGTCTGCGGTGAAGAGGAGATTCTGGTGAGTCATCTCTCCTCATTCAAGTATGTGGAGGTGGATGGCGAGATCCACGAAACCCTGTGCCAGGCATTCGAGACTGTGGCATTAGAAGGTGTAGCTTGTGCAGAGCAGAGGAAGCCAGGTGCTTCAATATCATCGTACAAGCAAGCCAAAGAGGTTGTTGACTCCGGTAAGGCTGAAGGCTGGGGCAAGATGGTTGACTTGCCTGTAAAAGAAGACAAATTCGGCATTGGGTACGAGCCTCTCGCAGCAGAGCAGCATGTACAAGCAGGTCCGAGCACCTTCACCAGCGCTGGGCTGATGAACCATGGAGACGTCTTTGCTACTGATGGTGAAGATAGTGGTTGTGATTTGGATGTCTGGGTCCGCCCTTGTGCACCAGGCGAGGTCATCAACAATTGGACGGCAGAAGATGTAGTCCAAGTTACTCTACTGACAGAGTAATTTTCTTTTGTTTTTATCATTTTGCATGAAAACCCTACGTTCTGCCCAAGGCGTAGTGGTTCATTGTAGGGCCACATCATGTTCAATGTTTATAAATAAAGGACGTTTTTTCAATCAAATTTTGAGATCTTTGTCTTTCTATTTTCGGTTTTCCACTTTTTCAAAAAAATAAAATGGCAATGTTTTTGTTTTTTGTGACTCTATTGAAATCTTTTTCTAAAAAAAACAAAACATTAAACATGCAGAAGTGATCTTTTGGCACCCACTGTGAACGACTCTGTTATGGCTCAGTATGATTTCAACAATCCCATCTACCAAGCTGAAGAGGAGAGTGAGGAAGACTGTGAACTCCCTGCAGAATTGGTCAGACTACTGAAGCAAGAGGAAAGGGTCATCCAACCTCACCAGGAAGAGTTGGAAGTCGTCAATCTGGGTACTGAGGACGCCAGAAAAGAGATCAAGATTGGGGCTGCTTTAGAAGACTCTGTCAAGAGGAGGCTAATCGAGATGCTGAGAGAATATGTGGAAATATTCGCCTGGTCATACCAAGATATGCCGGGTCTGGATACAGACATCGTGGTGCATCGGTTACCTCTCCGAGAAGAGTGTCCGTCGGTCAAGCAGAAGCTTCGCAGAACTAGTCCTGATATGGCTGTCAAGATCAAAGAAGAGGTTCAAAAGCAGTGGGACGCAGGTTTCCTGGCTGTTACCAGTTACCCACCGTGGGTTGCCAACATCGTTCCAGTGCCAAAGAAGGATGGCAAAGTCAGAATGTGTGTCGATTACCGGGATCTGAACAGGGCGAGTCCGAAAGATGATTTCCCATTACCTCACATCGATGTATTGGTGGATAATACGGCTCAGTCCTCGGTATTCTCTTTCATGGACGGTTTCTCAGGCTACAACCAGATCAAGATGGCGCCAGAGGACATGGAAAAGACGACATTCATTACACCTTGGGGCACGTTCTGCTATAAGGTTATGCCATTTGGGCTGAAGAATGCCGGTGCTACCTATCAGAGGGCAATGACGACTCTCTTTCATGACATGATGCACAACGAAATCGAAGTGTACGTGGATGATATGATTGCGAAGTCGCAGACGGAAGAGGAGCACCTGGTAAATCTGCAGAAGTTGTTTGACAGACTGGTCAAGTTCAAACTGAGGCTGAATCCGAACAAGTGTACGTTTGGGGTAAGATCTGGGAAGCTCTTAGGCTTCATTGTCAGTGAGAAAGGGATTGAGGTAGATCCAGCTAAAGTCAAAGCTATTCAAGAGATGCCTGAACCGAAGACGGAAAAGCAAGTCCGTGGGTTTTTAGGGAGATTGAACTACATTGCAAGGTTCATATCTCATCTAACTGCTACATGTGAACCAATTTTCAAACTACTCAGAAAGAATCAGGCGATCAAATGGAATGATGACTGTCAGGAAGCTTTTGACAAAATCAAAGAATACTTGCAAAACCCTCCAATCCTTATTCCTCCAGTTCCTGGGAGACCACTGATCATGTACCTATCAGTCACCGAGACTTCGATGGGGTGTGTATTGGGTCAGCATGACGAGTCTGGTCGAAAAGAGCATGCCATATACTACCTGAGCAAAAAGTTTACCGACTGTGAAACAAGATATTCACTGCTCGAGAAAACTTGTTGTGCTTTGGCCTGGGCTGCTCGCCGACTAAGGCAGTATATGTTGAACCATACTACTCTGTTGATTTCTAGGATGGATCCTGTGAAATACATCTTTGAGAAGCCAGCTCTCACCGGACGTGTTGCCCGTTGGCAAATGATCTTAACAGAGTACGACATTCAGTACACGTCGCAGAAGGCCATCAAAGGTAGTATTCTGTCAGACTATCTTGCCGAACAACCGATCGACGATTATCAGCCTATGATGTTTGAATTCCCTGATGAAGACATCATGTATCTAAAGATGAAAGACTGTGAAGAGCCGCTTGTTGAGGAAGGACCTGATCCTGATGACAAGTGGACATTGATGTTTGATGGGGCTGTGAATATGAACGGTAATGGTGTCGGGGCAGTGTTGATCAATCCCAAAGGTGCTCATATACCTTTCTCTGCCAGATTGACATTCGACGTCACCAACAATGAAGCTGAGTACGAGGCTTGTATCATGGGAATAGAAGAAGCCATTGATCTGAGGATCAAAACACTTGATATATTTGGAGATTCAGCTCTAGTGATCAATCAGGTCAATGGAGATTGGAATACAAATCAGCCACATCTGATTCCATATAGAGACTACACCAGAAGAATACTGACGTTCTTCAAGAAGGTGAAGTTGTATCACGTCCCCCGAGACGAAAATCAGATGGCTGATGCCTTGGCTACTTTATCCTCTATGATAAAGGTTCATTGGTGGAATCATGTGCCACATGTTGCTGTGAATCGACTCGAGAGGCCTGCATATGTGTTTGCAGCCGAGTCTGTTAATGCTATTGATGATAAGCCGTGGTATTATGACATCAAGAACTTCCTCAAGACTCAAGAGTATCCTGAGGGTGCGTCGAAGAATGATAAGAAGACCCTGAGAAGGCTGGCTGGAAGCTTTTATCTGAATCAGGATGATGTGCTATACAAGAGAAACTTTGACATGGTCTTGCTCAGATGCGTGGATAGACACGAAGCAGACATGTTAATGCAAGAAGTGCACGAGGGTTCGTTTGGTACCCACGCCGGTGGTCATGCAATGTCGAAGAAATTGCTGAGAGCCGGATATTATTGGATGACTATGGAATCCGATTGCTTCAAATATGCTCGGAAATGCCATAAGTGTCAAATCTATGCCGACAAAGTGCATGTACCACCAAGCCCGTTGAATGTCATGAACTCGCCTTGGCCGTTCGCCATGTGGGGCATTGACATGATCGGGAGGATAGAGCCAACTGCTTCTAATGGACATCGTTTCATCCTGGTTGCGATCGATTACTTCACCAAGTGGGTGGAAGCAGCTTCTTATGCCAACGTCACCAAACAAGTGGTTGCCCGGTTCATCAAGAAAGAAATCATCTGTCGTTATGGAGTTCCCGAGAGAATCATCACTGACAATGGTTCGAATCTCAATAACAAAATGATGAAAGACTTATGCAGAGATTTCAAGATTGAACATCACAATTCTTCTCCCTACAGACCAAAGATGAACGGTGCTGTAGAGGCGGCTAACAAAAACATCAAGAAGATTGTGCAGAAAATGGTCGTTACGTACAAAGATTGGCATGAGATGTTGCCTTTCGCTTTGCATGGGTACCGTACCTCAGTACGTACGTCGACCGGGGCAACCCCCTACTCCCTTGTGTATGGTATGGAAGCAGTCCTACCAGTTGAGGTGGAGATCCCTTCTCTGAGGGTATTATTGGATGTCAAGCTGGACGAAGCCGAATGGATTCGTACAAGGTTTAACGAGTTAAGCCTGATTGAAGAAAGACGTTTAGCAGCTGTTTGCCATGGGCAGTTATATCAGAGGAGGATGAAGCGAGCCTTTGATCAGAAAGTGCGTCCTCGGACATTTCAAACTGGCGATCTAGTTTTGAAGAGGATCCTTCCTCCCGGTGCAGATAACAGGGGCAAGTGGACTCCTAACTATGAAGGTCCATATGTTGTGAAGAAGGTCTTCTCCGGTGGAGCCTTGATGCTTACAACTATGGACGGTGAAGATTTTCCTTCCCCTGTCAACTCAGACGTAGTCAAAAAATACTTCGCGTAAATTGACCCGCTGGACAAAAAGAACAAAATAGTCCAGGCAAAAATGGGCATCCCGGCGAACCAAAAAACAGAAAGAAAAGGTTCGGGCAAAAGTTAGGGATAAAAATGGAAAAATTGTACACCCGGTAAGTCGAAAACCCGCAAGGGCGGCTTAGGCAAAAATGGGTATCCCGGTGGATTGAAAACCCGAAAGGGCGATCCAGGCAAAAGAGGGATTAAAAGCGAAGACTACAGTCTGAGTCATCTGTACCTCGTCATGCTTCGTCAGCTAACATCTCGACAGATGTGATCGGTCCAGTCATTCTTCTCAGAAAGCAAGGAATTGGGAGGAAACTGATGATCTACGAATTATAACAGAGTTGGGAAACAGTGGATGCCGTGTTCACATTGCCATTAGGATAGTTTATTTTCCTTTTGTGCGCAATTACCTCTTTCTAGGAATTGCTTCCCAATGTACTCGCCTTTTCAGGCGCACTTCCAATCAATAAAAGTCGTTATTCAGATAAATTGCTCTTTTGTTTTTATTTTTATTGTTTTGTTTGCAAAAACGTCCGATTTTTGATAAACATTGCATATAAAAACATGAAGGCTATACAATGACGTGCACAAAGATTAAAACATTTGAAAATCATTTTTGAATGTCGAGGACACTTGAGCGTATCTTGTCCATATACCCCCTAGGGCATCTGTTGTTCTGATTTGCGGGTCGTCACCTGTGAATATTTTCCCCAGTAAGGTCGTCGCCTGTGAGCATTCTCCAGCAGTGCTTTCCCCAGACAGAATCATTATCCTGATCTATGTTTTGTTTAAGTCTTCCCCAGCGAAGCAGTTACCTCTCCAGCAGAGTTTATCCTACCAGAGGATTGGGTGAGTTATCGTGGCAGATCGATATCCGCATCCCCAGCTGAGTTGTTTTTACTCGTGAATTATGTGGGTCGTCCCCAGCGAAGTAACAAGTTATTCCCCAAAGCAGAGTTTATTGTATCTGAGGTTTGTGTGGGCCTTATCCCCAGAGAGTCTCTTAGTTTATCTCCCCCAGCGGAATAGTGATTTCCTCAGCAGAGCGGTTATTTCCCCAAGCGGAAGTTTTTGTGGATTCGTTGGACTCTCTTCGGCAGACTACCTGTATTTCTCCCTAGCAGAGTTGATTCATTTCTCCCCAGCAAGTTGCCTTGTCTCCCCCAGTGGATTTATACTGTCGGCTCCCCAGCAGTCGTGTTGCTCCCCCAGCGGATCTATCTTGAAGATTCCTCAGCACAGTCGTCCTGTGTATCTCTCCCCGCAGATGTCTTATCATTTTGCATTGCATATAGTAATCATTGCATCCTCAAAATTACGTAGCATTTCCATTCCATATGGAGCATTACGCCGTAAAAAATTCAAACATATGCATTCATGTGTTCGAAACCACATCAGACCGTATCCCCCGGTAGAAGCGGATCATCTTGTTCAACATCAGCACCTCGTCTGCTACGGTTGCTTCGACAACATTCAGAATTTGATTATCCCCACAGAGGTTTATTTCCTCACCCGATGGTGACAGAGGTTTATTTCCTCACCCGATGGTGACAGATAGTCTGTTTCTCCCCAGTGAGACCCCCAGCAAGTGATCAGTCTTGCCTTAATGTATCCCAGATATTGTTCTTTGTGATACCAGTAAGTGTCATGTCAACACCCGCGTGTGTCTTCTTTGTTTGGGTGTCGGTAAACGCCATTGTTTCGGTGTCGGTAAACATCGAGTTCCGCCCAGTCATCGGTAAATGTCTGGTCATTTTTTTGGTGTCGGTAAACGCCATTGTTTCGGTGTCGGTAAACATCGAGTATTTCTGTCAGTCATCGGTAAATGTCTGATAATCCCCAACAGAAATCCCCAGTAGAGTCATCGGTAAATGTCTTGTCTGGTTTTCAGTTGCAAATATCTGTTTGTCTTTCCCCAATAAATTTCTCATCCCAGTCATCGGTAAATGTCTGGTCTTTCTTTTTGATGTCGGTAAACATCATCTTTCGATGTCGGTAAACATCGTGTCTCACCCAGTCATCGGTAAATGTCTGGTCTTTCTTTGTTCTCTTATCAATAAAATCAAAATCCCCAGAAGTCGTCGGTAAACGGTTTGTCTGGTATCGCCACAAAGATTTTGTTCCTCCCCAAGCGGAGATGTCATCGGTAAATGGCCCAGTTTTCCTCGATATCGGTAAATATCGAATTCCCAGTTGCAGCAACCATCGGTAAATGGTCTTGCTGAGTTGACATCGGTAAATGTCCAGTTTCTTTGAAGCCACCATCGGTAAATGGTCTCGCTTCCTTTCAACATCATTTGTTTCCCAGCCGCCATCGGTAAATGGTTGTGCTGAAGTTGATATCGGTAAATATCAAGGTCCCAGTTTTAACCATCGGTAAATGGTTTGGTTTTTCAGAAGTCTGTTTTTCCCAGCCGCCATCGGTAAATGGTCGTGCTGAAGTTGATATCGGTAAATATCAAGGTTCCAGTTTTTCAACCATCGGTAAATGGTTCTGCTTTTCTGAAACTGTCATGCAGTTGTCATCGGTAAATGACGTGGTTATCTTTGTTTTATATCCAGTCGGTGCAAATTTCTACGGTTCTTTGGTATTCAATCCCTGTTTACCCTGAAAGCCTGACAGCCGTTGCTATCATCCGTTCGGGTTCCCAGCTGATTGAATAGGGGCAGCTGTAGCACCTCAAATTTGCACCTAGCATTGTACATATCATTTCAAGTTAGGTCATAGCATAACATAATCCATTGCATAACATTTGCATTGTCCTCAGTTGCCTCAAGTGCAAGCAAGCAAGAATTTAGGTCAAACTGATCAGGAGATCAGTCAACTAATCAAGCAAAGGTGTTTATCAAGGGATCAAAGCCTTAGGGTTTGTCCAACAAGTTCACATGTCTTGGAGTATCATTTGAAGTGTTCAAGTCAAGGGTTGGATGTTCAGAGATCATCAGTCAATGCACAACCAGGTCAAAACCCTAGACAGTCAACAATCAGTCAAAGCAGGGGATGGTGGCCATTCTTGTGGAATTTGGGCACCATGGTCAATATTCAAGAGTTCATATGTCTTGGGACATCATTTGAAGTCAAGGTCTCAAGGAATTAGGGTTTGGAATTCATCAGAAGTGCACAGCCAAGTCCAAAACCCTAGAAAGTCAAAGTTGGTCAACTGTGGTTGATTCTTTGGATTTGATGGATGGAAATGGTTTGAAGGAGCTTATTCATGTCCTAATAAGCCTCATCTATCATGTCAAACCTCATCATGGAAGAAAATCAAGCCAATCAGAAAATTTTCCAGAAATAGCAAGTGGACCTGTAATTTCAACTGCCAAAAATGGAAACTTCTTGATCCTCAACTTACATCATGATACAAGCTCCAAATGAATTTTTGCCCAACATGAAAGTTGAAGATCTTGTTCTCCCATTTTCAAAAAGTCCAAGAACTCTCAAATCCCATGTATGGTTGTCAAGATATGATCCAATCATTTTCATCAATTTTTGAACTTCAACTGAGCATATCTCCCAAACCATAAGGCCAAATTTGGTGGGGTTTTTTCCTACAAACCACATTTTTCACCATCTTTCCAAAAATATAAATTTCATGACCTAAAACCTTACCATTCAAAATGGCATTTTTGGACCTTTTTATTTAAATTCAAAGTTTGACTCAAAGTTGACTTTTTGATCCTTTGACTTTTTCTCATTTTTTGCCAATTGGGAAATGTTTTAAATCACATTTGAAACTTGTTCAAAGCCATAAACCATAGTCATACCACCATCCTACCACTATTTTGGCCAAAATGCAAATATGGTATTTCTTAACAAATGGAAGCATGAAAGCAAGGCAATGTTAGTAAACCACAAGCAGAGTTCAAACAGCATTTGTGTTGGTCATTTACAGTCTGTTTAAGGCCCAACTCGTGCACCACTTACACCCTCCCATACTCATTTTTATGCCAAATAGCAAAATGCAATTACTTCCTTTTGAACAAAGCAAGTACAGCAGTACATGTACAACCACTAGCAGCATTTTGCAATGTCCTTCTGTAGCCTTTCCAGCCCATTTGAGCAGCAAATACACCCTCCATCATTCACTTGTTCCACAATTAGCAAAATTTGCAATTGGATTAAGATAAACCAAACTTGTTTACCATTCCCTTAAGTGACCTTAAACAGACAGTATAAGCTGCATTTTCTGACATTTGCAAAACCCTAGAGAGCAGCCACACGCAGCAAAAAGCTCTCACTCCCTCATTGTGCATTTTTGCAAAACAATATTTCTGCAGAAACCATTCAAAGAAATCAAAGAACCCTTGCATCCTTCATCATCCAAACATCATTTGGAGCCTTGTTACAGCCTCCTTCACCAGCTGGGATTTCATCTTGGAGCTCTGTTTTTCTCAAAGCATCAGCCATGGCATTTGTGAGCTCGAGCTGAATTTGAACTGGTTAAGTCAATTTCCTTCAAGCCTTCATCACTACCAACCATCATTGACAACTGTTTGAGCTTAAATCATCAATACACCACTGTTCCACATTTTCTTCAAAAACAAGTAAGTGAATCGACTTCCATTATATGCCATGCTATGATATGTTCATGAAAGATCATCTTATGCTGATTCTAAGGAAGTAAGGTTTGCTTGAAATGGTGTTCTCTTGATGGAGAAATCTGCTTTTCTTTTTTTGTTACAAGTGAACTTTTGGTCGATTTGCATTGCTGGAGTTGATTTAATGAATTTGGACATTATATTCTTGCTGTTTGATGCTTGATGATACTGATGATATGCTTGTTTAAGCTTTCTGGGTTTTGTTGAAATTCCATGATGAATGTGTGTTACTGCTGTTAAACCCTAAGCTGTCCAGATTTTTTTCATGCTTGTCTTGTTGGCTGCTGTTGCCCTATGCTGCATGAATATCATTTATGTTACCACGTTGGTCTGCATAATTTTGCTAGAGATTTGTCTTTCCATGATGATGAATGTATACATATGTGCTGCTATTTAAACCAAACATCCTGTTGTTTTTCCAGAAAACTGGCTCATGTATGTTGACTGCTGTTTGTTATATGAGCATCATGGTTGTGTTACATTTGTGGTTTCCATGTGGTTGATTAATTTTGATTGATGATGAGACATGATGATGACTGCTTGCTGCAGCTTAGAGAACCTTGCCTAGAAATGTTCCTGCTTGTTTTGTTTTGATGTTTATGACATGAAGCACATTGAGACTTTCCTGCTGTTTGCTTGATGATGATAATTACATGATGATAAAGTTGGATGATGAAATACTATGCTGTTGTGTTTGAAACCTTAAAACTTGCCAGAATTCCCCTGGTTGTGTTGGTTCTGTTGTTAGCTAAATGTTGCTTAGTAATGATGTTTCATGGCCACGTTTAATCATTGATGTTGTTGTTCATGACTGGTGTTTGGAATGTTGGAGATGATGATTCGTATGTTGCATAGCCAAACCCTAGCTGCAGGAACTTTGCCCAGAATTTCGAATGTCCTTAGTTGTTGCTCTTCTGCATGATACTGTATGGACCTACTGCTTGCTATGCCATGTTGTCCATGTGCTGTTGTTGGATTTCATTGTAATTGCTTGATGATGAGTGCACTGTTGTATTGAACCAAACATCATGTCCAGAAAATCCATGTGAAATATGTTATATGCTGTTGTGTGCTGTTGTTTGGATGTTGATGAACACATGATACCATGCTGCTAAAATCCTGCTGCAGTTTTGAAATATGAATGTATGCTGTTGTTTGGCTGCAGTAGGAACATTCTCATTGCCATGTTAGTTGTTGGTTTGCTGGAATTTCAATTGATGGTGATGTTGGTGAACCAAATGTTGAAAACCATGCTGTTACTGCCCTGCTGTTATTGCTTGAACCTTGAACATGCTCAGAAATCTACATGGATTATGTTCTGTTGTTTGTGTTAGAATGCCATTTGAGTATTAATGCTATGCCGTTTTCTGCTGGTCGGGTTTTGTGTTGATGTTTGAATGAAATGCCTTGCCATTGTTAAAACTCTAGCTGCATGAACATGAAATTCCTAGAATTGGCATGAAGTTTGGATTGTTGTATGTTGCTGAATGATGTTGTTGGAACACTAATGTCATGTTGTTTGATTGAGTTTGCTAAATGTTTGTTTTTGGTGATTACATGAAGATGTATACATTGCCTTGCTGTTAAAACCCTAAGGGTTTTGAAAACCCAGAATTCTGAAGCTTTATTGGTCGTTCCACTGTTCCATTGGCTAGTAGCCAATAGGAACATTTCCTCAGCGCCCCCAAAACGCTGCAGTTTGGTTAAGTGGCGCCCAATATTACAAGACTGCCACGGTTGACTATTGCTTTGACCCTATTGCCATGTTGTTTGTTCATACTTGTTCCAATTATTTCTCCATCTTCAAAAATCAATTTCTCATTCATTTTAATTCCAAAAATTGTGAAATTTTTTCCTCATGATCATGAATGTGTCCTTTGTTTTATGATGATTTTTAATGATTTTTCCATTGGCTGGATTTTTTATGGTAATTATTTTCCCAACATGTGTGCATAAATGATACCCTTGGCCATTTCAATTGTGAAATATTGATGTTGCATCCAATAAGCTTGAAATTTTTTTGTGATGAAACTAGACATGTTCACCTTCATTTTGGTATAAAGTTTGTGGATTTCCCATTTGTGGTTTGCTGGTTATGAATTTTTGAAGTTAGAGATTACATTTGGTGTCATACCATGATCATGCATTTTCCATAATTTTGTTCACATGTTTCCTCTTATCCAATTGACCCCAAAATTTGCATGAATCATCTATCACATGTCTAGTTTGTGTATGAATTTTCTTGGATTTAATCTTGCTGTTTTCCATTTGATTGTGAATTTTTCTTCCTTGCCTAGTCCATGGTTGACTTTTTGTGCTACATGTTGCCAAATCATTTGGGAAATTCTCATAACATATTGTATGATCATGAAATTTCATATGTGATAACTAGACATCTCAAGCTTTGCATTGGTGTTAATCTCATTCATTTCTCATCTGTTTTCAATTTGATATGATTTTTTGAAGTTGACCCATGCTTGTTGACTTTCATTGTGCATGCTTGAACTTGGTTTGACTTCATGATTTTAATTGACTGCCTTCCTCTCATTCAAATGCCATGAAATTTTACATGTCTACCATGTTAGATGTTAGGATTGAGTGTGATTTATTTGATGATTTTTGAGATTGTTTAGGTTGACTTTTGATGCAAGTCATTCTGTTGACTTTTGTATGTTTCTCTTGCCATGTTTTGCATGCTTTTGCATATGAAATGACCATGATGCATGATTTGAATATGAATCCAAGTGTGATAGCTTCCCAAATGTTTGACTTTGACTTTGAGTTGACTTTTCCTTGCTGTCTTGACTTTTTCTTTCATGTTTGACCCTAGGCTAGTCCTAGTGGTCTTTTAGCTTACAGTTGAGTTCATCTGTTTCAGGTTAAGCCAATGCTTCAAAAGATCACTCAATTTTGATTGAGTTTGGTTATATACATCATGTTGCTAACCTTTGTTTTGTAGGTGACTCATGTAACTTGAGTTTTGCTTTGCACAATTGACCTTCTGTGGTTGACTGTCTATCCATTTCTTTTGGATTTAAACTTTTGAACTGTTTACTAATGAGTTTGACTTTTTCAGGTACACTTTAGTTGCTTTAGTTGCTTGATTTGCTATTTAGCATTTGCTTTTGAGGTATAACATTTCTTCTTCATGTAGTCTGGAGACCCGGTCTGTTATTTGACCGGGCAAACTGTCTGAAGTCCTCCTTAAGAGGCAATGCCTGTGTTTGTTTAAAATTGTCCCAAGCAGGAAAAGTCCTCATTTGAGGCAATTGGTGGAAGGTAGGGATAAGCAATCTATCCCCCACTATTCAGTGTGTCCTCTCTTTGCTCCCATTACATGGTTGAAGCAATGAGATAAAAACCCAAGATCTAATCGAGTCAATAATGTGAAGAGAGTTCCTACTTTCTGAACTCCCACACTTTCTTTGATGCTCTCTCTGATCTGAGATTGAAGCAATGAGGCACACCCCTCATCTCCTATTCATCTGCTTCACCTTAGCCTTTCAATGGCAAGGTTAAGAGCAACACTTACCCTATTCCAGTTGGCCCTAGTGCCTAACCTTTTGCTTGAGCCTCTTGTATGCATATAGAGTGTGCTTCTTGTGATTGTGATTGCCTGTTTGTTTGCCTCTTTAGGTTTAGCTTAGGCTTGCCCTTGTGCAAGATAGGTTGTGCTTGACTTGCCCTTGTGCAAAGTCAAGTCTGTGTGGCTTGCTCCCTGTGTGAGCCATGTTTGACTGTTCGGCCGAACTACGGCAACTCTGATTCTCACGTTCAGGTGAGATACGTAGGCACAAGACGCGATGTCTTGCCGAGTTTCCTTTTGACTAACCACTAACGCTAACTCTTTTCTCTCACCCCTGTGTGATTAAGATCTCTCCTTTCTCTTGCCCTAGTTGCAATCGAGACCCTTGCTTCCCGTGCAAGCCTTGTCTAGGATAGGTTGGCCCGCGTGCCATTTAGCTAAAAACCTTAACTTAGGGTTGATTTTGCATGACAACATCTAGGCTCGAGTCGTAGTCTCCCTAGAGCTGTGTCTCCCTCTGTTATCTGGTTAGGCTAGAACCTTTGTCCCTGCGTAGGGGAACTACATCGCCCTGATCTTCACACCAGATGAAGTATGTAGGCAGGAGATTGAGCTGATCTCCCCGGGCGCCTTTTCTTTTCTTTTGTGTTTGTTTGACAGTTATAGGCTGAGTCCCCGACTCCCTATCTATCTGTTGTGTTGTTTAGGTTCGGATGTCAATGTAAGTCCAGTGATTGGCATTTGGGTTCCATGTTTGCCTCTTTGTGTGTGTTTTGGTTCGGATGCTGACATAAGTCCAGTGATTGGCAGTCGGGTTCCACGTTTGCCTGTGTTTCGTTTTGTTTGCGTGCGTGTCAGCCGAGCTACGAATGCTCTGATTCTTCTCTCGTCCGAGAAGATACGTATGCATAGGATGCGATATCCTAGCGAGCATGTGTCGTTTCCCCAGTCCGAACTACTTCGACTCTGATGTCTATGTCTGATAGACTAAGTAGGCCCAGGATGCGACATCCTGCCGAGTCAGTTTCAGTCAGTTTTCTCTCGTCTCTTTCAGCCAGTGTGTGTGTGTTTGAGCAGTGTTAGCAACCATTTTTCCTTCCTTTTGTGCGTGGATCCCGTAGGGTACTATGGATGCGTAGGGTGCCTAACACCTTCCCTTCGCATAACCGACTCCCGAACCCATCCTCTTTGGTCGCGAGACCATGTTCTTTCCTAGGTTTACTTCGAGCGTTTCCTTTCCCTCTTTTGGGATAAATAACGCACGGTGGCGGCTCTGTTGTTTTTTCTTTTCCCGCCGGTTTTTCGCGCGATGCGACATCGGCAAAACTTTGTTCTTCGAAATCAGGTATAAGTGCGGCAATCTATCATTCAAAATTAGAAGCTAGAAAATTTGGTCTTAGCCAATTCTTAAATAAATCCCTCATTCTAAAAGAAGACACTATCTTCATCGTTATTGATGAGGCAAATGGATTGTGGCTTCAGAACTGTATTAACTTCTTCAAGAAAAAGGTTGTATTCCTTAACCCTCTCGAATTCCCACCTTATTTTCACTACACAAGAGAATTAGAAGACTGGTGGTCAGCCTACTATAAAGGCGTGCAAGATCCTTTACTCATGGTCCAACACCTAACTGGCGCATTTTTATTTCTGCAGAACACAAAGAAGAAAAGAAAAGGCACACATATCAAAGAAATTCAATAATTTCAAAGATACTTTGAAACTGTATATAATCCATGTGATATTCGTCGAACTGTTTAAGACGCATTTGTAACTTTAAAACATAAAACTTTTGAAAAACTTCCAAGTTCGAACCCATTTTAAAAGGGTAACTATAAAACTCTTAGGAAAAATTTTAACTCCCTTTGCATTCCCCTTTACTTACTCATGTCGACCTGTTGCAGCTATTCCCCTTAATCCAAAATCGTCGAAGGAAACACACCAAGAATCCAACAAAATTGAAGGAAAGTCTGAACCAACAAAAATAACCTTGTAGATAAATTTTCTATAACTTCATATTTCTCTTAAGATACAAGTCTCTTATAAACTCACTGATCTTTGATCTTCCTTCTCAGAGTCGAAAGAGAGAAAACACTTCTTCCACTGTAGGACCATCAAAAAAGAGAAGCAAAATAACAAATACATTGAAGCCTCTGACAATGAATAAACGTTGGTGCGTATTACCTTCTTAGTTTCTCTCATTTTTTCAAATTTATCTTACACCCCCACTAACATCTCTCGAACATCCTCGTCTTCACATAAAGAGGCGGAATTTGATATTGATAGTGATGAAAGTATGCAGTAAAATCCACTCATTCCTCCCAAATATCATACTAATGTAGCCAACAAAGCTGCAACTGCAATTTTTGGAGATCAAGGGAAAGACAAGGCTCTTGCTAAATCCTTTGGTCTTCGAAAGAAAAAGAGGAAGAAATATAAGAAATCATCCTCTAAGGGTTGTCCAAAAATAATTATAAAAGAGCCATTTGTCGCTTTTGTTGATGAAAGACAACATGAAGATGAAGTTCCTCCATTGGCAAAGAAGAAAATAGGTTAAAAGATGTCGCGCCTATCTGACAATAGCCCAGGAAGTGTTCACTCAATTATGAATCTGGAAACTATTGAGGTATCTCCTCATTTCCTTTATCTTTTCTTTCAACTCCCACTTGTACTTTATATTTTGATTAGACTCTTTATATAGGAGCATCCTCTTAATGTCGAACTTCCAGCACCTCAAGGAACCGATCATGTCATGATTATATCTCTAACATTAAGTGGACGGCTCCTGTTACAACAAGCTCCCCATCAGTTCATCCAATGAGTGAAGTTGTAGCTGGTGGTATTATTGTCGACCAGTAGGAACGAATAGTCAAAGAGAATGCATATTCGACCAACAAACAAACTGGGGCTTAACTAGATAAACCTGCATCTGAAGGGTCAAATAAACAAATGTCAATATAACCTTCCTATCGCACCTCAAAAAAAATGAGAACACGACCTAGCGAAGCGCAATCGTGCACTCGCAATGATGGACTAAACAGAGTCGCCATCGAATATATATTTATTCCTAAAAAGGAAAGGGGAAATATCGAGAAAACCCAAGAAAGAATGACAATGATTATGTTCGTCGCAACCAAATCAAGGTTCGGGAGTCGATTACGCAAGGGGAAGGTATAAGCACCTCTCACGTCCGTTGTACTCAACGAGAACCATTAGGTTAATTGTGCGCGTTAGTGTTAGCTTAAAAATATTAGACTTCTCAAGTTATTAAGAGGGAAAGAAGAATAAGAGAGAAAATAATGTTTTTTTGGATTTTTTGCAACGAATGAGCCTAAACCTAAGTTTTTTATTAATGGGCCTGACAAGATTTCACAATCCTGCTCCTACGTATCTCAATAGAGAACTCAGGGCACACATAGTTCTGGGTAGAAAAATGTTTGTTTGTTGGTTGATTTTAGCGAAAGCTATATTGTATTAATCGACGAAAAACATTGTTTTACCCAAAACAGATGAGGAGCAGACATATACCACACATCGAATGGATTTACAAATCAACATTCGGAAAAACGTCACTTATCTCAACTCAATAAATATGGACGGAGCATTGTTTTACATCACCTTAAGACAAGATTTCTTTCATTTATGAAAAGGTTTTCCTGATCAATTGCACGACAGCAAAAAAAAAAGAGTTTGATTGGTTGAATGTATTTTTGGGCTTGAAAGACGAGTATTTATAACTTGCAAGCTCTTACAACTTGAGTCTCATACTCGAGACTATGTCTGGACCTTTCACCTAGGTAATCTTTTTCTTCCAATTTTTATTTATGAAAATGGTTTGAATATTTACAAGTGTTTTTAGACGGAAGACGAATACTTAAGGCTTACAAGCTCTTACAACTTGGGTCTAATATTTGGGATTATGACTGGATATTCCATCCAGGGTAATCTTTTGTTTTCAATTTTATTGAGAAAAGAAGTTTAAATATTTACAAGTATTTTAAAGAGAAGACGGATACTTATGGCTTGCAAGCTCTTACAACTTGGGTCTAGCTTTCAGGACTACGACTGGAACTTTCACCCAAGTAATCTTTTTCTTCCAATTTTATTATGAAAATGGTTTGAAGTGATTTGAGGGTAATTGAAATGCAGACAGGTAAATGCGAGCACGCGAAAAGAAAAAAGCTCATTGTAAGAAGGCCCAAGAGTAAGCCAAGGGACTCGTAATATAAATCAAAATTTGAACTACATAATTTTAAGTTATGTTAGGGAATCGTAAAAAGATTCATGTAGGAATCACTCTATCTGAGACCAGTCAATACAATATATGCGTTTAAGCAGTTTCTGAAGTTAAATTGAATTTTTAACTCCGAAAATGCAACGCAACAGGAACAAAAAAAATAAATAACAGTAGCATCAAAAGTAAACATATATTTACAAGAATAAAAACTAATGACAAGATCACATAATGTCATATAGTCCAAGACACATTAATCCAAAATAGAATGCACACTTCTTAGTCAATACCTAAAAACTATCTATTTTGAAAAACAAATTTTAAACAATAGCAAAAAATCATTATTATAGAAATGAGTTTTTTAAATAAAAACATAAAATAAAATGAAGATTGAAAGAAAATAAACATATTGTTACATATATCTGATGATTTATATGAACTCAAACATCATAACGGTGGGAGAGACTACAATTAAGATTTTGCATACATGTAGATCAGGTATGTATTAAAGAATATGTTGTCAATCATAGATTGTAATATTATATTTGAATGTAACAAGCTTTAATTCCTACTACAGAAGAGTCTTATAGCCTATGGTATAATATTAGGAATGCAATTCTATTTTTTTTCTACTAAAGTAAACTCATGAAAAAGTAAAACTAGATGCAAAAATTATGATAAACCTAATTAACCTGAAAATTTTGTTAAACATAAGTCTAAACCCAATCTCATTTAATAATAATAAAATAAATAAATAAAAGGAAAATAAAATAAGAATAAATAAAAACAAAAATCATGTTTGACTTTCCAAGCCTTGTTTAGAACATTCCGTATAGTAACTGTCATACCCCAAAATTTGTCCTCCAGTTTTTGCTTTTTACCTAGCCTATAACCTGAGATCCATCTATACTCAGTCATATTTCATTCATGTGCATTCATTCATTCATTCTTAACATTTTCTAACAAGTATCATAGATTCAGGGTCCGCAGTTGATAAAATTAGATTTGGATCGAAGATTATGGTATTGCACGATTTTCTTCCTATAGGATCGTGTGCCTGACCTTCTGTGCATCTGACTTGGCTTATAAACCTTGATAGTGGGCCCATGGTTTGAGACGTTGTTGATGGGAATTTGTTCTTGATTTGAAACCCTAATTAGGGATAATGGGTGTTCAAATACCTTTGCTTGGTTGACTTTTGATTCAGGATTCATCAAAGCCCTAAGCATTGATTTCGAAAGGTCGTGAATCATGTGATTTACTTTGAGGGAGTGGAAACCCCTAGTTTCTGATTATGGCGTTATCCTCTAGGGTGTGTGCATTCAAGAATGAGGATTCATCAGATTCACCTGGTCTGTTAAGGATGATTTATTTACTTGATAAAGATTCATGGTTCTGACTCATTCGGTAGGATTCATTCAAGGTGTTATAATTTGCTGCTTGATTAAGTATCATTTGGTCGGTTTGGCATGATTGAACTTCAAGCCTTGATTTGGCACGTGTCAGTTGGTTTAAGAACATTGGGGTACCTGTAGCGGTGTATTCGTCACTTTATGATTCATTGATTAAATCAAAAGCAAAGCATACAAAGAATCGAGTCGCCACCGCACTTTTATTTATCCAAAGGAATGGCTAAAAAGCGAACAAAAGCCTAAGAAGTTTTACACATAGAAAACTAATGAAAAGATCAGAGATCTGGGTAAGGGGTTAATTACGCAATGGGAAGGTGTTAGGCACCCAAAACGTCCTAGGTACTCCTAGGGAGCCCTTTTCACAACTTGTTGTATGAAATGTTATTTGTTTATGAAATATTTATTGTGCAAACATGGATTGGGGGGATGAGAAAAGAATATACAAGTTATTATTTTTGTGTTTGAACGGATGAACCCGTTGCCTACGTACCTTTCCATGGAAGGTAAGGATCAAAACACCGTAGTTCGGCTAAAAGATTTCCAAAAGTATGTGAATTGATTTTAAAACAAAAGCCCTAAGGTCTTTCGTTATCCACGGGAGAAAACTCAACCTATACAACCACAAGTCCACCATGTGAGAACAGCTTCAACTTGCTAGTGAGGGGTTAACCCTATAATAAGCAAGGAAGTCTTGCAATTCAATCACTAAGGACAAAAGGTGAGATTAACATCAACCAACTAGGATAAATCAAACCTATGGCTAATGTATGAAAACTTATCAAGAATGGACAAAGCCACAAAAACAATTGAATGAGTGGAATTAATCAATTAGGATTTATTCACAAAAGATGGTCAAAGTGTGATTAGAATTCAATTCAAAAGAAGTATTATGAAAATGAAATTTGAAAATCAAAGGCTTAAGGCCTAGGTTTCTAATTTGAAATCATGTCAAAATGTTTGCACAATATTTTTCAAGTTTTGGGTTAACATGCAAAAGGGGGGTTTAAAGCAACAAAAGGTGGGAGGATGAGGAAGTAAAACTTCTTAGATGTTCACCTCTTGAGATCATATGTAGATGGTTCAAGTGATTCCTTTGGAAAAGGCAACAAGCAATAAGCAAATGAACAAAGATGGATACCAGATGCCAATCAATGGACTTATACTAGTCTCACAAAACAAAGAAACAAGGATACCAGATGCCAATCAATGGACTTATACCAATCTCCTAAAACAAAAAAACAAGGATACCAGATGCCAATCAATGGACTTATACCAATCTCCTAAAACAAAAAGAAACATGGATACCAGATGCCAATCAATGGACTTATACTAATCTCCAAGGAATGATCATAGGAAACAACTGCCAATAGCTGGACTTACAATTGACTCCTCACAAGAAACAAATAACAAATGCAATAAGCAAGAGGAAACAAGTTGCCAATAAACGGTCTTACACTCGACTCCAAGGAAAGGAATGCCAATGAATGGTCTTAGTTCCAAATCCCTCCAGATCATAGGAAACAACTGCCAATAGCTGGACTTACAATTGACTCCTCAATGGACAAAGCAAAATGTCACAAAGATATGAACAATGATTATGAAATGATATACAAGTAATGATGATAAATGCACAAGGCACACATAAGCAAATATGCACAGATGAATCAAGTAAGCAATCAAACAAGTCAATCAGCACACACTATATACAATCAATTAGGCTCAAGCAAGGTTAGGCTTTACAGCCAGCAGGAATGGGGTATTTTGTGCTCTTAACCCTAACATTGAGAGTTAGGGTGAAGCAGATGAGATAGAGATGAGGGGTGTGCCTCATAGCTCCTATCCCTGGTCAGGGAGAGCTTTAATCAATGGAAAGTGTGGGAGTTCAGAAAGTAGGAACTCTTCTCCACAAATGAGTGACTCTATAAGATCTTGGGTTATTATTCACAATGCATCAACACATGGTGTGAGAAAGGTGAATGACACACTGAGTAGCAGGAGATGGATTACACATCTCTTTTATCTGCCAATTGCCTCTTAAGAGGACTTTACCTGCTTGGCACAATATTAAACAAACACAAGCATTGCCTCTTAAGGAGGGCTTCAGACAGGTGCCTACCAATAATAGTAGGTCTTCCAGACTACATGAAGATTAGGGATTATACCTAAGTGGTTAAGCAACCAAGCAAAGCAAAGTTCACAATGAACTTAAAGCAACTTAAGTACCTGTGGAAACAACTAAACAAATCAGTACAATACTCAGACAAACAGACAACAGTCAATAAGCAACAGACAATCCCAATGTACAAAAGGTGTAAGCCAAAAGGCAAACTCAAATGAGTTAGCATCAACCTACAAGACACACAAATGTTAGTAATCAAAAGCAAACATCAATATTCACATGATGAAGCATCATCAACTATGGAACTTGGATGCTCAACCTGAAATCAAAACTCACATGTAAGCAACAAACCACTAGGTCAAAGCCTAGGGTCAAAGATGGAGAAAAAATTTAAAACAGGAGCTGAAATTTAACACAAAGCAACCTCAAGCACATATTGACATATCCTAAAAAGGCTCACATCAAAATCATTCACCAAAAGCATTTCATGATCAAGTGAAGTCAAAGGCAATTTCAAAGCTCATATGTGATTATCATGAATGAAAAATTCAAATCAAAAGAGAAATGATTCAAATAAATCTGGAAAAATTCATGCACATCCAAGACATATAACATGATCCACATACAAAAAATCAGAAGCATTGGAGATCAATTGGCATGGAAATCACATGGTACAAGTTGAACATCAAAAGGTGTGACACAAATTGTCACACCAAGTTAGCACAATCATAAAACAGAAATGATGCATAGGAAAAATACCAAACCAAAACCAAAATGTCCAGCAATGTGTCTAGAATCATCATGCAAAATTTCACGTTCATTGGATAAGAAACAAGCATTTCACAATGAGATAAAAAAAGCAAGGTCATAAATGCATATGCATTTAATCATCCTAGCACAAATTATTTTTCCAGCCAGGCACAACTTTGGAAATTATGATGATAAAAACTAGACAAAATAAGGAGCATTTTGCAAAAAATTGGGATCAAATTGGTGCAATTTTCAATTTGTTGTGATTTTTCTAAGTTTGGGAAAATATTGAAATTCAAAAATGGACCAAGGCATGAAAATGAGAGGGAAAGTGAAAAAAATGCAAGGCAATTTGAAAAAGCTCGCTCGGCAGGAACCGATCCATGTCCACTTTTGAATTTGCGCGCTTAGCAAAACGACAGCGCTTTGACTCAAAAACCCTAAGCTGCATGGCATTTCCAGATTCGTAGCTAATTGAAGGATTCGTAGCAAAACCAAAGCAAATTCGCAGCAAGTTCTGGAAACGTGATGAACTTCATATGCAGATTTCCAGAAAATCCAAAACACATCCAGAAATCACAAACAAGCACAGCATTCGAATCATCATCACATGCACATCAAAGATCCATAAACAAAACATGCAAAAACACCATAACAAGTGCAGATCGAAGAAAATCAAAATCAACATCAAACTTTCCAACAAGCATAACTTCATGAATATTGCGCTATTTCACTCAAATTTCATATCAAAATCATCACCAAGCCAAGATCTACACAAATATCATAGTGAATTCAAGAATAATTGAGATCGAATCCTGACCTCTTGAAGAACAACAACTGGAATTTTGCGCTACCAAGCTCAGCAAGGCTTCAAATCTTCTCTACAATGCTTAATGAAGTGATTGATGATGAATTTGAAGCTCCAGCATACACGAATCCAGCTCAATTTGCAAAATCCATGGAACCTTCAAGCTTCGAGTATGGCTCAATATGGCACCAATTGCTCCAATTCCACGTCCAATTACACTCAAAAATGTTTCATGATCATGAATCAATCAATAGGAAAGGTTCTTGTGTGAAGAAATTGGAAAAAAAATTGAGAGAAAAAAATTTGATGATTCTTGAATCTAGATCTGAAAATGAGTGTTAATGATGAATGCAGTTATGATTAACAATATATAGGTCCTGCTAATGATTCTGAAATCAAGTTTAAGCTAAATGCAAATGAGATTAGCAACTTATGAGGTGTATGTACAAAAATGGTTTTTCACCTCATGCACTTCATGCATGCGTGAACAGTGCATTTTGCTGATCCAAAACCACTTAAACAAGGCCCATGCAAGCTTATGGATTGGTATTTTATGCATATGATCAACCAAAATGGTTTTATGAAATTTCCTTTCAAAAACTTCATGAGTGAGCACATGATTATGCAAGTGTAATTCAAGCCATGTAATGAGATGTTTGGAAAATACAAGTCATGAGGAGAATATTGCAAAAAGAACCACTCATTTTGGAGCTTTGGTTGAAAAGTTATGCTCATTTGAATTTTCAAGCATAATTTGCAACGATTTGATCATATCTCCTCAACCACACATCATAAATCCATGATCTTGGACATTTTGGAAATGGGAGAGAAAGATCTACAACTTTCATGTTCAACAAAATTTCATTTGAAGCTTTTTTGATGATGTAATATTGAGTTGAAGTTGGTCCAAAACCTTTCCATTTTTGGAAAGTTCAAATTATAGGTCACTTGCTATTTTGGGAAAGTCTTGACTGGACCTCAAATTCTTCAATGTGAGTGTTTGAAATGTCAAATGAGACTTGTTTGAACATGAATGAAGTATTTCTAATCACTTCCCACCTCCAAATCCATAGTTGACTTTGCAGTTGACTTTCTAGGTCTTCAGACGACTTGGAAATGTTCTGATGAAATTCAAGCCTCTACCATTTGGGATTTTGCTTCAAAATGACATCATAACTCATATGAACTCTTGATAATGATCATGGGGTCCAAATCTCAAGAATGACCACCATCTATTGCTCAATGAATGACTTTGATTGCCTTGACCTGTTATTGCTTCATCTGCAAGACAAAGGGTTAATGACATATTTTTTGTACTTTTGGTTAGTGATTAAAAGAAAAACAATGATATACAAATGCAAACATGCTTGGTGATCAAGAAACACTCTCAAAAAGATAACCCACCCACA
Source organism: Lathyrus oleraceus (assembly GCF_024323335.1). NCBI lineage: Eukaryota > Viridiplantae > Streptophyta > Magnoliopsida > Fabales > Fabaceae > Lathyrus > Lathyrus oleraceus. Next base: position 138,633,033 of record NC_066580.1, read on the forward strand.
GGGAAGGAAGCAAGGTGTCCAATGATCCTCGAGGCAATGCAATGATATGATATGATACCATGAGGGATCTTAGGGACAAAATTGGGGTCTTACAGATGCCCCTATTTAAGGTCATTCTATCTGGAGAAATGAAGGTTAAAATCTTCATCTCGACGCGGTAGAATGGGCTTAAATAACAGTAATGAGACAAATTTTGGTCCCTAAGGGACCTCATGATGCAGATGTATGCATGCAAAACAAACAAAAATCTGTGGGGAATATGGGTCCACAAAGAAGAAAAGGCGATCCATCGGAGTAATGAACTCACTAGGAACAGAGACTCTAACAGGACTCTCATGGGGATAAGAAAAAGAAAAAAAAATGCGTGAGCAGGACACGACTCTGAATTAGGGGAAACTGACGCTGCGTGAACAAGACACGACTGGACTAGAGACCTTACTGGGGAGTAAAGGACTCAAACCGGGAAAAAAAGAATTCCAAAGGAAGACACATCCATTGGAAAGACTCAAGCTGACTCAAACTATCCACAAAGGATACTTCGGATAAAAATCCAGACTCGGACTGGGGAAGGATCCACACAGAATCTCCCTGCCGGGGAAAACTGCATATATTGGGGAAAACGCCAATACAGCAAAAGGGAAAAATCACAACGGGAACTCCACTGGGGAATGTCTAACAAAGAGACTCTCCTGGAGAAAAACTGCAAGATGAGGTGTTACCGGCTACTGGGTAACAAACTCAAAGAGACATGTGATCTAAACATCGGTTACTGGGTGAAAGAACAACAAGCTCAGGAAGAATGAATATCTAAGACCGGTATAAGGGTGAGAGATATCAATCAACCAAACATCTGAGAAAGACCTGAAAAAGGTACATCAACTCAGGAAAATCTGACTCCACAGGGGACCGAGGTCATAATAGGGAGCAAAAAGGAAGGAACACCAGGGATACCGATTACTGGGTATATAATAGGTGACCGACCGAAACGTGAATTGGTATATATGCCAAGACACTCATCATCCGAAAGGAGGGCTTGAAAAAGCAAATCGACTTACAGGATGGACATTCGATTCCACAACGGGAAAACGAATCTTACTCAGCTGGAAAAAAAACCCAAAGAGCGCATGAGATATAATATCCATTACCGTCAGAACGTGGATAGTATACTCGCATGAGATATATTATCTATTACCATCAGAACGTAGATAGTATACTCGCATGAGATATATTATCTATTACCGTCAAAACATAGACAATATACTTGCATGGAAGGAACACCAGGGATACCGGTTACTGGGTATATAATAGGTGACCGACCGAAAAGAGAGACAATCGATACCAACACCAACAGGGTAAACGAAAGATAACTCACAGGGGATAAATTGCAAGCATCCGACAATCATCCAGGAGACATATCACCGGCTACTGGGAGATACGCTCAAAAAGGAGAACAAAGAATATTCGATTCCACAAAGGAATACGAATCCTACTCGACTGGGGAAACACAACAGGCTTCAACTGAAGAGTGCATGAGATATATTATCCATTACCGTCAGAACGTGGATAACATACTCGCATGGAAGATTATCCACAACCGGTTACTGGGTTAATAAAGGATAAATCGACCGAAAAGAAAGGCATCGGGATACCAAAATTAGGTATATAAAGATGACCGATCAAAGGGAGCAACAATCATTACCGGCAAAAGGGTAAATGAAAGAGAACTCACCGGGGATGCATTGATAAATATCAATGATCCGGGGAACAAATCACTGGCATACGGTGAAAGGACCCGCTAAGGATAAAATTGCTAGCATCCGACAATTATCTACAAGGAAAGATCTGCTGGGGATACAACTGCTAGCATACGGCAATTACCCAGAAGAAAGGGGAAATATCAACATCAAATACTGGATGAAGATAACCACAAAGAGTAACCATCATCGGTTAAGATGAACAACAAGGTTAACTCTGCAAAAGGGAGAAGTTAGGATTTACAACTACCGAATACGGGGTAGAAGACCACAAAATCCACCATCAACCAGAATGAACCACAAAGGTTACCTCTGCTAGGGGATAAAAGTAGGATTTATAACTACCGAAATACATGGTAGAAAACCAACAACTCTATTGAGGAATAAAAGGTATATAACCACAAATTCCGCCAAGAGGGAAAAGGAACATAGGACTTACAACTACCGGTTACTGGGTAGAGGCCCAAACTCCGCCGGGGATAAACAGAACTATTGCCGGTTACTGGGCAATTCATTCATTTATTCCACAGGGAAGCACAAGAGACAGTTGAAAAATGCCAATTCAGGATCAAACCAAAAAGGCAAACTGAATCAAGACTCGTCCTAATGAGGATATAACTCAATAGGAAGATCCATCCCAATATATGTGTTGGGAGGAAACGGAAAAAACCGTCATCCACGAGGATATATCTCAGTGGGGAATTGCAGAAGGAAAGACAGACACTTTCTGCTTATGGGGCTGACTCTATATTGAGAGATTAGATACCCGACATCTGCTTGGAAAGATCTACTGGAGAGATCTATATCACCATTAGCAGGAGACAACAAACAAAAGATATATGGCGAAAAATGCAATCATGAATATCTGAATGTTGAAAATATGCATGAATATGCGTGATTTATGTTTGATGAATGCTGACAAAACAGACATATCTAACACAAACAAGCCCAGGAATCAAACGCCCGGTACTACACTTCCAGAGGAAAATCCAAAGAAATCCAACTGGAAAGCCAATCTGCTGGAGATCTACATGCTAAAAAGCAAAGATCTGCTGAAAAAAACAGAAGATCAGAGATATCAAAAAAATCATAAAATCTCTGAGTGATGGATCATCAATAAACCCAACTAGGGAACAGAAGTTCACAACAGGCAGCAACTGCCACAAAGACAAATCTGTTGGGGGAAATGGAGAAATCCCGAGATTTCTGCAAGGGATCCTCAGCCTCAACTGGGAAACAAGAGCTCATTGCACAAGCAAGAACTGTTGAAAAGAACAGAACACACGAGTAGAATCTGGCTGCACAAGCAACTCTACTGGGGATACTGTCAGTCACTCCATTGGGGATAAACCCACTGAGGGGAAATAGATCACACAAGTAGATTCTGCCACAAGCCACTCTACTGGGGATCAAAAGCATCAGGAAATCACCAAGTCTAAGGATGATAGATCTCACCTACCAATCCAACTAGGGAACAGAAGTTCTCAACAGGCAGGAACTGCCACAAAAGCAACTCTGTTGAGGATACCAACTCGGTTGGGGATACTGCAGGGAAATCACGAAACTTCTGCAGGGAAACATCACAGATACAATCCACCGTACCACAAATCTACTGGGGAATTATCTGAGGAAGAGAAGGAGAACTGGTGATCAACCACCAAATGCTGAACCTTCCAAGAGGAAACCAACAACTGCTGAGGAGGAAATAAATCACTGCTCTGCTGAAGGGATAAGAGGTGAAAAACCTCAACAAGCACTCTGATGGGGAGATAGCATAGATGAAGTACATCATACCAACCACTCTGCTGGCGACTTTACTAAGGAGAGAAACGAAGTACTGGGATGTCAACCCACCAACTACCGAATCTTCCAAAAGGAAAGCAACCACGCTGGGGAGAACATATTGTTGGAGAGGACTGTGAAGTTCTCAACAAACACTCTGCTTAGGGAACAAAATCTCAACATAAGCTCTGCTTAGGGAACAACCCTAACAACAATCTGGAGAAAGAGGATACAACCATACCAGGAATATGAACAAATGTCTTACCCTGTTGGAAATCATGCCACCCTTGGGAGAGCACTGAGAAATTCTTGAGTATCCTTTCATCATTGTGAATGTCCACTTTATTTAAAAACAATTTTGAAAAATTTGTTTGTTTAAAACAATGACATTTTATCAATTAAAACATGCAAAACATTTGTTGAATTGAAACAAATAAGAATGCAAATAATTGGATAAAAGCTCAAATTTATTTGATGGAATGGTAGCCTGCAAATGGCAAGACTCCATAGATCTGTACAAATTTGAAATCGGTGATATATATTGGAAGAGGGCTACATTGAACATAATGATCCTTTCTCTACCAATTTGAATTTCGATGTATTCGAAGCTTCAGTTGACGACGAATCGAGAATCTCTGACGAAAAGACGGCTGTGAAACAGAAAGTCTGGTCAGGATGCAGTTACTTGCCAAATCCCTACTTTTTGCCTGGATTGCCCCAGGGTGAGGTACTCAATCTAGCGGGATGCAAATACATTTTTTTTTCATGTCTCTAACTTTTGCCTGGATCGCCCTTTCGGGTTCTCCACCGAGACGCTCATTTTTGCCTAAGCCGCCCTTTCGGGTTTTCAACTTAGCGAGCTATTCTGTTTTTCTTGTATATACTTTTTTTTTCAGGCAAGGTATTTCTTGACTGCATCTGAATTCACAGGACGAGTGAAATCCTCCCCATCCATTGTTGTGAGCATCAAAGCTCCGCCTGAAAAGGCTCTCTTGACAACATATGAACCTTCATAGTTTGGAGTCCACTTGCCCCTGGAATCGGGCGCGAAAGACAAGACTTTCTTGAGCACGAGGTCACCTTCTCGGAACACACGAGGTTTGACCTTCTTATCGAATGCTTTCTTCATCCTCTGCTGATATAACTGACCATGGCACATGGCAGTCAATCGCTTCTCTTCAATCAAATTCAGCTGGTCGTAACGACTCTGAATCCATTCAGCATTAGTCAACTTGGCTTCCATCAAGACTCTCATTGATGGGATCTCCACCTCTACTGGGAGAACAGCCTCCATGCCGTAAACAAGAGAGAAAGGGGTTGCCCCTGTTGAAGTGCGGACAGATGTACGATATCCATGCAAAGCAAATGGCAGCATCTCATGCCAATCTTTGTACGTGACTGTCATCTTCTGGATAATCTTCTTGATATTCTTATTAGCAGCTTTAACAGCCCCATTCATCTTTGGTCTGTAAGGAGAGGAATTATGGTGTGCAATCTTGAACTCAGCGCACAACTCTTCCATCATTTTGTTATTCAGATTAGATCCATTATCAGTAATGATCTTATCTGGCACACCATAACGACAAATAAGTTGATTCTTGATAAACTTCACAACCACCTGCCTGGTCACATTCGCATACGAAGCGACTTCAACCCATTTGGTGAAGTAGTCAATTGCTACGAGAATAAACCTGTGTCCATTGGACGCTTTCGGTTCAATCATGCCGATCATGTCAATTCCCCACATAGAGAAAGGCCATGGTGATGAAATCACATTCAGAAGTGTCGGAGGAATATGAATCTTATCCGCATAAATCTGACACTTGTGGCATTTCTTCACATATTTGCAGCAGTCAGACTCCATTGTCAGCCAATAGTAGCCTGCTCTCAGCATCTTTCTTGCCATGGCATGTCCATTGGAATGAGTACCAAATGAACCCTCATGGACCTCAGTCATCAACAGGTTTGCTTCGTGTCTATCCACGCATCTGAGCAAAACCATGTCAAAATTTCTCTTGTACAGCACTTCACCACTGAGGTAGAAACTGCCTGACAACCTTCTTAAAGTTTTCCTATCTTTCACAGATGCCCCAGGCGGGTAGATCTGGTTCTAGAGGAAATTCTTGATATCAAAATACCAAGGCTTATCATCATGTACTTCTTCCACTGCAAACACGTGAGCTGGTCTATCCAAGCGCATCACGGTGATGTTGGGAACTTCATTCCAATATCTGACCACAATCATCGAAGCAAGCGTAGCAAGCGCATCTGCCATCTGATTATCCTCTCGAGGAATATGATGAAAGTCAACTTCTGTAAAGAACGTTGAAATCCTCCTCGCATAATCTCTGTACGGAATGAGACCAGGCTGATTCGTCTCCCATTCTCCTTTGATCTGATTGACAACCAAGGCTGAATCACCATACACATCAAGATGCTTGATTCTTAGATCAATACATTCTTCTAATCCCATAATATAAGCTTCGTACTCAGCCATATTATTCGTGCATTTGAAAGTTAGCCTTGCTGTAAAAGGAATATGCGTGCCATGAGGAGTAATGATTACTGCCCCAATTCCATTTCCATACTGATTTACAGCGCCATCAAACACCATCTTCCATCTGGAACCAGGTTCTGAACCTTCATCAAGTGTAGGCTCATCACAATCTTTCATTTTCAAATACATAATCTCCTCATCTGGGAAGTCGTACTGAACAGACTGATGATCTTCAATCGGCTGATGCGCTAAATGGTCAGCCAAGATACTACCTTTGATAGCTTTCTGAGCTCGATACTCGATATCATACTCAGACAACAACATCTGCCAACGAGCAATCCTCCCAGTTAAAGCAGGCTTCTCGAAAATATACTTGATTGGATCCATTCGGGATATCAACCAAGTGGTATGATTTATCATGTACTGGCGCAAACGCTTAGCAGCCCAAGCCAAAGCACAGCACGTCTTCTCAAGCATCGAGTATCGAGACTCACAATTAGTAAACTTCTTACTGAGGTAGTAGATAGCAGATTCTTTCTTCCCTGATTCGTCTTGTTGACCGAGTACACAACCCATCGAGTCTTCAAGAACAGTCAAATACATGATCAGAGGTCTTCCTTCTACAGGCGGAGACAAAATCAGAGGTTCAGACAGATATTCTTTGATACTGTCAAAAGCTTTCTGGCAATCCTCGGTCCAATCATGAGATTGATCTTTCCGGAGGAGCTTGAATATTGGCGCACATGTGGCAGTCATGTGGGATATAAATCTGGAAATATAATTCAAGCGGCCAAGAAAACCTCGGACTTGCTTCTCAGTTTTGGGCGCAAGCATCTCTTGTATTGCTTTGACCTTTGCAGGATCAACCTCAATACCTCTCGCTGACAACAAAACCCAACAACTTGCCGGAACGGACTCCAAATGTACATTTGTTCGGATTCAGACGAAGCCTAAACTTCCTCAAACGCTGAAAAAGCTTCAACAAATGTTCAACATGTTCAACCTCCGTTCGGGACTTAGCAATCATATCATCAACATAGACCTCTATCTCCTTGTGCATCATATCATGAAACAAGGTAGTCATAGCTCGTTGATACGTGGCTCCGGCGTTCTTCAAACCGAAGGGCATCACTCGATAACAGAATGTTCCCCAAGGTGTGATGAATGTTGTCTTCTCCATATCCTCGGGTGCCATCTTGATTTGATTATATCCGGAAAATCCGTCCATAAAGGAAAAGACTTTGAATTTAGCTATATTGTCTACCAACATATCAATGTGTGGTAGGGGAAAATCATCTTTTGGACTAGCCTTATTCAAATCTCTGTAATCAACACACATACGGACTTTTCCGTCTTTCTTAGGCACAGGCACAATATTGGCCACCCATAGAGGATATGTAGAAGTCACCAGAAACCCCGCATCAATTTGCTTCTGAACTTCCTCTTTGATCTTCACTGCCATATCTGGATGAGTTCTTCTGAGCTTCTGCTTCACAGGCACACACTCAGGCTTCAAAGGCAGGAAATGTTGCACAATATCTGTATCTAGACCTGGCATGTCTTCATACGACCAAGCGAAGATATTAGAATATTCTCGTAGCAAACTGATCAACCCCTTCTTGACAGACTCTTCAAGAAGTGCCCCAATCTTCACCATACGAACACAATCTTCAGACCCCAAGTTGACTGTTTCCAGATCTTCGAGATGCGGCTGAATGATCTTCTTCTTGTGCTCAAGGAGGCGGGTAATCTCGTCAGGAATCCCTTCAACATCATCTTCCTCTGCCTCGAATACAGGGAATTCAAAATTGGGAGATGGCGTTGGATCATTATGTTCAATGGGTTTTAGAATCAACCTGCATAATGATTTTGGATAATAAAAACTTTAGAATTTAAACAAGCAAATCATTATGCAGATGAAAAGATTGCTTTTATTCTTGTTTTTAGGGTTTTTTGTGATCACCGATTTCATGCAAAAGCAAAAAGTAAAAACAAATGGAAAAACAAATGTTTAACAATGCATTAATTGAATGAAATATCATTGCATAAATGCTGCCAACAATGTCATCACTTCTCCTTTTGGCATGGGAGCAGGGTTTTTTTTTTAACAAAGTGAATAAATTACGCTGACTTATGAATGACCGTAGGAACATCCACAGCGACCCAATTATGGCAGATACCACCAGAGATAACGAAGTTGATCAAATCCTCTGCATCCTCTTCCAGAATAGCAGCAGTTTCTTCAGTCTGATCAGCATGGATGAAACCTCCACTCTTGAACAGCCCTTTCTCGTTGAAGACCCCAGAAGAATAGCCAATGCCAGCCCGTGACTTATTATCTTCAAGCTCAATCATCTTCCCTAAACCAGCAACTGCACCACATTCAATGGCCACTTTCGCATCACGATAGGAAGCAAATGAAGGAGACTTCTTCTCAATTGGCTCAGCAATAGACAGAGCTTGGAAAGGCGTTCCAACTTCGTCCTCATCATCAATATATGAGAAAGAAGACAAGTGGCTAACCAGGAGAGCCTTTTCTCCCCCTACCACAACCAGTTTCTTATTCTTAACGAATTTCAGCTTCTGGTGTAGGGTGGATGTCACGGCGCCAGCCTCGTGAATCCATGGTCTACCAAGGAGACAGCTATAAGATGGGTGGATATCCATAACCTGAAAGGTAACTTGGAAATCACTTGGTCCAATCTTGATTGGGAGATCAACTTCCCCAATCACGGTCTTACGCGACCCATCGAAAGCTTTCACAACAACACCACTCTGCCTCATGGGAGGCCCCTGATATGACAATCTCGAAAGAGTGGTCTTTGGCAGTACATTCAAAGATGACCCAGTGTCCACCAGCACGTTGGACATGGCGTCGTTCTTGCAATTCATGGAAATATGTAAAGCCATGTTGTGGTCTCTTCCCTCCTCAGGGAGATCAGCGTCACAGAAACTCAAAGTGTTGCAAGCAGTGATATTTCCAACTATACTGTCAAACTGTTCAATTGTGACGTCGTGATCAACATAAGCCACGTCCAATACTTTCTGCAGAGCATCCCTATGGGGTTCTGAGTTCAGAAGCAAAGATAGCACGGAGATCTTGGACGGCGTTTGTAGAAGCTGGTCTACGACGTTGTACTCACTCTTCTTGATGAGCCTCAGCATCTCATCACAGTCTTCATTCACAGCGCCACTCGGGCCAACAGAAGAAGTAGGAGTCTTTTGTACAGAGGAGGGTTTGGCAACAGCAAGTTCCGGGTTCGGAACATTCACTGCAGTCCCAACTGGACGCTCAGCAGAATCAGAAACAACATGAGGTTTCGGGGGTGCAGAAAACACACGACCACTACGGGTCAACCCACTCACATCAGTAATATTTACCACAGAGGTAGAAGGTAACGACACTTCTTTCCCATTTTCAACAGCAACTAGATTATATCGGAAGGGAATTGCTCTATCTGAAGCATAAGGCACAGGGCCTGCAGGCTTGATTACCAAAGAAGGAGAGACCTTCTGCTTGCTACCATCATAACGGATGACAACAGGTTCAGGAATCTTGAACACAGGAGAAATCACATTTACTTCTGGTTCATCTTCATCAACATTTCTGTTTTGAAGAATCTCAATAGTCCCCTCATCCAATAGCTCTTGAAGCTCTCTGCGCACTTGGCGGCAACCCAATCTATTGACGGAGCAGATACGGCATTTGTCATGGTCGTGCTCCATATGACTGTAATCACACAGCAGACGATGCAACTCGACCAATGACTGTCGAATATGGCTTACATATTTGACCTTATACTTGCCAGGGCAACCCTGGACCATGTTAACCGACTTCCCATGCTCGGGCAATGGGTTCTTCGTAACATTAGGGCCTGAGTCCTCAAAGCTCAGAATGCCGCATCTCACAAGGTCTTGAACCTTAGTCTTCAATGGATAGCAGTTTTCTATATTGTGACCCGGAGCACCAGAATGATAAACACAATGCTGGTCGGGCTTGTACCACCACTGCGGGTTAGCAGGCACAGCCGGAGGATCCCTCGGGGTAATCAGTTTCCGCTCTATTAAAGAGGGATATAGCTCAGCGTATGACATAGGAATAGGATCGAAAGTGATCTTCTTCCTATCATAATTCAAATTAGCCTGATTACTGTTGCCACGAGGCTGGTAAGCCTGTTGCTGTGGGCGATGTTGTTGTTGATATTGAGGTTGTTGCTGATTATGCTGATTGTTGTCTCTGAAGACAGGTGCTATGTGAGCCACCTGATGCTGACTGCTGGCATGATGCACAGGCTTCCTCTTGGCAGAGGGTCTTCTAGGTTTAGTATGAGATTACACAACATGTGTCTCTCCATCTTTCTTCTTAAACGCCCCATATCGTTTAGAAGAGCCTTCATCCTTGGATAATCGTCCTTCCCGACTCCTTCCTCCAAACGCATCCCCATATTCACCATTTCAGTGAAATCAGAGGGAGCACTAGCGACCATCCGCTCATAATAAAATGAGTTAAGAGTCTTCAAAAAGATCTTAGTCATCTCCTTCTCTTCCAGCGGAGGAGTAATCTGAGATGCCAGCTCTCGCCACCTCTAGGCGTATTCCTTAAATGTCTCTTTGTCCTTCTGGGACATAGTCTGAGTTGATCACGGTCATGAGCCATATCCACATTGTACTTGTATTGCTTGACGAAGGCCTCGCCAAGATCGTTGAAGGAACGGATGTTTGCACTATCAAGGCTCATATACCAATGAAGAGCAGCACCAGACAAACTATCTTGAAAATAATGAATCAACAGTTAATCATTATCAGTCTGAGTAGACATTTTCCTGGCGTACATAACCAGGTGGCTGAGAGGGCAGGTGTTCCCCTTATACTTCTCAAATTCAGGGACTTTGAATTTGACAGGAATCTTAACATCGGGAACCAAGCACAGTTCAGCAGCAGACTTGCCGAACAAATCTTTCCCTTGGAGGGTCTTCAATTCCTTGCGGAGCTCAAGGAATTGGTCATTCATCGCATCCATCTTTTCATTAACATCTGGGCCCTCAGACGGCTCAGAATGATAGATGGTGTCGTCTACCCTGGGAGTGGTATGCACGACAGGAGGAGGCATTGCAAGGACCGGGCTAGATGCCGGCATGGAAGCAAATGTAGGAGCTGGAATATCTGGCATAAAACCAGGAGGCATACCCCACGGAAACCCGGCTGGCATGGCTGGCATGAAATGGGCACTGTCAGCTGGCACAGTTGAAGAAACCACTTCAGATATAACAGTCCTCTGGGGAGGAGTTGCAGGAGTCGGAGATGGTTGATTCTGGGCAGCCAAGAATTGCTCCATCAGAGCGCTCAGTCTGGCGACCTCTTCCTTCAGCTCTCGGTTCTCTTGTTCAAGTTGATCCATCACTCTTGCAGAATTAGCTCGGGTGTAGTACCGATGAGTCAGCTTGTCTTCAAAATAAATGAAGAGCACAGAGTTAGGCCACAGACAAGAAGACCAGAACAACACCTGCTTATGCAAAATGATGCATGCAATGCTCGTGCATATGCTTTGTTTTTATTTCAAGGAACTTTTAGGGTTCTATTTGCAAATTTTGAAATATTAAACATTTAATCACATATGGAAAAATATCTCATCAAATATATATTTGAGACAAAGAAGTACAGCATTGTCGATCATATTACAAAGGGAAAAGGAAAATAAACACCCTATGGATCCCTAGAAGCTCGAGATGCTGGAAGACGAGATGCACAAAGCCTCTTGATCTCTCTCTCATATGCTGCTTCCATATCCGCCTTCTCTTTAGCAAGTCGATCATACTTCCTCTTCCAGAATTTGGAAGACTGAGGAAGCAGAGAAGTCCAGGTATCATTCGGATCATCTATCACCTGATGCTCGAGAAACTTGATCAGAGCGTCCTTCTCTTTGATTTGCTGAAGCAACTCTTCTCTTTCACGGATCCAAGCACGTGAAAGGTCTTCGTCTCTCAACTACTCTACGCCTTGGTTAGGGAGGGTTGAAGGCCCAGCCACATCCAACGATGTAGGTTTCCGATAATCATATGGCATAAGATACTCAGATGCTCTCTGCCTGACCCAAGAAGTATACGGCTCCAAAGCAATGCAGTTCTTTGGACCCAACTCACTTCTACCCTTCTTGTGAATCTTGCGCCAAGCACGGACCATCCTGGCTTTCAGGCCTTGGGGATCTTTACCCTCCTGAAAGAACACACCTTCTAACAGAATGTTATGAGGTTTATCCTTTAGGGGGAACCCAAGCTGACGACGTGCTAAGATAGGGTTGTAGCTGATCCCACCATATGTACCAAGAAGAGGCACATTAGGGAATTCACCACAATAATCAATGATCTGAACGGTATCATACACGCGATCATACCAAGAGATATCATCATTAGTGAGAGACATAAGTCTCGTAGACCACCGTAGACATCCCTTGTTCTCCTTGAAAGCAACCGTCTGCGGTAAGTGAGAAATAAACCACTTATACAACAGAGGCAAACAGCACACAATAGCTCCTCCACCCTTTGCATTCCTTAGATGCAAAGAGAAATAGGTATCACCCAACAGAGTAGGAACGGGATTAAGAACAGAAAAGATCCTAATGGCGTTCACATCCACAAATTTGTCGATGTTGGGGAACAATACCAATCCATAGATGAGAAGCACAAATAAAGCCTCAAAGGCATCTTCACTCATGGCCTTCCCATAAACGGTAGCTTGAGCAATGAGGAAATCAGAAGGAAGACCCTGAATTCCACCTTTAGTGGTCATATGCGCTTCAATCAGGGATTCATCTATGTGCAACAAGTCTGCGATCTCTCGAGAAGTCGGAATACTCTCCAAGCCACTGAACGGCACCTGATCCAGAATAGGAATACCCACAAGATGAGCATACTCCTCAAGCGTAGGCAACAGCTGAAAGTCCGGAAAAGAGAAGCAGTGATACAGAGGATCATAGAACTGCGCCAAAGTACTCATCAACCCTTCATCAACCTGAGTAGTCAACAGAGGCAGGAGCTTCCCATAACGAGCTTTGAAACCCAAGGGATCTAATACATAAGATGTCAGATTCCTTAACTCTTTCACATCGGGCTGTCGAAAGTTGTACTTCTTTGTATGCCTTTTTGGTCTTTCCATGTCTGAAAATTTTGCAAATAACCCTTTAAGTTCCTTGAAAATTTTCTCATTTTTCTGATGACATGAATGCAGATGAATGCATGAATGTATGAATGCAGCAATCACACTCAAGGATCAAGCAAGACACACCAGACAAAGGTCATAAGAAAGCTCATAGTATTCTTAATATCAATCATCCATTTTGGTGGATTATGGTTTTCACCTTATCAACACCCAAGTTCCATTGATATTATCAATACATGAACCGGCTCAATCATCCTTAATATCAATCATCCATTTTGGTGGATTATGGTTTACACCTTATCAACACCCAAGTTCCATTGATATTAAGGATGTCTGAACGACTCAACCATGAATCACGGGTTTGTTGAGAGTCACGAGCATGGAGTCTCGGTTAAGAACCACCCAAAGGGAGTGTACTAGGGTTTAAACCTGCCGAACATGTTCTACCAGAGGTTCCCATAGTCATCATCCCATCTTTCGAATATTATCGGAGGAACGAATACTCGTATTCCAAAAATATTCTCAAGAGAGACTCTTATGAGTGTAGTATCGCGTAACAATCGCATCAGATCTTACATCTGAGCGACCTCCGCACTACGTCCTAAAAATAGGCCAAGATGGGCTTGGTAAACTAGGGTCCTTGGCTTCTAAGGCACATGATTGAAAGAATAATGCCTAACCACAAATAACTTGTGTGACATTATTAATCCAACATGACCTCCACCAAGTGAATGGACTCGCAAGTCAACTTGCTAAGGAATACGCCACACAAGTCGACAAGACTATGCCATTCTCCTATCCTAAGGTGCACTCGAGTTCGGGTATAGAACTCGTCTCACAGAGATCACCAAGCAAACAACAATTGTATATCAAGCAATTCAATCATTACAATCAATACAGTAATCCCAAATTGTACAAAAATATGTCATATAACAAATAAACAATATCATACAACAAGGGTGAAAAGTAGGCAAAACCACCAAGGATGGTGAGTTCCCCAGCAGAGTCGCCACTTTTCTGTAGCGGTGTATTCGTCACTTTATGATTTATTGATTAAATCAAAAGCAAAGCATACAAAGAATCGAGTCGCCACCGCACTTTTACTTATCCAAAGGAATGGCTAAAAAGCGAACAAAAGCCTAAGAAGTTTTACACATAGAAAACTAATGAAAAGATCAGAGATCTGGGTAAGGGGTTAATTACGCAATGGGAAGGTGTTAGGCACCCAAAACGTCCTAGGTACTCCTAGGGAGCCCTTTTCACAACTTGTTGTATGAAATGTTATTTGTTTATGAAATATTTATTGTGCAAACATGGATTGGGGGGGATGAGAAAAGAATATACAAGTTATTATTTTTGTGTTTGAACGGATGAACCCGTTGCCTACGTACCTTTCCATGGAAGGTAAGGATCAAAACGCCGTAGTTCGGCTAAAAGATTTCCAAAAGTATGTGAATTGATTTTAAAACAAAAGCCCTAAGGTCTTTCGTTATCCACGGGAGAAAACTCAACCTATACAACCACAAGTCCACCATGTGAGAACAACTTCAACTTGCTAGTGAGGGGTTAACCCTATAATAAGCAAGGAAGTCTTACAATTCAATCACTAAGGACAAAAGGTGAGATTAACATCAACCAACTAGGATAAATCAAACCTATGGCTAATGTATGAAAACTTATCAAGAATGGACAAAGCCACAAAAACAATTGAATGAGTGGAATTAATCAATTAGGATTTATTCATAAAAGATGGTCAAAGTGTGATTAGAATTCAATTCAAAAGAAGTATTATGAAAATGAAATTTGAAAATCAAAGGCTTAAGGCCCAGGTTTCTAATTTGAAATCATGTCAAAATGTTTGCACAATATTTTTCAAGTTTTGGGTTAACATGCAAAAGGGGGGTTTAAAGCAACAAAAGGTGGGAGGATGAGGAAGTAAAACTTCTTAGATGTTCACCTCTTGAGATCATATGTAGATGGTTCAAGTGATTCCTTTGGAAAAGGCAACAAGCAATAAGCAAATGAACAAAGATGGATACCAGATGCCAATCAATGGACTTATACTAGTCTCACAAAACAAAGAAACAAGGATACCAGATGCCAATCAATGGACTTATACCAATCTCCTAAAACAAAAAAACAAGGATACCAGATGCCAATCAATGGACTTATACCAATCTCCTAAAACAAAAAGAAACATGGATACCAGATGCCAATCAATGGACTTATACTAATCTCCAAGGAATGATCATAGGAAACAACTGCCAATAGCTGGACTTACAATTGACTCCTCACAAGAAACAAATAACAAATGCAATAAGCAAGAGGAAACAAGTTGCCAATAAATGGTCTTACACTCGACTCCAAGGAAAGGAATGTCAATGAATGGTCTTAGTTCCAAATCCCTCCAGATCATAGGAAACAACTGCCAATAGCTGGACTTACAATTGACTCCTCAATGGACAAAGCAAAATGTCACAAAGATATGAACAATGATTATGAAATGATATACAAGTAATGATGATAAATGCACAAGGCACACATAAACAAATATGCACAGATGAATCAAGTAAGCAATCAAACAAGCCAATCAGCACACACTATATACAATCAATTAGGCTCAAGCAAGGTTAGGCTTTACAGCCAGCAGGAATGGGGTATTTTGTGCTCTTAACCCTAACATTGAGAGTTAGGGTGAAGCAGATGAGATGGAGATGAGGGGTGTGCCTCATAGCTCCTATCCCTGGTCAGGGAAAGCTTTAATCAATGGAAAGTGTGGGAGTTCAGAAAGTAGGAACTCTTCTCCACAAATGAGTGACTCTATAAGATCTTGGGTTATTATTCACAATGCATCAACACATGGTGTGAGAAAGGTGAATGACACACTGAGTAGCAGGAGATGGATTACACATCTCTTTTTATCTGCCAATTGCCTCTTAAGAGGACTTTACCTGCTTGGCACAACATTAAACAAACACAAGCATTGCCTCTTAAGGAGGGCTTCAGACAGGTGCCTACCAATAATAGTAGGTCTTCCAGACTACATGAAGATTAGGGATTATACCTAAGTGGTTAAGCAACCAAGCAAAGCAAAGTTCACAATGAACTTAAAGCAACTTAAGTACCTGTGGAAACAACTAAACAAATCAGTACAATACTCAGACAAACAGACAACAGTCAATAAGCAACAGACAATCCCAATGTACAAAAGGTGTAAGCCAAAAGGCAAACTCAAATGAGTTAGCATCAACCTACAAGACACACAAATGTTAGTAATCAAAAGCAAACATCAATATTCACATGATGAAGCATCATCAACTATGGAACTTGGATGCTCAACCTGAAATCAAAACTCACATGTAAGCAACAAACCACTAGGTCAAAGCCTAGGGTCAAAGATGGAGAAAAAATTTAAAACAGGAGCTGAAATTTAACACAAAGCAACCTCAAGCACATATTGACATATCCTAAAAAGGCTCACATCAAAATCATTCACCAAAAGCATTTCATGATCAAGTGAAGTCAAAGGCAATTTCAAAGCTCATATGTGATTATCATGAATGAAAAATTCAAATCAAAAGAGAAATGATTCAAATAAATCTGGAAAAATTAATGCACATCCAAGACATATAACATGATCCACATACAAAAAATCAGAAGCATTGGAGATCAATTGGCATGGAAATCACATGGTACAAGTTGAACATCAAAAGGTGTGACACAAATTGTCACACCAAGTTAGCACAATCATAAAACAGAAATGATGCATAGGAAAAATACCAAACCAAAACCAAAATGTCCAGCAATGTGTCTAGAATCATCATGCAAAATTTCACGTTCATTGGATAAGAAACAAGCATTTCACAATGAGATAAGCAAAGCAAGGTCATAAATGCATATGTATTCAATCATCCTAGAAAAAATTATTTTTCCAGCCAGGCACAACTTTGGAAATTATGATGATAAAAACTAGATAGAATAAGGAGCATTTTGCAAAAAATTGGGATCAAATTGGTGCAATTTTCAATTTGTTGTGATTTTTCTAAGTTTGGGAAAATATTGAAATTCAAAAATGGACCAAGGCATGAAAATGAGAGGGAAAGTGAAAAAAATGCAAGGCAATTTGAAAAAGCTCGCTCGGCAGGAATCGATCCATGTCCACTTTTGAATTTGCGCGCTTAGCAAAACGACAGCGCTTTGACTCAAAAACCCTAAGCTGCATGGCATTTCCAGATTCGTAGCTAATTGAAGGATTCGTAGCAAAACCAAAGCAAATTCGCAGCAAGTTCTGGAAATGTGATGATCTTCATCTTCCTGATGAAGATGAAGATGAACTTCATATGCAGATTTCCAAAAAATCCAAAACACATCCAGAAATCACAAACAAGCACAGCATTCGAATCATCATCACATGCACATCAAAGATCCATAAACAAAACATGCAAAAACACCATAACAAGTGCAGATCGAAGAAAATCAAAATCAACATCAAACTTTCCAACAAGCATAACTTCATGAATATTGCGCTATTTCACTCAAATTTCATATCAAAATCATCACCAAGCCAAGATCTACACAAATATCATAGTGAATTCAAGAATAATTGAGATTGAATCCTGACCTCTTGAAGAACAACAACTGGAATTGTGCGCTACCAAGCTCAGCAAGGCTTCAAATCTTCTCTACAATGCTTAATGAAGTGATTGATGATGAATTTGAAGCTCCAGCATACACGAATCCAGCTCAATTTGCAAAATCCATGGAACCTTCAAGCTTCGAGTATGGCTCAATATGGCACCAATTGCTTCAATTCCACGTCCAATTACACTAAAAAATGTTTCATGATCATGAATCAATCAATAGGAAAGGTTCTTGTGTGAAGAAATTGGAAAAAAATTTGAGAGAAAAAAATTTGATGATTCTTGAATCTAGATCTGAAAATGAGTGTTAATGATGAATGCAGTTATGATTAACAATATATAGGTCCTGCTAATGATTCTGAAATCAAGTTTAAGCTAAATGCAAATAAGATTAGCAACTTATGAGGTGTATGTACAAAAATGGTTTTTCACCTCATGCACTTCATGCATGCGTGAACAGTGCATTTTGCTGATCCAAAACCACTTAAACAAGGCCCATGCAAGCTTATGGATTGGTATTTTATGCATATGATCAACCAAAATGGTTTTATGAAATTTCCTTTCAAAAACTTCATGAGTGAGCACATGATTATACAAGTGGAATTCAAGCCATGTAATGAGATGTTTGGAAACTACAAGTCATGAGGAGAATATTGCAAAAAGAACCACTCATTTTGGAGCTTTGGTTGAAAAGTTATGCTCATTTGAATTTTCAAGCATACTTTGCCACGATTTGATCATAACTCCTCAACCACACATCATAAATCCATGATCTTGGACATTTTGGAAATGGGAGAGAAAGATATACAACTTTCATGTTCAACAAAATTTCATTTGAAGCTTTTTTGATGATGTAATATTGAGTTGAAGTTGGTCTAAAACCTTTCCATTTTTGGAAAGTTCAAATTATAGGTCACTTGCTATTTTGGGAAAATCTTGGCTGGACCTCAAATTCTTCAATGTGAGTGTTTGAAATGTCAAATGAGACTTGTTTGAACATGAATGAAGTATTTCTAATCACTTCCCACCTCCAAATCCATAGTTGACTTTCTAGGTCTTCAGACGACTTGGAAATGTTCTGATGAAATTCAAGCCTCTACCATTTGGGATTTTGCTTCAAAATGACATCATAATTCATATGAACTCTTGATAATGATCATGGGGTCCAAATCTCAAGAATGACCACCATCTATTGCTCAATGAATGACTTTGATTGCCTTGACCTGTTATTGCTTCATCTGCAAGACAAAGGGTTAATGACATATTTTTTGTACTTTTGGTTAGTGATTAAAAGAAAAACAATGATATACAAATGCAAACATGCTTGGTGATCAAGAACCACTCTCAAAAAGATAACCCACCCACAGGGAATGAAGCAAGGTGTCCAATGATCCTTGAGGCAATGCAATGATATGATATGATACCATGAGGGATCTTAGGGACAAAATTGGGGTCTTACAGTACCCAGTTGGGTCCATATTCAGTCATGATGTGCATTCATGTTCATAGTTGGCCAAAATCTTGGTTTATGCTTGGTTCATTGGATAGTCAGTTCACAATCATTTATTCAGTTCATTGTCATCTAAGGTTTATTCAAATAATTCATTTCGTTCATAGTGTGTTCTTCTCCTCACAAGTATTCATGTCCATTGCAAAGGTTCCATTCTTCGGGCATTGTTTCTGTTATAGTTGACTTTTTGGTCAACCAGTTGACCAAAGTCATGCTTGCTTACTTCTAGTTTGATTCCTTCACTTACAAACCGATTCAATCATTTCGCGCTCATTTTAAACCAAGTCATTTACATTGCATGTTCATTTTTAAACCTTGTTAAACCATGATCATTGTCCATTCATGTTCATTTTTTGAACCACTTCTAACCATGTTCTTTTCTCACATTTTTAATCACTTTTATTTTTCAATACAACTCCATTAACCATCACATGAACATTTTCCATTTCACATTCCATATCATTTGACCACAATCCCATTACATTAAATCAAGCACCAATATATTCCATGTACAAACACATTGAAGCCACATATTCAATTACATACTCAACATGACCAATGTTCATTTGCCCCATTGTAATAGTACAAGCTTTTGCAAGTCTTGACGGACTACAGAAAGCGGCACCATGGTCGAAGCCGCTTGGTATTACCCTTTTCATTAAGTCATTCATCCAGGGTTCTCCACGTGATATTGCATTCAAGTTGTTTCTTATCTTGTTACCGTCGATATTGATGATGATTGGCTTCTAGATACTACTGTTTTAATTTGTCAATATATTTCTTGGGAACATATTTATCGGGACAGCCTTTCAACAACTTGACTCTTTCATGGACAAACCAGAGAATCAGTATCCCATAACAATTGACATTGTATTTCCTTCAAAAGCAAGCTTCTTCATCACCTATACAATGGTTTAAATATGGTATGGTATAACTGCTAAGGTTTGGATGTTGACACCGCTAATTATGTACCACTTAAGGAATCTCTTCTTGATTAAGACTGAAAAGGATAAGAAAGAGGCCATGGACCCTGGAAGCATAGGTTTCAACACGTGAGAACCTCACACACAATTGTACTTTTGGTCGGGCCAAGTTTATGCTACAACGACGCCTACTATTCTTTCTTACGTAATAGATTTCGTATCATAATCGCACTGATAGTATCACAGTTAGTTCTATTGGGACTCTTAAAGAGCTGCTTCATTAACTCCTTTACTCATTGCACCCCGGTACTGGCGATAAGGTTCCATATATATACTACAAATGATCTGGATTTACCGAAGCAGGCTTTGAGAAATAAACAAGGGATCGAACATGATTGTTAACTCATGACAGCATACAACAGCAATATGATTCACATTGGCAGTAGCAGGAGTCACCCTGCATAAACAAACTTCACAATTAAGTCAAACCAATTCTAACTAGTTCATTCTAAGTTTTGCATACAACTCACAAACACTAACATCCTAAACAGTCATGACATTGTAACCTGAAATAACGACAGACCATCCACATGAGTAATGAAACCTGCAATAACCACAACCAAAACATAAGCCATGTATTGTACAAATTCGGTAGCCAAACTAATATGTGTCACAAAACATGCCTGTCGCTACGCGAAAAATACAGAGTCGCCATTGGTTTTTATTTATTCCAAAGGAATGGGAAAATATCGAGAAAACCCCAAAGAATGGTCATCGCAACCACGAATGGGTTCGGAAGTCGGTTATGCAAGGGGAAGGTATTAGCACCCCTCACATCCATGTTACTCCATGGGAACCATCTAGGATGTTTGCGCTTATGTGTGTATTGTTTATCGAATGTTTTCTTGCCAAAGGTTTGCAGAGTGGAGGAAGATTTTAAATTAGTGTGCTCGCCAAGGAATGGATCCTCGTGCCTACGTATGCCCACTTGTTGAAGTGAGAAATCAGAGCCTTCGTAGTTCGTGGGTTTAAAATGTTTGTTTGTTTTGTTGATTTTATTACCTTGAAGAAGGTTTTTCGATTGTGTCGCCCTAAGGCTCAAACAAAAGGTTTGAATGCGTTGGATTTTTTTTAGGTTTTTGAGAAAGTGTTATTGATTTCGGATTGCACTAAAGACTATGGATAAAGGTGAATACCTCAAACTACCAAGCCAAACGTCTTGTGTTCGAAGCATTCAGAATGAGTATAGGAAAGCTCCAGTCTCATCCCTTCTTTATCGCTTAAGGCTCGTGACGTACGATCCTAATCGCCATTTATTGTGTTTTTGGATTTGATTTGGAAAAGACCGTTTGACGTTGGATCAAGGGTTTATTTATTGAGTTTGACTTGAAAAAGAGACCGCTTGACGTTGGATCAAGGGTTTGATTATCGATTTTGAATGGGTGAACATTCCTAATGTCTAAGGAGTAGCCAACAAGCAATAAAAGAAATCAAGTAAATGCGTACATCAGAAAGGGGAGGGGGTACAGGTAAAGTACAAGGGAGTGCGGAAATAAAATGTCTCATTGTCAGGTAGCCCAAGAGAAATCCATGTGTGTGCAATTGTGTCCTAAACTAGAAAGCACATAAAAGATTACAATTTGTCTTGGATCTTGAATGCTCCATCCATGTTCGGATTGAATATTTGTCCAAGGTCTTTTGCAAGGGTCCTAACAACAATCTCTAAGTCCATTCCAATGTCCATTACATGTTTGAGACTTACCTTTTTTTATTTTTTAAGTCTTATCCATTTTTAGTCATTTTTAGATGAGATGAATGAAGAATGTACAATGATAGAGCAAAAATAAAATAAAAGTAAGTAAATGACAAACTAATAAAATGTTAGGAGCTGAAATTAAAGGAGTTAGAAGCGGAATCGTAAAGGATTAGATGTTAGAAGGCGGAAATTAAATGTTAGAATTAATTGTTAAATGTTAAGGTAAAATCAATATTATAAGAGAATTAATAACAATATGAAAATCTAAGCCAAATTCTAATGTTAACCGATTAACAAAAATTCTAAAACCAATTACAATCATCAAAAGTAATATCAAGTTACTTTTAATCAAAAATCTAAAATAATATTCTAAAACAATCTACAATCAAAACAACTTAACAATTCAAAATAAAATTCTAAAAATATGCCAAAACAATACATAAAATATATTCAGAATCAATTCTAAAGTTAATTCCAAGAATATTATTCTAAAAACAAATCTCTAATCCACTAATCAAAATTAATATTCCAAAATCATTACCAATTAACATAATTAAAAAGACTAGTCCACAATGAGAAAAAGAAAGGCCCAAGGCTGGCACACCAAAAACGGACTGCTAGCACACCAAAAATGGATCAGACCTCCCTTGGGCTCAACGAGGCCTTGGCCCAAGGTGCCTCAAAATCACCCTCATCGTAAACAACCAACACATGCAGGAAAGTAGAACCAAAAAAAATTACCCATATTCCGGTGCATCTCCTTCCAGAATGACAAATGGAAAAGATGCCTCACCACTTTGACACCATAATTGAAACGAGTGAATCATAAAAACCAATCGCTCATCCTTAATTTCGACGGCGAGGCTTCGCGGCCCAAACGCGACCTCAATCCAATTCCTCAATTTAATTCATCCTAATATTTATTCGAATACCTCAACCGAAACAAAAGTTCTCCCGAACCCTAGGTTTAGGACCTGGAAATTAAACCTCACACAAAAATAATCGAGCCTACAAGCTTGGGAAACTCAAATGCTAGATTCAAAGCTACACAACAGTCACGATCACGAGTCAAAGTAATGAGAGTTCTCACGTACCTTCGACGGTAATCGAGTCGAGCCGATGAAGAAATGTGTGGTTGTTGTTGTCGTCGTCGTGCTGGATCAAGGAAGGTGGAGGATTCGTCGGAGAAGACGATCATTGTGGCGGCGAGGTTAACTTGAATCTCCGGTAAACTCTTCTCACTTTGCTTCCGCTTTTGTTGATCGAGGATGATGCGTCCTCGCGGCTGGATCGGTATGTAAGTGCGGTGATGTTGTGGTTGCGGTCCTGCTTGAAACAATGCAGCGACGACGGCGACCGAAGTTAGGTTACCGGTGGTTTTGGAAGTTTGGACAGGAGAGTTTGTTATCTGTGAAACGAAAAAATGGAAGCAGCCCCGAGAAGCTATCGTAACCTCCTACTTATACTCCTTGAAGAATAGAATTTTTAGGGTGAGTTTTCATTTCAATCACGTTGTTACCGTTTCCATTTGGACTCGTCGTTTTGGCCCGAAACTCTGCGTTTGGAAGTAACGTTAAGTGAGCTCGCGTTTTGAATCATTCACATGCCGTTTTGGATTAGCCGTTGTTTGCTTCGGTTTGTACTTTCGTTTTGGCTTGATTTACGCCTTGGTTGTTGCCGCTTTGGCTCGTGTTTCAATTGGTTTATCGTTTCTGCATTTTCGGTGGCTTATGGTGAAGTCTTTGCACAGTACCGTGTTGCATTCTTTGAGTTGTAGCTGTTTTGGTTGCCGTTTGTGGCTCCTTGCATCTTGGGAGAGTTGTTATGCAGCTTGCGTTTTTTAAATTCAATATTGCACTGCTGTTGTAGCAGCTTTTTCTGTCATTTTGTACTAGCTGTGGCTTCCCGTTTCTGTTTGGATTTTCATTGCAGCTTGAGGCTTGTGTTAGGATGTAGTACTTGGACTTAGGTCCACCAGGCCTTGTAATTGCAATTGGTCCCAACTTTCACATTTGGGCCCAAGCTGGAATTTGTTAAATAAACATTGAATTAATTGGACATTGGTAAATGATAACAAGACATGATAAATGGATAATTGGAATCGAAGGGATTAGTTAAAGGGGTTAATGGGATGAAATGAAAACGGAATGGATTTGAATAATTGGATTAATTTGGAGAATGGTTTGAATAAATGGATAGATGGTAAAATGGATTTTGCAATTGGTTTTGTGGATTAAATGAATTAATTGGATTTGGTTTTTTTTAAAGTGGATATGGGTCAAAAATGGATATTGAATTGAAAAGAGTTAAATGGTTAAATGGGCTAAAAAAGGCGAATGGACTTTAACCAAAAAAGAGTGAATGGGCTTCTTCTAAACCAAAAAATGGCCCACAAAAGAAAGAAGATTTCTAAAAAATAAGAATCGATTAAAATGCTAAAAATAAATCGGGATTGAAAACTCAATTTCAAGATGATGTCGTGACTTCTAAAACCAATCAACAATCAAAGACCCATTAAAATTCCACAAATTAAATGTAACCTCGAAAATCAATCCAAACTTAAAAAATTAATTTGAAGTTGAAATCAACATGAAGTTAGAATCAATTGGAACAATTATTGACATGATGACAAAATGATGACGGTATATGTAATGGATTGTTGAATCCGACCGACACGACTTGTGAATCGAATTGAACCATGCTTATTCAAATGAAATGAATGGATGAGGATGATATGCAAATGTTTGGAATTAGTGACCTATATGATCATGCGAAGGGTAGGGCGAATTTTGGGGTATGACAATGTCAACCATTATACTGCAGCAAATACGCACAATACACAGCCACACTATACCTCACTGTTTCACGACGACTCTCAGGTTGATAATGAAGTCGGGGGGGGGGGGGGGGGGGGGAGCTAATTGTGAACCTGTCGCACCAAAATTGTTGGTACCATTGTTGTTGTAGCTTTTGTTTGTGCCGAAGCAATCTTGTGTCACGGAAAGGAACCTATGGCTTCACTTGGGGAGCATGAACCAAACCAAGACGACAAATATAACAGAATCAGGGCAGTCGGTGACAAGGTGATGCAGTAGAATGGCCATCACGTACTTGGGATTCTTGCATCGCCAAGGTCTATTGGTAATGAATGTTTAAAGCCATGGATTATTCTTGAACTAGAAGTTACATTCCCCTTTCGTGCGAAAATAGATAAAAGCCTCATCGGTCCAGTGACACGGCTAGAAGATGTCATGTTGTAGAATACATATCGAACTGTGCTTCGCCGATTCCAAGAAGAGAAGATGAACCAACTTCCCATAGTAAAACACGGTTAGGTTCAACCCTGCAAAATAGCTCACATCAGTAGTTTGTATGACAAACCCATTGCAATCTCATGAAAATAGAGGTTTACTTCATTATAGAGTCCAAGAAAATTCATGGTGTTGTTATGAGTATGTTCGGTCAGATGAAAGAAGTGGATTTAATAGAACATTGTCATAAATGGTTGTGCTCTGAGTAGTCTAGAGGAGTATCCCTTAAAGATGTTCGTTGATTTATTACGGAGTGGACAGTTGTCGGATCAATTCACCATTACAAGTGTTTTGAGGGCTTGCTCCTCTCTTGAATAAAGCTACTGTCTTGGTAGACAGAAGCTAGGTCCTCTTCATACCCGTGTTGCCCATGATGTTGGCGACAAGTCGAAGGTTTCCGTAAAACTACGCCTGGAGAACTTACTGAAGATGTTGCTTTACATCTACCTTCAGACCCTGTAAATTTGCTCACTTTGTCAATGTTGTTGCAAGTAGGTTCCATCTATTTTGTCTGCCTTGTTCCTTTCCTTCATGATATCTCAACCATTCCCTTCACTTGCTAGCTTCACCAGCATCTGGGCTCATAGCCAAAATCCAACATCCGCCGAAACCAAACATAACACCGACCTGCCAAGCCTTGCAAACCACACTAAAATCGCGAACAACCATCATTTCAAAGCAACAGAAAAAACACAACCAATAAAACAAGATCAAACATTACCACATACACTGGACTAAATTGAAATGCAGTCTGGATGTTCACCCATTGAAAGAGAGGAATTTACCAAATAAAGCTCAGAGGCGTGCTTGCAATCCGTTCCGACACATAAGCAATTCAACGTACACTAACCAACTCAGTCTACGGTGGTATTCTTTCTCTTCTTACGGAAAAGCTCGTAATAAAGATCCGCAAGCCATGGGAAAATCTTTCAACCTGTAATTGGACGAAGGCGTAGAATGGCTTATGAATAAAGTAACATGTTGAATACGAGCCTGAAATGCCTCTGGTTCATTTCCCATAATAGTACTCTCATCTTCATAGAAACAAATTCATGACAATCAGCGGTAAGTCCCAGCTCACTTATGTGCTGCATTTTCAAATCAAGCGACACAAATATTGGACATTTAGTTTCGATACAAGATATTCAAAGAAGGGCATAAATAGTAGATTCGATACGGAAACTTACAGTAAAATGCATATGCATTCACATGATGGAGCAGTAGCGCACAATGATTAACCTGGCCTTGAACAACAACATGAAGCCTACCTAATTTTTCATTCAACTACAGCCACACTAAACCGCACACGGAGTCGGTAGCAGACATAGTGCATTCCAAACCAATTGACATGTCAATCACTAAAATTGCAGTTAGTATCTTTCTTGACAGCATATATGTGAGTCAGAAAAGGGAGAATTAGAATAATGGTATTTTTCATAATTTTCATTTAGCAAAAGCCGTATAATAGAAATCAAACTTAACATCCCTTTCTAACTGTAAGACCCCAATTTTGACCCTAAGATCCCTCATGGCATCATAACATTGCATTTGCATTGCCTCAAGGATCTTTAGCATCTTGGTTCCCTTTGCCTTTGGGTGGGACTCCTTGTGATTGGTTTGAGATCACCAAGCATGCTTGAATTATACATCATTATTTCTCTTACTTTTGTTTACTAACCAAAAGCACAAAAATGTGTCACTAACATCTTTTGTTTGAAGCTTGAGTATCATCCAAGACACTTTGTGGGTTCTATTTAGATGATCAGTCAACACAAGGTAATGGCTTGAGATACTTCCAACAGGTTCAAATGGGGTCTATTCGTCAGTCAAAACATTAATCTTGAAGGAGCAAAAGTTTGTTCATGAGCTGTCATGCTCGCTAGGCGAGCAGAATGGGTCGCCTAGCGAGTCCCAAGAAAAGCCACCAGAACCACCTACGCTCAGAGAAATTTCTTAAACTGTCTTGCTCGCTAGGCGAAGCCCACGTGTTTAAAAAAAAGAACGAAAAACAAAAAATAAAATAAAATAAATAAATAAATAAATAAATAGATAAATAAATAAATAAATAAATAAAATATAACAGAAATTTTTTGGACTTGGGCCTCTCTCATTTGAGCCCACAGGTCCACAAAAATCAGGTTATAAATTCAGAGTTTCAGTGAAACAAAAGGCCATTTTCTATTCCTATTACCCTGACAGGGAAAAAGATAGTGAGAGAAGAGCTAACAGAGTTCAGAGCAACCTCCAGAGACTGAAGGGAACTCATCGGCAAAGAACCAATTCCCTCTCATATAAACCCTCAGATTGCTTTGCAAACCCAACCGGGCAATTCAATTTCATTCGATCTCTCCGGTCAGGTTTGCCTTATTCCCATTAGTTTATGCTTTTAATTTGAATGCTCTGAATGTATGAGGTATTATGGGTGAATTTGATACCCTTTTGATGCATGTGTTTGACAAGAGGTTTAGGCCTCCTACCCTTGGTTGCTTTTTGTGAATTTTAATGGCATGATTCATGTGGTTACATTTTGATTTGGGGGCAACTCTGGATTACCCTATCTTGTTTCTCTAACCTGTTTGTTGAGTTTTTTTTGTGAGGGCTCACATGACTCTTGCAGAGATGGCTTTCCTGGTGTTCCACTTTATTTGTGGGATACCACCTGGAGGTTTATTCCGATTACCTGTACTGACTCACTTTCTTTAATGGTGCTAGCTTGAGAGATCTCTGGGTTTCTTATTCCTTTATTTGCTGTTGCTTCGGATCTTTATCCGTGTGGTAGATCTCTTAACCCCCTTTATCTTTCCCACATTTTACTACTTTTTGCCTAAAGACCTCCATGAAGAGGCAATTGACGGATAAAAGGGATCAATAATAAATCCCCCGTTATTCAGTGCGTCGTTCTTTAAGATCACACTACGTGTCGATGCTTCAGAACAAAAACCCCAGATCTTTTGTCCGGTCAGTCAGTGGAGAGGGTTCCACTTTTCTGAACCCCCACTTTTTGTCATGAGCTCACCTTGTCCAGGGTTAAGAGCTATGAGGTCTTATCCTCATTACCCCTTTTGCATGAGCATCCCTAAACACCCCAAACTCATTGATTTTTCTTCTCCTAAGAACACGTTATCTCCTTCTACCACAGGCGAGTAAGTCTCCAAAGGTCGAGCATCCGGTAGATTGCGTAGTAACGTCGTTCACCCCAAAACACAACCCTTACCCCATAGGTGGTCGAACTACGTTTTTCTCTGATTTTCATTCCAGATGAGATACGTAGGCATAAGACGCGATGTCTTAGCGAGCACACTCCTCTTTAACCCATAGGTAGCCGAGCTACGAAGACTCCGATTCTCAGATTCAGATGAGATACATATGCAGTGGATGCGACGTCCGTGCGAGTCATTTTCTTTTGACCCTTCTTTTTAGTAAGTAATACATTAGATAAACATACACGTTTTTCTCATCCCTTCAATCATGTTTGCACAAATAAATTTTCACAAAAACAACAACCTTCGCAACAAATGTGAAAAGGGCTCCCTAGGAGTACCTAGGATGCTTTGGGTGCCTAACACCTTCCCATTGCATAACCAACCCCCTTACCCAGATCTCTAACATTTTTACTAGTTTTTGATTCGATAAAACTTTTAGGTTTTTGTTCGCTTTCTAACCATTCCTTTGGATAAATAGAAGTGCGGTGGCGACTCGACTTGTATGATTTACCTTGGATTTAGTCAATATCTCTAATGGTAACGAATACCCCACTACACTAACTAACTCAATCACACGTGGTCCCATAACAGAATCAGATTCATTTTAACCTCTACACAACTGTTCAACCAACTATCATAACAAACTCTAGACCTCACTCCATTCCTCCCTCGGATCCGAACCTGTGCCCTATAAATTCATTCACCCTCTCACTCTCATAGGGTTAGATTTTTTGATCCACCTTCACAACCCTTCATTTAATCCCTAATCTGGCGCAAGAATCATTTTACTCCCTATCACTCCATTTTCTTCCACCTTCAACCTCACTCATCACTCACATTCTACAGCCATTGAAGTTTCGCATTGAAGCTTCAAGGTGCTCGAGCTAGGCCCCATCAAAGAATCATATCTCTACCCCACTCACTCATTCTCGAAGCACAAAGAAGAATGAGAAGAAGTTTGAAGTTCCGAGTTAAGAAGAAGAAGAGAGTAAAGCCAAGGAAGAAGAAAATTTATACCTATTTACATCTCAATCCGGTTAGTTTTCTTTTTCTCAAATAGCTTCGACTTTTTCCTCTATCTTCGTGCGTACAATCCAGTTCCAGAAGGTGAAAACGTGACGAATACGTGAACGCTCTTTCCTCCATGGCCAGACTTAAGACAATACTTAGAGGCCGACTTGAAGCTTGAACGTGAAGGGTGGAGTATGCTCACCAATAATATGAAATTGTTGAGAGAAGATGAAGATCTGAACATGTGGTTGAAGCGTTTCACGTGTCGAATTTCTTCACGGAGCGGCGCGTTGGATTCGCGACCCGGAGTTAAGGCGCGTTGTTTGAAATCAGAAAACTTTACCCCGTACCCCTACAATTATACCCACACCCCTACATTTAAATTTTTTTGACCAAAATACCCTCATATAAATAGGGTATATTTTCCATTTCTAAATTTTTTTACCATTTTTGTTCAAGAGTTCCGGAGAAGAGAAATTTTTGACTTTTTGACATTGTAAACCGGAACACTCAGAGTAAGTCTTCCGGTTCATGAAATGTATACCAGAACACATGTCTAAAGAGTTCCGGTTTGTTGCCTTTAGGGGGCACTGAACCGGAAGTCTTTTAGAAAGTCTTCCGGTTTAGATTGTTGTATACCGGAAGTCTTTCTTAAAGACTTCCGGTTTGGATGATCTAAACCGGAACTCTTTAAGAAAGTGTTCTGGAAGTCATCTTGTCTTTTTACTCACCGGAACTCTTCTTTGAAGTGTTCCGGTACGTTTTTTTTTGTTTTTTTTTTTAATTAATTATTTTTTAAAACTTTTTTTTTGCAGTGGTTCGAAGACGAGGTGCAGATGGTAGGATTCTAGTCCGCACGTTAGACCGGGGTACATCTTCATCTGCAGCTGAGCCGGCTGGATATCCAGGAGGGTCGTACGATACATCTCTTTTGGTGAAGTACGAGCATCATGTTGCTCGACATTTATAGTTCGGTGAGGTAAGTAAACGGACTATATTTGAAAATGAATAATAGTTGAATATTTTATTTTTTGTTTTCTAACATGTGTTTTAATTGTTTTTAGGAAAGAGGTTCAAAGAAAGAGTTGAAGGTTGCTGGACATGGACTGAAGCTGACTTCTAGGGTTCCATTGTATCTAGATCCGGTTTATCTTCACTGCAGAGAACCAATCTGAACAAGATAGACACAAATCTTGTCTCTGCATTTGTGGAAAGATGGCATCTAGAGACATCTTCATTTCACATGCCGTTTGGTGAAATGAGAATTACTTTAGATGATGTCGCATGTCTACTTCACTTGCCCATCAGGGGTATCTTCTGAAGTCCTCAGGATGTGATTGAAGAGGTAGCTGTTGAACTTGCTGTTGACTACCTAGGAGTGTCACAGGTCAGGCACAGTCACATGTTCGTAGCTGCAGGGGGTCGTATTACAAGTTGGAGTGGTTATACGATTTATTCGTACAGCATAGAGCTGCTTCCAGCTGGGCATATGCGACCAGAGCATATCTATTGATGTTGGTGGGTTCCACCATATTTGCTGATAAGACCTTTACACTTGTAGAGGCACGATACCTCCTCCTGTCTACGGACTTAGATAGATGTTCAGGATATAGTTGGGGAGCAGTTGCACTAGTTACCCTCTACAGATATCTTGGAGATGCGTCCATGTACAGTTGCAAACAGCTCGGTGGATATCCTACTCTCCTACAGGTATATAATTTAATTTTGTTTATTAAGTGTTGGATTCATTTTATTAAATATGTTAACTTAATTTATTTTATTTATTATGTTTGTATTTTGTAACAGTGTTGGACTCACGAGTACTTTCCAACTGTTGGAAAAAGAGGGGAGAATTGGAAACCTGCTGATAACTGTGGTCTTCCCCGAGAAATGAGATGGTCGTATAGGCAGGGAGTCCTGAAGGTCGATGATTTACGACCTATTTTGGACGAGCTGACACCTGCCGACGTCATATGGTGTCCATTTGAGGATCATAGAGCATGGCGTGTGTTTGATGAGATATGTCTTTACAGGGGCTGTTTGAAGTGGGGTGAAACAGTTGTACCATACTTGCCTGATAGATGTTTACGTCAGTTCGGGTATAGGCAGTATGTTCCATCCCCACCTCTAGATTGTATGATGGCGACGAATATTGATGTTGATTGGATCAGTTACCATCAGAGTGTTATCGCTGTGATCGGTCCATCTACCGTGGCCACCACTCCATCTGA
Organism: Lathyrus oleraceus; assembly: GCF_024323335.1. Taxonomy (NCBI): domain Eukaryota; kingdom Viridiplantae; phylum Streptophyta; class Magnoliopsida; order Fabales; family Fabaceae; genus Lathyrus; species Lathyrus oleraceus. The sequence goes on from NC_066580.1 coordinate 138,664,806, forward strand.
TGTAGAAGATGGTTATCTGGAGTGGTATTATCGTGTTTCCCATCCACGGTTGGTCCCTCCCCATCGTGACGATCCTAGAGAGGTACCAGTTTCTGTATATGACGTCGGGCCATCTGATCCTGATTGGGCTCGTGTATCTACATTGATTCATCGCTATCTGAGACAGGTTAATGCCGAAGAGGAAGATCCACAGTTTTCTGATTTATTTGAAGCTTTGCATATTTCTCGTTCACATTGATTTATGTATTAAGCTTTGAATATAATAGACATAATAATATAAAATTCATGTTTTGATTACATATTTATGTTTTGAGTACATAATCATGCTAATACAGGTGTAAGTAATTGCCAATGTTGCATACGTCCTGCAAATCCTAACATCCAAGTAGTTGCTATATGAGAATGAAATTTCTTCCAATCTAATGTGACCGGTGGCAATGGAAACCCCTCTTTCATGTTAACCTGATAAAGTAAAATAATTAAAATATTAAGTCATATAACATAAAATATTAACTGAAATAATGTAGTGAAATAATTAAAATATTTAGGCATATAAATACGTACTTGAACCCAATGATTGTGGTTAACAAAACCAATGCAATAAATAGAGACATTTGGTGAATGTGAACTTGTCATCGGAAAGAAAGTCATGCACGGATTGCCTAAACAGACAAGTACAACATTATAGCGATTCGCTATCAAGTAACCCATATCTGGTAGACTCAACCATTTTTCAGGTGGCTGTGAACCAAAGGATTCTATCATCAAAGATTCTCTCACTTCTGACAACCGATTAGAAAATAACTTGTCATACAAAGTTGACCTATCCTTGTCTATTATTTCCAACCCCAACTCTCTACGAACCATTGGCCAACCATCCTCACCATATCCATGCAATGATGCAATGACTCTAAATCCACAATTACCACCTGATTCAACATTAACTACATCTTCAATGTATGATCTAATATGATTAGGAAATTAAAGAATGAATTGTGGTTGCTTCTTTGATAATTTTATCTTCTTCGAAGTCTGTGATGGTTGAGATTGCCTTTGTGAAGATTGAGATGCCTTATCAACATACTCATGATACAAAGGGTCCCTATAAACATCATATTCTGCTGGTTTTTTCCCTTTCTTCTTCACTCCTCCTTTGGTTTTTAGTTTCTCAGGTGGTGGACACAATGGAGTCATTGTTGGGTATGCTAGTTCACATACCCTACTCTTTAATGCCCTTTTCCCAATAACATCTAATGACCTAAATTGTCTCCACAACTCATCCATTGCAGAAGTCATATCCACCTCTGATCCATCATCCTCACCTACCTCTAACTCAACTTCCATAGTTAGTTTCCTCCAATGAACATGAACAACATCAATGGGTATCGGTATACCACCTAGTCTGTATCTTCCTAACTCACAAGCACAAGGTAACCCATAAGATGTTCTAAGAGTACAACCACATATTTGCCTGTTAGTTCCAACATAATCAACTCTCAATAACTCTTCAGCAATACGTCTCAAAGCAGCTCGAGATACGGAACCACGCAAATAACCATAAAAGGGACTTATGTGTGCGTGCTCAACTTCGTAAAAACTCTTTTGAAAAGAAGCTCTAATGTTTCCCATTTGTAACCTCTAGTTGTTATTCATGGCTTCCCAACATTTGACCATGTCACCTATACTGTTTCCTAACATCTGCTTTAACTTCCAATGAGCAGATTCAACCCTAAAAATATTGAAAATAACACATAAAAAATACATAGAAATAATATCAGATATAAAAATAACACATACAAAATTATAAGACGTACCGATTAGTCATTGTGTTACCCAAATGTAGCACTCGATTAATCCATGCTCCAACAAATTTATGCCTATGTGGAGTCAACCATGTGTCTTTCACATAATTAATAAATCCACTATAATCAACACATGCTTGCTCAAGTTGATGCAACCGCTGACCATACTCAACCTCATCACTAGCCCAGACAACTTCCATCCATAATGTGTCTATCGCCTTTTGCAGGTCATTCACCACATGTTGTTTGCATTTGGCACCAACGTTTTTGTTAATGTGAAATCTACATAGCAAATTAGTCGAGCTGGGAAACACAATTTCAATTGCTTTCATCAAAGCAAGATCTCTATCTGTCAAAATCACTTGTGGACACATGTCTTTCTTCACAAACAACTCTTTTAATTTCTCCAATACCCAGCAAAAATTCTTTGTTTGCTCAGACTCCATATACGCAAATCCAACAGCAAAAGTCAACTCGGTCGATGTCATGCCAACAATATCAAACAAAGGTTGTCTATATTTGTTTGTCTTGTAGGTGCTATCCATAACTAACACAATCGGAAAAATATTCAACAACTTAACTGAATCAGGATGTTCCCAAAATATCTCTCTCACCACTTCCGAGTCATCCTTTTTTCTACTCCAATAGACATAGCCTGCATCCTCAATAAGCTTAAACAGATGTTGTATCTCACTCATAGGACCTCTTATCTCTTTTTGTATCACACTCTTATGCTTGTATACTTGCGTAATCCGAGTGACATTCTCAGGATATCGGTCTTGCAAGGAAAGCAATATGTGTCTAGGTGGTACATGTCTCTTTTCCAAATCAGCGACATGTTGCTTTTCATCTGTGGTTAACCTACCAATAAATGAATGACCTTCTAATCTATCAGGTAAACCATGATTATGTAACCCACATTTTACATCAATCTTCCAACCAGATCCATCTTTCGCCGGAGTCGACCTGATTTTAAATGGGCATCCACATTTCTTGGACGCACTTTGGGTACCACTATCACTAATCTTGTGTTTTCCACCTTTATCACAACCAAATATTATTTTGTTACTTCTCCCTCTCTTCCCCGTTTCAGTATCTGAACGACTGATAATAACAGTTAATTTATTATCGATTCCAACCTCTTTAATCCATCTGATAACCTCTTCTCGTGTACCAAATCTTTCCGTCGTCATAAACGCATCAGTAGTATCTACGCATATTTGGGGAAGATTTTCCATTCTTGCAAAATAAAAAACAGATTAAAAAAAATTAAAAAAAGTTAAAAAAAAAAAGCGAACCGGAATACTTCATGAAAGAGTTCCGGAACACATATAATACAAATCGGAACACTTCTCCAAAGAGTTCCAGTATGTATAAATTTGTTCACCGGAACTCTTTCAAGAAGTGTTCCGGTTTTGTAAATTTTTTCTGACTGAACCGGAACTCTTTCATGAAGTTTTCCGGTTCATTGTTTTGTGTGTTCCGGAAGTCATTCTTGAAGTCTTCCGGTTTGGGAAAAATACATACCGGAAGTCATTTTGCAGGAATTCCGGTGCGAGGGGTGTGAAAGTGTAACTTCTGAAATTTTCAACTGAATGGTAAGAATGAAATGGTAAATTGGTTAAAACCAATTAAGGGTAGAATGGGAATTTTTAAAATTTTGTAGGGGTATGAGGCTAACTGTAAGGGTACAAGGTAAAATTTTCTGAAATCAAGGTCTAACCCGGATTCGGCCCACACTCACTTTGGGCCTAAGACCCGAGGGATGCCAACAATCACCTCCCTTTCAATGGGCTTTTACCCCTCCATAATCCTTTAATTAGGTCCTATTGGTGTGTATTTATTTAATTAAGCTCATGTTAATTTTTCATGGTTAATTAGGTGTTAACTAGAAGAATTAGGGAAAATTTTCATGGTTAATTTTTCGTGATTAGAATTTTAATTCGATGTTCCATAATTGTGAATAATGATTGTTTTACCCTTAGGAGTAGAAATAGTCCAATTTTCCATGTTCCCCTAGTTTTAGGACTTAGAAAATAATTCCAAATAACATTAACCTTTTAGCTAGTTGTATCCATTCAACTAATTTTTTCCCATCGATTAAGTTGATCAAAGTAAGCTTTGATTGACTAAATCCTTTGATTGTGCTTAATGTCCCAAGCTTAGTCAAGTGATCAAAAGACCATTGATCACTTGATAAAGCAAGTCCTTGTGGTCAAGATGTTGGATACTAGATCTCCAAGTTCAATCAAGAGTCAAAGATCAAGATCAAGAGTTCAAGCTATTCAAATCAGTACAAGGCATGACTACTATTCAAGCACTAAAAATGTCAAAATCAACACTTGTTAATCATGAGCCTAGTGGTATGCCATGAGTCTTAAGTAATAGAGAAGGAATGGGATTGGAGAATTCCTACCCCCATTTTGAATATCTTTGGGTGCAGGACAAATGACTTGTTTGCTCATCGTATTCACCTCTATTCATAGGCTTTAGCACAACTCGATTCAAGTTGATTAACAAGCCTCTTCATCATTCAAAGACAACCCTTCATCATGGGAAGCTGCAAGGAAATTCAAGTTCAACACTCATCGATTATGATGAAAGTTGCACGTCATGAGCCTTAAGTAATAGAGAAGGAATGAGACTGGAAACTTCCTACCCCCATTCTGAATATCTTTAGGTATGGGACGAATGACCCAGTGCTCATCGTATTGGCCTCTATTCAGACTTTAGTGCAATTTAAATCGATTAATTGATAAGTCTTTCTACACAAACATGAAGATCAGACGTGAAGCATATATTGAATATCAGACTTCCGCCGTTCAGGGTTTCGCTTTCTATCCTTTTGTTCTCCCAGTAAAACAAAAACCATTTTGTAAATAAACTCAAAAACAATTAACCCTACGATTAGGATTGTGCAACACGAGCCTTAAGCAATGGAGAAGGAATGGGACTGGAGAATTCTTACCCCCATTCTGAATATCTTTGGGTATGGGACGAATGACCCAGTGCTCACTGTACTCACCTTCATTCATAGACTTTAGTACGATTCAAATCATGACTCTCATTTTAGAATAAAATCAGACGCACCTCATCAAACTCAGTTTTGCCTTTGGGGCTTCATTTTCAGTTTAAAACCTTTTCAGAAAGGGCGTGTTACTTCCGTTCTACCGTGAGCGACGCTTAAGTCTCCATGAGCGAGCAAGCAATGTATAACTTCTAGAATGTGATCCGAGTTCATCCATTCTACCTCAAATAGACAGACGCTTAAAGCTCCCATGCTCGAGCATACAAGCCAGTCGACAGTAGAATGTGAACGTTAATACTCTACACTAAAAACAACTAACGCATCCGTCCTAGTTCCACGAACTACGGAGCTCTGGCTTCCTCATTGCACGAATTAGGATACATAGGCACAAGGGCCCAAATCCTTGGCGAGCACAATTATATATTCCTTTCATTTTCTCATAATTATTTATTTCTCACATTTTTCACAATTATCTATTAACCCCTGTTTCCCCCTTTTTCGCGAGTAATCTTCAGATAATAACACCTATTCTTGCAAAGAACATTTAAAATGGTTCCCATGGAGTACCATGGATGTTTGGGGTGCTAATACCTTCCCCTTGCATAACCGACTTCCTTACCCATTTCTTTTTCCCCTGGGTTTTATCGATGTTTTCCCTTTCCTTCGGGAATAAATAAAGTTCGATGGCGACTCTGTTGTACCTTTGAGCGTACGATGCGCTCGAGTATAATTCACGTAACTTCAGTAACAATAAAGAAAATGAAGATATGAACTTAAAAAAAGCAGATGATCAAAGCTCAACAGTAACAAAAAGAGAGTACACCCAAACCAAACACACAAAAACAACAATAATAATATTTAACATTGTATTAATAACCAAAAGAAACATATACATACTATAATAATAACCAATAATAGCACATTCAAAATGTCATCAAAACAAAAGCAAGATATTGAACGCTATATCAAAATAATTTCCAACACATCAACATTATATCTATAAACAACACATCCAATCTTATATCAAAAACATCAGCAACTTATTCGAAGTTATATCAAAAGTATGCAAATTTAACATAATATAGAAAAGAGAAAGGTAATAAACCAAATTAATACAATAGAAACGCAAAAAATATGCAGCAATCAACTAAGTCTCTAATCATCAATACACAACTCGTAAACAAACCGACACAAACTTAAAATTGAAACGCCACACAATCTTAAACTAAACCAAGCTAGTAAATTAACATAAATCGACGAAAATGAACAACACGAAATGATACCAAATCAGAATAACATGAAGTTATCGAATCGGAAAAAATACCAAGCACGAAACGGAAAATAAAAAGGAGCGTGGTTGTTGATGCTTTGCTTGAAAAGGAAATGTCGACTCGACGTCGTTATTGCTGAGTTTGAAAGCTTACAAGACAGTTGCTACGGTGGTTGTTTATGGTAGTGGCGCGATGAGGTTGGAAACACAGAGAGAAGTTGAAACGGTGGTTAGTCGTTGGAAATGGTTGGATCGATGCAAGTTTGTGTTGTTGTTTTGCGTACTATGAAACGGTTTGAGCGACTAGTTTGTTATCGGAAAAAACATGACGGTGGTGGAAACGATTTACTGTGGTTCACTAGACTATTACGATGATTGTTAGAGAAGGTTTTCCGGTGGGTGATGAAGAGAGTGGAGATGAAGTTATTGATGTTGTTTTGCTTACACTGTTATGATGGAAGACTTTTTGAAAAAGAGAGGTTATGAGTGTGCTAAGTGTAAAAATGAGTTTTTTTTCTTTTATTGTTTTTCTTCAGGTTTGAGAGAGATATACGTACAAGGAGGGGTGACTGTTCTATCGGTTTTCTTTCACTCAAACTTTATCATTGTATATATAGTGAGTATGTAGGGTTTCTTTGATTAGAAAATGTCTAAATTGACCCTAGTCTAGATATTTTTTAGTAGAAAATGTCTAAATTGACCCTAGTTTAGATATTTTTTAGTAGAAAATGAATTCAAAATGCAATAGAACAAAATTCAATTATTTTCAATAGAAATAAAATAAAAGGACTCAAATATAAGGACAAAATTCTATCGGTTCTCTATTAATTCTATTTATTTTGTAAAAAAAATCATTTTGATAAAAAAAAGTAAAAATAAAAGGACTCAAATATAAATAAAATTCAGGCGCAAAAGTGTCCGAAAAATTAAAATGAATGCACTAAAATTATCAACACAAAATAAACTTCTCAGAAATATACAACGTTTTAACCAATTTTGAAATAAAATTTGACTGTTTAAAAGGCTCAGACTGACCAGAATGCGACCGAAAAAAGTAGTCGAAAAACTAAAACGAGCACGCCAAGTTAAACTACGTGAACCGTAGATTAATAAAATTGACGTCTTCAAGATCGATCTTGAAAAAATTTTCCCGCTAATTTTACATACATTTGAGGATCAGTTTGACCGATCTGTCTGTAAATCCAAAAATTTATTCTGATTGACATTTCAGGCATTATGCAATATGAAACGCATGCTATGATGTGCAGATGATGCGAAAATCATGATTAGTCTATCACTTTACTAAATGAGGACAAAATTGGGGTATGACACTTCCCCTCAGGTGGAAGAACATATGCCTGGGATGGGTCCGACACCAAGGGCCCCAAGCCATGCTAATTCTACCTAGAGGTATCAAGTTATTGTCCTGGTCAAAGAGACTCTACATGTTAGTCATCCTGAGAAAATTCAAGACCCGAATAGGTCCCAGTCTAATGAGGATTGGCAAGAACACACTCATTCATCTCCTACTCTTAAGTCTGGGTTAGAATCTCTTAAAATCCCACACTTTAACTTTTCCTTTGACTACTCTGGATCAACCCTTAATCCAAACAAAATGGGGTACAATCATGAAGAAAACTCAGTCAAATGTTTCAAAAATCTTACGGATAGCCAGGAGACTTTAGCTGACAAATCTTTTACTTCATTTGACGCTTGCACAAAGACTTCTGATAATGTGTTCGCTAAATTATTCTAGCAGTGAAGTTCAGGTTTTTCGACATGGATCTAGTTCAGAACCTAGAGGACAACCTTGCTACCATTTTCGAAGTTAAGGGATTGCTATCAAAGTTGAACAAGCTAGAAGAGCCCGACTCTATTGTCAACTTTGTCCTAGATTTTGATCCCTTCCTTGAGCAAATTGCTCAAGTTGTCAATCTCAAAAGGGAATCCTCTAGTAACCTCGACCAACGGGCTAAAGTTATTCTCCCGCAATGGGACTTAGTCTCTCAGTCCCAAATTCGAATCATTGAGTGGGAGGCAAAAGCTAAGGACAAGGATAGGCTAATAGCCCTTGAAGCAAGCATTATAACTTGGACTCAGTAGATGGACAAATTGCAACATAATATCTAAGCAGCGAAGAAAGAGAAGGCTGAGGTTGATGCCTCAGATTTGGCATCTATCAAAAAGAAATTGGTCGAAAAAACCAATGTTAGAATTGTACACACTAAGACTACTCGTGACTTGTAAAATAAGGTGAACATGCTAAAAGTTGAGGACATTATGAATGATTGAAGGATTATACATGCCAAGCTTCACTTTGAAAAGATGAAAGTTGGGTTTTTATATTAAATTTCTAGATTTGTGTATCTCAATTTCATTGTATCAATGACTTTTCCATTTTAGCATATTGAAATGAATGCCATTTTAACATTACATCTTCCTGTATATTATCATTCTCCATATATTTTTATTTCTTGCAATATAGTCTTATACTTCTTTAAGTATTTTCCATTTACCCTTAATATTTGCCTATCAAGAGCTACTCGATCGATTTCATAAGCGTTACTTGAAAACACTTGATTAACTCGAAATGTTCCTTCCCAACTTTGTGACAGTTTTCCTAAATCTCCGTCCTTTCAATCCATAGGCAGAATTACCTTCCAGACATAGTCACCCACTAGAAAAGCCTTTGACTTAACTTTTTTGTTGTAAGTCTTAGCTATTCATTCTTTTTGCCTTATAAGAATGTTTAAGGCAACTAACCTTTCTTCGTCTAGGTCGAGTAACTCGTCCATCATCATATTCCAATAATGGTCGAATGGGATCTCACCTCACCTTTGGACTCTTACTAATTGTAAGTATATTTTAGCAAGAAAGACCGTGTCAAGGCCAAATGTCATTCGAAAAGGAGTAGAGTTAGTTTCCTCTTTAGGAGACGTTCGAAAAACCCAAAGTGCTTGGTCCAAAGTCTTGTTCCAATTATTTGGCTTTTGACCCACATGTCTCTTAATCGGACCATTTATGATCTTATCTGCAACTTTGACTTGACCATTTACTTGAACATAATAAAGGGGTAGAAGTTAGAAGTTTGATTCCTGAGTCTGAAGCAAACGCGACCATCTTTTGACCAGTAAAGACTGAACATTGGTTAGTGGTTAAGGTTTTAGGAATTCCAAATCTACAAATGATGTGACTCTGAATAAAATTAATCATATCATCTTGATCAACATTCGTCAAAGGCACTATTTTGACCCATTTGGTAAAATAATCTATACCCACTAAGATATATTTATGACTGATCGGTAAAATAGCAAGTGTATTATTTGCACCGATGTAGTAATAAAATGGGAGTTATCCCGAGTATCGATCTCGAGGACTGCGTGATAAGTACCAATCTTTATAATAATTCTATTGAACAAAAGATCATATGGGGTTTGATGAGTGTTTTCAGAAATAATAAGAACGAGAAATAATTATATTAAGCATATAAAAACTGTTTAACCGATATGAAAGAGCATGCTAGGGCCAGATGTGTGAATTGCTCAGTAATACACTTCTTCCATATTATATGACATCTACGTTGTAATTATTCAAAACCGATTCTCATGAATTGTTTTCTCTAATTCCTTAGTCGAAAACCATTAACAGTCAATTTCAATCCTAATTCCTTAGTTATTCAAATTGTCGTTACGAAATATGTAATTGATCAAGAATTAACGGCTACTACGGTTTGATCCTTATTTCTAAGTGATTAAACCGAAGTTTTATTATACAACAAGTGATAAGGCGGTTTGTCCGACCTAAACCTTAACCAGAGACCAGAATTTCATTTGTCCGATAAAATAAAGCATTAAGAACGTTGTATAATAATTTGAATAAAGAAAACATCGATGATCATAAAAACATGGAAAAAGTATTCATACAGTAGCAGTTCAGGGACACCCCCTAGCATTGGGGGTTTTAGCTTCTCATAATATTCAAAGACAGTAAATTACAAATTAGAGACATTACAATTTGTTGTTGATGAAGGTTGATCTTCAATCTCTTCTGATCTTGAAGATCTCTTATCCTCTAAACACCTTGCAAGCTCGCTTCTCCTTTTTGTCTATTTTCTTCTACGATCCAAAAAGTCCCTTTCTCTATGCCAAAATCTAGACTAAATAGCTTCCAGTCAACTAAAAACATCGCGAATTACCCAAACTGCCCTCCAGACGTACACAGGGGTCAACATACTAAAAATCAACAAACGGGGCGAAATGGCCAACACGGGTCGTGTCAGGTGACACGACTGCCCGTGTTGGCTCTCTGTAAACTCAAAACTTCAGCCCTTGCTGACACGGGCACCCGTGTCAGCCCCCTGGATTCTTGATCCCTACGTCTCTCTTTTGCACATGCTGACACGGGCACTCGTGTCAGCCCCCTGTTCTTGTCTTTTTCCGCTTTGCATGATATCCTTGCCTTCCATTCTTCCGATACGCATCTTTCGAGCTTATTGTTGGACCTAGAAACCAAACAGTACTACACAAAAACGCATCAAATGTGACATAAAGAGATGAACTACTAATGCAACATAAAACAAGCAGAAATTTATAAAATGCGATAAACTTAAGAAATCAACTCAAATAAAGAACAAAATGTTACCGATTCTTGGAGATTCAATGCTGGATGGATGATGAAAACTAAGTGTAAATGGCGACCGATCAGAACCCCAAACGTATCTCATTGCTTGTCCTCAAGTGATGTAAGAGACAACGTAGAGGTCAACCATGGATTTCCTTCTTTCCACAACACAGCTGATGCTATTCGCAACTTATCTTCCTCCTTCCCGATTAAGCTTCTGGTTCACCCATTCAAACTATCCACTGCACTATCATATCAGAGTGTTCCTTCACCTGCAACTTCTTCACATTACTCACTAAATCTCTTTAGGTTAAGGTGTTTAGCACTCATGATATCAAGGTATGTAATATCAACTCTTAATTTTTTAATAGATTCTACGTTAACTACACAAACCAAATTCACACACTTTAAGAGATCTTCCGGGTTGTAACAGGGTTTAGGTACGGTGGGGGGTAGACAAGAAAATGGATGGCAAAGGTTTTTAGAACTCGGCATTCATGTTGTTGTTTTTCTTTGTGCACGAATTATTTTATGGGGTGTTGTCCAACCTGACTCTTTTTCACTCAATTTTTTTCTTTTGAGTATCACATTAATGTATGAGTCTTTGATCTAGGCAAGTACTTATACTTCATTTTTATTTTTCATTTCTTTTCTCTTTTTTTTTTCTCGGTAGAAGCGAATGTTTCTACACAGTTTTTCTTTTCCTTTTTGTTGCACTTGCCCCTTTTTCAAAATTTCTTCTAAGGATTACCACCCCCAAACTTATCTTTTTGCACAATTTGTACACTACAACAGTCATGCCGAGCGAGGGTAGGAAGTGTTTGGCTTATGGTTAACAAGACGGTTTACACAAACAAGGGGGTACAGGCTCAACGGGGTTAACAACGAATAAATACAAGATTATGGATGGCTAGAAAGGCTAAAAGGGTGAAAACAAACAACGTGCCTCAGTGTGCGTCTTTGTATTGTGTTGTATCAGTAGAACTTATGCAAAATTAGAGAGATAAAGTCATACCTGAATGTGCTCTTTTGTGTTTGGTTATGTTGAAATCTCACCATGTTGGATAAGCTTGCAGGCTCCAAACCACTCTTTATGACAGACAACTTATTTTTCAGCTTGGGCTTACCTTCCCCTCTTTCGGTCTAGAGTTTCCAAGTTGTGTCCAACATTTTATTTCTCAGCTGTATCACCTTCCAGGTTGCCTCGGGAATAAATTCGGGGTTGCGTCTTTCCCTCACTGGTCACTAGTCCATCATTTATCCAGCAGAATCCACTTTTATCAGTAACTTAAAGACATAAAACAGCCACACAACGACAAACACAGTAACACACAGACACAATTAAAAATAAAATATAAAACAATTAAACCCCCCTCACATTTAAACCAAACATTGTCCGCAATGTTTATTGTCAAGATAAGAGGAGCACTCATAATGTTTACTGTGGAGGTGGGGGAGGGTACGGATAATGCAACATCATGTGTTGTATCATCGCATTCATCTCATCCAAAACCATCCCTTGACGGTGTTGTTCGACTCTGAACCTGGTGAGCTCCTCACCTTGCCTAGATTGCTTCATGCGAAGGTGACCGATCTCATCCTGAATCCAACCCCATTGGTCTTGTGGCATGGAGTAGGACCCTGAAGCTTGAGTCGGTTCTTATGGTTGCTGGTTAAACGGATCCTCGATGCTCGGTGCACCTTCCATATGTTCATCTGCAGGCAAAGAGTCAAGAAAATCTTCGTCCCCCTCATCCAGGTCGGGACAGTCATAAAGTCAGTTGGCTCTGTTAGTAATACTGATGAAATCATAAGCAGGTAAAGTAAGGACATGTACTTTTTGGAAAATAAGAGAATAATAATCTTGTTTTACCGCAATCATGCCTTGTTAGATCAACGCGGCCATGTCCAGTTTATTTTTACCCGGCACCTGTGGAGAGTCAGCCAGTGTAGCACCAAATCCAAAATGATCGACAATCTCTGTGATCATTTCGCCAACCAAAATGTCACCTGAAGTAGCGCGACCAACTATACCTAGGTAGTCAGCTGCAAATGCTGCTACGTTGATAGGAGTTTGTGCTGCCATACTGTACAGAAAGAACAACTCCCTTTGGGTGGCGACACCGGTGTTGTCTCCGCGACCAAACATGGTGTACGCCAACGCCTTATGCGCGTACCTGAAACATGGGTTATGGATACCCGATGCTTTTGCCACTTTGGAAACATATTTAGTGTTACCTGTTATAGTGGTCCAAAATTCCGCCGGGACAAATGTATCGGGCACCGTTCCGGGGCCTACGATTGGGAGTTTTAAGATACTCCCTAACTCATCCACAGACAATTCCATATCAGTATTAAATAATCGAAAATGCAACGTACCGTAGTATTCTTTTTCCGTTCCATTCCACCTATTTTTCAGCTTAAATTCTATGGTACTCAAGAATTCAAGAGTAATACAGTGAACCAAGTGGAACATACGGTGAACCTCAACTTGCAATCCCAATTCTTACAAAGTGCCATTACACATGTACCTAGTGGGGGTTAATTTTCTTTTAAGATGAACCGCATACCTCTTTTGGTGCTCCAAGTTTTCGAACACAGTGTCGTGCTTATTCGGGGTTCTTCTCGCCCTTTGACGTGGCCGGGATGATTCTGCCACATTTTTGATTTTGTCTACTCGGCGAGATATGTTCTTACCTGCACACAACAAAAAGAAACTAGAAATTGAAAAGAGAGATTATGCAAAAATATTACCGTAGGAAGGTCGAGGATGGAAAATGGAAGAACTTTTGTGAAGACGGATGGAGATATGATGGAGATATGAGGTGAAAGTATGGGGCTTTAAGTGAGAAAAAATGGAGGTTTTTAGGTATCTTTGAGAGAAAGAGAGATGGAGGTGAGAGAATAGGTCGGAGAAGAGGTTAATGAGGAGAGAATGGGTGATAAAGTGGATTTAGTGGGGGAAATTCGATGGTGGAACCAAGTGCCAACGGTCAAAAAAATTTGAAAAAATCACACTGCGCTTGCTGACACGGCCGTATCAACTGACACGGGCGACCGTGTCAGCGCACAAGACCTCAAGGACACGAGCCGTGTTCTTACAAAAGCATCTTCTTCATGCAGGGGCTGACACGGGTCGTGTCACCTAACACGGGCACTTGTGTCAGGCCCCTGGAAACCCCCTTTCTGACACTTCCTTGGTACTTCCTGACACGGGCCGTGTCACCTGACACGGGCACCCGCGTCAGGCTCCTGATTTTTCATTTTCCTTCATTGCTTTCTCAAGTTGTGCCAGGCTTCTGCTTTCTGAATTTTCTAGAGACTTTTTGCGCCCGCGATTATTAACTCCTCTAGCAAACATTGTTCACACCTATAAGTAAATAACACACAACCAAACAAAGAAAACAATTAGACACAAAAGCATGGGTTGCCTTCCACGTAGCGCTTCGTTTAACATTGCTTGGCTCGACGGTTATGCATCTTATCAGACAAGATGAACAACATCCATTTGGCCAACTTCTTATTCCACATTGTAAGGCTTAAATCTTTGGCCATTCACTTTAAAAATTTCCCCATTGGATGGATTTTTTATTTTGATTGCTCCATGGGGATATACCTTGTGTACCATAAACGGACCCGACCATTTCGATCTCAGTTTTCCAGAGAACAACTTCATCCTTGAATTAAACAATAATACTATTTGTCCTTCCCAAAATTCCTTCCTTTGGATTCTTCTATCATGCCATTTCTTTGTTCGATCTTTGTAGATTTTGGCATTTTCATATGACTAGTTCCTAAATTCTTCTAACTCATGGAGTTGAAGGATTCAGGATTCTCCCGCTTTCACAAGATCCAAGTTAAGGAATTTTGAAGCCCACAAAGCTTTGTGTTCAAGTTCTAAGGGTAAGTGACATGCCTTACCATATACCAATTGATAAGGGGACATACCAATCGGCGTTTTGAAAGCAGTTCGGTATGCCCAAAGTACATCATCCAGCTTACTTGCCCAATCCTTGTGAGAAGCGTTAACCGTCTTCTCCAGGATTTGTTTCAGCTGCCTATTCGACACTTCAACTTGACCACTTGTTTGCGGGTGGTACGGAGTGGCTATCCTATGTGTTACATTATACTTCAAGAGTAGCTTCTCCATTAGGTGATTTAAGAATTGAGTTCCTTCATCACTTATTAGAGGTCTTGGCACTCCAAACCTGACAAATATGTTTTCTTTCAGAAACTTGACTACCACTTTTGCATCATTTGTTGGTAGAGCAACTGCTTCTACCCACTTGGGTACATAATCCACCGCCACCAAAATGTAATTCTTTTCGAATGAAGGTGGAAATGGTCCCATAAAGTCAATACCCCAAACATCGAAGAGTTCAACTTCCAACATGGGGTTTTGCGGCATCTGATTTCATTTCGAGATGTTTCTCATCCTTTGACACTTATCGCACTCTTTGATTACTTGCTGAGCATCTTTGAAAAGTGTCGGCCAGTATAAGCCTGACTAGAGGACTTTGGTGGCGGTTCTATCACCACTAAAATGTCCACCATAGTCAGATTCATGACATGCTTTCAATACATCTCTCTGTTCTTCTTCATGAACACATCTTCTGACCAACCCGTCTACTCCTTTCTTATACAGGAATGGGTCATCCCACAAGTAAAACCTGCAATCATGCACAAACTTTTTCTTTCGGTTAGAGTCAAATTCGCTAGGGATCACCCCGCCTACTAGATAGTTCGCGTAGTCTGCAAACCATGGCATTCCAATAACCGCAAGGACGTGTTCGTCAGCAAACTCATCCTTTATTGGACGCTTTTCCTAATTCTCCTCTATGGGGGACATCCGAGAGAGGTGATCTGCCACAGTATTTTCACACCCTCTTTTGTCACGAATTTCCACATCAAACTCTTGGAGGAGTAGGATCCATCTCAACAGTCTTGGCTTAGAGTCCTGCTTAGCAAATAAATACTTCAAAGCAGCATGGTCAGTATAAACAATGACTCTAGAACCCAACAGATATTGCCTGAATTTATCAAAGGCATAGACCACACTAACAACTCCTTCTCGGTAGTCGCGTAGTTCATCTGTGCAGGGTTCAAAACATGACTAGCATAATATATGACATGCAACAGTTTATCTCTACGTTGCCCAAGAACTGCTCCCGCTGCAACGTCACTCGCATCACACATGATCTCAAAAGGTAGAGACCAATCTGGGGCAATGACAATTGGTGCCATCACCAATTTATTTTTTATAGTTTCAAATGCAACGGCACACTCTCTATCAAAGATGAAAGCCTTGTCCTTAACCAACAGGGTAGTTAAAGGTTTAGCTATCTTGGAAAAGTCTCTTATGAACCTGCGGTAGAAACCCGCATGCCCTAAGAAACTTCTTATACCTTTTTCGTTCATAGGAGGGGGTAGCTTTTCTATTACCTCGATCTTGGATTGGTCCACTTCTATCCCTTTGTGAGAAATTTTATGACCCAAGACTATGCCTTCTCGCACCATGAAGTGACACTTCTCCCAGTTGAGAATCAGATTGGTCTGTTGGCATCTTTCTAACACAAGGGAAAGGTTAGTTAAACAATTATCAAAAGAGAAACCAAATACCGAGAAGTCATCCATGAAGACCTCCATATGCTTTTCGAGCATGTCCGTAAAAATGGAAGTCATGCATCTTTGAAATGTGGCTGGTGCATTACATAACCCGAATGACATTCTTCTGTAAGCAAAAATACCATAAGGGCAAGTAAAAGTTGTCTTCTCTTGATCTTCTGGTGCAACTGTTATCTGATTATATCCAGAGTATCCATCAAGGAAATAATAGTACTCATGACCTGCCAACCTTTCCAACATCTGATCAATGAATGGTAAAGGAAAACGATCCTTTCTTATCGCCAAATTCAACCTCCTGTAATTGATGCAAACACGCCACCCCGTGACCGTCCTTGTAGGGAGTAACTCATTTTTCTCATCCCTTATAACGGTAGTTCCTCCTTTCTTCGAAACCACATGAACATGACTCACCTAAGAGCTATCAGATATGGGATAAATTAACCCAACATCTAATAGTTTAACAACCTCTTTCCTAACCACTTCCTTCATTGCGGGATTTAGTCTTCTTTGGGGTTGCACCACTGGTTTGTGACCATCCTCCATGAGAATTTTATGCATACAAACCGTAGGGCTAATCCCCTTCAAGTCTTCTATCGCCCATCCCATTGCACTTTTGTGCTTCTTCAGAACCTTGACAAGCTTGTCTTCTTGAGAAACTTCCAGAGTGGAGCTTATAATAGCCGGGCATTTCCTTTCGGGATCAAGAAAAACATACTTGAGATTTTCAGGCAATTGTTTCAGTTCAGCCACTTTCTTGGTCTCATCTTTCTTTTCCTCAATCTGTGGTTCCCTCAAGTTTTCCCATCGGAGTGATCGGGATCCCTTAAAGGGTGGTTGTGTTGCCATCATAGTTAACACTTCCCTCTCATTTTCATCAACTTCTTGAGTGTCTTCAGAAATTGACAGACTTGGAACTCTCTCCAAGGACAATTTTTGTTCACCTAAAGGATTTTCTTTCAGAACCATTTGATCAATCACCTCTATGTGTTGACTGGTGGCCATATCATCTTTGTATTTCATGGTGTTACGCACATCAACTTTTAACTCTTCGTCATAAACTTTTAGAGTCATGGTGCCCTCTTCTATATCTATCAAACATCTTTCGGTCTCTAAAAATGGTCTACCAAGAATGAGCGGTATCAATTCATCTTCCGGCATTTCTAAGATGACAAAGTCCATCGGAAATACAAACTTATCAATCTTCACAAGAACATCTTTCACCACTCCATAAGGTCTCTTCATAGAGTGGTCAGCAAATTGAAGTGTCATTCTGGTATCTTGCACTTTTCTAATCTCCAACCTCTTGTAAATGGATAACGGCATGAGACTCACACTTGCCCCCAAGTCTATAAGGGCCTTTTTGAAAGATCTATCCCCGATAGTGCAAGGGATAGTTACCGATGTAGTAAGTGTACTATTTGCACCGATGTAGTAATAAAATGGGAGTTATCCCGAGTATCGATCTTTCTTCTTTACCGAAATCTTCATACCTTACAAAATTGCACTACAAGTTTCAGTTAGTATAATAGAGTCAGTGTCAATGCTCCTCTTTTTTGAAATAATATCCTTCATAAATTTAGCATAAGAGGGCATTTGCTCAAGTGCCTCCAAGAACGGAATGTTAATCTCAAGTTTTTTGAACATTTCCAAGAATTTCTCAAAGTTCTTCTCATGTTGTTATTTCTTCTTATTTCTTGTGGGGAAAAGGAGTTTGACAACTGGCTTTGATTCACTAACTTTTTCTTTAACCACCAGTTTAGGTACCACCATCTCTTCACTCACAAACTCATTTTCTTTTATTTCCAACTCAACTTCAAGCAATTGGTCTTCTTTGTCATCATCTTTTTCAGGGACTTCTTTCGCTTTACCACTCCTTGTGGTGACCGCACTCACATTATTATGCTCTCGTGGATTTGTAACTGTAGCACTCGGTAATGCCCCCGGTGTTTGCGAACCCGCGAGTTGTTGAGCAATCTGACTCATTTGCACTTCCAGATTTTTTATTGAAGCACCAGTGTTTCTCAGATTACTTCTAGTCTCCTCTTGGAATTGTGAACTTTAAGCTGCCATTTTTTCAATGGCAATTTCCTAATCTGCTTTTCTTGGAACCTGTTGTTGAAATTGTTGTTGGGATTGGTGAAACTGCTGCTGGTAGGGTTGCTGTTGTTGTGGTCGATACTGTTATTGTGGTTGGCTTTGATATTGGGTGGGCGCTTGCTTCTGAGCATTTCCTTGCTGGTCTTTCCAGGAAAAATTTGGATGATTTTTCCATCCAGGATTATACGTATTGGAGTAAGGATTGTTCTGCTTCATAAAATTAATCTCTTCTACCTATTGTGTAGTTGCCACACAATGCATGGCGAAGTGAGGTCCCCTACAAATTTCACAACTAACTGCTTGAATAGGTTGAACCGGTTGCACTTGTGCCACCGTTTGAGTGTCAAGAGTCATTTTCTTGATTCTTCTCTCTACTTCAGATGTTATTTGATCTTCCATCTTCACAACTTGATTTTCTAGCTTGAGACCAATGATACCTTCAGGTTGACTTACACTGCGGTCATAGATCTCCAGATGCTCATTTGCTGCAATTGCTTCAATGATTTTCTTTATTCCAGTGGCTGTTGTAAAATTTGTTGAGCCACCGGCAGCTGTGTCTATGAGTTGGTTAGTCTTCATTCTAAGGTCATTCACAAAATTTTGCATCTGTTCAGTTGCATCCATGTTATGATTAGGACATGCAACCAACAATCTCTTGAACCTCTTGTAAGCGTCTCCGAGTGGCTCTCCTTCCTTCTTTTTGAAATTAACAATATCATATCTCTTGCGGATATACACAGAAGCAGGGAAGTACTCATTTAAAAGTGTTGTCTCCATTTGTTGCCAAGTTGTTATGCTTCTCGCGGGTAAAGAGTAAAACCACTCTTCGGCATCTTCCGATAGTGTAAACAGAAACATCACCAACTTTTTAGCTTCCTCTGAGTGTCCCTTAATTTTTAACGATGTCGTCATGGTCAGAAATCTTTGTAAATGCTTGTTGGCATCTTCATTGATTTTTCCGGAGAACGGTCTCCTTTCGAGTTGACGAATTGCCGAAGGGTGTAGCTGGAAATGATCAACATTTACCGGTTGGTTCACAATTGTTAACCTTCCAGTAGGAGCATTTGCCCCTCCATAGTCACCCAGAAGTCTTTCCGCAGGAGGTGGAGCTTCAGCCGTTGGTTCAGAAACGGCTTCGGAGTCTTCCGAATGAACTAAAACAACTTCTTCTTTTTCAGACTCATAAATAATGGGGGTTGCTTCTGAAAGTTCCAGCCTAGCTTTTCATCGTCTTGCATGCAATAATCTTTCTAGTTCTCCGTCAAAAAGAAATTCAGCTGAGGCCTTACCTCGCATACACAGATTAGACAATTATTAGAATAAACAATAGTACAAAAATTTTTTGGCTGCAGAGCAACAAAATTTCAATTGAATTATTTTTCAACTTATACTTTGGCAGTCCCCGGCGACGGTGCCAAAAACTTGATCGGTAAAATAGCAAGTGTACTATTTGCACCGATGTAGTAGTAAAATGGGAGTTATCCCGAGTATCGATCTCGAGGACTGCGTGATAAGTACCAATCTTTATAATAATTCTATTAAACAAAAGATCATATGGGGTTTGATGAGTGTTTTCAGAAATAATAAGAACGAGAAATAATTATATTAAGCGTATAAAAACTGTTTAACCGATATGAAAGAGCATGCTAGGGCCAGATGTGTGAATTGCTCAGTAATACACTTCTTCCATATTATATGACATCTACATTGTAATTATTCAAAACCGATTCTCATGAATTATTTTCTCTAATTCCTTAGCCGAAAACCATTAACAGTCAATTTCAATCCTAATTCCTTAGTTATTCAAATTGCCGTTACGAAATATGTAATTGATCAAGAATTAATGGCTACTACGGTTTGATCCTTATTTCTAAGTGATTAAACCGAAGTTTTATTATACAACAAGTGATAAGGCGGTTTGTCTGACCTAAACCTTAACCAGAGATCAGAATTTCATTTGTCCGATAAAATAAAGCATTAAGAACGTTGTATAATAATTTGAATAAAGAAAACATCGATGATCATAAAAACATGGAAAAAAGTATTCATACAGTAGCAATTCAGGGACACCCCCTAGCATTGGGGGTTTTAGCTTCTCATAATATTCAAAGACAGTAAATTACAAATTAGAGACATTACAATTTGTTGTTGATGAAGGTTGATCTTCAATCTCTTCCGATCTTGAAGATCTCTTATCCTCTAAACACCTTGCGAGCTCGCTTCTCCTTTCTGTCTATTTTCTTCTACAATCCAAAAAGTCCCTCTCTCTATGCCAAAATCCAGACTAAATAGATTCCAGTCAACTAAAAACATCACGAATTACCCAAACTACCCTCCGGACGTACACAGGGGTCAACATACTAAAAATCAGCAAACGGGGCGAAATGGCCAACACGGGCCGTGTCAGGTGACACGGCTGCCCATGTTGGCTCTCTATAAACTCAAAACTTTAGCCCTTGCTGACACAGGACGTGTCAGCTGACACGGGCACCCATGTCAGCCCCCTGGATTCTTGATCCCTACGTCTCTCTTCTGCACATGCTGACACGGGCTGTGTCAGCTGACACGGGCACTCGTGTCAGCCCCCTGTTCTTGTCTTTTTCCGCTTTGCATGATATCCTTGCCTTCCATTCTTCCGGTACGCATCTTTCGGACTTATTGTTGGACCTGGAAACCAAACAGTACTACACAGAAACGCATCAAATGTGACAAAAAGAGATGAACTACTAATGCAACATAAAACAAGTAGAAATTTATAAAATGCGATAAACTTAAGAAATCAACTAAAATAAAGAACAAAATGTTACCGATTCTTGGAGATTCAATGATGGATGGATGATGAAAACTAAGTGTAAATGGTGACCGATCAATGACCATTAGATGATGTAGGTTGAATTTCACCAATTAAATTTAATGTTAAACCTCTAAATGGCCAAGGCTTAACAATTGAATGCAATTCGTTGGTGGGGACATGTTGGATCGCTACATGCTTCTGGAATTCTTGACACCCTTAGGAAAATTCTATGCTTTCTTTCAACATAGTTGGCCAATACACACCATATCAAAACAAAATCCACTTCATTTTGTGGCCTGTTTGATTGGTGCCACATGATCTACTATATATACTTAAAATTGCCAAATAGGCTTCACTTTCACTAAGGCATTTCAAAAGAACTCCTTTTGGGGTCTTTTTAAACAATTCATTGCCAATAATAGCATAACTTAATTCCCTATACTTGATATTTCAATCTGATGTTCATGTTGGTTTTTCCAAAAAAAACTATCATTGTTTTTTCGCCAATCATTATTCACCAAGTTATCAATGGCAAAAAAAATTATAGTTTTCAGGATTTTTTAAGTCTTCTAACCTATCTACCACCACTAGTTTTAACTTTGGAAATTCTGAGGGAAGAATACTAAACGAAACCAACTTTACTTTCACTTTGATTAATTCTTTTAATTTCTCTCTGGAGACTTTATATCCTGAAGAAATGTGAGCTAAGTCATTAGCCTCTTGATTCCCCAGTCGTGGTGCATGCTTGATGTTGACTGAATTAAATATTTTTAGAAGTGAGTTGGTTGTGACGAAGTACATAAATAGATTATACTTAATGCACTTATATTCTTTCGTCAACTACTTCATAACCAATTGTGATTCGCCTTTAATTTTGACCATTTTCGCCCCCAAATCTAGCAGGATCCTAATGCATGTTATTAAGGCTTCATATTCAGCCTCATTATTTGAGCAACACCCTTGGATTTTGAATTTAAATTTGGTTGGAGTTTCTTTGGTAAATAACTATAATCCCAACGCCAATTCCATTTTTATGTCTGGGACCATCGAAGTACAACTTCCAAGGTTTAAGTTCAAAGTGATTTTGTGGTGTTTCGACTATTGCGTGATCTACAATAAAATAAGCAACAATATGACCTTTTATGGCCTTTAAAGGCACATATATTAAATAATATTAATTTAAAGATAAATCCCACTTCTCTATTCTACTATGTAAAATAGGCTTCGATAACATATGTTTAATAATATCAAACTGATAGTAAACAAACACATTTGTTGGCTTTATATAATACTTCAACTTTGTACAAGAGAAATACAAACAAAGATACAATTTCTCTATTTAGCTATATCTAGTATCTGCATCATTCAAAACTCAACTAAGAGGACGCCATCATCACCCTTTTATGCTAACATACTTCCTATTGTCGAATGAGATGTAGAAATGTATAACTTCATTAGTTTATTCCTCTAAGGAGGTAAAAGTATAGGAGGATTTAACAAGTATGTTTTGATCTCGTCAAAAGCTTTATGATGTCTAGCTCCCAATTGAATCCTTCTTCCTTCTTTAAACTTAGCAAAGACGAAAAAGCTTGTGTCTTGCCACTTAGGTTAGAGATGAACCTCCTTAATAAGTTTACCTTTCCTAACAAGGATTGGAGTTGCTTTTTGTTCGACGAAGGCTTGGTGTCGAATATAGCCTTGGTTTTGTTCTGGTTGATCTCTATGCCCTTTTTGTGAATCACAAAGCCTATAAAATAACCTACATGAACACCAAAAGCACACTTTAATGGATTCATTTTAAGTCCATGTTTCCTCTTCCTTTCAAAGGATTGTCGAAGGTGGTCTAGATGACCATTTTTCAACGAGGATTTGATGACTATGTCATCAATATATACTTGCATAAAGGTTTCGATGAAATCATGAAACATGTGACTCATCTCCCTTTGGTATGTTTCCCCATCAGTCTTAAGACTAAAAGGCATTACCAGCCACTCATAAGTTCTTAAGGCCCCAAGGCATTGAAATTTTGTTTTGGACACATCTTCCTCTCTAATAAATATTTGGTTATATCTAGAATAACCATCTAAAAGATTTAGATACTCAAAGCCTACAGTTGAATCGACTGACATTTCTACCATGGGCATTGGATATTCATCTTTTGGAGTGGCGAAATTTAGGTCTCTAAAGTCTATACAGACTCTAAGAGTCCTATTCTTTTAGTTACAGGAACAATGTTTGCAAGCCGTTCGACATACCTGGTAGTTCTTATGAACTTATTCTTGAGCAACCTTTCGATCTCTTCTTTTATTTTTGACATTATCTCTGGTGAAAACTTCTTTGGTGTCTGCTTTACTAGCCTTTTGTCAGGTCAAATTGTAGCTTCAATTCCACCAACTTTCGACTAACCCTTATTATTTTATCATTGTCCCAAGTGAACCAATCCTTAAACTCTCTTAGCGACTCAATCATTTGAGCTTCCAGGCTTGGCTCAATCTTGTTACTAATGAAAGTTGACCTTTTGATTGTACCATTCCCTAAATAAACCTCTTCTAAAGGTTCTTGTGCATGAATTCATTTCATTGAAGTTAAAGGGTCTTTCTCAAACCCCAAAGGCTCATCATCATAGATACAGTCGAGTCTCTGGATTTCTGAAGTTATTTCTTGGCCATTATGGCCAGATTTTATAGTTCCAACAATTTCAACTGTTGTAGCTTCGGTAACCACCTTTTGTTGAGTTTTCTACTCTAAGGACTCTCTTATTTTATTTTCAACCACATAGGTCGAAATTTGAGCAAGTGCGCTCAACTTAGTCGTTGTTGTCTTCTTCTACCACCCACCCAGTTGGTGAGATGGTACTTCTTCTAAATCCTTATATCTCATTATCTTATGATCCCATATAAAACCATGGGTAGGGTGCAATTTCATAAAAAAATAAGCATTTTCCACTGGCGCAAATTAAGTTTCGGCAGAATGACCTGGTGGGATGTTTGCCAAATTTTTGTCGAAATTTTTCTTATCAACATGATTGACCACAACCAAAATAATAGCTTTGATCTGCTTCAGTATTTTTGACAATACCATATGGCCTCCAAATAGAAAGTCTTTGATGGGGGGTCGATGTAACTGCTCATATCCCATGTATCCATTCTCGTCCTAATAACAAATTGTAATTTACTTTGGACGATATAACCATAAATAGGATTGGTCTTGTCAATGTACCTACTGAGATATATACTTGGATTATTCCCAAAATGTGGCTTGTCTTCCCTTCACAATTGGACAACACTATGTTATGAGGGCACATATCAGTGGCAAAATTTCCAATCCTTTTCAACAAAAATTGTGGCATTATGTTCACTGTAACACCTCCATCAATAAACACATTATTGATGCCTATATTTTCGACCTTAGCTTATATGAACAGAGGCTTAAGGTGGTTCATCATGCATGCATTAGGTCTCTCAAACATGGCTTGTTGTTCCTCGACATAGCCATTGTTCTTTGCCACTGGTGGCAAAGAAGGAAAAAGTATATGTTTTATTGACCTTTTGGTCACTTCGCAAACTGTTATTGTTGATGCTTTGTTATTGGCACTAGAATTCGTAGCTTCAAAGGTTTCTTTATAATTTCTCTAATGTCTTCGCCACTAAGTACTCTTCATGGGATTTTTTCCTAAATAATTCTGAGGACCGTAAGAATATTTTTTTGACACATGAGAATTGTCGTGATAAGAGGATCATGTGCCCATCTCAAACGTCTTCCACTTTTGCTGGCTAGCATTGCGCTTATCTAGTGGTAGGATCCATTCTCACCCAGGGACATTAGAAAGAGGAACGTATGTCCTTCATTGATTTCCAGACTTCTTATAAAAATCATGTTATTTCTGTGAGGGACACCCTTCTTGTCGAAAGTAAACTGAGGTATCTTCTCGCCTCATTTGCTTTTCCTCAATTCAAGAGGTATGATAACTTCAAGGCTTTTATTTCCTCTTTATCAAATATAGCACTACACCTAGGGAATATCATCATCTCAGAATATTTTAGCTTGCATTGATTCAAGAAATCAATAAGCTTTTCTTCGGACCTTGAATACACCACCTTCATTTTCCCTTCACACTCATCCGCAACAACCTGTTCGTCTTCCATGTCAAGACCCTTAGTAGTCTCAACCATCAAGATTTCAATAGGCTCAATATATTATGCATCCTTGACGTGAAAAGGGTCAGATTCCACTTGCATTGGAGTTTTAGATTTATCCCCAAACTGCAGTCTTTCTTCCTTGAGGGAGTTATGCACCAAGTCTCTGAAAAGCACACATTGATAAGTTTTATGACCCAAAAACGTGCGATAGTTATAAAAAAACTCTTTTTTTCCTCTATTCTAATGGGGGGAGTTTTTAGGCCTTTTGGCACTATTATCTGCCCATTAGTAACTAATAAATCAAAAAAATTGTCACATTTTGTAATGTCAAGAGAAGATGTATTGTAACGAACTTTTCGTTTTTGTTAGGTTCAAAGGGGTTTTTCCCGTTCGAGGGTTTTCACAATTTACAAACATATGGAGGTTCTAGCTTTAACTCTGCTACATTGACCTCACTTTATTCGACATGTTTATAAGATATTCTAGATTCGTGATCATCTTCATCTGCTCTAACATAGGCTATTTTTTTTATTTATAGTTATATTTTTTCGACCTAGCCATCTTAGTTTTTATACGTTCGACTTGTCGAACTCTATCTGTCAATTGGACCATGTCTCTCAAATGTTGGGTATCTAACTTCTTTCTAATGGAATAATCTAACCCTCCTACTTCTATTTTGACCAACTCATGTTCAAGCACTTGGGTAAAGCACCTTGCTTTCAACAATCTAAATCTAGTGAGATAGTCTTATATTGATAAAAGACAACACTTCTCAGAATTTTGATAAAAACACCTTGCTTTATGGATTTTTTTTACCACTTCTCAGATGCATAAACACTTAAAAAATGAAGACATTACATGAAATAAGATTAAAATGAACAAGATAAAAGACAACACTTTTCTACAAAAAGTTTAAAATTCTCTGCATAAAAGGGTCCCACAAGGCGTGCCAATTTGTTTACTGGTAAATTTAGTAAACAATCACGAGTTTAGTTTACTTAATAGATTAACTAGAAAAATCTCAAGGACATTTTTGTGTAAAAGGAAATGAAAAGAGAGACGTGTTTGTGATTAAAAGTTAATGCTTGAATGTTAATGGAATGAATGTAAATGCTAATTGCATTAAACTTTGGATAAAGATGACAAATAGAAACAACAAGAAATGTTATAAAATAACTATTGTAATTGAAAATACTTAAAAGAAATGGTGTGTAGATTCGTACATATTTATCTCAATCTCGTTTCTCTCTGTGACTTGGGTACTTTGAGTTCTACAGGAATTTCTAATGAGAATTACGACCTCTAATTCTATACTAGAAGTCAGTTTATACAATACTGCATTGATAATCGTCTACAATAGTTACTTGTTCAGCACTCAACACCACGTGTGTTTCCATACTTTGGCGCGCGTCCGTGTGTCTTGGTCTTCAAAGATAAAAACTGCTTAAAAAATCAATCATCATGCTGACAATTGTGTTGATAACTGATTTAAACCTCTTAACAACCTTTGACGAGAATCTTTTATCAACTCCCCTAAATATGAGACATCTTCATATCACATAGTCTTTGGATTTAAGAATACCCAAAGTCCCTAACAATTGGTAGGCGTGTCGACTTCGACACTGGTCAAAGATTTGATTTGTGAAACCTTTTTCAATATTATGCACATGTTTGGAAGAGAGAGTGATCCTAATCTTGTGGATCTGTTCCTGAGCCTCCTCCATACCAGCCTTTACCTTGACTCAATTGATAGGTTAGTCGAACCATCTTAGTCGATATAATTAATATATCGAAGCCTTTGACACTTAGCATTTTCAACATAACTATTACCATTCTTTGTTGTTCAGCTAAAAATTTCCAGGAAAACAGCTAGATAGAAACATTATTATGAATTAAACATGAAATATCATAAGTTATTAACAAAAATAGTCTTTTTAACAACAAGACACACATTTATAATTTCATCGACTTTGACTTGCTTAAGGGTTCTAAAGGTAAGTTGTTAAAGTAGTACAATCCACTATTATTAAAAAATCCTTCAAGAAGCACTAGTCTAGATGCATGTGATTTGACACAGCTTTTGTCATAATGAAATTCAAATAACACATTATTTTCCTTGGCAAATTTTGACACAAAATTTAGATTTCTAGTAATTCTAGGAACATGAAGTAAGTTGTTTAGATTCAACACAAATTTGGACACAAGTTTGGACCTAAACTTAGAGGAGCCAACTGACTTGATTGTTAAGCTATGACCAATATCAACTAGAACATTATTTGAACCCTCATAGAAAGGTTTATTTTGTAATTAAGAAGTGCTAGAAGTAATGTTATGGGAAACACCTGAATCGCAAACTACACATGAGATTCAAGTTCTTAAGGCACTTTGAGTTCATCTTGATGAGTCAAAAGAGAAATTGCTTGTGCAGAAGTGGATGCTTGGATCTTTTGACTTCCATTAGAATTATAATGACTTATTGAAGAGAAGTTTTCTTGAGGCTTTGGTAGTGGATGCTCAAAGAATGCACCATATATGTACCAACGATCCACCACAGTGAGACCATATTTTGTGCAGAATTGAAAAGTTAGGCGATTGCCAGGGTTATAAACTTGTCTTACACATCCTCGACCACGGTTGAACCGCCCTTTTCCATGAGAGAATTAATAAAAGCCAGATGTCCCACCATTTCTTCTAGAGTTTTAACTAGTTATGGCATGAGCTACATTAGCAGTTATACTAGGAAATGTAAATTTTTGGAGAAACTTATTTAGTTGTTCTTCTTACACATACAAGAGGGCTTCAACATCATACAAAGCAGTTGGTTGAACCTTAACATAGATATCATTATGAATGTGTTATATTATTCATGTAAATCTTGAAGAATATCATCAATTTGATTCCTTTGAGAGATAGAATTACCAATAGCCACCAATAAGTTAGATATAACTCTAATTCTTAGACTATACAGAAATTGATCGACTTCCCTTTTTTGTGATCTTCAACTCCAACCTTAATTGATGAACTCGAGCTTTCATCAACGAATGTAAGTGCTTGTGCACTTTGTCCCATACTTTGTAGGTGTCATACGGTGAACTGGACCTTATTGGATTTGTAATCGCAATGTCGCGGTTAGCAAGAGTCGCCACCGACTTTTCTTTTATCCCTTAAGGAAAGGTGGAAAAGAACAGGAAAGACCTTAATTTTAAATTCTTAGGTTCGGGAGGTACTTTATACAAAGGGAAGGTATTAGCACCCTTTGTATCCATGGTTATCCATGGGCTCTTAATTGCTCAATCATTTATGTTTTCTTTGTTTGAAAAAGGTGGTTGAGAAATGTATGAAAAATGTTTTGAAAAGGAGAATTTAACTTTGTAATGATTCTTGCATGAATGTATACAAAGTGGTTATCTCATTTAGTTTTTTGAAAGTAGTTTAGAAAAATATAACTTGGCAATGATCCTAGTACGGATGTATGCTAAGTGGTGATTTTCCAAAAGAAGACGTTTGAAAGGTGTGGGGTGTGAAAAGCATTTTTTGTTATGAATGAGCAATTAAGGTTATACCTGTCCGAGGTCTTTCTGGGCATTTCCCATCCTTATGAGGGTAAAACTGTCCTTACTATTGAGAAGCAAGTAGTTTATCCTTGGGATGTATAAGGGTCATCGTAGGGTCATCGATAGGTCATTGAAGGCAACAGTTGTGAGGATACCTTAGCATTCGAAGGGACTACCATCATTTAACCGTAGGCTACACCGAAGGGTCATCGAGGGACAAAATGGTATTTTCGAAGGCAACATCCGAGGGACTATGATGATTTTACCGAAGGGTCTTTGCTAAGGATATCCCCATATTCGCGGGACATGACCGTAATATTGTAATCGTGGGGTAATAAAGAGAGGTCCGATGTCATTTATTTAAAGTCCATGTTTTAAGTCCATTAGGTAATTATGATGATACCGCATTAAATCGATACATTAAAATCAACATTACATTAAAAATTAATATAGTAAAATTAATTAGGCACTCAATATGAATCTTCACATTAAAGTGAAATAATTTAGAATCCCTCTCCATGAAGGCTTCCCATGCGTAAAGCGGAGTACCTAACCGGCTATTTCTTCGGAAGTATGCTAGCCTTTACACCATGAACACACGGATTAAAGCATAAAAAATACAATTGGAAATTGCATCATAAGATAAATATAGCAGCCAAGAATTTAGGCCAAATAATGCAGAATCATCATTAGGTAAACATGAAATAGGCAGCAAAAAGCAAAGCAGCCCCTGGCCCGGTCGCCTCTGCTTCGCCCAGCGAAGGCTCAGCGAAGGCTCGCTGCGGGCTCGCCTAGCGATGAGCTAGCGAGCGGCCACGGGTTTGAAATTTGAGAACATTATGACCTCAACCTGCAGCATGGCTTATGGCATCTAACATACAATTATAGGGTTCAGTTTCACAATAGGCAAACACATTTAACTTCTCATGCAAGACTTCAAAATGTTTATGAATTCAATTATAATCCACAAATTAAGAACATGAAGTGGTACCATATGCCAAGTGAAAATACAAAACGATATCACATGCCAATTAAGATATTAAAATGATACCACATGCAAAGTACGGACACCAAATGATAATCATATGCCAATTAATCATATGCCAATTAAGAAGCTAAAGCGAATAATAGTGAGGCTAACCTGTTTGCAAATCAAGTTGTAACCTTGAATTGGCGAGCCGGATTGAGTTGGACGGCGGTAGCTTCGGAATGAATAAACGGCCTTCAGGGTTTCCGCCTTCTGAATTCTTTGGATCAGCAGGGTTTCTGTGTTTCTCCCTCTGGATGCGTGTTTCCGTCCGTCTTCGTCCGTCTGTGTCTTCTTTTTCGTGGCAGAAGAGCATGTATTTATAGTAGTGGCAATGGTGACCTAATGGGCTTGAAATGAGGTCCAAAATTTCCAATTTTCGCAAGCTTCGCTAGGCGAAGGAATTACTCGCCTAGCGAGCAAACTAGGTCTGGGCCTTTTCCTGGATCTGACGCTTCGCTGGGCGAGTGTCCTGACGAAGCACTCGCTAGGCGAAGGGATTGCTCGCCTGGCGAGCAAGCTATTTTGGGCCCCTTTTGGATTGGGCCTGTTGTGAGCTGGGCTTTTGTTCACTTGATGTCGGTGCCTTGCGGAATAAGCCGGAGGGTCTTGAGAAATGCTTTGTAATACCAACGGGCAAATTTTGGGGTATGACAGCTGCCCCTGTTCAATATTCTTGAACCGAGAGAGTAGAATGGTAGGTGCCGTTCGTGGTCTGGAGGTGAAAGATTATTGAACACTTAGAATGCCCCAAAAATTTGCACTTGTTCATTTGTCTTGACGGAGGTGGGCTTAAAGATGCCATCCAAGAAACTTGCTGAGGAGATTTCCAGATTGTGTCGTACGTTAGACGATACCTAGAGACATGGGTGTCACACCGGGTCATACATCAGACCGTATAGTGAACCATCCATTATGCTGTTGACTTTGTTGGGGAGTCAGAGTATGCTATACTGCTGAGGATAAGGGATCAGAATGGACCATACGTTAGACCGTGTCTGAATACCAGAGGGAGCTGTTCATTAGGCGGATGACTTTGCTGGGGATAAAAGATCAGAATGGATCGTACGCTAGATCGCATCTGGGTTGCAAAATGGGCCGTCCGTTAGGCTGAATCTGCTGAAAAGGGAGTAGTCGTATGCCAGACCACCATTCAGGAATGTACCTGTCCGAAGGTAGCACCTGAGAAAGGGAGTAGTCGTATCCTAGACTACCATTCAGGAATGTACCTGTCAGAAGGTAGCACCTGAGAAAGGGAGTAGCCGTATACTAGACCACCATTCAGGAATGTACCTGTCCGAAGGTAGCACTTGAGCAAGGGAGTAGCCGTATACTAGACTACCATTCAGGAATGTACCTGTCCGAAGGTAGCACCTGAGAAAGGGAGTAGTCGTATGCCAGACCACCATTCAGGAATGTACCTGTCCGAAGGTAGCACCTGAGAAAGGGAGTAGCCATATACTAGACTACCATTCAGGAATGTACCTATCCGAAGGTAGCACCTGAGCAAGGGAGTAGCCGTATACTAGACTACCATTCAGGAATGTACCTGTCCGAAGGTAGCACCTGAGAAAGGGAGTAGCCATATACTAGACTACCATTCAGGAATGTACCTATCCGAAGGTAGCACCTGAGCAAGGGAGTAGCCGTATACTAGACTACCATTCAGGAATGTACCTGTCCGAAGGTAGCACCTGAGTAAGATGAAGGTTTAACTTGGTCGTACATTAAACCATACTTGAGTTGTTGAAGATCAGAATGGATCGTACGTTAGATCATATCTGAGCTGAAAGAGTCATATGTTGGGCTGAATCAGAATGAACCGTACATTAGGCTGTATCTGATAATATTTGTGTATGCTGTATTTGCAATGAATATCTGGGATGGGCTTATAGATGCCATCGTTGGGAGGATATCAGAATGAATGTTGACATGGAGTATATCCGAAAGGTGTAGTTGAATCCTGAATGTAATTGATACAGATGTCCGTCTGAATGGACCTTTGTGTTGATTGTATCAAGAGGATAATTAACCTGAAAAATGAAGTTAGTTTCATGCAATGTCATGATGCATGATATGTTTTATGCCTGCGAACCTGGTATACAGGTGTATGCATGTATATATAATGAAATGATGTAAAGTGTATGATGCGGAATGAAGTAAATGTGAGCGTTGGATGCAGGTATGTAGTATGAAATGATGTAATGAATGCATTAGGCGTCTGAAACATTCTTCCAGGGGACACTACTGGGGAGATAGATCTCAATCTGTTGGTCGGAGACATTGGTACTGATGGCCCTTCCTTAGCTGGGGATTTGGGTTCTGTCCAACGGGGCCTGGCTGGGGATAGAAGGGATGACCTTTCGGTAGGGCGGTGCCGACCTCTTCTGGGGGATAATTGGCGTTGCCGGGGAATCGGATTAACAACGGACTCCTTGGGGAAGCGTGATTAGACCTTCTCCTCGACCCTGAAGTCGTATAGTAATTGCTATTGCTACTTTAGGCATGCATTTTTGTAAACATTAGTCATATTCAAGTGCCTAAGTCAATTCAAGTTAAATCGATGGACGTTTACGCAAACAAAACAGAGAAAGTAAGACAAAAGCATCTTTTTGGAAATGAAATTGTATTGATTTTGAAAGAGAGCCTATAAACAGGCAATTTGTGTACAAGGAGACAGAAATCCTAGTAAGAGGAAATTGTCAAGACAACAAAAAGAAAGCTATGCAGAATAAGTCCTATTGATTTTGATTCCACTACTGTCATTATGTCTTCAAGCATCTCATCTCCTGCCGTCGGATAGCAGTGATTGGCTTGTTCAGTCCCTGGAACTTGGTTGAAGCTGACAGAGAACGGGACATAGTCATACGCTTTAATCCCTAATTTTTGCCTGGACCGCCTTTTCAGGTTTTCAGTCCACCGGGATACCCTTTTTTGCCCAAGCCGCCTTTTCAGGTTTTCGACTTGCCGGGTATACGTCTTTATATATTTATCCCTAATTTTTGCCCGAACCCTTTTGGTTCGCCGGGATGCCCTTACTTTTGCCTAGGTACGTCGACCTAGCGGGTCTCTTTTATGCGTAGTATTTTTTAACTATGTCCGCGTTCACAGGATGCGGGAAATCTTCGCCATCCATTGTAGCAAGTATCATGGCTCCACCCGAGAATACCTTCTTAACCACAAATGGCCCTTCGTATGTGGGAGTCCACTTGCCTCTGGGGTCACCTTGTGGTAGAATGATACGCTTGATCACCAAGTCGCCTACCTGATATACCTGTCTCTTGACTCTTTTGTTGAATGCTTGGGTCATGCGCTTCTGATATATCTGCCCGTGACAAACAGCCGCAAGTCTCTTCTCGTCAATCAAGTTTATTTGATCGAGTCGAGTCTGAATCCATTCATCTTCGTCTAAGCCCGCCTCTTTCATGATTCTTAGAGAGGGAATCTGGACTTCCACCGGTAAAACGGCTTCCATTCCGTAGACTAAAGAGAAAGGAGTTGCCCCTGTCGAAGTTCGCACGGAGGTACGATAACCATGAAGAGCAAATGGTAACATCTCATGCCAGTCTTTGTATGTTACCGTCATCTTTTGTATGATCTTCTTGATGTTCTTATTAGCAGCTTCTACGGCGCCATTCATCTTTGGCCGGTACGGAGAAGAATTATGATGCTTTATTTTGAACTGCGTGCAGAGTTCCGTAATCATCTTGTTATTCAAATTAGTACCATTGTCCGTGATAATTCTTTCAGGGATGCCATACCGACAAATAAGACTATTTTTGATGAACCGTGCCACCACATTCTTGGTGACAGAAGCGAAGGAGGCTGCCTCTACCCACTTCGTGAAGTAATCAATGGCGACGAGAATGAAGCGATGTCCATTAGAAGCCGTAGGTTTAATCTCTCCAATCATGTCGATGCCCCACATTGCAAAGGGCCAAGGAGCTGTCAACACGTTCAATGGAGCAGGAGGCGCATGTACTTTATCCGCATAGATCTGACACTTGTGGCAGGTTCTGGAGTGATGGTGACAATCGGCTTCCATGGTAGACCAATAATACCCTGCTCTCAGAATCTTCTTGGCCATCGTATGTCCATTAGAATGAGTCCCAAAAATACCGTCGTGCATGTCTCCCATAATTCTTTCTGCTTCCTTTCTATCCACACAGCGAAGCAGAGTCGAATCATGATTGCGTTTGTATAACACTCCATTACTCAGAAAGAATTTAGCGGAGAACTTCCTCAGGAATTTTCTGTCCTTGATGGATGCCCCTTCAGGGTATTCCTGAGCTTCCAAATATCTTCTTATGTCGTGGAACCAAGGTTTCTCCTGTACCTTCTCAGTGTTAAGTCCATAACAGTACGCTGGTTCATCTAACCGCCCAATGGTAATCATGGGAGCTTCACCGTCCCATCTGACTCTGAGCATAGACGACATGGTAGCTAATGCGTCTGCCAACTGATTCTCCTCTCGTGGAATATGTTCAAATGTAATCTCCTCAAAGTATGGGATCAACGTCATCACCCGCTCTCGATAAGGGATGAGATTTGGATGTTTAGTCTCCCATTCTCCGTTGATCTGACTGATTACCAAGGCCGAATCTCCGTACACACTCAAAAGCTTGATTCGCCAGTCTATAGCAGCCTTGAGTCCAAAAATACATGCTTCATACTCAGCCATATTATTGGTGCAATGAAAACATAGTCTAGCAGTGAGAGGTGTATGGTACCCTCCGGGAGAAATGAGTACAACCCCAACACCATGGCCCAATGCATTAGAAGATCCATCAAAGACCATAGTCCATCGGGATCCCCATTCGGGTCCTTCATCTGGTTTAGGTTTTTCATTATCCGTAACAAACATGACATCCTCATCTGGGAACTCAAAATTCATAGATTGGTAATCATCCACCGCTTGATGAGCCAAATGATCAGCCAGCACGCTTCCTTTGATTGCTTTCTGGGTAGTACATTGGATATCATACTCTGTTAAGATCATCTGCCATCTCGCTATTCTTCCGGAGAGGGCAGGCTTCTCGAACATGTATTTGATGGGATCCATCCTAGAAATCAACAAAGTGGTCTGATTCAACATATACTGTCTTAGTCGGCGAGCAGCCCAGGCCAAAGCACAGCAAGTTCTCTCGAGCAGTGAGTATCTTGTTTCACAGTCGGTAAACTTTTTGCTCAGGTAATATATGGCATGCTCTTTTCGACCAGACTCGTCATGTTGCCCCAATACACACCCCATTGAACTTTCTAACACGGTCAAATACATGATTAGAGGTCTTCCTTCGACTGGTGGTATCAGAATTGGAGGTTCCTGGAGATATTTCTTGATTTTGTCAAAGGCTTCTTGGCATTCGTCATTCCATATCATTTCTTGATTTTTCCTCAGTAATTTGAAGATGGGTTTGCAGGTAGCGGTCAAGTGGGAGATAAATCGGGCAATGTAGTTCAAGCGTCCCAAGAAACCTCTGACCTCTTTCTCCGTACGGGGAACTGGCATTTCTTGAATAGCTCTCACTTTAGCCGGGTCAACCTCAATTCCTTTACCACTGACAATAAAGCCCAAGAGTTTACCGGATCTTACTCCGAAAGTGCATTTGTTCGGGTTCAATCTCAACTTGTATTTCTTCAACCTCTCAAACAGTTTGTATAAATGATCGAGATGTTCCTCTTCAGTATGAGATCTGGCTATCATGTCATCCACATATACTTCTATCTCATGATGAATCATATCATGGAACAAAACCACCATAGCACGCTGGTATGTTGCCCCGGCGTTCTTTAGACCGAATGGCATTACTTTGTAACAGAAGGTGCCCCATTGCGTCACAAACGTAGTTTTCTCCATGTCCTCAGGTGCCATCTTAATCTGGTTATAACCCGAGAATCCATCCATGAATGAGAATACTTTGTGTTGAGCGGTGTTATCTACCAGAACATCAATGTGTGGGAGTGGAAAGTCGTCTTTGGGACTTGCTTTATTCAGGTCTCGGTAATCTACGCACATTCGCACCTTACCATCCTTCTTTGGCACAGGCACCACATTAGCAACCCATTGAGGATAAGAAGTAACAGCTAGGAAACCGGCATTGAATTGCTTCATAACCTCGGCTTTGATTTTCTCAGACATTTCAGGACGCATGCGGCGAACTTTTTGCTTGACAGGACGGCAATCTTCCTTCGTAGGCAGCCGATGCACCACTATATCAGTATCCAACCCAGGCATGTCTTCATAAGACCAAGCGAAAACCTCTACATAGTCATGTAACATCCGAATCAATCTTTCCTTGACACTGCTTTCCAATCCTGCTCCTATTTTGACTTCTTTTCTGTCTACCTCAGTACCCAGATTTACAATTTCGAGGGATTCTTCATGCGGCTGTATAGTCCTTTCCTCTTGCAGTAATAGTCTGGCAAGCTCTCCAGGGACTTCACAATCTTCCTCACTTCCATCTTCGGCTTGGTAGATTGGATTTTCAAAGTCATAATGAACAGTAGCGGAATTATTATCAATAGGATCCAGAGTGAGTACGGATCTGCAATTTGTTACGTGAGTGTGTGTAAGAATGCATAGCTTGTTTGAAAGACGACAGGAAAAATAAAGAGCGCAATATTTGAATGCGAAATGTCCATTGATTTATTGAATATGAAAATATGCTTATGAAATGACAAAACCCTTAACAAATTAGCTATTGTGCCCCGGGTATAGACACAATGCTTTACGAAGTTCAATTAAAATTTGCAATGCTAAATAGACAATAACAATTACTCCTGACTAAAGGCGATCGGGATGATGTCTTCAGCCTTCCAATTATTGAGTCCGTTGCCAATTGTTGGGTAGATCCAGCTATCCAGGTCGCAATCACTGTCAGCATCTTCTACAACATTGATTTGATCTTTGACCATCTTTTCAGAGTTGAATCCCAGACCAGCTTTGTCAGACTTGTACGGTACGTTGATCAGTTGACCCCAGCCAGTACAGCCACCATCTTCCACTACAGCTTGAGCATCTTTCAGAGAAATCATAGCAGGAGGAGCACGAATAATCTTGGGCACACAGGGAGTTGGCTTAAGGACAGGATCGGGCGGAGAAACCACTTCAAATGACTGAGTCGGAGTCTCGAAGAATTCACCATCCATTTCAACGTATCTGAAGGTATGCACACTACTGACAATGTATTCTTCTTCCCCACACACAGTGACGATCTTACCCTCTATTGGATACCTCAGCTTTTGATGGAGAGACGAAGCTACAGCGCCTGCCTCATGAATCCAAGGGCGTCCCAGTAAGCAGGAGTAGGCAGGGCGAATGTTCATTACATAAAAAGTAGTGTTGAAGACTTGAGGTCCTATCTTGATAGGGAGAACAACTTCACCGTGGACAACACTCTTTGCACCATCGTAAGCCCGCACCACAATGTCACTAGGCTTCAGCTCAATGCTCTTGCAGTCAAGTTTCTCGAGCACGGCTTTCGGTAACACATTCAAAGAAGAGCCATTATCGATTAACACATGAGACAGGGTGATTCCTTTACACTCAATAGAGATATGCAGAGCCTTATTATGGTTCTTTCCCGCTGGTGTCAGGTCAGCATTGGAAAAACCTAGGCCACCGTCGACAGTCAGATTAGCAACATAGTTTTCGAACGGATCAACGGAGGTCTCCTGAGGTACATGGGCAGTCTTCAGGAATTTTATCAAGGCATTGGCATGAGATTCAGAAGACAACAACAAGGACAACATCGAGATTTTGGAAGGAGTGTGCCCCAACTGTTCTACCACATCAAAATCACTCTTGCGGATGATTTTCAGCACTTCTTCCATTTCTTGTTTGGCAACGTCTTCAGTAGTAGCTTCGATCGGTGTCTCTGACTGAGAAGGGTTGACTGGTTCCTTTCCTCGGTTTTCGGGAACTGGAGGTGAGATCTCTGGAGAGAAGATCCTTCCGCTTCGAGTAACTTTACTAGTCCCAACAATGTCATTAGGATTAGCAGAATTGCCAACTTGCTTTACACCATGGATGTAAACATCACCTCCATAATTCCACGGAATAGCTTTGCTTGAGGAATACGGGATCGGGCCAGGTGCAGTAATGATCAGGGGAGCTACTCTGGGCTCAGCAATAATCTTTACAGGTATTCTGGGAGCAGTAATCTTCACTGGAACCTTGGACCTTGCAATCACAGATACTTCTTCAACAGGGTTTTCCGTCTTAGAAACCCTTTCAAAGAGAATTGTACGATCGTCGATCAGCTGTTGAATACCATTCTTCAATTTCAAACAGTCCTCGGGCCGGAGTATGCAGAGATTGCAATCTTCCGTACAACCTGGAAATAAACCAGCTTGCAATAAATTCCTCTTTATAATTGGGAGAGGAGATGTTAAGTCTGCTACAGTAGTGATGAGAGGATTGTCATCGAGAGCATTAACAGCCTTGTCATGATTAGGCATAGGAGCGGTGATGACATTAGGAGTCTCCGGAGGCTCGAACTCAATTTCCCCAGCGTCGATCATGTCCTGAATTTTATTCTTTAACAGCCAACAATCGTTTGTATCGTGCCCGGGGCTATCGGAGTGATATGCACACCTGGCATTGGGATTATAACGAGGCGAAGCAGTGTTGACATTTGCAGGAGGACCTCTGAGAGTGATTAAATTTACCTTCAGCATGCTTTGCAGTGCTTGTGCTAAAGTCATATTGAGCTTGGTAAACTGCCTTCTTGGTCTGTCTTGTCTTTGCTGGAAGTTTTGAGCTGGCGGGGCTGCAATTGTCACTGCTCCAACGGCATGGTCACCATTTTTCTTATTATGATTCTTCTGACCATACACAGCATTCGATTCATTCTTCCCATGATAGGATTTCTTACTGCTTGTAGAAGTAGCTGCCTGTAACTTTCCACTTCGAATACCGCTCTCCACCCGTTCACCTGTCAGTATAAGTTCAGTGAAACCTGATGAAGAACTCCCCAGTAGATGGCTGTAGAATGGGCCAGTCAGGGTACCCATGAACAGGTCTACTAACTCTCGGTCAGTCATAGGGGGTTTGACCCTGCCAACCAAATCTCTCCATTTCTGAGCGTACTCTTTGAAGCTTTCTTTAGATCCCATAGCCATATTCTGCAACTGTAGCCGAGTAGGCGCTAATTCAGAATTGTACTGGTACTGCTTATAGAAAGCTGTTGCTAAATCAGTCCAGGTGCGGATGTCAGAGCTCTCGAGCTGATAATACCATTCCAACTGAGTGCCAGACAGACTTTCTTGGAAGAAGTGGATCCACAGTTTCTTATCAGTGGTATGCGGCTGAATCTTTCTCACATAAGCCCTTAAATGCATCTGAGGGCAGGATGCACCATCGTACTTAGTGAAAGTGGGGATTTTGAATTTGCGGGGAATGGTCACATCGGAGACCAGACCCAGACTTTCGAAATCCAGACCAGGTGTCTTCTGACCCTCCATGGCTAGCATGCGTTCTTCCAGCAGTTTGTACTTATCATCTCTTGGAGAGTACGGTTCATCTTCATACTCTTCATCCTCATCCTCAGGGTTAGAGAAATCAGCGTCCTCCTCCTCTGAATCCTTTTCCGCCCCCTCTTCTGGGCCATTCGGGATTCCAAATTTGATTCCCGTAGCCTGTCCTTTACGCCTTCTGCCCGGGTTAATGAAGCTCACAGCTTTCTTGTCCTTCTTCTTTTCGGCCAAAAGAGCCTTCAGTTCCTCCTGTCCCTTGGATAAGCTCAGCATCATCTCCTTGAATTGAGCATTCTGAGTCTGGAGATCTTTGACAGTCTGTTCGAGATCCATTTTTCTGTTTAAGAGGCAGACCGTGAGAATATGGTCCTTTGGAATACCTGTTATGCAATGTTATGTTATGCGATGCAATGCATGAAATGTTTTCAAGGACTTTTGGAATTTAACTCTGCATAAATCCCCAACAAGAGGGAAATGTTTTATTGCTACGTTTTTTTGATCAATGTTCATTACAAAAGGAATAATAGTAAAACTACAATGAAAGCTCAAGTCTCCCAGGGGCGACTTCTTTTCGGGCGAAGATATGCATTGAGTCTTCGTTCCTCATTAAGCTGACTGGTGAGCTCTAATACTTTCTTCCTTTCTGCATTGAACTGAGCTTCGAAAGTATCTCTCTCCTCTCTCAACTGGGTCCAGGATCTTTTCAATTCCTCAGCATCAGTAGGCATATCTGGGTAAGAAATGATCTGGGAAATAACTCCTTCGACCTCTGATTCAACAATGAATGGTCCGACTGCAAGATATGGCATGACAAGTTCACGAGCTCTGGCGCGTACCCATCTGAGATAAGGCTCCATAGGAATAGAATTTTTCTTGCCTAAATTGCTTCTTTTCACTACGCCCCAAGCTCGTACAAACCTTTGGCGGAGATCTTGAGAGTCATTGTCATAGTCAAACACTATACCTTGGATAATCATTTCACGTGGACCATCTCTTCGGGCATGCCCAAACTGACGTAGGGCTAAGGCAGGATTATAAGTAATACCTCCCCTTATCCCCAGGAGTGGTACATTAGGGAATTCTCCACAACGGTCGATGATGATAACATTTTCTCTGGGGTTAGAACACCAACGGATGTCCGAATGGGAGAGTGCCATTATCCTTTGAGACCACTTCAGATTTTGATCATTCTTTAAAACTGATTGAGGAAGGTGCGAAATAAACCACCTAGACAATAAAGGTACGCAACACATGAGAGTCCCTTGCTTCTTCATAGTACGAGTGTGAAGGGAATGCAAAACATCTCCAAGCAAGGTAGGCACAGGGTTACGAGTGAGGAATATCTTAATAGCATTCACATCTATGAATTGGTCTGGATTAGGGAATAGCACCAAACCATAGATTAGCAATGCTAGAACATCTTCAAAAGCACGGACATTCATAACTTTTAAGAATTCTCGGGCCTTACTTGTCAGAAATTTGGCAAGTAAACCTTTTATTCCACTCCTTGTTACCCAATTGGTCTCAATGTCAGACTTTGTCATGTGTAAAGCTGTGGCAACTTCTTCAGACTTTGGCATCTTTTCTAAACCACTGAAGGGTATTTGATCCAGGATAGGTATCCCAAGTAGCTGGGAGAATTCTTCTAATGTGGGTACCAG
Source organism: Lathyrus oleraceus (assembly GCF_024323335.1). Taxonomy (NCBI): domain Eukaryota; kingdom Viridiplantae; phylum Streptophyta; class Magnoliopsida; order Fabales; family Fabaceae; genus Lathyrus; species Lathyrus oleraceus. Next base: position 138,705,900 of record NC_066580.1, read on the forward strand.
CTGATAATCTGGGAAAGTGAAGCAATGATGTTTAGGATCGAAGAACTGGAATAGAACTCTCATCATATCTTCTTTGAAACCAGTGGTAACTAAGTTGAGAAGATGACCATGTTTCTTGTTGAACTGAGCATGATCGGGAAGTTCTAGCACCAAATCCTTGAGTTGAGGAGAGATTGCTACAAGATTGATCCGGATAGTCTTCCTGGAAGCCATAACCTGTTCAAAGAGCAAAGCTAAATTCCTAAGTCCTTGAAATGGTTAGTACGATAATGCCATGATGCTATGATGTTATGATGTTATGATGTTATGCTGTTATGCGAGCACAGACATGTCACACAACAATCATTCCTAGGTCTTAAGGCTTGCATGAGTTCCATAGGTAAGTACCCTCCCCACTGAAGTTTGGTTGGTTCAACCTGTCCTAGAATAGTAACCGGGTTCTAGAAGGATCTCAAATCATCAACCTTTCTTTAAGTCCACTTCAGTGCAACACCAAGTGGTTGACCGGAGCTTCCCTAAAGTCCAATCTCAAAGAGTGTAGTATCGAGTATCAACCAACCTCAGTCGGAACCGAAGCCAGTTATCTCACTACTTTCTAATGGCTAGGATGAGTCAATTAGGGTTCTAAAGGTCTGGTTAATGCTCTGATGACACCACGCGGAAGCCAAATTTTTCCTCAAGTAACATGAGGAACATCAGGACAACGAAAGTGTCACATTAACCGTAGCCATCATTTTGACCATTCCAGTATACGCCGGATAGTCGCGATGATCTATTGCTACTTACCTAAGGTACACTAGATCCGGGTGTAGGATCTTTCACTCAGACAATCCCTTAAAACGAAAGCACAAATTCAAACATAAATGATTTTGATTTTTTAAGGTGGACCTCTCTTTAGTGAGTCCCCAGCAGAGTCGCCAGTTCTGTCATACGGTGAACTGGACCTTATTGGATTTGTAATCGCAATGTCGCGGTTAGCAAGAGTCGCCACCGACTTTTCTTTTATCCCTTAAGGAAAGGTGGAAAAGAACAGGAAAGACCTTAATTTTAAATTCTTAGGTTCGGGAGGTACTTTATACAAAGGGAAGGTATTAGCACCCTTTGTATCCATGGTTATCCATGGGCTCTTAATTGCTCAATCATTTATGTTTTCTTTGTTTGAAAAAGGTGGTTGAGAAATGTATGAAAAATGTTTTGAAAAGGAGAATTTAACTTTGTAATGATTCTTGCATGAATGTATACAAAGTGGTTATCTCATTTAGTTTTTTGAAAGTAGTTTAGAAAAATATAACTTGGCAATGATCCTAGTACGGATGTATGCTAAGTGGTGATTTTCCAAAAGAAGACGTTTGAAAGGTGTGGGGTGTGAAAAGCATTTTTTGTTATGAATGAGCAATTAAGGTTATACCTGTCCGAGGTCTTTCTGGGCATTTCCCATCCTTATGAGGGTAAAACTGTCCTTACTATTGAGAAGCAAGTAGTTTATCCTTGGGATGTATAAGGGTCATCGTAGGGTCATCGATAGGTCATTGAAGGCAACAGTTGTGAGGATACCTTAGCATTCGAAGGGACTACCATCATTTAACCGTAGGCTACACCGAAGGGTCATCGAGGGACAAAATGGTATTTTCGAAGGCAACATCCGAGGGACTATGATGATTTTACCGAAGGGTCTTTGCTAAGGATATCCCCATATTCGCGGGACATGACCGTAATATTGTAATCGTGGGGTAATAAAGAGAGGTCCGATGTCATTTATTTAAAGTCCATGTTTTAAGTCCATTAGGTAATTATGATGATACCGCATTAAATCGATACATTAAAATCAACATTACATTAAAATTAATATAGTAAAATTAATTAGGCACTCAATATGAATCTTCACATTAAAGTGAAATAATTTAGAATCCCTCTCCATGAAGGCTTCCCATGCGTAAAGCGGAGTACCTAACCGGCTATTTCTTCGGAAGTATGCTAGCCTTTACACCATGAACACACGGATTAAAGCATAAAAAATACAATTGGAAATTGCATCATAAGATAAATATAGCAGCCAAGAATTTAGGCCAAATAATGCAGAATCATCATTAGGTAAACATGAAATAGGCAGCAAAAAGCAAAGCAGCCCCTGGCCCGGTCGCCTCTGCTTCGCCCAGCGAAGGCTCAGCGAAGGCTCGCTGCGGGCTCGCCTAGCGATGAGCTAGCGAGCGGCCACGGGTTTGAAATTTGAGAACATTATGACCTCAACCTGCAGCATGGCTTATGGCATCTAACATACAATTATAGGGTTCAGTTTCACAATAGGCAAACACATTTAACTTCTCATGCAAGACTTCAAAATGTTTATGAATTCAATTATAATCCACAAATTAAGAACATGAAGTGGTACCATATGCCAAGTGAAAATACAAAACGATATCACATGCCAATTAAGATATTAAAATGATACCACATGCAAAGTACGGACACCAAATGATAATCATATGCCAATTAATCATATGCCAATTAAGAAGCTAAAGCGAATAATAGTGAGGCTAACCTGTTTGCAAATCAAGTTGTAACCTTGAATTGGCGAGCCGGATTGAGTTGGACGGCGGTAGCTTCGGAATGAATAAACGGCCTTCAGGGTTTCCGCCTTCTGAATTCTTTGGATCAGCAGGGTTTCTGTGTTTCTCCCTCTGGATGCGTGTTTCCGTCCGTCTTCGTCCGTCTGTGTCTTCTTTTTTCGTGGCAGAAGAGCATGTATTTATAGTAGTGGCAATGGTGACCTAATGGGCTTGAAATGAGGTCCAAAATTTCCAATTTTCGCAAGCTTCGCTAGGCGAAGGAATTACTCGCCTAGCGAGCAAACTAGGTCTGGGCCTTTTCCTGGATCTGACGCTTCGCTGGGCGAGTGTCCTGACGAAGCACTCGCTAGGCGAAGGGATTGCTCGCCTGGCGAGCAAGCTATTTTGGGCCCCTTTTGGATTGGGCCTGTTGTGAGCTGGGCTTTTGTTCACTTGATGTCGGTGCCTTGCGGAATAAGCCGGAGGGTCTTGAGAAATGCTTTGTAATACCAACGGGCAAATTTTGGGGTATGACAGCAGGCATGCATGCAAGAACAACTTTGGATAGAAGCCAAGTAAATTTCAGAACTTGGGGAAAAACAACTTCAAAAAAATTGGATATAAGCTAAGTAAAGAGATGAAACTTTGAGATTTGGATATCCTCCATGGACGCTTCTATGAAGCTTTGAGCTAAGAGAGAAGAAGAAGAAGAAGAAGAAAAGAAGAAGAAGAGAAGAAGAAGAAGAAGAAGAAGAAAAGAAGAAGAAAGAAGAAGAAAGAAGAAGAAGAAGAAGAAAAGAAGAAGAAGAAGAAGAAGAAGAAAGAAGAGAAGAAGAAGAAGAAGAAGAAGAAGAAGAAGAAGAAGAAGAAGAAGAAGAAGAAGAAGAAGAAGAAGAAGAAGAAGAAGAAGAAAAGAAGAAGAAGAAGAAGAAGAAGAAGAAAGAAGAAGAAAAGAAGAAGAAGAAGAAAAGAAGAAGAAGAAAGAAGAAGAAGAAGAAGAAGAGAGAAGAAGAAGAAGAAGAAGAAGAAGAAGAAAAGAAAGAAGAAGAAGAAGAAGAAGAAAAGAAGAAGAAGAAAAGAAGAAGAAGAAGAAGAAGAAGAGAAGAAGAAGAAGAAGAAGAAGAAGAAAAGAAGAAGAAGAAGAAGAAGAAGAAGAAGAAGAAGAAGAAGAAGAAGAAGAAGAAGAAGAAGAAGAAGAAGAAGAAGAAGAAGAAGAAGAGAAAGAAGAAGAAGAAGAAGAAAGAAGAAGAAGAAGAGAAGAAGAAAAGAAAGAAGAAGAAGAAAAGAAGAAGAAGAAGAAGAAGAAGAAGAAGAAGAGAAGAAGAAGAAGAAGAAGAAGAAGAAAAGATAAGAGAAAAGAAGAGAAGAAGAAGAAGAAGAAGAAGAAGAAGAAGAAGAAGAAGAAGAAGAAGAAGAAGAAAGAAGAAAAAGAAGAAGAAGAAGAAGAAAAGAAGAAGAAGAAGAAGAAGAAGAAGAAGAAGAAGAAGAAGAAGAAGAAGAAGAAGAAGAAGAAGAAGAAGAAGAAGAAGAAGAAGAAGTGAAAAAAACAAAAACAAAATTGTTTTACCAAAATAATTTTTTTTATTAAAGAAAGACATATTTTGATTTATATATAGATTATAAATATAATTTTTTCCACATAAAAATAATTGCATGAACCGTATATTTTTCTATATGTAATATTATTTTTGTTTTGATATTATTTATATAAAAAATTGGATAAAAAAACTTGTTCCCATTTACAAAAAAAAAATTAAGATTCACTTATTAATTTAAAAATAATATTTTTCATTAATAACATATAGGAATTAATTACTATACATTGTCGGTGTAATATTTTTCATTAATAACATATAGGAATTAATTACTTTATAGGATTTTAAAATAAAAGTCAAACTTGTTCAAATATCCAACGTCTATGATTAACTGACGGTGTAAAATTCTTTTACACTGTCGGTGTATTTCAATTAAATTCTAACAACTCATTTTTTCATATATTATCTTAAAAAATATTGTATCTTAAATTAAAAATAATTTCAAAATAAAAATATTTATAACATAAATAATTATAAAACAACATATTTTTCCTGTGTTTGGATTTATATATTTACTTTTATTTTCTTTAATGGTACAAAAAACTGTAATAACCAATGAATTCACATGAATTATGGTCTGGATATTCGTAAATTCACATAAGTACTGGTGTGTTAAGTGCATTTGTTTCTAAAATGTAAAATAATAAAAAAACAGAAAGACTAAATTATTTAACCAAGATTTTTTTTTTTTTAAAAGAAAAACATGTTTTTATTAATATTTGGAGTATAAATATAATTTTTCCATATATACAAATATTTGGATCAACAGTATATTTTTCCGTAGGTAAATATTAATTTTGTTTTGATATTTTTTATAAAACTATTTATGGAATCATTTAGTTTTATAAATATCAACTAATAACATAGTATTTGTAAATATTATTTTAATTGTGTAAATAAATATTAGTATCATAAAAAAATACATTTTGCCCATGTTTGAATTTATATATTATTTTAAATATATTTATCTTTATTTTCTTTAATTGTATAAAAAGAAATTTTTATTTTATTAAAGTTGTACTAAAAGATTTTTGTTTATATTCTGTTAAACGATTTTTTTTACAAATATTAGAAAGTGTAATTTTATTAAATTTGTACTAAAAGAATTATATACGGAAAATTAACATCTTTTGGATTAGACATTTATAAAAATATTTGAATCAATAGTAAAAGAAAATCGATTATAAAAAATTATTTAGATCAATAATATATTATTTTTCTTTCAACATTATTTTGTTTGTTATCGTTTATAAATTTTTTTATCAACAATACATTTTTTCCATTTAAAAAACTATTTGCATCAACTTTCCTATTTATAAAAATATTTATATCAATATACATTTTTTCCGTTTATAAAAACATTTATATCAACAATACATTTTTTTACCGTTTACAAAAATATTTGTATAACAATATATTATTTCAATAAAAATATATAGATCACAAATATAACTTGGTTGTCATTTAAAATATAAACTTTTTAATTACAAATTATTACATATTTAATAATTTTTTATTTTCTGTATATAAACAATAATTATAAATATGCAGTATAAATATGTTCTTTTATAATTTATATATAATTTGTATATTGTAACAATATTTACAATTATTAATTATACAAGTTAGTAAATAATTCATTATTAACTTCTTTGGAAATAAAAAAATATTTATATACTAATAGTTAAATATATTTAAAATTTATTATAGTTATAAGTTACATTTCTTTAAATATTTGGATCATGCAATATAATATCATAAAAAAATTGATTTTTAAAACCCTATCTATAAAAAGTAACGTGTACTTTTATATTATATTGTTTTCTATTTTCTATTGTATAGAATATTTATTTTATACTCAACTTTATTTTTTTTTTATCTTATATCCATAATTTTTTAGCACTATTATCTTAAATATTTTTATTTTTCATAATTATACATTAATTAGTATTATAATTATTTATTCTTTTCATTAATGTACATTTAAACTTATTTATTTTATTAATTATATTCACAAATATAACTTAATTGTCATTAATTAATATTATAATTATTTATCCTTTTCACTCATTCTATCTCCCCAATGAATTACTCTATGATCTATTGCATCATCATATATTCAAGTCAATTTTATGCACCTTGGCATTAACAAGCATTCAAAAATAAATATCATATGAAAGTGGAGTATCAATCTAATATTCTTTTTAGTACATGTAGATTAAGTATATTTCTCGTTGTTTGAAATATATGTCAGGTTGCATCTCAGCAAGGAATTTACCTAGCCAAATGTTTTAATCAAATGAAAGAGTAGAAGAAACAAACTTATTCCAAGACATGCTCTCACTTTTCTTTTACTACAAAAGAATATACTATTGTGTTCAGAAAAGAAAATGAAGAACATGGAATATAAATTTAGCCACTTTTCATTGAAGTTTGAAAGACAAATAATCCATTTCATGAGACAGTACAACAGATGGAAGCTTATTCTCTTGTTATTATAAACAAAGGAGTAAAATACAATTACTCTAAAAAAATCAATTATACAAAACTACAACTTAAGCATCTAAGCACATGTTTAGTCTAAGATAATATTAGGGCAACATTCAATATTAGGAGCCCGGTTTTAAATTCTCAAAAACATCTGCATAAAATAAATACAACTGCAAAATTATAACAACCTTTATTATCCAATTATTAATTAATTAATTAGTTAATTAATTTCTCTTAACCGCAAAAATATTAGATAGTTAAATTTCAATCGTATGAATTCCGATGAACATAAAACACTTGATAGTATCTTTTATGAAATAAAAGTTTATAGACATAATTCTCAGAACATGAAGAAATTATCTTGATATTGTCCTTTTTAGTTATCGAATAGTATAAGACCTAAACCAAAAACATAGCATAAACACTTTTAGAATTTAAGATACAAAATTATGAGCGTCGAAAACTTCACATCCAAAACTAATACATCATGGGAAGAATGGAAGAGATATATGAAAATATTGTAAAAGTATTTTCAGAAACAACAAAAAATTCAACATATACTTTAGCAGGCATAAATCATAAAATTTGTGGTTTGTACCAAAAATTATGATCAAATTTATAATCAATTTTTCTATATGTTAGATCACATCTAACCCGGTGTTACTGTTAGATCTAAGAAGTTTATATTTATCCCGTTGAGGGATTTTGTACTACCATCTTCGTTACAATAGTGATGTTCACACCAAACACAAAAGAACATGATAATTTTAGATTTTTTTACCAATTTCAACAAAATAATGAAAATCCAATAATTCAGAACGTGTAATAAACAAAATTCATAATTTTATTTTAAAATAAATATATCAATAAAAATAGTTAATAATGCATTTGCCATCATACTGATGCATTTTACATATATTAGTAGAATACAAGTTTAAAATTAATTTACCTTGTACAAATATTAGTAGTATATAAGATCTAAGAATGATCTGAATGGTTAAAAAGAATCTCTTTTGCAGAGCCACCTCTTTCAATCATGAATTTTATTTCTTCTCTCTACAATCATTCAATTCATTAAGGCATGAGGAAATGTTAGAGATAGTAAAATGTAACAGGAAGATAACATTTACAACATGGCTAATCAGCTATACATACCAAAGCCTATAATTTAGTGTTTGCCTGAAAGTTCTCAACCTCAATGTCTTGTTTTGAGAAACCTCATCTCTCTTATGCTTCTTTGTAATTTCTTCCAATTAATATCCATCCTCACTATTCCTCTTGATTCCTAAACAAAAGAGAGTTTTTCAATTAAATTACACATACTAAATTGTTATAGTTTTTTTTTTAATATTACCTTCATCGTTGTGCTTCGACTTCGGTAATTCATAAATATTAAAGCATAAGCATCAACAAAATGAAGAGTGAAGATGAAGAAGAAATGTCGTTAATAGATGAAGAAGATAAACTTATTTTATTGAAAAAAAATATTTCGGAAATGAAGATGAAATTGCTTAAAAGAAAAGATGGGGATGAAGTTTAGAAAGATGAAGGATCTGAAAATCGCAAAGGTGAATTTAGATAGAGGATATTGAGAAAAAGTGGATGAGAAAATGGGAGAATTAGTGTTGTAATACACCAAAGATGAAAGTTCTTCAGAAAATTTATTTGGGGAAAGAAAAGGATAATTGAAATAAGAAGAAATGGTTGTGTGAGACATCAGCATTAGGGGGGAAATAGAAATTTCAAGAGCATAACATTTTCTTATATGAGACATCATTTACATTGTCACCTCACTTTTAGGGTACATCGCACTTCAAATTTTTCGAAGCTACAATTATTAATTTAATTTCAACATGTGGATATAACATAATTTTAGGTAGGGGTGCACAAATTTAAATAGTCCGAATGAAGCCGACTGATCCGTTCTATTTTTTGTGCAAATAGATTGGGTCGGGTGTTAGGTAGATTCGATTGTTTCGGTATAGGATTGTTTCGGTCGGACTCAAATGATTATTTTAGACCTATCAAAAACTGAAATCGATCGAACTTAATTAATATATATATATTATTTACTTTTATTAATATATGACTGGCTCACTATAAAATTGAGATTTATAATGTTTCGGGATATTATCATTTTTATAATTTAATGGTGACATTGTGTACTTTAAAAAAGTCAATAATAAACCCACAAATTTATAATACAAATACTAGTAGACTACTCATAGCGATTTTTTTTTAAAATAACCATGTTTTAGAAATAAAATACGATAATAATCAGGATTTCAAAAAATTTCCCAAAGTAACCATGTTTTTTAAGGGATGCGCCGGAGGAGTTGGCGCATCCCTTAAAAATTTTAGGAGCCTTAAAGGCAAGCGCCCATGGGCTAGGCGCCCTAGTTGAACCACCCATAAGGGAGGCGCCCCTAGGGTTGGCGCCCTTGTGTGTCCCTAAAGGGAGGTGCCCCTAGGGTTGGCGCCTTAGCCTCCCGCTAAGGGAGGCGCCCCTAGGGTTGGCGCCTCTGTCTAATTTTTTTTTTTTTAAATGTAATTATTTATAATTTTTTTTTTAATATTTCATATTAATTATTTAATACGTAATAAATAAAAATAAAAATAAAATGACTTCATTAAATATATAATAAATGATTACATTAGAATGACCAAAATCCTAATGACCCGCCCGATTATAACGTCCCCCGGTTCCACATCCCGGTGCGTTAGGTTGTCTCCGAGGTCTCCCACGATTTTCTTGAGGTGTTTGTGGTCTTTGGGTGCTGACCTGATCGAGCGATGGCTAGTTGGAAGGTCCGGCAGAGGTTCCGGCGGTATTCGAAAGATGTGTCATCATTTGCTCCCAATATCCAGAGGGACTGTGGCCAACGGCGCTTCCGTAATGGAGTTCGGTGCCCATGTCATCGTAGTTAGGGCGTTGGGGTTGGGTGAATTGGGTGGATTGGGGACGGTATAGTTGCCCAAATTGGGTCATTGAGTCGTTTTGAAAACGAAGCAATGGTTCTTGGGGCGTACTATAGTTAAACAGTGGTTGGGTGTTAAATGGTGGGGGGCTACGATGACGTGACCCATATGAATCATTGGTGCTATAGACGGTTGTGGTTGTGGGGTTTGGTTCTTGGTTTTGTGTTTGGGTGGGTGGTATGAAGGGATTGCGACGTTGGATGGTTCGTTGTTGGGTGGTTGGCATGAACGGGTTGCGATGTTGGGTGTTTGGTTGGTTTGAGTATGTGGTCGGTTGATGTTGTGTGGTTGGTTGTTGGGTTTGGGTGGGTTCACATTGGTGTTGGGTGGTGAATTGATGTGGGACATACGATGATGAAGCAAGTTGGCGCGGATCTATCAAATACCGCGGCTCAGATACGAATTGCTGAGTTGTTACAGACCTAAACCATGCCATATATTGTTGAGTCGGTCTTACACCTTGGATGACTGGTTCGTTCAGGACGTGTTGTCGTCGATTTCTCCATTGACGACACATGTCTTTTGCAAAGTCTCTCCAGTCCGAAAAATCCCACTGTGCATCGACCCTTTTTTGATGCCAATTCCCCAAACACGTGGGAGACTCTGGGATATGTTGTACCATTCCGAACTGCAGTTTGACCCTGTCACTTTGGTGCATTTCAACTGTAGTGAATCGGATAATTGGTGTCTTCGCTGTCCAAACTGCAGCATCGTCATGGTTCACATCATGATCCAGACCCAGATATGGCCTCCATACAAACTGGAAAAAAATAACAAATCGTTAGATGAGAAATAATTTGAGAACTATTTTAAGATTAACTATAGTTTGGTAGGAGTATTACATCATCATGTCCAATGTGATCCAATAGATTTCGATAGACTACAATAGCGTGTTTCGGACACCTATTGTAGTTCATTCCCCTTACTGACCACCTAAGATAAAAAAAAGGAGTGAAAAATATTATTTACTGTTAATTTAAATAATAGATATAATTAATAAAATGGTAAATAGTAAAGTGGTAGACTTACTTGGTTGCAAATGGGAACGCGAATGGACGCTCATTTTCTGGGGCGAGCGACGACATCCTAGACCACCCCCAAGCTTGAAGCAAATAAGCACATGAAAAAAAAGTACAGGTATTCTTTTTTGCATTTTTACACAATGCACTATATAGATGGGCCAACACAGCTGAACCCCAACTATAAGTGTTTACCTTATTGATGTTGCGTAATAAAGGTAAATACATTATATTCACAGAATTACCTGTACTTTCTGGAAACAAAAAGTTACCAAATAAAATCATAATATAACACCGAGCTTTTATTATCTTCTCATACTCGGTTGAATCTTCAGACAGTACTATACTGTTATAATATTGTCTAAGGTATTTTAAATTTATACCTTGCCCCCTTGCTTGACTGGATGTGTCTCCCTCAGGTTCGTCGTCTAACAAAGGGGCACCCAGTAATTCATTGCATATGTCGTTGACATGGTTAACTTTCCCATTGACTGCCTTTCCATCTATACGAAGACCCAACAACATGTACACGTCCTCAAGTGTGACGGTACACTCACCAATCGGAAGGTGAAATGTGTGGGTCTCGGGTCTCCACCTCTCCAACAAAGCTAGGATGAACTTGTAGTCCACCGAGTACGAAACAATGTTTAGGAGATTTCCAAATCCACATCCTCTAATATATGGTTCTATTAAAGGATCGTGGGGTACATATTCATGTACACGACATCTAAACCGCTTCGGATCCTAATAACAAAAAAACAAAAATACAATTAGTAGAAGAAATACATTCTAAAGAAATATGTACAAGATGTAATCCATAAATAGAAACTAAAAAGAAAGAGATTTGAAAGGTATAACACAAAGAACATATGTATTACAAGTAATCCATAAATAGTAACTAAAAGAGAGAGATAACATACAAATGTCGAGATATTCTCGATTGTGCCTCTGTGTTCATCGCCCATAGTTAACAAAGACATGATTCGATTTTGCAAAGCTTAAGTTTGTTAGATGAAAGAAATGTGGTAGAAGGAAAGAGTGTGATGAAGATGGTTTGATAATGTTGATATGGGAGGGTATTTATAGATGAATAAATGAGTAGGTTTAGAAACTATAATGAATTATGATTGGTTGCATGCAAAGGCATATGAGGTTAAAAAACTAGTGAATGACAAAAGACAAATGAATGACACAAAGTGAATGACAAAAGTAGCATAGCATGGAAGGGAATCACACAAAGTGAATGACAAAAGCAGCATAGCATGGAAGGGAATCTAGTAGGCGCATGTGAAGAAATTACATGCAATAGGAAGAGGAGCCATTATCCTTGGCGCCTACATGTGATTTTTCACATGCAAGGTGTAACACCCTTCTAAATACCCCAAAATATTAATTAAAATAATAACATATCAATCAGAGTAATTATGCCCCGAAGGGTGTCACACAATCATTTCACAACAATTATCAAAATATCCTGTCATGCTCATTTATTAAATCAAAATAAGACTATTTTGCATAATTCGCAGCGGTTACAAAACATCGACATTCAAATCATGTACTACATTACATGTAAAGTTGAATCAACAACTAAATTAAAACATAGTCAAACATTCCCTCCCGATGTTACATCTACCAGAGCATGACCCACTAAGGACGACACTAGACTCCATAGCACTAGCTTCTACTCAACTCACTGCTCGTTACCTGAAAATTAGATGTAAGGGTGAGTTCCTCAATCAATATAATAAGCATTATAGAACAACATGTAATGCTAAGTAAATAACACATCAATTCACCCCAATCAGACTACGCACTCAGCAACGGCAATATCCGTTCAAACATCATATTCAACAGTAACATATAGCATATGTATAATCTCAACCATACTCAACATCAACAACACAACACATAACACACATATAATACTGGAATACATCCATTCATATTATATGCCATACATTCATTATGAAATGAGACTCCACACATGCGGTACCGACTATTCTTGAACATACAATTCAAGCTCACCGATCCACTCCAGATACGGCTACTAAGCTCACCAGTCCCACTCATGTGAGATCTAATGACTCACTCACTAATTCCTCACCATGGGAATTAGCTACAGCCCCGAAGGCTAGACTATGCACACTAAGCATCTAGTATGCAAACATCAACAACAATTCCATAACAATTCACTCACTAATTCCTCACCATGGGAATTAGCTACAGCCCCACAGGCTATGCCATGCATGCTAATCATCTAGCAAATGCAGCATCAACAACATGCATAATATATACACTCACAACAATATACATATCATCATACATCATCAATATTTTATCACATAAGCATATCAGATCATGCCAAACAACAACCACAGTATTAGTACACTCTACTAATACCTATACTACTCCAAGCCACGGGAAATGATCCCTAATATGTCATACATCAGTTGAATTACACACTCAGCCTAAACAACCAGAAACTGCACAACAACAGCACAGAAAATTCACAATTCTGCCCATACGCGTATTGCCTATGCCCATACGCGTATTGCCCACGCCTGACCAAATCCATACGCGTAATGCCCACTCTCATACGCGTATTGCGCATTTCCTCGCCCAACCCATACGCGTATCACCTGTCCCATACGCGTATGCTACGCGTATCACTTCCCCATACGCGTACCACCAGAGACCATTTCACGTTCAAAATTTCATCTTCCTCATCCATACGCGTATTGCCTAGTGCCATACGCGTATTAGCCATCTCATACGCGTATTGCCTAGTGCCATACGCGTATGACCAGAGACCAGAACTCTCAGATCTGCAATGGCTTTCTCTGCTACGAGATCTACTCAAACCAACCTTCCACAGTCCAATTTCTACACAGAAATCATTCATATTTTCAACACAATTCGTATCTTATTCGATTACACAAAATTTGACACTTGTACATCTAATTCCTACGAATTCTTTCTCAATTATACCCCAATTTCGTTCATCCAAAGAGTTCACAATTCATCATGCATCAATCTAATCAGAGGTAAAACAATAGTTTCTTACTACCCAGTACATATCATTCCATAATACCCGTTAATCGATGATAAACCCCCCTTACCTGAGTTAATCCAGCAATCTCTGAGCTCCAAGTTTTTCCTCTTCTCTTGCTCTGCCTTTTTGCCCTTTTTCCACTTTCAACCGCTTCTCTGTGTTTTCCTTTTCACGTGCCAACCCTTTTTACCAAAAAATGGGACTTTTTATTATTCCAATTTATTTTATTCCAATAATTATTATTCCAAAATAATAATAATAATAATTCAATTATCTAATTAAATTAATAAACATATTATTAACTTAATTTAAATAATTATTATATTATTATCGGGGTGTTACAACTCTCCCCCACTAAAAGAGTTTTCGTCCTCGAAAACATACCTCAAGCGAACAACTCCGGATAAGACTCCTTCATCTTACTCTCCAGTTCCCAAGTCACATTGCCACCTGCTGGTCCTCCCCAAGCTACCTTCACCAAGGCAATCTCTTTACCCCGCAACTGCTTCAACTCTCGATCCTCGATCCTCATAGGTGATGTCTCAACAGTCAGGTTATCTCTCACCTGTACATCATCTACTTGGACTACATGCGACGGATCATGAATGTACCTCCTCAACTGAGACACATGAAAAACCTCATGCAAATTCGCAAGCGACGGCGGTAAAGCGATACGATAGGCTACCTCTCCTATCCTCTCCAAAATCTGATAAGGACCAATAAAACGAGGTGTCAACTTCTTCGACTTCAAAGCTCGACCAACACCAGTTATCGGAGTAACACGAAGAAACACATGATCTCCCTCTTGGAACTCAAGTGACTTCCTCCTCTTATCATGATAACTCTTCTGACGACTCTGAGCAATTCTCATCTTCTCCTGAATCATCTTAATCCTTTCCGTCGTTTGTTGAACAATCTCCGGTCCAACCACAGCACTCTCACCGGACTCATACCAACATAAAGGTGTCCGACATCTCCTACCATACAAAGCTTCAAACGGTGCCATACCAATGCTCGTATGAAAACTATTGTTGTAGGTAAACTCAATCAAAGGTAAATAACAATCCCAAGCACCTCCCTTTTCCAAAACACAAGCTCTCAAAAGATCTTCTAATGACTGAATCGTCCTCTCAGTCTGACCATCAGTCTGCGGATGATATGCAGAACTCAATCTCAGCTTAGTTCCCAAAGCCTTCTGCAAACCTTCCCAAAATTTCGATGTAAATCTAGGATCTCTGTCCGAAACAATACTCGACGGAATACCATGCAAACTTACAATCTTCTCAATATACAACTCGGCTAATCTCTCTAACGGATAATCCATTCTGATCGGAATGAAATGAGCCGATTTCGTCAATCTGTCAACAATCACCCAAATAGCTTCAAAATTCTTACTTGTCCTCGGCAAACCAGAAACAAAATCCATACTGATACTATCCCACTTCCACTCTGGAATAGCCAACGGTTGCATTAGCCCAGACGGCTTCTGATGCTCAATCTTTGACTTCTGACAAGTCAAACAAGAATAAACAAAACTCGCAATTTCCTTTTTCATTCCCGGCCACCAAAATAACTTCTTCAAATCATGATACATCTTTGTAGCTCCAGGGTGAATACTCAAGCCACTACGATGTCCTTCCTCAAGGATGCTCTTCTTAAGCTCAGTAACATCCGGAATACACACCCGATTACCAAATCTCAAAACACCATGCTCATCAACTCTGAATTCACCACCTTGACCTTGATTCACTAGAGTCAACTTATCAACCAAAAGCATATCGGATTTCTGACCCTCTCTAATCTCATCCAAAATACCACTTGTTAATTTCAACATTCCCAATTTAACACTACTGTGAGTACTCTCACACACCAAACTCAAGTCTCTAAACTGCTCAATCAAATCCAATTCCCTAACCATTAACATAGACATATGCAATGATTTCCGACTCAATGCATCAGCCACTACGTTTGCTTTACCCGGATGGTAATTCAAACCAAAGTCATAATCCTTCAGAAATTCTAACCATCTCCTCTGTCTCATATTTAGCTCTTTCTGATCAAACAAATACTTCAAACTTTTATGATCACTGAAAACCTCAAATCTTGATCCGTACAAATAATGCCTCCATAACTTCAGAACAAATACCACAGCTGCCAACTCTAAATCGTGTGTCGGATAGTTCCTCTCATGAACCCTTAGCTGTCTCGAAGCATAAGCTATAACCTGCTTATTCTGCATCAACACACCACCCAAACCCAACAATGAAGCATCACAATAAACCTCGAATAGTTCCGACGAACTCGGTAATATCAGGATAGGAGCAGTGGTCAACCTTCTCTTTAACTCTTGGAAACCTTCTTCACATTTCGAATCCCAAACAAACGCTTGCCCCTTTCTAGTCAACATTGTCAACGGTAACGCCAACTTGGAAAATCCCTCAATGAATTTTCTATAATAACCTGCAAGTCCAAGAAAACTCCTTATCTCAGAAACTGACTTCGGAGCTTCCCACTTAGATACCGCTTCTATCTTAGAAGGATCAACAACAATACCACCTCTTGAAATCACATGACCAAGAAAACTAACCTCTTCTAACCAAAATTCACATTTAGAGAGTTTAGCAAATAACTTCTTTTCTCGTAGAACTTCTAAAACCACTCTCAAATGCTCAGCATGCTCTTCTTCAGATTTCGAATACACCAAAATGTCATCAATAAACACTACCACAAACTTGTCTAGGTACGGATGGAAAATCCTATTCATGTACTCCATAAATACTCCAGGCGCATTAGTCACACCAAAAGGCATTACAGAATACTCATAATGTCCATACCTTGTTCTGAAAGCAGTCTTCTGAATGTCCTCAGTTTTCACACGTATCTGATGATACCCAGATCTCAAATCTATTTTGCTGAACACACTCGCACCAACCAATTGATCCATCAAGTCATCAATCCTCGGCAAAGGATACCGATTCTTGATCGTCACTTTGTTCAGTTGCCTGTAGTCCACACACAACCTCATAGTACCTTCTTTCTTCTTAACCAACAACACTGGTGCACCCCACGGTGACACACTCGGACGAATAAATTTCTTATCCAACAGATCTTCCAGCTGACTTTTCAATTCAGCTAACTCAACAGCAGACATACGGTACGGAGCCATCGATATCGGTCTAGTACCAGGTACCAAATCAATCGAGAACTCAACTTCACGCTCTGGCGGTAATTCATTCACTTCTTCAGGAAACACATCAGGAAAATCACACACCACAGCCAGATCACAAATCACCAGTTTATCTTTAGCTTCCAAAGTCGCTAACAGCATAAACAACTCTGCCCCATCTGCTACTTCCTCATTCACCTGTCTCGCTGATAGGAACAAATTCTTTCCTTCCTCAATCCCAGGAAATATCACAGTCTTATCAAAACAGTTGATAGAGACTCGGTTAAACACTAACCAGTTCATGCCCAGGATAACATCAACCTGTACTAGTGGAAGACACACAAGATCCATTCCAAAGTCTCTACCAAAAATACTTAAAGGACAATTCAAACAAACCGAAGTAGTAGTCACTGAACCCTTCGCAGGAGTATCAATCACCATACTACCACGCATCTCAGATATCTCTAACTTAAGTTTCACAGCACAATCCAAAGATATAAAAGAATGAGTAGCACCTGTGTCAATAATAGCTACAAGAGGAAAGCCATTAATATAACACGTACCTCGGATCAAACGATCATCTGCAGAAGTCTCAGAACCCGATAAAGCAAAGACCTTGCCTCCTGACTGATTCTCTTTCTTCGGCTTAGGACACTGTGGACTGATATGACCCAACTCTCCACAGTTGAAACAAGTCACAGTCTTCAACCGACACTCTGCAGCCAAATGACCACCTTTTCCACACTTGAAACACTTCATCTCAGCACTGGTACACTCATGAACACGATGTCCAGCTCGACCACATCTGTAACACTTAACAGGAGCACTAGAGTCTCCCCCACTAGGCCTCTTCATCCCACTCTGCCTCTGGAAACCTTTGCCAGCTGCATACGGTTTTCCACGGTCAATCTGATTCTTACCTTTCCTATCAACCCTTTGCTGATAGCTCTCTGCTCTAGCCTTGGAATCCTGTTCGAAAATCCTGCAACAGTCAACCAAATCAGAAAACACCCTGATCCGCTGATATCCAATCGCCTGCTTGATCTCGGGACGCAACCCGTTCTCAAACTTCACGCACTTAGAAAATTCTCCAGCAGCCTCATTATAGGGAGTGTAATACTTCGACAGCTCTGTGAACTTAGCAGCATACTCTGTAACAGACTTGTTACCCTGCTTCAATTCCAAGAACTCTATCTCTTTCTTTCCTCTGACATCCTCTGGAAAGTACTTCCTCAGAAATCTCTCTCTGAACACAGCCCAAGTGATCTCAGCACCTCCAGCAGCTTCCAACTCAGTGCGGGTAGCAACCCACCAATCATCAGCTTCTTCTGATAGCATATGCGTACCGAACCTGACCTTCTGGTTATCGGCACACTCAGTCACTCTGAAGATTCTCTCGATCTCCTTCAACCACTTCTGAGCGCCATCTGGATCGTATGCTCCCTTAAACATTGGAGGATTGTTCTTCTGGAACTCACTCAGTTGACGAGCAGTTCCCATTCCCACAACATTCGGATTTCCTCCAAGTACTCCAGCTAGCATACCCAGAGCCTCAGCAATTGCAGCATCATCTCTACCTCTTCCAGCCATCTCTATTCTGAAACCCAAACAAACTAAAACCATGAGTACTGATTGGTTACACAACACCTATACCGTACAGGGGAAACAGAATAATTACGACTCGACTCGACCGACTATGCTCTGATACCACTAATGTAACACCCTTCTAAATACCCCAAAATATTAATTAAAATAATAACATATCAATCAGAGTAATTATGCCCCGAAGGGTGTCACACAATCATTTCACAACAATTATCAAAATATCCTGTCATGCTCATTTATTAAATCAAAATAAGACTATTTTGCATAATTCGCAGCGGTTACAAAACATCGACATTCAAATCATGTACTACATTACATGTAAAGTTGAATCAACAACTAAATTAAAACATAGTCAAACATTCCCTCCCGATGTTACATCTACCAGAGCATGACCCACTAAGGACGACACTAGACTCCATAGCACTAGCTTCTACTCAACTCACTGCTCGTTACCTGAAAATTAGATGTAAGGGTGAGTTCCTCAATCAATATAATAAGCATTATAGAACAACATGTAATGCTAAGTAAATAACACATCAATTCACCCCAATCAGACTACGCACTCAGCAACGGCAATATCCGTTCAAACATCATATTCAACAGTAACATATAGCATATGTATAATCTCAACCATACTCAACATCAACAACACAACACATAACACACATATAATACTGGAATACATCCATTCATATTATATGCCATACATTCATTATGAAATGAGACTCCACACATGCGGTACCGACTATTCTTGAACATACAGTTCAAGCTCACCGATCCACTCCAGATACGGCTACTAAGCTCACCAGTCCCACTCATGTGAGATCTAATGACTCACTCACTAATTCCTCACCATGGGAATTAGCTACAGCCCCGAAGGCTAGACTATGCACACTAAGCATCTAGTATGCAAACATCAACAACAATTCCATAACAATTCACTCACTAATTCCTCACCATGGGAATTAGCTACAGCCCCACAGGCTATGCCATGCATGCTAATCATCTAGCAAATGCAGCATCAACAACATGCATAATATATACACTCACAACAATATACATATCATCATACATCATCAATATTTTATCACATAAGCATATCAGATCATGCCAAACAACAACCACAGTATTAGTACACTCTACTAATACCTATACTACTCCAAGCCACGGGAAATGATCCCTAATATGTCATACATCAGCTGAATTACACACTCAGCCTAAACAACCAGAAACTGCACAACAACAGCACAGAAAATTCACAATTCTGCCCATACGCGTATTGCCTATGTCCATACGCGTATTGCCCACGCCTGACCAAATCCATACGCGTAATGCCCACTCTCATACGCGTATTGCGCATTTCCTCGCCCAACCCATACGCGTATCACCTGTCCCATACGCGTATGCTACGCGTATCACTTCCCCATACGCGTACCACCAGAGACCATTTCACGTTCAAAATTTCATCTTCCTCATCCATACGCGTATTGCCTAGTGCCATACGCGTATTAGCCATCTCATACGCGTATTGCCTAGTGCCATACGCGTATGACCAGAGACCAGAACTCTCAGATCTGCAATGGCTTTCTCTGCTACGAGATCTACTCAAACCAACCTTCCACAGTCCAATTTCTACACAGAAATCATTCATATTTTCAACACAATTCGTATCTTATTCGATTACACAAAATTTGACACTTGTACATCTAATTCCTACGAATTCTTTCTCAATTATACCCCAATTTCGTTCATCCAAAGAGTTCACAATTCATCATGCATCAATCTAATCAGAGGTAAAACAATAGTTTCTTACTACCCAGTACATATCATTCCATAATACCCGTTAATCGATGATAAACCCCCTTACCTGAGTTAATCCAGCAATCTCTGAGCTCCAAGTTTTTCCTCTTCTCTTGCTCTGCCTTTTTGCCCTTTTTCCACTTTCAACCGCTTCTCTGTGTTTTCCTTTTCACGTGCCAACCCTTTTTACCAAAAAATGGGACTTTTTATTATTCCAATTTATTTTATTCCAATAATTATTATTCCAAAATAATAATAATAATAATTCAATTATCTAATTAAATTAATAAACATATTATTAACTTAATTTAAATAATTATTATATTATTATCGGGGTGTTACACAAGGAAGGGGCACCCTTCCTCTAGGCGCCTTAGTGTAAGGCTTAGGAAGAGGCGCCCTTCCTAATGGCGCCTATGCATAATTTAAGGAAGAGGCGCCCAAACCTTTGGCGCCTATGTTTTGCCAAGGGAATGGGCGCCTATGTTCAGTCTTAGGGCACAGGGAAAATTAGGGCACAGAGATTCTTGATTCCCTCTGTATTGAGTAATCTTTTCACTCTTCCCTCTGCAATCTTTTCACTCTTCCCTCTCCGTGGAAGTACAGTCAAGTCTGTTTTCAGTCTTTCCTTTGCGTGCAAGTATAGTCAAGTCTGTACAGACTATTATGAATTTATTAATGCATTGGCCAACTATTTATGTTGTGCGGTTGAACAAGATTTACAAATCATTTAGTTCAATTCCATTCAACACAATGTCTTCCACACAACAATATATGATCAGTGCACATGTTGACGGTGAAATATTTGATCATCAATTGTTCGATTTTTGTTTTCGAGACACACAGGTGACTCGTTTTACAATAAATCGACGATCAAATTTTTCACACCTAAAACAAAGAATAGAAAAGAAGTTGCAGTCCAATAATGTCGGTCAGATCATCTATAAAAATCCAGTTTGTTTTGCAGATAACCAGGTAAAATTTTATCAGAGGAAGATTCGAGATGATGATGATGTTCAACATATGTTTGGCAGTCATGAACAATCCGGTTATAACGATATAGAGTTGTATATATTACCACATCAACAACAGGAGTCCCAGTACATTAATCAGTCACAAGTGTTTTGTGAGACTGATGACGAACAAGTTGAGGTGAATGTTCCAGACGATGAAGAAGAGGAACCTGAGATCATCGTTGATTCGATGGTGAACGCTGAAGAGGAAGAGGAGGCAATACCAGTAGGTCATGTATATTGCCCACCCCAACACATGACAAGGTTAAATTTGGGTTCGGATGAACCTTCGGGAGATGTATGGTACAACCCTTACGTGCAAATGCAAGGATCTCTAAAACAAGGAGACACATTTCGCACAAAAGAGGAATGTGTAAAAGCCATAAAAAAATTCCACATGGAACTATCAGCAGATTTCAGAGTTGACAGAACTGACGCATTGAGGTATAAAATTTATTGTCCGAATGAGCACTGTCTTTTTAAGTTGTCAGCTTCGTACAGGAAGAGGAAGGAGTCTTGGGAGATTGGATCAATGGGTCCAGATCACACATGCATCCTGACCAACCCAATGCAGGATCATCGTAAATTAATCTCCCAACTAATATGCGATGAAATATTGTCTGTCATTGCCGATAATCCGTCTTTAAAGGTGAGTACAATAATCTCGCATATTAGGGCAGAGTACAACTACACACCATCATATAGGAAGGCATGGATAGCTAGAACAAAAGTTGTTGAAAAAGTGTTTGGCAATTGGGAGGAATCTTACAAACAACTTCCAAAATACATGTTCGCTCTAAAACACTATGCTCCCGGTACAATTTTCAAGATGGAAACATTGCCCGCATATACACCAAATGGTACATGTGCTGTTGGAAATAGAATATTTCACCGTCTATTTTGGGCGTATCAACCGTGTATCACAGGTTTTTCTTTCTGTAAACCAATTATACAAATTGATGGTACATGGTTGTATGGAAAATACAAAGGAAAGTTATTGATGGCAGTGGCACAAGATGGGAACAACAATATTTTTTCGATCGCCTTTGCCTTAGTTGAAGGGGAGACAGCTGAGGGATGGAGTTTTTTCCTAAGAAATCTCCGATTGCACGTAGCACCTCAACCTAACTTGTGTTTGATCTCTGATAGACACCCCTCAATCATCAGTGCATATAATAACATTGACAATGGCTGGCAAAATCCTCTTTCGACGCATGTGTTTTGTATTAGACATATTGCTCAGAATTTCATGCAAGAAATCAAAGATAAGACGTTGCGTAAGAAGGTTGTCAATGCAGGTTACGCATTGACGGAACCTTCTTTCAAACACTACCGCGACGAAATAAGATTGTCGAACGAAGATGCGGTTCGGTGGATCGATAGTATTCCGTTGGAGAAGTGGACTAGGGCATACGACGGCGGACAACGTTGGGGCCACATGACAACAAATCTTGTGGAATCAATGAACTCTATCTTCAAAGGAATTCGTAACCTACCAATAACCGCTTTGGTGCAAGCTACATATTTCAGGCTTGGGGCGTTGTTTGAAACCAGACGCTCAAAATGAAGCTCCGTGTTGCAATCTGAACAGTTGTTTAATGATGCTTCAATGAAATTCATCAAACATGAAGCTGCCAAAGCAAACACACACGTGGTTACGGTATTTGACCGAACAAAAGGTTGGTTTAGTGTTGCCGAGTCCATAGATCACAATGAGGGCATGCCAATGGGACAGTACAGAGTTGAATTAGATAGAGGTTGGTGCGACTGCGGAAGGTTCCAAGCCTTCCGTACCCCCTGCTCCCATGTCATAGCGGCGTGCTCAAAGGTTCGAAGAGATCCATCCTACTTGCTATCTGAAGTTTACAAAGTCGCCAGCCTTTCAAATGTTTATAAAATTAGTTTTTCAGTAGTGGCAAAAGAGGATTATTGGCCAGAATATCAAGGGGACATCATCTGGCACAACGAAGTTATGCGAAGGAAGAAAAAGGGTCGCCCTAACAGCACCCGAATTCGAACCGAAATGGATACGGCGAACAAAATGGTTAGACTATGTAGTTCATGCCGTCAACCAGGTCACAATCGTAATAACTGTCCTAGTGTTAGAACTAGTACAACTAGATAAATTCAGATGTACGTCTATTGCTATATATGGAAACTTAAATTTATTTCAAAGTACCTCTGTTGCAATATATGGAAAATTAATTTTACTTCATAGTAGACGGCTGTGACGAAAAGACAGTTGTTAATAAAAAATAACACAAACAATTAAAACAACTAGAATACAAAAACTATGCGATTACAACCATCAAAACAATTTTGAACATGTACTGCATCATCCTACGAGCGTCTTGGTCGGTCTTAATATCCACCCATTCACGCACTTCTCCGCTTTGGTTGAACGTGGACACAAGTCATTGTATTCTTCTAATCCGTTCACCCTCTCCAATTTCTCCCTCTAACCAACTATACAACGTTCGATTAAGACGTCCAAACGTATCTGTGTTCCAAAGTCGAACCTGTATCGGAGCCGCAACGGCAGAAAATATTACATCAGCATTTCGTTTTTGAATATATCTAGACATTGTTAAAACAAAGAAAATTAAAAATGGTGGTTGCACTAGACTAGAAGATGAGTTTGAGTGAAAATATAGACTGAAAGATGAATTTGACTGAAAATTTGTATACAAGGTGATCGTATTTATAGAGGCGATAAATCCGCCAACAGACACACAAGACACACAGAAGTGGCACCTAAAAAACACACAAAACCACCTAAAAAAACACACAGAGACGCCAACCCTAGGGCAAACACACAGAGGCGCCAACCCTAAGGGCGCCTCCCTTAGTGGGAGGCTAAGGCGCCAACTCTAGGGGCGCCTCCCTTATGGATGGTTCAACTAGGGCGCCTAGCCCATGGGCGCCTGCCTTTAAGGCTCCTAAAATTTTTAAGGGATGCGCCAACTCCTCCGGCGCATCCCTTAAAAAACATGGTTACTTTGGGAAATTTTTTGAAATCCTGGTTATTATCGTATTTTATTTCTAAAACATGGTTATTTTTAAAAAAAAATTCACTCATAGCGGTGTTCGAGAATTTGCTTCAAAATGAACTTGCCACCACTTTTGGAATTAATTGAAGGCTCAAGGCAGTGGTGCAAGGACGGATCCAGAGGTATCGGTGGGGAGGCTAATAAAAATTAATTGATCCTCTATCTATCTCATAAAAATATATTTTTTATATTTTTTCTTATCTCAAAATAAATTTTTATTTAGAATACCAATACAATATTTATTATAAAATAAAATCATTTTCAATAACTCTATTAACTATAATAAATAAGATTTTTAGTAAATCATACTAATGTTATTATTATAATTATTACATTTAATCATTTTCTTAAAAAGTTGTGGAGAGCTAGAATAAAACACTTATTATGAGATGGAGGGATTAAATGATACATAAAAAATAATTATAAATATTAATGTCTTTTAATAAAGTAAGATAGTTTCATAATACATTTTTTATATCATAAATGTTCAATGTTGGAAGTAGAGTTGATCAGAAAATATGGATTCAGTGGTGTGGTAGTTTGAGATTTCCAATGCGGTGGAGTTGAGGCTGACTTGTAAGGTTAAAATTTCAATGCTCAAATTGATATGAGAGTGAAACTGTAGAGTTGTAATGGAAAAAATTTGAATACATGAGAAATTATGTGTTGTCCACTTTAAATAAGAGAAATAGTTGGTAACTAAATGTGTGTTGGGAGGCGTGAGATACTGTTAACCATCATATTGATCTAGATGGTTGGGAGAGCACTTGCTAGAGGAATTACCTATTCGGAGGAAGAAAAAAGTCCAACTGTTATGCGTTAAATGTTGTCTCGCACCGTTATTGGGTCTTCATATCTTTTGGCCTCGTGGACGGCGCGAAATAATTTTCCCCCAAGCTCTTGTTTTTACTTTGTAGGACGAGAGTTTGTGACATGTACCTTTATACGACCACACAATTCGTGGATGTGAACATCTTTGACGGGATGTCTGTCATACCTCAATTTTATCATACCATCTATTTATTTGTTTTTCATATGCTTTGCATTGTAACCTATACTAGTCTCGCATTCACATTTGCATCTATAATAAGTCATTTGACATTTGGTCATGAACATTCATTTTTAGCCTTCATGAATAATTTTAAGGTCTTCATGCCTATGTTTACATCTTGAGTTATAGGACACTTGCATCATTCTTGCATTTAAACATAGTTTAATATCTGTCATGTTCCATTTTTAGTCAACCAATGCATTCATCATTTCATACATGTGTGTGTGTGTTTTGCATCTATTGTTGGTCTTTTTTGTTAGTTGATCAAGACTTAGTGATTCCATAAATCATTAAGGTTTGAATGATAAAATTTTGTTCTAAAAATATCTTTGGCATTCTTCAACTCAAAATAATTAAAAAGGAGAGGCTTTTCATTTGAAGTATTTTGCATTTGAGTGTTTTAAGTCAATAGTCCATTCATTGATTTTAAAATAAGTTTCTTCAAATCTTGTATCATTTCACATAATAGAGTAAAATACAAAAAAAAAGGAAATTAATAAAAAAAATGTTCTAAAAATGATTTAAATTGAAAAGAATGTATTTTACATATTCATCTTTACATTTTCATTGAGTACAAAAGGAATTTAAAAATACAAAAGGAAAAGAAAGGATTACATTTTGTTCATTGGTTTTGGCCCATCCACACAAACTTTCCCTCATCTCATACTCTCATGCCATATACATCATCTCACCATGCTCATATACACGCCCTACATACATAACCAAGCATCACAAATGAGGTGAAAAAGCACACACAGACAACACATGTACAACGTCATCAAATGTTCAACATACATAGTTTATAATCAACATACATCAAATGAAAGTGAATAAAAAAAACACAAAAAGAAGCAGCAAACATGTGCACTCAAGACATCATACAAACTAACTCAACCATGGCCAAACGTGTGAGCAAACAAACAATTTAACATCCATCATCTATCATTAACATCATACCACATACATACATTAAACTAAAAATATTTTGTTATTACTTCATGTTTATTACGGGCTTAATTATATGATTTGTATGACTTGGACTGTGGATTTGAGGACTTTACACATATGGTTTCAATTTAGGGATTTGTTGTGATCGGTATTTTTGTTGGTTGTTTGGTGAAATCAGAGGTGGATTTGTACTCAAGGGTGTATTTTAGATTAGGTTGGTGTTTAAACTTTTGGTGTTTGGTTGATTTTTTAGAATTATGGGTTTAGACTCATGAACACCACTGTCGCTTTCATGAGTTGTTCTTCATGGCCACAGTGATAGATCGTGTTTGGCTCCCTCCCCCTAACAATTTAGACCTTACGTGCTAGGCCTTGTTGGACCTCAGTTTGTTATCTGCACACCATTTTTTCTAATTATTGTTGTTTTTTTGCTAATGTTTGGACCTTGGGCCATGCTAATTTCATGTTACTAACTCCGTAGTGTAACACCCCGATAAAATAAGATAATTATTTAAATTGAGTTAATAATATATTTATTAATTTAATTAAATAATTGGAATTTTTATATTATTGGAATTACTATTATTGGGTTATTATTTTATTGGAATAAAAGTTGGAAGTTAGAAAAAGGTCCCATTTAGTAAAAGGGTTTATTTTTCACGTGAAAAGGAAAAAGGAGACAGAAAAGTGGAAAAAGGGCAAAGAGAGCCAGAGAACAAGGGTTGAAGAGGGAAAAAGCTTGAAGCTCAGAGATTTGCCGGATTAACTCAGGTAAGGGGGGTTTATCATCGTTTAATGGGTATTATGGGATAATATGTCATGGGTAGTGATAAACCATTGATTGATCTCTGAATTGGATGATTATGATGAAATTGTGAAATATTGGATGAACGAAATTGGGTTATGATTGAGAGGAATTCGTAGGAATTAGATGTAAAAATGTTAGATTTTTGTGAAATCGAATAGGGTATGATTCGTGTTAGATGATATGAACGATTATTGTGAAAAATTGGACTGTGGAAGGTTGAATTGGATAGATCTCGTAGCAGAGAAAGCCATAGCAGATCTGGAAGTCTGGTTTCTGGTCATACGCGTATGGCACTAGGCAATACGCGTATGAGATGGCATGGTACGCGTATGGCACTAGGCAATACGCGTATGGATGAGGAAGATGATGTTTTGAACGTAGTTTGGTCTCTGTTGGTACGCGTATGGGGAAGTGATACGCGTAGCATACGCGTATGAGATAGGTGGTACGCGTATGGGAATTGGCTGAGAAATGGGCCATACGCGTATGGGGTTAGGCAATACGCGTATGGGCAGGATTGTGATTTTCCTGAGCTGTTGTTGTGCAGTTTTTAACTGTTCAGCTGAGTAACGTAATGCAGATGATGTATGATATATTAGGGATCATTTCCCGTTGTTTTGAGTAGTATAGGTATTAGTAGAGTGTGCTAATACTGTGGTTGTTATTTGGCATGATATGATATGCTTATGTGATAAAATACTGCTGATGTGTGATAGTATGCGTGATGCTGTGAATGTATCAGTTATGTGTGCATTGGTGAATAGACTGTTTTATGGCTTAGAGTGTGAGCATATATCTATTCTTGAATTGTTGTTGATGATGTAGCATTGCTAGGTGATTAGCATGCATGTTGTGGCCTTTATGGTGGTAGCTAATTCCCATGGTGAGGAATTAGTGATGAGTTATTGTGGATTGTTGTTGATGTTTGCATGCTAGGTGATTTAGCGTGCATAGCATAGCCCTTGGGGTGGTAGCTAATTCCCATGGTGAGGAATTAGTGATGTGAGTCACTAGGTCTCAAATGAGTGGGACTAGTGAGCTTGGTAGCCGTACCTGGATTTGGTCGGTGAGGTTGAACTATATGTTCACGAGTAGTCGGTACCGCATGCATGGAGTCTCATTGCATAATATATGTATGTATGGCGTATAATATGAATGGATGTATTCCAATATTATACGTGTGTTTTATGGTTATTTTGAGTTTGAGTATGATGATGGTGACGATTATGAGTTGATATTGCCGTTGCTGAATATGTGTAATCTGATTAGGGTAATGATATGTGTTATATTACTTAGCATTACATGATATTTTATAATGCTTATTATATCGATTGAAGGACTCACCCTTACAACTATGTTTTCAGGTAACGAGCAGTGATTGAATAGAAGCTAGTCCTGGGAGTCTAGTGTAGTTCTTAGAGGGTCATGCTCTGGTAGATGTAACATCGGGATGGGATGTTTTACTATGTTTTCTTTTGGTTGTTGAACAACTTTACATGTAATGTAGTACATGATTTGAATGTTGTTATTTTGTATCCGCTGCGAATTATGCAAAAGTGTCCTATTTTGATTGAATAAATGAGCATGACAGGATATATTGATGATTGGTGTGAAATGATTGTGTGACACCCTTCAGGGTATAATTACTCTGATTGATATTTTTATTATTTTAATTAAATCTTTGGGGTATTTTAGAAGGGTGTTACACGTAGCCCCATGATTCTAACTCACACCCCTTTGATTTCATTTAATTTCTTTTACCATTTCATTTATTTTATTAATTATTTTAATTAAATAAATAAATGATAAATAAAATAAATATTTTCAATAAATTAAAACCCTTGATCTAACGTTAAGTGATATTTTTTTCAAAACTCATTTATTTTCGATTAATTTCAAATTAACGCGAATCAAACCTCGATTTTTATCGAGTGCATTTTCCTAAGTCAAAATAAAAACACTTAATCACTTTTGAATATCTTTTTACTTCCTTTCTCGCCCCCGTGCGATCAAAAACTTTTTTACAAAAGAACATTGTTTAGTTCGTTCTACCGCGATCCAAATAAAGGCCTTAAGCCTCCAATTGCGAGCACAAGCAACGTTTAACCTCTAAAGCGCGACCTAAACATTAGTTCAATAACATCAACCCACCAATATATAGTTTTCTACGAAGAGCTAAGTTGCTTTGAACTCATCATTGTACCTGAGGATACATAGGAGTGAGATCCGCAATCTCGTAAAGCATCCTAATAAAAACCTTTTTGTGACCCCTTTTCTTTTCCTTTTTGAACTTTTAATCACTCGAAGAAACAAAATCATGTAAAATAACATTTTAATGGAAAATCTACTAAATGGTTCCCATTGAGTACAACATATGTGAGAGGTGTTAATACCTTCCACTCGTATAATCGACTCCTGAACTTGAATTTGATTGCGATGACCATTTTCTCTTTCTTTTGAGGGTTTTATCGATATTTTCCCTTCCCTTATTTGGAATAAATAAATTTTGGTGACTCTATTTTATCATTGCGAGCGTGCGATGCGCTCGTAGGTCGTATTTTTCATGATGTGATAATTGACGACTCTGCTGGGGACATTACTCCTGTAAGAGAGATTCCAACCTAATTTGGTTAAATTTGTGATTAAAATGTTGGCTTTGTTTAATTGTTTTCTTCTATCTGTTTTATTTTATTATATGTTATCATTGCTGCTTGTTCAGATGATACTATGAGGCTCTTTGATTATTGGCACTTTGTGAGATAGGCTCTACACCCTAGTTCGAGAAAACCTTAGGATTAAGATGGTGGTTGTGTAGTATTAGACTGCGAGGTGTATGCCTCTTTGGGATGGTACGAAGATCCTGCCTAGAGTAGATTCTCTTGAAGGTATTATTTTCTGATGAGTTTTCATCGCGGCGATAATATTTTCAAGTAGAATCGATGACTCTAGGGACCTTTTTTAGAACCTTTGAGTCAATGGTTATGTAGTATCGACCTGTAAGATATATGTCTCATGGGGTTGATACAAAGATCTCACCTAGGAGAGATCATCTTAAGGGTATCATTGTCTGATGAGTCTTTGTCAAGGCGAAGATATTCTCGAGAAGGGTCTATGACTCTAGGAACCTATAACCGTAGAACCTACC
This sequence comes from Lathyrus oleraceus, assembly GCF_024323335.1. Taxonomy (NCBI): domain Eukaryota; kingdom Viridiplantae; phylum Streptophyta; class Magnoliopsida; order Fabales; family Fabaceae; genus Lathyrus; species Lathyrus oleraceus. Next base: position 138,736,167 of record NC_066580.1, read on the forward strand.
TACGAGGTTCCATTAATCAGAGATACTTGTTCATTCTCCTATCTGTTACCATTGATTTACCTAAACATGATTTGCATGTGATCCTGGATCATGCATATGAAGGAGAATTGCCATCCAAGGCGCAGCGGAATTTAAAAATTTCTCCATTTAGCGATCCTTACGAATGGGCATGATCAGTGATAGAATCGTTACCTCTTGTGGCGATTCAAACCTTTGGTGCAGATCTCTGATAATGATCAAGACCTTTGATACAGATCCATGGGGCGATCACGAACGTTGAACGATGACAACGTCTCTACTCAGTCCACACGAACAGATTCCTTCAATCGCAGTGCTAGCTGTTATGAATTAAGGCTTTGAGTGAGAGAAAGAGGGAAACAAAATTCCAAGTCTCTACTTGAATTTCTGTCTGAGTGGATTGGAGTGACAATGCTTCTACCCAAGGGGTTCTATTTATAGAACCACTTGTGTGGGCTTCAAGCTAAAAAAGCCCACTTAAGTGTATTTTGGCCCATATCTTATAATATGCCGAAAATCACTTAAGTATTTGGTACCTTACCATATTTCGTCTCCCACTTAAGTGCACCGTACCTTACGGTGTTCTTTAGTTACTCTATCTCTCATTAATCCGTCTTTTGTGTGTGACCCTATAGGTTTTCGCGGCGTTGGCAATTATATTAAATCACGCATTTAACATAATAAACAGTGAGCGGTATGTAGCAACACATCACTGCTACCCAAGTCACGAAAATGTCATGTGATCTGACAAAACCTCCTTTGATAATAATTATGTGTATAATTATCCCTTTGCCCTTATGTCTATATTGAACACAAGGTATAGACCGTGTCACCCTTGTCCAGTTCAATATTGGGCCCATAGACATTTATCCTGTTACGCAGGATTGGAAAATTCCATCTAGGACACTCATGTCCCTCAGCATGCTTCGTGGAGTACCCATCAACTGTCTTTATGGTTATCCAGTTACGGACAACGTTGGATCAGCAATAAATCACTCGACTCTACATCTAGGATCCATAGTGGTTTCAGGTCGAAGAGTGGTATAGACTATTATCACCATGAGAATAACTTATGACACTTTGCATAACTTTCTATATAGTATTCTCATAGCGGGTCAATCCGGTATAAATATTACTCCTAATATTCATACCTATGTTTAAGACTTGATAACTCTTTATCCATGATCCATGAGATGTGATCATCAGTCTACAAACATAATAGTCTTAATGCTTTAATGTTATCCTACTTCACATTAAAGCTCGACTACGGATACTTTAAGAACAGTGCCCTTATGTTTAATGTGTTCTCATGATTAAGTCACACTTAATACATTAAACGAACTATCTATTCTAAGGACTTTATTAATCAACCATAATAAAGAAAATGCCTTTTATTATTAATAAATAATTCAATACAAGTACCAAAAGTATTGGCCTCTAGGGCTTACACCAACAATCTCCCACTAGCACTAGAGCCAATCAGACATACCCCGTATGCCCATTGATCTAGTATGGCCATCATGCTTCTGCTGCGCAAGAGGCTTTGTCAGTGGGTCAGCTATATTATCAAGTGTAGGTACTTTACATATTTTCACATCTCCTCTATCTATTATCTCTCGAATGAGATGATAACGCCTAAGTATGTGTTTGGATCGTTGGTGAGATCTAGGCTCCTTAGCTTGTGCGATAGCACCATTGTTATCACAATAGAGACCAATGGGATCCACAACGCTAGGGACTATGCCAAGTTCACTAATGAACTTCCTGATCCAAACAACTTCCTTTGCTGCACTTGAGGCAGCAATATACTCGGCCTCGGTTGTAGAATCAGCAATTGTATCTTGCTTCGAACTTTTCCAGCTCACAGCGCCACCGTTCAAGCAAAACACATAACCAGATTGCGATCTAAAGTCATCCTTATCTGTCTGGAAGCTAGCATCAGTGTAACCAATTACAGCCAACTCTTCCTGACCTCCATATATCAAGAATGATTCCTTAGTCCTTCTCAAGTACTTAAGGATATTCTTAACAGCTACCCAATGGGCATCACCAGGATCAGATTGGTACCTACTCGTTGCACTTAAAGCATACGAGACATCTGGTCGAGTACATAACATGGCATACATGATAGATCCTATTGCAGATGCATATGGAATCTTATTCATGCGTTCCCTTTCTTCCTTAGTTGAAGGGGATTGTGTTTTTGATAGACACAGACCATGTTGCATAGGTATGAATCCTTTCTTGGAATCATGCATATTAAAGCGTCTCAGCACTTTGTCTATGTATGTACTCTGACTTAGGCCAAACAGTTTTTGTGATCTATCTCTATAGATTCTGATTCCTAATATATAGGCTGCTTCACCTAGGTCCTTCATAGAAAAGCATTTCCCCAACCAAGTCTTTACTTGTTGCAGGGTAGGGACATCGTTTCCAATGAGTAATATGTCATCTACATATAACACCAGGAATACGATCATGCTCCCACTAACCTTCTTGTAGACACAAGGCTCATCTTCGTTCTTGATGAATCCATATTGTTTTACCGTTTCATCAAAACAAAGATTCCAGCTTCTGGAAGCTTGCTTCAATCCATAGATTGATCTTTGTAGCTTACACATCTTATGGGCTTCTTCAGGTATGTCAAATCCTTCAGGCTGTGTCATGTACACATCCTCAAGAAGATTCCCATTAAGGAAAGCAGTTTTGACATCCATCTGCCATATTTCATAATCATGATATGCAGCGATAGCAAGTAAAATCCGAACAGATTTAAGCATTGCAACTGGTGAAAAGGTTTCATCATAGTCAACACCATGAATTTGTTTATATCCTTTTGCAACCAGTCTTGCCTTATAGGTATGTACCTTACCATCCATGTCAGTCTTCTTTTTGAAGATCCACTTGCATCCTATAGGATTAACTCCTACAGGAGGCTCTACCAAGTTCCAAACTTGGTTCGTGTACATGGAATCTATTTCGGATTTCATGGCCTCTAGCCACTTCTCAGACTCGGGACCAGTTATGGCCTCTTGGTAGGTCACATGCTCATCTTGATCCATGAGTAATACATCACCTTGATCTGTTATGAGATATCCATATCTCTCAGGTAGGTGACGTATCCTGCCTGACCTACGCCGGTCTTGTTCTACTTGAGCAGGTTGCTCTTCCACAACCATTTGTGTTTCCTGCTCTAATTCCTCCATAGGTGTATCGGTGCTTTGTGATTCTTGAATTTCTTCAAGCTCTACTTTCCTCCCACTGGTTCCTTTGGAAATAAAATCCTTTTCTAGGAAAACTCCAGTTCGAGCGACAAACACTTTGCCCTCAGAAGGATTGTAGAAGTAATATCCTCTTGTTTCTTTAGGATACCCCACAAATAAGCATTGGTCAGATTTGGGCTCAAGCTTAGTTGAAATTTGTCGTTCCACATAAACTTCGCAACCCCAAATCTTCATGTAAGACATATGTGGTCTCTTACCACTCCATATCTCATATGGTGTCTTATCAACCTTTTTGGATGGAACACGGTTAAGTGTGTAAGCTGCGGTCAACAACGCATGTCCCCAAAAGGAGTTTGGAAGATCGGCTTGACTCATCATGGATCGGACCATGTCCAACAGGGTTCAATTTCTTCTCTCAGACACACCATTCCATTGGGGTGTTCCAGGAGGAGTGAGTTGGGATAGGATCCCACACTCTTTCAGATGGTCATCAAACTCTAGGCTTAAATATTCACCACCTTGATCTGATCGAAGAGCTTTAATATTCTTACCTAGTTGGTTTTGTACTTCATTCTTGAATTCTTTGAACTTTTCAAAGGACTCTGATTTGTGTTTCATTAAATACACATAACCATATCTACTGAAATCATCAGTGAATGTGATGAAGTACTGAAAACCTCCTCTGGCTGATATGTTCAGTGGACCACATACATCAGTATGTATGAGGGCCAAAAGATCATTTGCTCTTTCACCTTTTCCTTGAATGGAGACTTTGTCATCTTTCTAATTAAACAAGATCTGCATGTCTCATATGATTCATAATCAAAAGAGTCCAACAGTCCATCTTTATGGAGTTTGGAAATGCGTTTCTCATTTATGTGGCCTAATCGACAATGCCAAAGGTAAGTTGGATTTAACTCATTAGGTTTCATCCTTTTAGTATTAATGTTATAAATAGGCATTTCAAGATCAATGACATATAGTCCATTGTTCATTTGCGCAGTTGCATAGAATATATCATTCAAATAAATTGAACAACAATTGTTCTTTATTATGAATGAAAAACCGAACTTGTCCAAACAAGAAACGGAAATAATATTCCTGCTAATTGTTGGTACATAATAACAGTTCTCTAACTGAATTATTAAACCACTAGGTAAAGTCAATTCATAAGTTCCTACGGCTAAGGCAGCAACCTTTGCTCCATTACCAACTCGTAGGTCGACTTCACCTTTTGCCAATTTTCTACTCCTTTTTAGTTCTTGCACATTTGTACAAATGTGAGAACTGCATCCAGTATCTAATACCCATGATGTAGAAGTAGATAAATTAATTTCAATAACAAAAATACCTGAAGTTGGAGTCTCTACTCCATTCTTCCTATCTTCCAGGTACTTTGGCTAGTTCCTCTTCCAGTGTGCGGTCTTACCGCAATGGAAGCAGGTGCCTTCCTTTTCTATGCTTCCACTAGGCTTCAAAGCAGCACTAGTGGGTTTGGGTTTGGCAACTTCCTTGCCTTTCCCTTTATCATGTTTGAGGACAATCCTCATGTCTCGGTACTAATCCAGAAAATTTGTCCCAGACAATTTTTCCTTGTCAAGGTTTGATCGCAATATGTTGTTAGAGGTGTTTGTTGTCATGGTAATCTACACAAGGATTAATGAAAATATAAGTATCATTGACATATTTAATTAGGCCTTTAATTAAACATGCTCCCACTATTTTATTCAAAACAAATGACCCTCATCATTTGATTCGGAAAATCCCGTTGGAAGATTTTCTAGTGGGTCGAGATCCATATTTCACTTTGTTCTAAGTCCGCGTAGGCGGATTACACAAAACTAGGTTATTTTAGGTAGGAACTCCTTCCAATTGTATCTCATACAACTCTCGAAAATTTCAGTTGGGTGAATAACTCCTTATTCTAATCCATCATATGGATTATTCCCAACTCTTGCTTCTAAACATATATATAATCTTATTATAATTTGTTTAGTTAAGTTTGACCCATTGTTTTAACAGTTGGATATTACAATTATCCCATCGCACCTTACTAATATATAGATCATGCACCTCGCGTAGGCGAAACCTACATTATCCATTACTAGTCTTGATGAGTGTTAAAACTTGGAAAGCATAAACTTAATATTTAATTTGAGGGAATTGCAATTTTTCTGATCTCACCGGCTTGTTTATCATATAAACCGTCTCTCACATGCATCAACATACATACAAACATAATGAAACAGTTATGGCCCCTAGCGCAATTGTTCTCCCAAGCCATTGAGAGAACCTAAGCTAACCTAACAACAATCTAAGCTTCTCCAAGCAAGATCTTCAAGGTTGTCCTCCTTTGGTACTGACTTCTTTGCTTTCTTCATATCATTACATTACATAAAAGAAACTCGTTTTACATACGAGGGAGTGAGATGAGAAAAGAAGTTACATTTGGGAGATTAAGAGAGAGGCACGACACGCAGGTCGTATTTTAAAATCCAAAGCAGAATAAAGGAAAACTAAGGCCATAACCGATCACCACAAGACAATAATAAACACTTTATTATTATTATTATTAATTCCTTTAATTAATTAAAATCAAATTAAATTTCGACGATCGATCACACTACGCAGAGTTAGCCGGGGGTCCGCTGCTCGAAAATTTTAATGAATAATTCATTTAAAATTGACGTCGTTTTTCGTACCAACACTTGATACTTCAAAGCACTCTTTCTAGCCGAACGGGTGAATTTTTCCTTGCGTTAACCGGTTAACCATATGCGTTAACCGGTTAACACTGTTTGAAAATTTTTAGAAAATTATTTTCTGCCTTGCGTTAACCGGTTAACCATATGCGTTAACCGGTTAACACTGTTGAAAAATTTCTTGGAAAACTATTTTCCTCCTTGCGTTAACCGGTTAACCAAATACGTTAACCGGTTAACACTGTTTGAAAATTAAAAAAATTTATTTCGCATTACGTTAACCGGTTAACCATACGCGTTAACCGGTTAACACTGTTCGGAAAAGTGTTTAGAACACACAACTCTTGTGCAATCAAACCCCAATCGCATAACTCTCTGACAATACAACCCTTGTGCCGTCACTAACCCTGATACACCAATTTCAGACCGTCAAACACATCTCGATTGTTAATTCAGTATGATTGATCAACACGTCATTGCTTCACCATACTAATGTCGGATCAAGAAGCAAACGACCATTGATCGCTCAAAGGAAAACAATCATTGAGGGTTTGAATGAACGAGATGAGAACACTATATCATATATAATGTATTTTGCATCAGGATTACATATATCACATATATGTAACTTGATCGATCTCAATTTAACCTTTGATTCATTCTGTCTTTAATCATATTATTACAGAACAAAAACAGTTATCAGATTCATGGTTTCGTAAGTGGCTCTGATACCACTGAAGGAGAATTGCCATCCAAGGCGCAGCGAAGTTTAAAATTTTTTCCATTTAGTGATCCTTACGAATGGGCATGATCAGTGATAGAATCGTTACCTCTTGTGGCGATTCATGTAACACCCCGATAATAATATGGTAATTATTTAAATTAAGTTAATAATATATTTATTAATTTAATTAGATAATTGGATTATTATTATTATTATTGGAATAATAATTATTTGAAAATATATATAAGCTGGAATAAGTAAAAAGAGTTCATTTTGGGAAATAAGGTTTTCACGTGAAACTCAGAGAAGCGGCTGAAAGAGGCAGAGCAAGAGGAAGAGCAAGGGCAAAGGTTGGAGAACGGAAAAGCTTGAAAGCTCAAAGTTGCCGGATTAACTCAGGTAAGGGGGGTTTATCGTCGTTTAATGGGTATTATGGGTTAGCATGTAATGGGTAGTGATAAGCCGTTGAATTGACCCTAATTGGAATTTGTCGAATGCTGAATAATTGTGTTGGATAAGTTGTTTTGAAACTGAAATTGAATCCGTAATTGTGTGAGTCGTGTTTTCCCGAACGTATAGCTTTTTACGGAATTGGAATCGGAGGTCCGGAAGTCCTCTAACGGCGGAAAATGCGGAGAATTCTGCATTCTGCTTTGTGTTAGCGCAGGAACTGCTGTTTTGTCTGCGTTAACCGGTTAACCCAGGGTGTTAACCGGTTAACACTGTTAGGAATTGTGAAGTATTGCTTTTTGCTTGCGTTAATCGGTTAACCCAGGGCGTTAACCGGTTAACACTGTTGTGATTTGTGAAAATTGCTGTTCTGTCTGCGTTAACCGGTTAACCCAGGGCGTTAACCGGTTAACACTGTTGAGTTTTGCCAGAAAGCGTGTTCTGTGTTGCGTTAACCGGTTAACCCAGGGCGTTAACCGGTTAACACTGTTGGAAATTGGAAAAATTGATATTTTAATGTTGTGAACATAATTGGTGATTGGCCTATATCGGTGTGTGATATAGTAGGGATTATTTCCCGTTGTTTTGAGTAGGATAGGTGTTAGTAGAGTGTGCTAATACTGTGACTGAATTATTTGGCATGACATAATATGATTATGTGATAAATATGCTGATGATGTGTGAAAATATGCATAATGTTGTGAATGTATATATTATGTATGTAATTGTGGATGGACTGTTTTATGGCTTAGAGTGTGAGCATATGTCCATTGTGGATTGTTGTTGATGTTGCATGCTAGGTGATTTGGCATAGCATAATGTGGCCTTTATGGTGGTAGCTAATTCCCATGGTGAGGAATTAGTGATGTTAGTCATTTTGGACTGTTGTTGATGTTTGCATGCTAGGTGATTAGCGTGCATAGCATGGCCCTTGGGGTGGTAGCTAATTCCCATGGTGAGGAATTAGTGATGTGAGTCACTAGGTCTCAAATGAGTGGGACTAGTGAGCTTGGTAGCCGTACCTGGATTTGGTCGGTGAAGTTGAACTATATGTTCACGAATAGTCGGTACCGCATGCATGGAGTCTCATTGCATAATGTATGTATGGCGTATAATATGAATGGATGTATTCCAATATTATACGTGTGTTTTGTGTTGGTGTTGAGTATGAATTGAGATTATAAGTGTGCTTTATGTTGGTGTTGAGTATGATGTTTGAGTTGATGTGCCGTTACTGAATGTGTGTTGTGATTAGGGTGATGAAATGTGTTAAATTACTTAACATTGCATGATATTTTATAATGCTTATTATATCGATTGAGGAACTCACCCTTACAACTATTTTTCAGGTAACGAGCAGTGATTGAGTAGGAGCTAGTGCTTGGAGTCTAGTGTAGTTCCTTAGTGGGTCATGCTCTGGTAGATGTAACATCGGGATGGGATGTTTTAATTGTTTTATTGTTGGTTGTTGAACCAGTTTACATGTAATGTGTTACATGTTTTGCATGATTGATTTGATTTCTATCCGCTGTGAATTATGCAATGTTTATTTTGATTAAATAAAGAGCATGACAGTTATTTTGGTGAATGGTGTGAAGTGATTGTGTGACACCCTTAATTGCATATCTACTCTGATATATATTTGTTGTTTTAATTAAATATTTGGGGTATTTTAGAAGGGTGTTACATTAGTGGTATCAGAGCATAGTCGGTCGAGTCGAGTCGTAATTATTCTGTTTCCCCTGTACGGGATAGGTGTTGTGTAACCCTATCAGTACTTATTGTTTTAGCTTGTTGGGTTTTCAGAATAGAGATGGCTGGAAGAGGTAGAGACGATGCTGCGATTGCTGAGGCTCTGGGTATGCTAGCTGGAGTACTTGGAGGGAATCCGAATGTGGTGGGAATGGGAGCTGCTCGTCAACTGAGTGAGTTCCAGAAGAACAATCCTCCAATGTTCAAGGGAGCATACGATCCAGATGGTGCTCAGAAGTGGTTGAAGGAGATCGAGAGGATCTTCCGAGTGACTGAGTGTGCCGATAACCAGAAGGTCAAGTTCGGTACGCATATGCTGTCAGAAGAAGCTGACGATTGGTGGGTTGCTACCCGCACTGAGTTGGAATCTGCAGGAAATGCTGAGATCACTTGGGCTGTGTTCAGAGAGAGATTCCTGAGGAAGTATTTTCCAGAGGATGTCAGAGGAAAGAAAGAGATAGAGTTCTTGGAATTGAAGCAGGGCAATCGGTCTGTTACTGAGTATGCTGCTAAGTTCACTGAGCTGTCGAAGTATTACACTCCCTATAATGAGGCTGCTGGAGAATTTTCGAAATGTGTGAAGTTTGAGAACGGGTTATGTCCCGAGATCAAGCAGGCTATTGGATATCAGCGGATTAGAGTGTTTTCTGATTTGGTTGACTGTTGCAGGATTTTTGAACAGGATTCCAAAGCCAGAGCGGAGAGCTATCAGCAGAGAGTTGATAGAAAAGGCAAGAATCAGAATGATCGTGGGAAACCGTATGCAGCTGGCAAGGGTTCCCAGAGGCAGAGTGGGATTAAGAGGCCTAGTGGGGGAGACTCTAGTGCCCCTGCTAAGTGTTACAGATGTGGTCAAGCGGGACATCGTTTCCACGAGTGTACCAGTGTTGAGAAGAAGTGTTTCAAGTGTGGTAAAGGTGGTCATTTGGCTGCAGAGTGCCGGTTGAAGACTCTGACTTGCTTCAACTGCGGAGAGGTGGGTCATATCAGTCCACAGTGTCCTAAGCCGAAGAAAGAGAATCAGTCAGGAGGCAAGGTCTTTGCTTTATCGGGTTCTGAGACTTCTGCAGATGATCGTTTGATCCGAGGTACGTGTTATATTAATGGCTTTCCTCTTGTAGCTATTATTGACACCGGTGCTACTCATTCCTTTATATCTTTGGATTGTGCTGTGAAACTTAAGTTAGAGATATCTGAGATGCATGGAAGTATGGTGATTGATACTCCTGCGAAGGGTTCAGTGACTACTACTTCAGTTTGCTTGAGTTGTCCTTTGAGTATTTTTGGTAGAGATTTTGGGATAGACCTAGTGTGTCTTCCACTAGTGCAGATTGATGTTATCTTGGGTATAAACTGGTTGGTGTTTAACCGGGTTTCCATCAATTGTTTTGATAAGACTGTGATATTTCCTGAGGTTGAGGAAGGAAAGGATTTGTTTCTATCAGCGAGGCAGGTGAATGAGGAAGTAGCAGATGGGGCAGAGTTGTTTATGCTGTTAGCGACTTTGGAGGCTAAAGATAAACTGGTGATTGGCGATCTAACCGTGGTGTGTGATTTTCCTGATGTGTTTCCGGAAGAGGTGAATGAATTGCCGCCAGAGCGTGAAGTTGAGTTCTCGATTGATTTGGTACCTGGTACTAGACCAATATCGATGGCTCCGTACCGTATGTCTGCTGTTGAGCTAACTGAATTGAAGAGTCAGTTGGAAGATCTGTTGGATAAGAAATTCATTCGTCCGAGTGTGTCACCGTGGGGTGCACCAGTGTTATTGGTTAAGAAGAAAGAAGGTACTATGAGATTGTGTGTGGACTACAGGCAACTGAATAAAGTGACGATCAAGAATCGGTATCCTTTGCCGAGGATTGATGATTTGATGGACCAGTTGGTTGGTGCGAGTGTGTTCAGCAAAATAGATTTGAGATCGGGATATCATCAGATACGTGTGAAAGCTGAGGATATTCAGAAGACTGCTTTCAGAACGAGGTATGGACATTATGAGTATTCTGTAATGCCTTTTGGTGTGACTAATGCGCCTGGAGTATTTATGGAGTATATGAATAGGATTTTCCATCCGTACCTAGACAAGTTTGTTGTGGTGTTTATTGATGACATTTTGGTGTATTCGAAATCTGAAGAAGAGCATGCTGAGCATTTGAGAGTGGTTTTAGAAGTTCTACGAGAAAAGAAGTTATTTGCTAAACTATCCAAGTGTGAATTTTGGTTAGAAGAGGTTAGTTTTCTTGGTCATGTGATTTCAAGAGGTGGTGTTGCTGTTGATCCTTCTAAGATAGAAGCGGTGTCTAAGTGGGAGGCTCCGAAGTCTGTTGCTGAGATTCGCAGTTTCCTGGGATTGGCTGGTTACTATAGGAAATTCATTGAGGGATTTTCTAAGTTGGCGTTACCATTGACGATGTTGACTAGAAAGGGGCAAGCATTTGTTTGGGACTCAAAATGTGAAGAAGGTTTCCAAGAGTTAAAGAGAAGGTTGACTACTGCTCCTATTCTGATATTACCGAGTTCGTCGGAATCATTTGAGGTTTACTGTGATGCTTCATTGTTGGGTTTGGGTGGTGTGTTGATGCAGAATAAGCAGGTTATAGCTTATGCTTCGAGACAGCTGAGAGTTCATGAGAGGAACTATCCGACGCACGATTTAGAGTTGGCAGCTGTGGTATTTGTTCTGAAGTTATGGAGACATTATTTGTACGGGTCAAGATTTGAGGTTTTCAGTGACCATAAAAGTTTAAAGTATTTGTTTGATCAGAAAGAGCTGAATATGAGACAGAGGAGATGGTTAGAATTTCTGAAGGATTATGACTTTGGTTTGAATTACCATCCGGGTAAAGCAAATGTAGTGGCTGATGCATTGAGTCGGAAATCGTTACATATGTCTATGTTAATGGTTAAGGAATTGGATTTGATTGAGCAGTTTAGAGACTTGAGTTTGGTGTGTAAGAGTACTCACAATAGTGTTAAATTGGGAATGTTGAAATTAACGAGTAATATTTTGGATGAGATTAGAGAAGGTCAGAAATCCGATGTGCTTTTGGTCGATAAGTTGACTTTAGTGAATCAAGGTCAAGGTGGTGAATTCAGAGTTGATGAGAATGGTGTTTTGAAATTTGGTAATCGGGTGTGTATTCCGGATGTTACCGAACTTAAGAAGAGGATTCTGGAGGAAGGACATCGTAGTGGTCTGAGTATTCATCCTGGAGCTACGAAGATGTATCATGATTTGAAGAAGTTATTTTGGTGGCCGGGAATGAAAAGAGAAATTGCGAGTTTTGTTTATTCTTGTTTGACTTGTCAGAAGTCAAAGATTGAGCATCAGAAGCCGTCTAGGCTAATGCAACCGTTGGCTATTCCAGAGTGGAAGTGGGATAGTATCAGTATGGATTTTGTTTCTGGTTTACCGAGGACAAGTAAGAATTTTGAAGCTATTTGGGTGATTGTGGATAGATTGACGAAGTCGGCTCATTTCATTCCAATCAGAATGGATTACCCGTTAGAGAGATTAGCTGAGTTGTATATTGAGAAAATTGTAAGTTTGCATGGTATTCCGTCGAGTATTGTTTCAGACAGAGATCCTAGATTTACATCGAAGTTCTGGGAAGGTTTGCAGAGGGCTTTGGGAACTAAGCTGAGATTGAGTTCTGCATATCATCCGCAGACTGATGGTCAGACTGAGAGGACGATTCAGTCACTGGAGGATCTTTTGAGGGCTTGTGTTTTGGAAAAGGGAGGTACTTGGGATTGTTATTTACCTTTGATTGAGTTTACCTACAACAATAGTTTTCATTCGAGCATTGGTATGGCACCGTTTGAAGCTTTGTATGGTAGGAGATGTCGGACACCTTTATGTTGGTATGAGTCCGGTGAGAGTGTTGTGGTTGGACCGGAGATTGTTCAACAAACTACGGAAAAGATTAAGATGATTCAGGAGAAGATGAGGATTGCTCAGAGTCGTCAGAAGAGTTATCACGACAAGAGGAGGAAGTCACTTGAGTTTCAAGAGGGAGACCATGTGTTTCTTCGTGTTACTCCGATAACTGGGGTTGGTCGAGCTTTGAAGTCGAAGAAGTTGACACCTCGATTTATTGGTCCCTATCAGATTTTGGAGAGGATAGGGGAGGTAGCCTATCGTATCGCTTTACCGCCATCACTTGCGAATTTGCATGAGGTTTTTCACGTGTCTCAGTTGAGGAGGTACATTCATGATCCGTCGCATGTAGTCCAAGTAGATGATGTACAGGTGAGAGATAACCTGACTGTTGAAACATCGCCTATGAGGATCGAGGATCGAGAGTTGAAGCAGTTGCGGGGTAAAGAGATTGCCTTGGTGAAGGTAGCTTGGGGAGGACCAGCAGGTGGCAATGTGACTTGGGAACTGGAGAGTAAGATGAAGGAGTCTTACCCAGAGTTGTTCGCTTGAGGTATGTTTTCGAGGACGAAAACTCTTTTAGTGGAGGAGAGTTGTAACACCCCGATAATAATATGGTAATTATTTAAATTAAGTTAATAATATATTTATTAATTTAATTAGATAATTGGATTATTATTATTATTATTGGAATAATAATTATTTGAAAATATATATAAGCTGGAATAAGTAAAAAGAGTTCATTTTGGGAAATAAGGTTTTCACGTGAAACTCAGAGAAGCGGCTGAAAGAGGCAGAGCAAGAGGAAGAGCAAGGGCAAAGGTTGGAGAACGGAAAAGCTTGAAAGCTCAAAGTTGCCGGATTAACTCAGGTAAGGGGGGTTTATCGTCGTTTAATGGGTATTATGGGTTAGCATGTAATGGGTAGTGATAAGCCGTTGAGTTGACCCTAATTGGAATTTGTCGAATGCTGAATAATTGTGTTGGATAAGTTGTTTTGAAACTGAAATTGAATCCGTAATTGTGTGAGTCGTGTTTTCCCGAACGTATAGCTTTTTACGGAATTGGAATCGGAGGTCCGGAAGTCCTCTAACGGCGGAAAATGCGGAGAATTCTGCATTCTGCTTTGTGTTAGCGCAGGAACTGCTGTTTTGTCTGCGTTAACCGGTTAACCCAGGGTGTTAACCGGTTAACACTGTTAGGAATTGTGAAGTATTGCTGTTTTGCTTGCGTTAACCGGTTAACCCAGGGCGTTAACCGGTTAACACTGTTGTGATTTGTGAAAATTGTTGTTCTGTCTGCGTTAACCGGTTAACCCAGGGCGTTAACCGGTTAACACTGTTGAGTTTTGCCAGAAAGCGTGTTCTGTGTTGCGTTAACCGGTTAACCCAGGGCGTTAACCGGTTAACACTGTTGGAAATTGGAAAAATTGATATTTTAATGTTGTGAACATAATTGGTGATTGGCCTATATCGGTGTGTGATATAGTAGGGATTATTTCCCGTTGTTTTGAGTAGGATAGGTGTTAGTAGAGTGTGCTAATACTGTGACTGAATTATTTGGCATGACATAATATGATTATGTGATAAATATGCTGATGATGTGTGAAAATATGCATAATGTTGTGAATGTATATATTATGTATGTAATTGTGGATGGACTGTTTTATGGCTTAGAGTGTGAGCATATGTCCATTGTGGATTGTTGTTGATGTTGCATGCTAGGTGATTTGGCATAGCATAATGTGGCCTTTATGGTGGTAGCTAATTCCCATGGTGAGGAATTAGTGATGTTAGTCATTTTGGACTGTTGTTGATGTTTGCATGCTAGGTGATTAGCGTGCATAGCATGGCCCTTAGGGTGGTAGCTAATTCCCATGGTGAGGAATTAGTGATGTGAGTCACTAGGTCTCAAATGAGTGGGACTAGTGAGCTTGGTAGCCGTACCTGGATTTGGTCGGTGAAGTTGAACTATATGTTCACGAATAGTCGGTACCGCATGCATGGAGTCTCATTGCATAATGTATGTATGGCGTATAATATGAATGGATGTATTCCAATATTATACGTGTGTTTTGTGTTGGTGTTGAGTATGAATTGAGATTATAAGTGTGCTTTATGTTGGTGTTGAGTATGATGTTTGAGTTGATGTGCCGTTACTGAATGTGTGTTGTGATTAGGGTGATGAAATGTGTTAAATTACTTAACATTGCATGATATTTTATAATGCTTATTATATCGATTGAGGAACTCACCCTTACAACTATTTTTCAGGTAACGAGCAGTGATTGAGTAGGAGCTAGTGCTTGGAGTCTAGTGTAGTTCCTTAGTGGGTCATGCTCTGGTAGATGTAACATCGGGATGGGATGTTTTAATTGTTTTATTGTTGGTTGTTGAACCAGTTTACATGTAATGTGTTACATGTTTTGCATGATTGATTTGATTTCTATCCGCTGCGAATTATGCAATGTTTATTTTGATTAAATAAAGAGCATGACAGTTATTTTGGTGAATGGTGTGAAGTGATTGTGTGACACCCTTAATTGCATATCTACTCTGATATATATTTGTTGTTTTAATTAAATATTTGGGGTATTTTAGAAGGGTGTTACAATTCAAACCTTTGGTGCAGATCTCTAATAATGATCAAGACCTTTGATACAGATCCACGGGGCGATCACGAATGTTGAACGATGACAACGTCTCTACTCAGTCCACACGAACGGATTCCTTCAATCGCAGTGCTAGCTGTTATGAATGAAGGCTTTGAGTGAGAGAAAGAGGGAAACAAAATTCCAAGTCTCTACTTGAATTTCTGTCTGAGTGGATTGGAGTGACAATGCTTCTACCCAAGGGGTTCTATTTATAGAACCACTTGTGTGGGTTTCAAGCTAAAAAAGCCCACTTAAGTGTATTTTGGCCCATATCTTATAATATGCCCAAAATCACTTAAGTATTTGGTACCTTACCATATTTCGTCTCCCACTTAAGTGCACCGTACCTTACGGTGTTCCTTAGTTACTCTATCTCTCATCAATCCGTCTTTTGTGTGTGACCCTATAGGTTTTCGCGGCGTTGGCAATTATATTAAATCACGCATTTAACATAATAAACAGTGAGCGGTATCTAGCAACACATCACTGCTACCCAAGTCACAAAAATGACATGTGATCTGACAAAACCTCCTGTGATAATAATTATGTGTATAATTACCCCTTTGCCCTTATGTCTATATTGAACACAAGGTATAGACCGTGTTACCCTTGTCCAGTTCAATATTGGGCCCATAGACATTTATCCTATTACGCAGGATTGGCAAATTCCATCTAGGACACTCATGTCCCTCAGCATGCTTCGTGGAGTACCCATAAACTGTCTTTATGGTTATCCAATTACGGACAACGTTGGATCAGCAATAAATCACTCGACTCTACATCTAGGATCCATAGTGGTTTCAGGTCGAAGAGTGGTATACACTATTATCACCGTGAGAATAACTTATGACACTTTGCATAACTTTCTATATAGTATTCTCATAGCGGGTCAATCCGGTATAAATATTACTCCTAATATTCATACCTATGTTTAAGACTTGATAACTCTTTATCCATGATCCATGAGATGTGATCATCAGTCTACAAACATAATAGTCTTAATGCTTTAATGTTATCCTACTTCACATTAAAGCTCGACTACGGATACTTTAAGAACAGTGCCCTTATGTTTAATGTGTTCTCATGATTAAGTCACACCTAATACATTAAACGGACTATCTATTCTAGGGACTTTATTAATCAACCATAATAAAGAAAATGCCTTTTATTATTAATAAATAATTCGATACAAGTACCAAAAGTATTGGCCTCTAGGGCTTACACCAACAATCTCCCACTAGCACTAGAGCCAATCAGACATACCCCGTATGCCCATTGATCTAGTATGGCCATCATGCTTCTGCTGCGCAAGAGGCTTTGTCAGTGGGTCAGCTATATTATCAAGTGTAGGTACTTTACATATTTTCACATCTCCTCTATCTATTATCTCTCGAATGAGATGATAACGCCTAAGTATGTGTTTGGATCGTTGGTGAGATCTAGGCTCCTTAGCTTGTGCGATAGCACCATTATTATCACAATAGAGACCAATGGGATCCACAACGCTAGGGACTATGCCAAGTTCACTAATGAACTTCCTGATCCAAATAACTTGCTTTGCTGCACTTGAGGCAGCAATATACTCGGCCTCGGTTGTAGAATCAGCAACTGTATCTTGCTTCAAACTTTTCCAGCTCACAGCGCCACCGTTCAAGCAAAACACATAACCAGATTGCGATCTAAAGTCATCCTTATCTGTCTGGAAGCTAGCATTAGTGTAACCAATTACAGCCAACTCTTCCTGACCTCCATATATCAAGAATGATTCCTTAGTCCTTCTCAAGTACTTAAGGATATTCTTAACAGCTACCCGATGGGCATCACCAGGATCAGATTGGTACCTACTCGTTGCACTTAAAGCATACGAGACATCTGGTCGAGTACATAACATGGCATACATGATAGATCCTATTGCAGATGCATATGGAATCTTATTCATGCGTTCCCTTTCTTCCTTAGTTGAAGGGGATTGTGTTTTTGATAGACACAGGCCATGTTGCATGGGTATGAATCCTTTCTTGGAATCATGCATATTAAAGCGTCTCAGCACTTTGTCTATGTATGTACTCTGACTTAGGCCAAGCAGTTTTTGTGATCTATCTCTATAGATTCTGATTCCTAATATATAGGCTGCTTCACCTAGGTCCTTCATAGAAAAGCATTTCCCCAACCAAGTCTTTACTTGTTGCAGGGTAGGGACATCGTTTCTAATGAGTAATATGTCATCTACATATAACACCAGGAACACGATCATGCTCCCACTAACCTTCTTGTAGACACAAGGCTCATCTTCGTTCTTGATGAATCCATATTGTTTTACCGTTTCATCAAAACAAAGATTCCAGCTTCTGGAAGCTTGCTTCAATCCATAGATTGATCTTTTTAGCTTACATATCTTATGGGCTTCTTTAGGTATGTCAAATCCTTCAGGCTGTGTCATGTACACATCCTCAAGAAGATTCCCATTAAGGAAAGCAGTTTTGACATCCATCTGCCATATTTCATAATCATGATATGCAGCGATAGCAAGTAAAATCCGAACAGATTTAAGCATTGCAACTGGTGAAAAGGTTTCATCATAGTCAACACCATGAATTTGTTTATATCCTTTTGCAACCAGTCTTGCCTTATAGGTATGTATCTTACCATCCATGTCAGTCTTCTTTTTGAAGATCCACTTGCATCCTATAGGATTAACTCCTACAGGAGGCTCTACCAAGTTCCAAACTTGGTTCGTGTACATGGAATCTATTTCGGATTTCATGGCCTCTAGCCACTTCTCAGACTCGGGACCAGTTATGGCCTCTTGGTAGGTCACAGGCTCATCTTGATCCATGAGTAATACATCACCTTGATCTGTTATGAGATATCCATATCTCTCAGGTAGGTGACGTATCCTGCCTGACCTACGCCGGTCTTGTTCTACTTGAGCAGGTTGCTCTTTGTCGCATTACGCGAAAAACCGGCGGGAAAAAGAAACAACAGAGCCGCCACCGTGCGTTATTTATCCCAAAGGAGGGAAAGGAAACGCTCGAAGTAAACCTGGAAAAGACATGGTCTCGCGACCAGAGATTGATGGGATCGGGAGTCGGTTATGCGAAGGGAAGGTATTAGCACCCCTACGCATCCGTCGTACTCGACGGGATCCACGCTCAGAAAGAATAGAAGGAAGGTTGCTAGATAACTGCTCAAAACTGCACACACACTAGAAGGAAACACAGAAAGACAAAAGAAACGGGACTCGGCAGGATATCGCATCCTGGGCCTACGTAGTTTGTCAGACACAAACATCAAAGTCGACGTAGTTTGGGAACGGGGGAAACGTGCTCGCTAGGATGTCGCACCCTATGCATACGTATCTTCTCTAACCAGAGAAGAATCAGAGCACTCGTAGCTCGGCTAACGCACGCCAAACAAAACAAAAACTGGAAACCGACTGCCAATCGCTGGACTTACGTCAGACTCCACACAAACAGGCAAACATGGAAACCGAATGCCAATCGCTGGACTTACATCGGACTCCGAACCAACAAACACACACAGGAAACCAACTGCCAATCGCTGGACTTATGTCAGACTCCTACACAACACAAGGGGTTGAAAAAGAAAAAGGGCGCCCGGAGAGATCAGCTCATCTCCTGCCTACGTACCTCATCTGGTATGAGGATCAGGGCGACGTAGTTTCCCTACGCAGGGAAAAAGGACTAGCCTAACCAGATACAAAGGGAGACACAAACTACTAGGGAGACTACGACTCGAGCCTAGAAGTTGTCATGCATACGATCCCTAAGTTAAGGTTGCTATCTAACTTGCACAGGGAGCAAGCTATATTACACAGCACAGGCAAAGCAAACATACACACAAATAGCACACACTATATGCAAACAAAGTGGGCTCACACAAGGTTAGGCTGTGAAACACAAGCCAAATGGAATCGGGTGTAGTTAGCTCTTAACCCTAACATTGAGAGTTAGGGTGAAGCAGATGAAATGGGAAGTGAGGGTAAGACCTCACAGCTCTTATCCCTGGCCTGGGAGAGCGTCAAACAAATGAAAGTGTGGGGGTTCAGAAAGTTGGAACTCTTCTCCACATATGACTGACACAACAAAGATCTTGGGTTAATATCCACAATGCATCAACACATGGTGTGAGCAAAGTGGATGACACACTGAATAGCAGGAGATGGATTGCACATCTCTTTTATCTGCCAATTGCCTCATAGAGGTCTTTTCCTGCTTGGCACAAAGATAAACAAACACAAGCATTGCCTCTTAAGGAGGGCTTCAGACAGGTGCCTGCCCAAGTAACAGGACAGGTCTTCCAGACTACATGAAGTCAGAGAATTATACCTCAAATGGTTAAGCAACCAAGCAAAGCAAAAGCAAGTTCAAGATGAACTTAAGCAACTAATGTACCTGAAAAAATTCTAACCCAATCCGTATACAAGTCAAACAATCAATCAGACAGTCAATCACACAATCAAACAGATAAGCAAACAATGTGCAAGGCACAAGCCAATGGGCACAACACAAGTAACTTGGCATCAACCTACAAAACAACTTCAAATTAGTCAACATCTAGAGCAAACATCAATGCTCAAGTGAGGAAGCATCATCAACTATGGACTTGGAAGTGTAAACCTGAAATCAAAGCTCAATTGTGAGTCACAAACCACTAGGTCAAGGCCTAGGGTCAAAGAGGGAGAAAAAATTCAAAACAGAACATGAAATTCAACATGAATCAACCTCAATCAATTAAGAACACAATCCAAAAGGTCCCATATCAATATCATTCACCAAATTCATTTCATGAACCAAATATGGCAAGGTATGCAAGTTGTAACCACATTGTGACATCAGAATGAACAAATCCACATAAATTCAAAAATGATTCAAATAATCTTGTAAAAATTCATGAGTAAACAGAACATACAACATGATCATCACACAAAAAATTAGAGCAATTGGGCAACGTTAGGCATGGTAATCAAATTGCATAAGTCAAGGAAAACATAACAAGCACATGTGTGACCCCAAATGGCACACCAACTTAGCATAGGCCTAAAACAGAAATGAAACATGGTAAAAACCTTAAACCCAAAGCCAAAATAATCTTCAACATGTCTAGAAATAGTGTGCAAAGTTTCATATCCATTGGATAAACCACCAGCATTTCACAAAAGATATGGCAAGGCAATGTCAAGAATGGACACATGTACACAAACCCTAGCACCAAATATTTTCCAGCCATGCACAATTTGCAAAATAATATTCATAAAATACTAGACAGAAAATGGAATGCAATGCAAAAATCCTCATATTTTTTGGATCATTATTCAATTATTTATGAATTTTGGAAGTTAAAGAAAAAATAAAAAATAACATGTGGAGCATGGTTCATGTTATGGAGGGAATTGAGAAAATATGAAATGCATTTGAAATAATTTCCACAGGCCGGAATCGAACCACAAGCCAATTTTGAATTGGAGCGTGCCAGGCTGCATGAAACGCAGCCGTTTCATTTATGCGCTGGCAAGGCGAGCCAATCAGGCGCTTGCATGCGCGCTCCATGCAACCAATCAGAAGCGAGCATTTCATAAACACAGGCAAAACGCAGGGCAAGGGTTTTGGAGGATCAAACGCGATTCTAGAAACGATTTTCATCAGCTTCATCGTGTTCATCATGGCTCAAGAACTTTTTTCTCAGATTTCAACAATGAGCACACCAATGGATAGATCTTCCAACATAGAGCAAGGATCAATGCATGGCTAAGGCTAATTCAGCATGTATCAAGAGAATCGAACAAGTATATTTTCATGCATGAACCTTTAAATCACTATAACTAACTCAATTTGGCATGGATTTTCATGAAATAAAGCTCAGATTAATCAGCATCAAAAGATGAACAACAATCACATAACAATTTTGAGAAACAAGAGATTCGATTCCTGACCTCTTGGAGAAAACAGAACTGGAATTCAACGGATCCAAGCCTTGTGATGCTCAATAGATCCTCTAGATCACTTGTATGGATGAATGGATGAAGACTTGAGGCTTAATCGTGCTTGATTCCACCAGAATTGGAGTTCACTATTGATGTATCAAGCTTCGAGCATGAGCAAAACTGCATTGTTTCGTTCAATTCCACGTGCCAATTCCCTCAAGAACACTCCATAAACAAAGATCAAGCAATGGAAATGGATGCTATGTGAAGAAATTGAGAGAAATTTTTGAGAGAAAAATTTGTGAAACTTGGATCTAGATCTGAATTGTGATTATGGTTAATGAAAAACAGTTATGCTTTGTGTTATATACTCCCTCTTAATCATTCTCTTAATCAGGTTTAAGCATTGGTTAAGTGTATTAGCAAAAAAGAGGTGCAAGTGCAAAATTGGATATTTCACCTTATGCATGGAAATCATATGAACAGTACACGAAATGCATTTGAATTTCACTTGAAATTTCATTTTAGAGCCAATAGAAGTGGTGGAATGTTCAAATAATTGACCAATTTTAAACTTCACATTTTCCCTCCAAAAATCAAGTGAAATACCAAATGTTCATGTGATCATAATTCATGAAATGCAATGCATGATTTGGTAACTAGAGGTCAAGAGAAGAATGTACAAAAAAGAGCCACTTGAATTGGACTTTTGGTTGAGAAGTTATGCACATTTGAAGTTCAAACCACCCTTGGCCATGTTTGATCCATATCTCTTCAACCATACATGAGAAATCCATGAACTTGGACTTTTTGGAAATGGGAGAGAAATATCTTCAACTTTCATATTGGACAAAATTTCATTTGAAGATTCCTTGATGATGTAATCTTGAGTTGAAAACCTTTCCATTTTTGGCAAATTCAAATTACAGGTCACTTACTATTTTTGGAAAGTTTTGATCTGGCTTCAAATTCTTCAATGTTGACGTTTGAAATGCCAAATGAGACTTGTTCCCACATGAATGAGGCATCTCTAACCATCTCCCACCTCTAAATCCACAGTTGAACTGACAGTTGACTTCTGTTGACTTTTTAGGGTTTCAGATGAATTTCACATTAACTGATGAGCCTTGAGCCTTCAATGCCTTGCCAAACCACTTCAAAATGATCCTTGGGTCACATGAACTCATTGTACCAACCCTAGGGCTTTGATCTCATGGAAAATGCACTTGCTTGCTTGCACAACTGAATCTCCTGACCAGTCTTGACTGAGGACATGATGGACTATGCAATGAACAATGCAATGTTAATGACCTAAAATGAAAATGTATGTACAAATGGGAGGTGCAAATTTGAGGTGCTACAGCTGCCCCTATTCAATCAGCTGGGAACCTGAACGGATGAGAGCAATGGCTGTCAGACCTTCAAGGTAAACAGGGATTGAATACCGAAGAACCGTAGAAATTTGCACTCTGCGGGAATTCAAGAAAGGAAAATTCACCAACGGGAGCTTCCACTGAGATCTGATATTTGTCACTGAATCATTCAAAATGTTTACCAACGACTCCACTGGGGATTTTGATTTTTCCAAAGGTACAGCCACATCCAGACATCGAAAGATGATGAATGGGAATAGAAATCACAACTAGACACCAACGGACGACTAGGAAAAACTCGACGTTTATCGAAACCAACGGAGAGGTGACCAGACATCAACAGATGAATGGGAAGACTCGACCAGACGTCAACGGACGAACGGGAGAAGCTCAACGTTTATCGACACCAACGGAGAGAGGTGACCAGACATCAACGGATGACCTGTGGGGAAAATACAACTAGATGTCAACGGACAACTAGGAAAAACTCGACGTTTATCGAAACCAACGGAGAGGTGAACCTACTGGGGAAAAGCTAATCACAACCAAACGTCAACGGACGATTGAGAAAAACTCAACGTTTATCGAAACCAACGGAGAGGTGAACAGACATCAACGGATGACCTGTGGGGAAAATACGACTAGATGTCAACGGACAACTAGGAAAAACTCGACGTTTATCGAAACCAACGGAGAGGTAACCAGACATCAACGGATGAATGGGAAAGACTCGACCAGACGTCAACGGACGAACGGGAGAAGCTCGACGTTTATCGACACCAACGGAGAGGTGGCTCACTGGGGATCAAGGTCACGACAGGGAGCAGACAGGAAGGAACACCAAGGATACCGGGTTGTAGGCATATAACAGGTGACCGACCAAGGCGTGAATTGGTTTGTGTTCCAAAACACTCATCATCCTGAAGAGGGCTAGAAAAGAAATCTTGTTAGAGGACGGACATTCGATTCCACAAGGAATACGAATCTTACTCAGTTGGGGAAACAAACAAAGGGTTCAACCAAAGAGCGCATGAGATATCTTATCTATAGCCGTCAAAACGTAGATAATACACTCGCATGGCAGATTATCCATAACCGGGTTGTAGGTTGTTAAAGGATAAATCAACCGAAATCATGAATTGGTGTGTATTCCAAATCACTCATCATCCTGAAGAGAGCGAAAGCAAACTTGTTAAAGGAGGGATATTCGATTCCACAAGGAATACGAATCTTACTCGAATGGGAAGGACAAAACTTCGACCAAGGAGCGCATGAGATATATTATCTATAGCCGTCAAAACGTAGATAATACACTCGCATGGAAGATTATCCCAACCGGGTTGTAGGTTGTTAAAGGATAGATCGACCGAAAACGTGAATTGGTGTGTGTTCCAAAACACTCATCATCCTGAAGAGAGCGAAAGCAAACTTGTTAAAGGATGGATATTCGATTCCACAAGGAATACGAATCTTACTCAACTGGGAAGGATAAAACTTTGACCAAAGAGCGCATGAGATGTATTATCTATAGCCGTCAAAACGTAGATAATACACTCGCATGGCAGATTATCCATAACCGGGTTGTAGGTTATTAAATGGATAAATCAACCGAAAAGAAAGGCATCGGGATACTGTTGAATGTAATTTTAAGTGTCGGGTTTTTGTTATCGTATCCACAGGGATTGTGAGATATCACCGTCTTTCGACAGTTGTATTAATTCTTAGCTTAAGGTAACAATGGGGTTTTGGTATTTGTCACGGTATCTTGCATAAAAGTGTAATAAAATGCAGTAAAAGTTTTGGTTTGAATATTTGAGAAATATTGCCAAAGTTAGGGTTCGACGATCACTTTGCATGTATATGTTCGATCAACAAAACTTATAAACTCCTTTAGATGATAAACTATTTCACAAAGTCCTCCCAATGTGTTTATCTCTAACACACATTGTGAGTTTTCCCATTTTGATCCATTGTTTATCTCTAACACAATCTATCAAAATGACAACTTTTTGGTTCAACCTTATGGTGAACAAAATCATTCATTACTATCTCTAGCTAACAAACAAGATTGGATGAAAACCTAGGTTAAGAGTTGGTAAACATCTCTCGATCATAAACCAACACAAAGAGTTTTCAATAAGAACAAAGTTTTCACCATATATTCACCATTAAAGAGTTTACAAATGAAGATCCTTACATTTACACACAAAGCTAATGATCATCTACATCTAACCTTGACAAAATGAGGACTTAGCTACTCATTTTCATGGTAGCTTGGCCAACAAGTTTCGGAAGAAGGTTGATCAACCTCCGAGTCGAATAATCGAGATTGGATGGGAATCCACCTTCTTTTTGTGAAAGATGGTTAAGAGATGAAGAAAAATGGTTTCTAGGTCACAAAAGATCCTTAGAACAATGCTGTAAAATATCTAGAAAAAGTACAAAAGTATGGAAAAATAAGGTATGGCTCCAAAAAGTAGCCCTTGCTACTTATAGAGCTGTTACTGGGCTGTCATGCTCGCTAGGCGAGCAGAATGGCTCGCCTAGCGAGCCCCTAAATGAGGCACCTGAGGCACCTGCGCCCAGAGAAACAACCATTGCCAGACTGTCATGTTCGCTTAGCGAACAAAACCTTCGCCTAGCGAAGGACACGCTTCAACCTTCGCCCCAGCGAGGTTGAGAGGTTTTGCTACTGGAAGCTCGCCTAGCGAGTGTGGTCATGTTTGCCACTGTAAAATACTGGAGCTTTTCGCTGGGCTTTCGCTGGACGCTCGCCTAGCGAGTCCTTCGCCACAGCCCTCGCCTAGCGAGCAAGCTGATGAATGCTTGTTTTATTTGATCCCTTTGCCAAATTTCTTGTGTCTTCACTTTCTATTATTTCATGCCTACTTTCTGCACAATAACACACAAATCAAAGGTACCAAGATCGTTTATCATTGAATTGCATTTCATCCAAAACAAAGGTGGTTTCGAACACTTTAGCAAGGAAATGGAGTGAAAGATGCCCACATTTGATAGCTCAAATAAGCACTTTTGGGCATCTAACAGATACCAGGACTAGGTATGTAAAGATGACCAATCAAAAGGGGAAACCACAAACGTTACCAGCAAACGGTGAATGAAAGAGGACCCACTGAGGATAAAATTGCTTACTCAGAGAAATTACCCACAAGGAAGGGGAAGACCCGCTGGGGATAAAGTTGCTTAATCAAAGCAATTATCCAAAAAGGAACAGGACTATCAATACCGAAAACTAGATAATGATAACCACAAAGAGGGGATTACATCTACCAGTTAGTAGGTAGAAAACCACAGAAAAGTAACCATCATCAACTAGGATGGGCACAACGGGTTAACTCCACAAAGGGGAGAACATGGAGTTCACATCTACCGGTTAGTAGGTAGAAGACCACAAAGATAGGACTTACAACCACCAGTTTGTAGGTAGCAGCCAACAAATTCCGCTGAGGATAAGATGAATGAGTGCCGGTTAGTGAGCAACTATTCATTTATACCACAGGGAAGCACAAGAGACAGCCACAAGGAAGCCAATTTAGGATCGATCCAAAAAGGCAGACTAAATCAAGACTCATCCTAATGAGGAAAGAACTCAATAGGGAAAACCCATCCCATTATGTGTGCAGGGAGGGAACGGAAACAACCGTCATCCACGAGGATATAACTCAGTGGGGAGCGCAGAAGGAAATGACAGACACTTTCTGCTTAAGGGGTCGACTCTATATGGAGAGATCAGACACACCCACATCTGCTAGGGGAGGATCTACTGGGGAGATCTGTATCACCAATTAGCAGGAGACAACCATCAACAGATACATGGCAAAAGATGCAACATGAGTATCTGAATGTTATGATTATGCATGTATGCATTATGCATGATGAATGTATGATGAATGCTGACGAACAGACATGTTCAACACACATAGGTCCAGGAATCAACCATCCGGTGCTACTCCTCCAAAGGGAAGGCCAAAATCACCAAAGAGCAAAGAAAACCTGCTGGAGACTGGGACATCGGGGAACAACATCATCCTGCAGGGGAGGAAGGCCACAAGAGGCTGCAGGGGGGATCATCAATCACAACCGGGTGAAAGAGTTCCAAAATACAGGCAGACACGCCACAACAACAACTCATGCTGGAGATCAGAGATATCAAGAAGAAACCAGATCTCTGATGAGGATAGATAGGCATTGATAAAGCTCATCATGCCAACAACTCCGCTGAGGAATCTATCCGAGGGAATGCCGGATTACTGGGATGTCAATCCACCAAATACTGAATCTTCCAAAGAAAACCAACCATGCCGGGGAGAGGAGAAGACTGCTCTGCTGGAGAGACGAAAGTTGAAGTCTTCAATAAACACTCTGCTTGGGAACCGGCCCACAAAAGTGTTCCAACAGCAAACTTGCTGGGGATGCCCCACAATAGGGCTCAAACATCACTCTACCGGGGATGCCCCACAATAGGGCTCAAACAGCACTCTACTGGGGATGCCCCACAATAGGGCTCAAACAACACTCTACTGGGGATGCACCACAATCGGGCTAACAAGGACTTGGAGGAAGAATGCTGCACTGCCGGGGACATGAAGATGAACAACTTCAACCAACACTGCACTGAGCAACCTCGCTGAGGAGAAACCATAAGAGGTTCTACAAGAAAAAGATACAGTTATGCTCGAGATACGAACAAATGTCTTACCTGTTGGTAATCATACCACCCTTGGGAGAGCACTGCGAATCTCCTAAGTATCCTTCCATCATTGTGAATGTTCACTTTGTTTAAGAACAATTTTTGAAAAATTTATTTATTTTGAAAACAATGATACTTTATCAATTAAAACATGCAAAACATTTGTTGAGTTGAAACAAATAAGAGTGCAAATAATTGGATAAAAGCTCAAATTGATGTGATGGAATGGTAGTCTGCAAATGGCAAGACTCCATAGATCTGTACAAGTTTGAAATTGGTGATATATATTGGAGGAGGGTTACATTGAACATAATGACCTTTTCTCTACCAATTCCGAATTTCGATGTATTTGAAGCTTCAGTCGACGACGAATCAAGAATTCCTAGCGGATGACAGATGTAGAGCACAGTCTTGTCAGGATGCAGTTACTTGCCAAATCCCTAATTTTTGCCTAGATTGCCCCAGTGTGAGGTGATCAATCTAGCGGGATGCAAATTCTTTTTTTTCAATGTCTCTAACTTTTGCCTGGATCGCCCTTTCGAGTTTTCAATCCACCGAGACGCTCCTTTTTGCCTATGTCGCCCTTTGGGGTGTTCAACTTAGCGAGCTATTCTGCTTTTTTTAGGCAAAGTATTTCTTGACTGCATCTGAATTCACCGGACGAGTGAACTTCTCCATCCATTGTTGTAAGTGTCAGAGCACCGCCTGAAAAGGCTCTCTTGACAACATATGGACATTCATAGCTTGGGGTTCACTTGCCCCTGGAATTGGGCACGAAAGACAAGACTTTCTTGAGCACAAGGTCACCTTCTCGGAACACACGGGACTTGACCTTCTTATCGAATGCTTTCTTCACTCTCTGCTGATATAACTGACCATGACACATGGCAGTTAATCTCTTCTTTTCGATCGGATTCACTTGGTCGTAACGACTCTGAATCCATTCAGCATCAGTCAACTTGGGACTTTGAGGGTGCTATTTTTCTTTTGCTTCTTTATTTTTTTTCTTTCTTTTGATTTGGATTTCTTTTGATTTTGATTTTGCACCCTCCTCTTTCTTTTTTTTCCTTTTTTTTAATGCCCCAGTTGGCTGTTCTGCTGATTCTCGAGATGCAGCTGAGTGATCTTCTTTTCTTGCTCAAGAAGTCGGGAAATCTCGTCAGGAATCCTTTCAACATCATCTTCCTCTACTTCGAATACAGGGAATTCAAAATTGGGAGATGGCGTTGGATCATTATGTTCAATGGGTTTAAGAATCAACCTGCATAATGATTTTGAGTATAAAAGCTTTTTGGAAATCAAACAAGACAATCGTTATGCAGATGAAAAGATTGCTTTTATTCTTGTTTTTAGGGTTTTTTGTGATCACCAATTTCATGCAAAAAGCGAAAAGGGAAAACAAATGGAAAAACAAATGTTTTACATGCTTTTATTTGAATGAAAATATCATTGCACAAATGTTGCCAACAATGTCATCACTTCTCCTTTTGGCATGGGAGAAGGGTTTTTAAACAAAGTGATTATTACTCTGACTTATGAACAACTGTAGGAACGCCCACAGTGACCCAATTGCGACAGATCCCTCCAGGGATGACAAATGTCAGTATCCTTTGCATCAGCAGCTTCTGCTTTGAACAACCCTTTTCGTTGAAGACCTCAGAAGAAAAGCCACCGCCAGCCCGGGGCTTGTTATCTTCAAGCTCGATTAACATTGGGACCTAAGTCCTCAAAGCTCAGAATCCCTGATCTGATAAGGTCCTGCACCTTATTCTTCAACTGAAAGCAACTTTCCACATCATGACCAGGAGCACCCGAATGATACACACAATGCTGATCAGGCCTATACCACCACCGAGGGTTGACGGGTATAGCCGGCGAGTCTCTGGGAGTAATCAAGTTCCGCTCTATCAAAGAGGGATACAACTCTGTATACGACATAGGAATCGGGTCAAAAATGATCTTCTTCCTCTCATTACTCGTACTAGCTTGATTACCGTTGTGAGGTTGGTAAGCCTGCTGTTAAGGACAATGTTGTTGAGGTTGATATTGCTGAGCTGGTCTTCTCTGCTGTTGTTGAGTTGCTGGAATAGTCACAGCAGCAGCCTGACAATACTGTCCTCTATTCACATTCCTCCGACGGTGCACAACATTTGTTTCACCCTCTCCCCTTTTGGGTGCCCCAGAGACTGACTTTTTAGAACTCGAAGAACTTGAAGAGCCAGGATCTTGTATCTTTCCTGCTTTGATAAGACTCTCAGTCCTCTCCCCACAAACAACAACATCAGAAAAGCTACTGAACGGGCAACTCCCCATGCGGTCCATGAACACACCCTGCAGGGTCCCGATGAACATGTCAGTCAGCTCTCTCTCCAACATCGGAGGTTGCACCCTTGCGGCTAGTTCACGCCACCTCTGGGCGTACTCTTTGAAGCTTTCACCAGTCTTCTGACACAAGCTCTGCAGCTGAGTCTGGCTCGGCGCCATGTCCATGTTATGTTTGTATTGCCTCATGTAGCACCTCAAATTTGCACCTCCCATTTTGTACATACATTTTCATTTTAGGTCATTAGCATTGCATTGTCCACTGCATAGCATTGCATTGTCCTTTGCCCAAGTGCAAGTCATCAGTCAAGACTGGTCAGGAGATCCAGTTGTGCAAGCAAGCAAGTGCATTCTCCATGGAAGCAAAGCCCTAGGATTGGTTCATTGAGTTCATGTGACCTAGGGATCATTTTGAAGTGGTTTGGCCAAGGATTGGATGTTCAGAAGTCGTCAGTCAAGATGCAATTCATCTAAAACCCTAGAAAGTCAACCAAAGTCAACTGTGCATGAAATCATGGATTTGAAGGTGGGAGATGGTTAGAAAGGCCTCATTCATGTCCATACAAGTCTCATTTGACATTGCAAACATCAACAATGAAGAATTTGAGGTCAGATGAAAAGTTTCCAAAAATAGTAAGTGACCTGTAATTGGAAATTGCCAAAAATAGAAAGGTTTTCTCCTCAATTTTACATCATCAAGCAAGCTCCAAATGAATTTTTGTCCAACATGAAAGTTGAAGATCTTGTTCTCCCATTTCCAAAAAGTCCAAGAACATGAATTTCTCATGTGTGGTTGAGAAGTTATGGATCAATCATGGTCATTGGAATTTGAACTTCACAAGTGCACAACTTTCACACCAAATGGCCAATTGAAGTGGTTCTTTTTGCAACATTCATGTTTTGACCTCTACTATCTAAATCATGCATCACAAGCCATGCATTCTCATCACATATTTTTTTGATTTTTCACTTGATTTTTTGGATGGAATTTTCAAATCTTAAAATAATGCATTGTTTACACTTGGCAACACTTCCATTGGCTTACAAACAGAATTTTGAATGGATTTAGGCCCAATTTCGTGTACTGTTCCATTCATACCATGCATAGAGGTGGAAATATCAATTTGCATAAACACTTGTTTTCACTAATTCCACTTGCCAAATGCCTAAACATGATTAAGAACTTGATTAATAGATGATATATAAGTGAAACCCTAAACGATTTCAGCATTAACAACTCATAATTTTCAGATCTAAAACTTTTTTCCACTTTTCTCTCAAACTCTTTCTTCATTTTTTCTGCAAATTTCTTCGAAGGCATTGCTTGGTTCTTGACTAATCTATGATCCATAAGCATTTCTGAAGAAGATTGAAGCCAGAGTCCATCAATTTCGTGCATATTTTGGAACTGTGGAAGCTTAGCATCATTCATGGCAGTCGCGGATTTGAGCTACATCAAGGACAACTGAGCAACATTCCTTCATCCATTCATCTACCTGAGCATTGGAGAGCAACTGTTTCAACATCACAAGGCCTGAAAACTGCAAATCCGATTCTGCATCTCTTTGAAGGTTGGAATTCGAATCTTGTAATTCTTGAAATTATCATGTGTTTGTTGTAGATCTTTGATTGTAGAACATGCTGAGCTTTGTATCTTTGATTTTCATCAAGAAATGAGTGAGTTATTGTGAATCTAAGTTTGATACATGAATATTATTCTGCACGATCCATGCTTGTTAGTGAGAATTAGGGCAAAATGAACTTAGATTGTTGATGTGCTTGGAAAGACGAGTGTGATGATGTATCCATTTTGCAATTCTGGAACATTTGTTCATAATCTGGAAATTTGATGAAGAACACGTATGAACAACTAGGGTTTCATTGTCCAGAATGTGTTTGATCTGTTTTTGCCTTGCTTGCATGCGGTTTCATGTTATTTGCCATGTAGTGGTCCACTTGTACATGACTTGGCAGAACGATTGGTCCAGGTGCGCTCCATTTGCCATGTGGACTTAAGTGAAACGCAGCGTTTCACTTAAGTAGCGCCAGATTTAAATTGCAACATGGTTCGAGTCCGGGCGCATGCATCTTCAAATATTGCCTTTGCATTTTTTTCACTTTATGCTTCCATGTTCATGCTATGCTTCCATATGGTTTTTTTTCTTTTTTTTCACTCATTCAAAATCCATATCTTCATGAATAATTGTCCAAATGAGATGAGATTTTTTCCATTGTTTTCCTCATGATCTCTACTATTTTTTGGTGATTTTTCCAGAAATTGTGCACGCATGGATTTTAATTTTGGCTAGGGATTGTGTATACATGTGTTTTCTTGACATGCCTTGCCATTTTGATTGTGAAATGATGAGTTTCTATCCAACACTCTTGAAATTTTGCATGCTTAAAATAGACATCCCAATGGTCATTTTGGTATAGAGTTTGCATTTTTTGCATTCCTGGTTGATGCGATATGATCTGTTGAATGTAGGTGTGACAATTTGTGTCCCACCTTTGCTTGCTTGACTTCCTGATTTTATTTGCCATGCCAATTCAATGCCAATTAATCTGATTTTTTGCATGTTGATTCTTCTGGATGTTAGGATTGCTTGTGAATTTTTGTGGAATTTTTGAGTACATTTCCAATTTGTTTGAGATTTTATTTGCTGATTGGTCATGTTTGGACTTTTGATGAATGATGAACTTAGATGATTTGTGAAATTCTTGATGTGTATCCTATGAGCTTGAAATTTTTCTCATTGATTCTAGACACTTTGAAGTTTGTCTTGGCTTTGGTTTGATGTCCATATCATGTTTGGATTCTGTTTTATGCTTATGTGAAGTTAATGTATGAACTTGTGCTTCCTTTGAGCTTGTTTTGCCTTGCCTTGCCTTAGGGAATTTATTTGACATGCTTCCATTTGTCCAAATGACTTGAATTTTGGTATGTAGATCATGTGATATATTCTGTTTGGCCATGATTTTTCTTGAGATTTATGGAGCCATTTTTAAGTTGATGTGGATTGGTTCATTCTGTTTTCTTCTATGAGCTTTGAACTTGCATGCTTTGCACTATTTGCTTTGTGAACTGAAATTGGTTGATGATAAGGATATGAGATCACTTGGACATTGTTCTTATTTGATTAAGCTTGATTCATGCCAATTTTCATGTTCTGTTTTGAATTATTTCTCCCTCTTTGACCCTAGTCCTAGTCCTAGTGGTTAGTGCTTATGTTTGAGTTGTGTTTTCAGGACAAGAAGCATATGGCCTTGAGGAGTTTGATTCATTTGCTCATTTGGATTGATATTTGATAGATGTTGATTAACATTAAGTTGTTTTGTAGGTGAATTAGCTCCATGGAGTTGAGCTTGTGCTTTGCTTGATGCATTGCTTGTTGTCTGTTTGTACAGTTGTCTGTTGACATTTAGTTTGTCTGTTTGACTGTTTGAGTTGTGTACTGATTATGTTGGATTGTTTTCAGGTACATTAGTTGCTATAGTTCCTTTTTGAACTTGCTTTTGCTTTGCTTGATAGCTTGAGCATTGAGGTATAATGTCTCTAACTCCATGTAGTCTGGAAGACCTGGCCTGTTATTTGGCCAGGCACCTGTCTGAAGTCCTCCTTAAGAGGCGATGCTTGTGATTGTTTATCTTTGTCCCCAAGCAGGAAAAGACCTTTGATAAGGCAATTGACAGAACACAAGAGATGTGCAATCCATCTCCTGCTATTCAGTTGAGTCATCCCTTTGCTCACACAACTGGTGTTGATGCATTGTGGATATTAACCCAAGATCCATGTTGAGTCAGTCATAAGTGTAGAAGGGTTCCCACTTTCTGAACCCACACTTCCATGTGTCTAAAGCTCTCCCAGGCCAGGGATAAGAGCTGTGAGGCACACCCCTCACTTCCCCTTTCATCTGCTTTACCCTAACTCTCAATGTTAGGGTTAAGAGCTAACGTCACCCGATTACAGTTGGCTTGTGTTTCACAGCCTAACCCTTGTGTGAGCCCACTTTGTGTGTATATAGTGTGTGCTATTTGGGATTGTTTGCTTTGTCTGTGCTGTTTAGGATAGCTTGCTCCCTGTGCAAGTTAGATAGCAACCTTAACTTAGGGATGATTTGCATGATAACATCTAGGCTCGAGTCGTAGTCTCCCTAGTTGTGTCTCCCTTTGTATCTGGTTAGGCTAGTCCTTTGTCCCTGCGTAGGGGAACTACGTCGCCCTGATCCTCATACCAGATGAGGTACGTAGGCAGGAGATGAGCTGATCTCTCCGGGCGCCCTTTTGTTTTCTTGTGTGTGTTAGGAGATGGATGTAAGACCAGCGATTGGCATTCTGTATCCTATTGTTGTGTGCTTGGAGTCCGATATAAGTCCAGCGATTGGCATTTGGTTTCCAGTGTAGGTGTGTTTGGTTCAGAGTCTGACATAAGTCCAACGATTGGCAGTCGGTTTCCTGTGTGGTTTTGTTTGGCGTGCGTGAGCCGAGCTACGAGTGCTCTGATTCTTCTTTAGTCCGAGAAGATACGTATGCATAGGATGCAACATCCTAGCGAGCATGTTTCCCCCGTCCCGAACTACGTCGACTCTGATGTCTGTACCTGACAGACTACGTAGGCCCAGGATGCGATATCCTGCCGAGTCAGTTTGTTTGTTTTCTTGTGTCTCTTTCAGCCAGTGTATTTGATGTTTGTTTGAGCAGTGTTTAGCAACCTTTATCCTTCCTTTTGTGCGTGGATCCCGTCGAGTACGACGGATACGTAGGGGTGCTAATACCTTCCCTTCGCATAACCGACTCCCGATCTCATTCTCTTTGGTCGCGAGACCATGTCTTTTCCCAGGTTTACTTCGAGCGTTTCCTTTCCCTCTTTTGGGATAAATAACGCACGGTGGCGGCTCTGTTGTTTTTGTTTCCCGCCGATTTTTCGCGTAATGCGACAGCTGGCGACTCTGCTGGGGAAATAGAGAAGTTGACCTCTTGCTGGTCCATCTTCCCTAAGCGAGTCTCTCCTAGCGCTCTCTAGGTTAGGGTTTGGTTGCTTTTGCTGTTTTATTTATTGCATTCATTTATTTGTTGTTTGCATTTATTGTTTGCATTTATTGTTTGCATTTATTGTTTGCATTTATGTTTGCATTCATTCTTATTCATCTGTTCATCTGGCTGGCTGGTTGTCTGTTTCTCTCTGTTGGGGTGGGAGTTACATGAGGTAAAAGGCTCAATACCCAGGCCATGAGTGAAATCTAGGATACTTAGGAATAGAGTGATTCATGGGAAGCGGGTGGTATTGTGCCACTTAGCGGAACATTGACATCACGAGCAGTTCAGACCCTGGTGGGATATCATCGTTACATACTTCGGGTGTGTATATGATGATATTCTGTGAAAGGTTATTTATGCTGCGTTTCTCTCGACCTTACCCTGGCCTAGATGACACCCGTGAGTGGGGAGGGAATGATCATTATTACAGGTACAGTTGGTGACTTGTGGTCCTGTTGGTGACTATGGGTTCAGATGACAGTTTCTCAGATGACTTTGGGGTTTCAGATGGATTTGTGGTTCCGAGTTCAAGCCGAAGCTTTGGTCATGTGCTCCGAGATACACAGCCAGCCAGTCTTGTCTGCATCATTTGCATCATAGCATGTTTATTTTAAAAAAAAATACGCAATAAAAAAAATGAAAAAAAAGAAAAAAAAAAGAAAAAAGCTAATCTCTGCATGCATATCATTTCTCAGGTTCATTCAGGAGTTCGATTCACTGATAGAGATGGCAACAGTCCCGGAGTTGAAGCGGAAGACTTGTTCCTACAGCTTTCACCGTGAGCCTTTGACATCGTTGATAGAGTTGAGCAACCTTGTGACCAGTGGTAAAGGGTTTGTTGACCAGTATGGGGATATTCTGACACTGCTGAAGATGGTGGTAGATCCAGTGCCGTTGCAGACTCTTCTTCAGTTCTACGACCCAGAGCTTCGTTGCTTCACCTTTCAGGATTATCAGTTGGCGCCTACTCTTGAGGAGTACTCCATTCTGCTGAGTGTCCCGATCCGGTATCAGGTTCCTTTCTTGGATGTGCCTAAGGAGGTTGACTTTAGGGTTGTTGCCAGAGCTTTTCATCTGAGTGTCAAGGAAGTCATTGATAATTGGAAGTCCAGTGGGGATGTTGGGGGTCTGCCTTTGAAGTTCTTGTTGAGGGTATCTAGAGAGGAAGCATAGAAGGGAAATTGGGAAGCTTTTCAGGCTCAGTTGGCCATCATGATCTATGGGATTGTCTTGTTCCCGAGTATGCCCAACTTTGTGGACTATGCTGCAGTCACTATCTTTCTTGGAGGAAACCCGGTTCCTACTCTGTTAGCTGACACTTACTATGCTATCCACAGTAGGCATGGTAAGGGTGGAGCTATCAGATGTTGTCTCCCACTTTTGCTCAGATGGTTCTTGTCTCTCTTGCCAGTCACTGGACCTTTTGTGGATGCTCAGAGCATGCATAAGTGGACTCAGAGGGTTATGTCTCTTACCTCGTATGATATCAGATGGCAATCTTACCGGATGGATGTGCGTGACGTCATTATGAGCTGTGGAGAATTCCGTAATGTGCCACTCATAGGGACTAAGGGTTGCATCAATTACAACCCGGTTCTTTCTCTTCGCCAGTTAGGGTTTGTGATGAAAGGAAGACCACTTGATGCTGAGATAGCTGAAAATGTGTATTTTGAGAAGCAGAGTGACCCGGCTAGATTGGAGCAGATAGGAAGAGCTTGGAAGACTATTGGTGTGAAGGATGGATCTGTCTTAGGGAAGAAGTTTGCCATTGCTATGCCTGATTAAACTGATTGGGTCAAGAAGAGAGTGGAAACTTTGTTGTTACTGTAGCGGTGTATTCGTCGCTATATGATTTATCGATTAAACCATAAGCAAAGCATACAATGATTTTCGAGTCGCCACCGCACTTTTATTTATCCAAAGGACTGGCTAAAAAGCGAACAAAAGCCTAAGAAGTTTTACACGTAGAAAACTAATAAAAAGATCAGAGAGTCTGGGTAAGGGGTAAATTACGCAATGGGAAGGTGTTAGGCACCCACTACGTCCTAGGTACTCCTAGGGAGCCCTTTTCACACTTGTTGTACTAAATTGTTATTTGTTATGACATAAGCATTGTGCAAACATGATTGGGATGGTGAGAAAAGAATATACAATTTTATTATTGGGTTTGAACGGATGAACCCGCTGCCTACGTACCTTCCATCAAAGGTAAGGATCAAAACGCCGTAGTTCGGCTAAAAGATTTCCAAAAGGTTGGTGGATTCAATTTTAAACACAAGCACTGAGGCTTTTCATTATCAATGGGAGAAAACTCGACCAAAACCAACATCCACCATGCGAGGATAGCTTCGACGTACTGGAGGGGTTAACCCTGTTTTTAGTACGGAAGTCTTACTGTCGACTCACTAAGGATAGGCAAGATTTACATCAACCGCAATGATAATTGAAACCTATGGCTAATGCATGAAAAGATTAACAATGGACAAAGCCAAAACAAGTGAATGAGTGAAGTTAATTGATTGTGATTATGAAAGTGAAGTCAAAGTATGATTAAGATTGATTTGAAAGAAGTATTATGAAAATGGAGTTTGAAAAAGTCAAGGAATTGGGTCCAGGTTTTTAGTTTGGAAAACATGAAGAAGTTTGCACAATATCTATGTCAAGTTTGAAAATTGAAGTGTGAAAAGGTTTAGGACATAATGAGGATGAATGGATGGATATGGATTGTAAAACTTCTTAGAAGGTTCACTTCTTGAAATCATATGGGAGATGATTCAAGTGTGTCCTTTGGAATAAGCAATAGGTAATAATAATGTAAACAAACGGGTGATACCGGATGCCACTCAATG
Organism: Lathyrus oleraceus; assembly: GCF_024323335.1. Classification (NCBI taxonomy): domain Eukaryota; kingdom Viridiplantae; phylum Streptophyta; class Magnoliopsida; order Fabales; family Fabaceae; genus Lathyrus; species Lathyrus oleraceus. The sequence goes on from NC_066580.1 coordinate 138,773,805, forward strand.
GTCTTACTCCAATCTCACAAACAAAAAGCAAAAAGCGGACACCGGATACCACTCAATGGATTTATACCGCGATCCTAAAACAAAACTGGATATCAGAGGCCACTCAATGGACTTACACTAATCTCCTAAAACAAAGTGAAACTTGGATACCGGATGCCAATCTGTCTGGACTTATACCAATATCCAACATATGATCATAGGAAAGCAAATGCCAACTTGCAGGGACTTACAATTGCATCCTCACATAAACAAACAAAAGCAAAACATGGATGTTAGATGCCAATCTGTCTGGGCTTACTCTCACATACACAGTATGGTCCTAGGAAAACAAATGCCAACTTGCAGGGACTTACAGTTGTATCCTCACATACAAACAAACAATGCAACATGATCATAGGAGAGCAAATGCCAACTTGCAGGGACTTACAGTTGCTTCCTCACATACAATCAAATAAATGCATCAGGCAAAGATAAGATGAGTGGCCAAGGTGATGGTCTTATACTCACTTCCATATCATAGGAGCAATGGCCAAAGAAATGGACTTACAATTGTCCTCAATGGGTAAACAGCAATGATAATGTCACAAAGACAAATGAGATGATTATGCATTGATGGCAATTGATGATGATGAGTGCACAAAGCATGAGAGCAAACATGTGTATATGAAGCAATCAATCAATCAATCAATATCAAACAGCACACTCTATAGCCAAACAAAGGGGGTTCACACAAGAGGGTTTGACTATGAAAGTCCACTGTAATGGGTGAATGTCGCTCTTAACCTTGCCATTGAGAGGCTAAGGTGAAGCAGATGAATAGGAGATGAGGGGTGTGCCTCATTGCTTCTATCTCAGATCAGAGAGAGCATCAAATAATAGAAAGTGGGGGAGTTCAGAAAGATGGAACTCTTTCCCCATTATTGACTCGATTAGATCTTAGGTTTTTATCTCAATGCTTCAACCATGTAATGGGAGCAAAGAGAGGACACACTGAATAGTGGGGGATAGATTGCTTATCCCTACCTTCCACCAATTGCCTTACTTGAAGGACTTTTCCTGCTTGGGACAATTTTAAACAAACACAGGCATTGCCTCTTAAGGAGGACTTCAGACAGTTTGCCCGGTCAAATAACAGACCGGGTCTCCAGACTACATGAAGAAGAAAGGTTTATACCTCAAAGCAAATGCTAAAAAAAGCAAAGCAAGCAAGTTCAGAGAACTTAAGCAACTAAAGTGCCTGCAAAAGTCAAACTCATTAGTAAACAGCTCAACAGTCAAAATCAAAAGGAAATGAACCAAAAGTCAACCACAGAGGGACCAATTGTGCAAGGCACAAAGACTCAAGTTACATGAGTCAACCTACAAAACAAGGTTAGCACAATATATAATTCAACTCAAACAAATTTGAATGATCTTTGAGGCATTGGTGCTTAACCTGAAACAAAAGCTCAACTGTCAGCTCAGAAGATCACTAGGACTAGCCTAGGGTCGAAGGTGAAAGAAAAAAGTCAAACAGCAAAGGAAAGTCAACCCAATTCATGTTCAAACATTTAAGAAGTAATCTCAATTGGATTCATAATCAAATCATGCATCATTGTCATTTCATGTGCAAAAGAATGCAAAGCATGGCAAGAAAGAGCACAAATAGGTCAACAGCAAGACCTCTTCCAAAAGTCAACCCAAACAATCTCAAAAATTATGAAATAAATCACACTCAATCCTAACATCTAGCATGGTAGACATGTCAAATTTCATGGCATTTGGATGAGAGGAAGGCAGTCAATTAAAATCATGAAGTCAACACAATTTCAAGCATGCACAATGAAAGTCAACAAGCATGGGTCAACTTCAAAAAATCATATCAATTCGAAAACAGAAGAGAAATGAATGAGATTAACACCAATGCAAAGCTTGAGGTGTCTAGTTATCACATATGAAATTTCATGGTCATACAATAAGATTTGAGAATTTCACAAAAGATTCGGCAACATGTAGCACAAAAGGTCAACAAATGACAAAGCATGGGAGAAAATTCACAATCAAATGGAAAACAGTATGATTAATTCCAGGAAAATTCATACATAAACTAGACATGGAAGAGATCATTCATGCAAAATTGGGGAGCATTTGGATGTAAGGAAGTGTGTGAACAAAAATCAAGAAAATGCATATCATTGGTGTGACACAAATTGTCACACTCTAGTTCAAAAAATCATAACTAGCAAACCATAAATGATAAATGCACAATCTTTATATGGAAACAAAGGTCAATGTGTCTAGTTTCACCACAAAAAATTTCAGGCTCAAAGGATATGACATGAGTATTTCACAAAGAGAATGGCACAAGGTATCATTTATGCACACATGTTAGAAAACCAATTATCATTTAAAATCCAGCCACTGAAAAAATTAATTAAAATTCACAATAAAATACTAGACATCTTCATGGACATGATGCAAAAAGTTTCATGATTTTTGGATGAAATTTGAATTAAAAATGAATTGTTTAAGTTTGATGAAATAATGGAATGAACATGAACAAGATAGCATGGCAAATGGGGTCAAACATGGTCAACCGATGGCAAACTTGTAATTCTGGGTTTACTAATCAAAACTATGCGTTTTGGGCAAGGCAAAGGAAATGTTCCTATTGGCTCTCAGCCAATGGAACAGTAAACATGGCCAAGGAGCATCCAAGTTCTGAGTTTCTAAAAAAAAAACCCTAGGGTTTAACAGCCAAGTTCAGCATTTTCATTCAAACATCAACACAAAACTCGACCAGCATACAACAGCATAGCATTTGGCAATGTTCTTGCAGCAAGCAGTCAACAGCATACAACACAATCATATGGATTTTCTGGACAGCTTAAGATAGCAAAACAGCATGGGTAAACATCATCTTCAAGCAAAATTCGACCATGAACAAAAGCATAGCAAGTGGTAATGGTTCATGCAATCAAAAACAAACAACAGCAACCAACAAGAATCTGGAAAATGGCTGAGGTTTATGCGCTTGGTTGTAGCAGCAGCAGGTCAAACTTATGTTCTTCACCCAACAGCAAAATTCCAACAGAAAGAAAAACACAATATGGCAATGGTACTTATGCAGCCTCAACACAAACAAGCAAAACATGAACTCATGTGAATTTCTGGACAGGGTAGGTTCAAGCACAACAGCATAAGTTCAACATCAATGTTCATCATTCAGTCCAAAATCGAATGGCATGGATCAACACAGCATGGTAGTAACAAGGTTCTTCATGCAAGCACATTATAAACAACAAACCAACAACCAACATGAGGAATTCTGGTCATAGTTCTAGGGTTTAAGCATAACAGCATATGTTCATCATCATTATGCATTCGAAAATTTCATGTGCTCAGCAAACAAAATCAAACATGCTAACATCATCATTAAACCTCAAGCAACAAGATCATGGTGTCCAAATTCATTAAATCATCATGAACAACACAAATCGACAGAAAATGTATTTGCACACAAAAATGAAAACTCAGATTTAGACCAGCATAGTTAACCATTTAGCATAATTCAAGTTGCAATGGAAAGAGCATGGTAAGAGCTACAAGACACATATCATCATTTAGAGAAATAAAGGATTCGAGATTTTACTTGGATTTGAAGAAATATGTGAATCAGTGATTGTTTGGTGCTGTTGTGCTGAAACAGATGGCCCTTATGCTTGGCAATGTTGAATGCTCGAAGCCTTTTAGCTCAACCATGCTTGAAAGTGCTCAGCTCATGTTTTGCCATTGTTGGAGCTCGAGGGAAACAGAATGAGAAGGAGGCTGCAAGGGTGTGGTTTGAGGATATAAAATGCTTCCAGAGAGTGCTCAAGTGATGGAGGATCAGAAGCTTGCTCGTGTGTTTGGAGGATTTTCTCAGAAATTCTGCTTTGGCCAAAATGCAAAATGAGAGAGTGAGGTTTCTGTTGGTTTGTGGTCTCTTGTGGCTGCTAGCAGGGTTTCTCCATGACAGGAAAAAAAATGATCAAGAAACTGCTCTTTGATGTTGCTTTGTGGCAAGGCAGAGCTGGTTCTTTGGTGTTTATGACAGAAAATTTTAGAAATGCCAAGCAAGGGTGAGTGCAGTTGGTTATGTGGCTGCTACTTCTGTTTACAGTAGCAGGAAATCATGCTCCTGTATGCTGTTTGCTGTTGCCTCTATTCTTAACAGGATCTTCCAATTTTGTGGAGGGAAATGCCAAGTGAAAATGAATGAAGTCTCTTTGGTTTTTTTTGCTGCAATATGTTACTCATGACAGGAAAAAGAGATGGAAAGCCATGCTGTTACTGTTTGGTTTTGACAGAAAATCATGGGCAAAAAATCTGCAATGTGATGTGGTACAAGTATGGTATGGAGGTATGATGAACACATGTACTTTTGCCCCAATCCAAGCACACAAGGGATGGCTCTTGTTTTGCTGGTTAGTTTGCTGCAAGATGAGGCTCTAATGACAGAGAATGGCCTCTAAAAACTCTGTTTTGATGAGTACAAGGCAAGGCATGGTGGATGGTATGGACAAGTATGGTGAGATTGTACTTTTCTTACAATTCAAGCAACCAAGCCATGGCCTCATGTACTGCATATTTTGACTTTGCAAACACATTCTAAATGACATTTATGAGCTGTTCCAATTGGCCAAATGTTGAAAAAATGTTTAAATCAAAAAAGTCAACTCTTGGTCAAACTTACATTTAAATGAAAAAGGTCAAAATATGCCATTTTGATTGGTGAAGTTTTGGCTCATGAAATTTATATTTTTGGAAAGAGGGGATCAAATGTGACTTGTAGGAAAAAACCCCACCAAAATTGGCCAAACGGTTTGAGAGATATGGCCCTTTGAAGTTCAAGATTTTCTGAAATCGATTCGATCATAACTTGCCAACCACACATGGGAATTGAGGGTTCTTGGACTTTTTGGAAATGGGATAACAAGATCTTCAACTTTCATGTTGGGAAAAAATTCATTTGAAGCTTTTATCATGATGTAAGTTGAGGATCAAGAAGTTTCCATTTTTGGCAGTTAAAATTACAGGCCCAGTTTCCCTTTTTGGAAATTTTTGATCTGGCTTCAAATTCTTCCATGATGAGGTTGGACATGACATATGAGGCTTATATAAGCATGAATGAACTCCTTCAAATCAATTCCATCCATCAAATCACTGATTAAATGGCCAGTTGACCAAGTTTGACTTTCTGTTGACTTTTCTAGGGTTTTGCATGATTGAACCACTTCTGATGAATTTCAAACCCTAATCCCTTGAGACCTTGATTTCCAATGATGTCCCAAGTTGTATGAACTCTTGATTATTGGTCATGGTGCCCAAATTCTGCAAGAATGGCCACCATCCATTGCTTTGACTGACTGTTGACTGTCTTTGACCTAATTGCTGATAATTGCTTCAACTGCAAGCAACAAGGTTAGACTGACAATATTTTTGTACTTTTTGGATGATAAACATATGAAAAGCAATAATATACAAATGCAAAACATGCTTGGTGATCAAGAACCAAATTACAAAGCAACCCACCCACAAGGAGGGAAACAAAGGCATGCAATGATCCTTGAGGCTATGATATGAGATGATATGGGCCATGAGGGATCTTAGGGCCAAAATTGGGGTCTTACAGATGCCCCTATTTAAGGTCATGCTAGCCGGAGAAGTGAAGTTTAGAAATCTTCATCTCGACGCGGTAGAATGGGCTTAAATAACAGTAATGAGACAAATTTTGGTCCCTAAGAGACCTCATGATGCAAATGTATGTATGCAAAAGACACAAATTCTGTGGGGAATATGGTTAACACAGAAGAAAAGACGATCCTATCGGAGTAATACACTCACCCGGAACAGAGACTCTGACAAGACTTTAGTTGGGGATAAACAACACTGACACAGCGTGAACAAGACACGACTCTGATTAGAAGATAACAGAAAACAGACTGTAGGCCTCACTGGGGAGTGAAGGACTCACACTGGGAAAAGAAATCCAAAGGAAAATAAATCCATCGGAGAGACACAAGCTGACTCCTGGAGAGAAGCAACGGGAAAACTTCACTGAGGAAGCACCGAAGAATGAGGTGTTACCGGTATGAGGGTAACAAAAATCAGGAAGGAACACCAAGGATACCGGGTTGTAGGTATGTAACAGGTGACCGACCAAAGACGTGAATTGGTGTGTGTTCCAAAACACTCATCACCCTGAAGAAAGCTAGAACAGCAGACTTGTTTATAGGATGGACATTCGATTCCACAACGGGAAAACGAATCTTACTCGACTGGGGAAGATCAACAAAGGATTCCGACCAAAGAGCGCATGAGACATATTATTCATAGCCGTCAAAACGTGAATAATAACCTCGCATGGAAGATTATCCTTAACCGGGTTGTAGGTTGTTTATAGGATAAAAATCCGAAAAGAAAGGCATCGGGATACCAGAATAGGTATATAATGATGACCAATCAAAAGGAGCAACAGACATTACCGACAAAAGGGTAAATGAAAGGCGATCTGCTGAGGATTCACTGGTGAAAACCAATGATCCAGGGAACACAATCACTGACACAAGGTGAAAGGACCCACTGGGGATAAAATTGCTAGCATACGGCAATTATCCACAAAAGACTTGCGAGGGATATAAGTGCTGATCTGAGCAACTTATCCAAGCAAAGGAAAAAAATCAACATCAAGAACTAGATGAAGATAACCACAAGGGAAATTGTCATCGGTTGAGATGAACAACAAAGTTAACTCTGCAAGTGGAGAAAACAGGGTTTATGACTACCGGTTTGTAAGTAGAAAAACCGCAAAGATAGGACTTACGACTGCTGGTTTGTAGGCAGAGGGCCAAAAAAGGGTGGAGATGACCACAAAATTAGGGTTTACATCTACCGAATATGGGATAGAAGACCAACAACTCCACGTGGGGATAGAACGAATCACAAATCCGCACGGGAAACCAAAATAGGGTTTATAACAAACCACAAACTGCTGGAGAGCAGGAAAATAGGATTTACAACTACCGTCTGTTAGGTAGAAAACCAAAACTCTGGCTGGAGAATAAAAGGTGTATAACCACAAATTCTGTCAAGAAAGCCAGGAAAAGTAGGACTTATAACCACAGGTATGAGGGTAGCGGCCCAAAATTACTCCGCTGGGGAACAACCCACTGGGAAGCACAAGACATTTGACAAATAGCCAATTCGGGAATAATCCGAAAAGACAGGCTGAATCAAGATACGTCCTAATGAGGATGTAACTCAAATAGGAACATCCATCCCAATATATGTGTTGGGAGGAAACAGAAGAAACCGTCATCCACGAGGATATATCTCAGTGGGGAACTGCAGAAGGAAAGGCAACATTTTTGCTTATGGGGTTGACTCTATATGGAGAGATTTTGACACCCGACATCTGCTTGGGGAGATCTATAAAGAGATCTGTATTGCCCATTGCAGGAGACACGACAAATAAAAGATATATGGCAAGAAATGCAACATGAATATCTGAATGTTTATAAATATGCATGAATATGCGTGATTTATGTTTGATGAATGCTGACAAAACAGACAACTCCAACACAAACAGGTTCAGGAATCAAAACGTCTGGTATTATACTTCCAGGGGAACAACCAGCTGGAGAGCCAATCTGCGGAGATCTTCATGCTGTAAAGCAAAGATCTGCGGGTACTGCTAAAGAAGCAGAGGATCAGAGATATCAGGAAACAACCCAATCAGGGTACAGAAAGTCACAATGGGCAAAGCAGCCACCAGGACGAATCTGTAGGGGAACAAGAGAAGTCCCAAAGTATCTGCAGGGGATCTCAGTGTCAACTGAGAAACAAAAGGATGCATTGCACAAGCACGAACTGTTGTAGAAGCAACTCCACATAACTCCGCTGGGGAACAACCCACTGAGGGAGGGTGATATCATCCAAATAGAATCTAACTGCATAAGCAACTCTACTGGGGAAAACTGTCGGCTACTCTCTTGGGGAACAACCCACTGAGGGAGGACAGATCAAACAAGTAGATTCTGCAACGAACCACTCTACTTGGGAAAGAATATGCATAGCAAACTGATCACAACAAGTAGATTCTGCAATATAAGCCACTCTACTGGGGATCACAAACAGTCAGGAAATTAATCCGTTCTCTGGATGGTAGAGCCATCATCCGACCATACCGGGGATTGAAGGAGTACTCAACAGGCGAAATTGCCATAACAAATGCTCTGCAGACTATGCTGAGGAAAAAGATGGTTGAAAACACTGGGATGTCGACCCAATCAACCGCTGAATAGGAAAATAAATCCTACTCTGCTGAAGAGAACAAACTCTGATGGAGAGATAGCAACAATTCCGCAGACGACTTCGCCGGGGAAAAGGTAAAGTACCGGGTATCAAACCGCCGGCTTACCGAGTCTTCAAAAGAAAGCGATCGTGCTGAGGAAACAGACAACTCCGCTGGCAACTGCACTGGGAAGAGTGATAACAACTCTGCTCGCGAATCCGATGGGGATATCAATAACAGCTCTACTCATGACTGCCGAGGAGACAAATAAAGTCTGGGGCATACGACCCACTGGTGAAAGTGACGGGGCACCAAGATGACAAACCATCAACCGCCGAAACTCACAAGGAAACACCCATGCTGGGAAAACTGCTGCTGGAGAAAACGAAGTCTTCAACCACACTCTGCTTGCGACTATACTGGGGGAACAACCCCAACAACAACTCTGTTTGAGGAACAACCCCAACAAAGATCTGAAGAAAGAAGATACCACCAAACCAGGAATATGAACCAATGTCCTACCTGTTGGAAATCATGCCACCCTCGGGAGAGCACTGAGATATTCTTGAGTATCCTTCCAATCTTGTGAATGTTCACTTTGTTTAAAACAATTTTTTTTGAAAAATTTTGATTTGTTTAAAACAATGATATTTTATCAATTTAAAACATGCAAAACATTTGTTGAATTGAAACAAATAGGAGTGCAAATAATTGAATAAAAAGCTCAAATTGATTTGATAGAATGGTAGTCTGCAAATGGCAAGACTCCATAGATCTGTACAAATTTGAAATCAGTGATATATATTGGAAGAGGGCTACATTGAACATAATGATCCTTTCTCTACCAATTTGAATCTCGATGTATTCGAAGCTTCGGTTGACGGCGAATCGAGAATCTTCTGACGAAATGACGACTGATAAACCAGAAAGTCTTGTCAGGATGCAGTTACTTGCCAAATCCCTAATTTTTGCCTAGATTGCCCCAGGGTGAGGTACTCAATCTAGCGGGATGCAAATATTCTCTTTTTTCAAGTCTCTAATTTTTGCCTGGATTACCCTTGCGGGTTCTCCACCGAGACGCTCATTTTTGCCTAAGCCGCCCTTTCGGGTTTTCAACTTAGCGAGCTATTCTGTTTTTTCATTTGCATATACTCTTTTTTTTTAGGCAAAGTATCTCTTGACTGCATCCGAATTCACAGGACGAGTGAAATCCTCCCCATCCATTGTTGTAAGCATTAAAGCACCGCCTGAAAAGGCTCTCTTAACCACATATGGACCCTCGTAGTTTGGAGTCCACTTCCCCCTGGAATCGGGCGCGAAAGACAAAACTTTCTTGAGCACGAGGTCACCTTCTCGGAACACACGAGGCTTGACCTTCTTATCGAATGCTTTCTTCATTCTCTGCTGATATAACTGACCATGACACATGGCAGTTAATCGCTTCTCTTCGATCAAATTCAACTGGTCATAACGACTCTGAATCCATTCAGCATCAGTCAACTTGGCTTCCATCAAGACTCGCATTGATGGGATCTCCACCTCTACTGGGAGAACGGCTTCCATGCCATAAACAAGAGAAAAAGGGGTTGCCCCTGTTGAAGTGCGTACAGACGTACGGTATCCATGCAAAGCAAATGGCAGCATCTCATGCCAATCTTTGTACGTGACAGTCATCTTCTGGATGATCCTCTTGATATTCTTGTTAGCAGCTTCAACAGCCCCATTCATCTTAGGTCTGTAAGGAGAGGAGTTATGGTGTGCAATCTTGAATTCAGCGCACAACTCATCCATCATCTTATTGTTCAGATTGGATCCATTATCAGTAATGATCCTCTCTGGCACACCATAACGGCAAATCAGCTGGTTCTTGATAAACTTCACAACCACCTGTCTGGTTACATTCGCGTATGAAGCGGCTTCAACCCATTTGGTGAAGTAATCAATCGCTACGAGAATAAACCGATGCCCGTTGGAGGCTTTCGGCTCAATCATGCCGATCATGTCGATTCCCCACATAGAGAAAGGCCATGGTGATGAAATCACATTCAGGAGTGTCGGAGGAATATGAATCTTATCCGCATAAATTTGACACTTATGACATTTCTTCACATACTTGCAACAGTCAGACTCCATTGTCAGCCAATAATAGCCCGCTCTCAACATTTTCTTAGCCATGGCATGTCCATTGGAATGAGTACCAAATGAACCCTCATGGACCTCAGTCATCAATAGGTTTGCTTCGTGTCTATCCACGCATCTGAGCAAAACCATATCGAAATTCCTCTTATACAGCACTTCACCACTGAGGTAGAAACTGCCTGACAACCTTCTCAAAGTTTTCCTATCTTTCACAGATGCCCCAGGCGGGTAGACCTGGTTTTGGAGGAAATTTTTGATATCAAAATACCAAGGCTTGTCATCTTTCACTTCTTCGATTGCAAATATGTGAGCTGGTCTGTCCAAGCGCATCACAGTAATATTGGGGACATCATTCCACCGTCTGACCACTATCATGGAAGCAAGCGTTGCAAGAGCATCCGCCATCCGATTATCCTCTCGAGGAATGTGATAAAATTCAACTTCTGTAAAGAATGTTGAAATTCTCCTTGCGTAATCTCTGTACGGAATGAGACTTGGCTGGTTCGTCTCCCATTCACCCTTGATCTGATTGATAACTAGGGCCGAATCACCATAGACATCAAGATACTTGATTCTCAAATCAATGCATTCTTCAAGTCCCATTATACAGGCTTCATACTCCGCCATGTTGTTCGTGCATTTGAAAGTTAGCCTTGCTGTAAACGGAATGTGTGAACCTTGAGGAGTGATAATCACTGCCCCAATTCCATTTCCATATTGATTAACAGCGCCATCAAACACCATCGTCCATCTGGAACCAGGTTCTGGACCTTCATCAAGTGTAGGCTCATCGCAATCTTTCATCTTCAAATACAGAATTTCCTCGTCAGGGAAGTCATACTGAACAGACTGATGATCTTCCATCGGCTGGTGCGCTAGATGGTCAGCCAAGATACTACCTTTGATAGCTTTCTGAGCTCGATACTCAATATCATACTCAGACAACAACATCTGCCAACGGGCAATCCTCCCAGTTAAAGCAGGCTTCTCGAAGATATACTTAATTGGATCCATTCTGGATATCAACCAAGTTGTATGATTTATCATGTACTGGCGCAAACGCTTAGCAGCCCAAGCTAAAGCACAGCACGTCTTCTCAAGTGTAGAGTATCGAGACTCACAATCAGTAAACTTCTTACTGAGGTAGTATATAGCAAACTCCTTCTTCCCTGATTCGTCTTGTTGACCGAGTACACAACCCATCGAGTCTTCAAGAACTGTTAAGTACATGATCAGAGGTCTTCCTTCCACAGGCGGAGACAAAATCGGAGGTTCGGACAGATAATCTTTGATACTGTCGAAAGCTTTCTGGCAATCCTCGGTCCAATCATGAGACTGATCTTTCCGGAGGAGCTTGAATATCGGCGCACATGTGGCAGTCATGTGGGATATAAATCTGGAAATGTAGTTCAAGCGGCCAAGAAAACCTCGGACTTGCTTCTCAGTTTTGGGTGCAGGCATCTCTTGTATTGCTTTGACCTTTGCAGGATCAACCTCAATACCTCTTTCGCTTACCACAAAACCCAACAACTTGCCGGAACGGACTCCAAATGTACATTTGTTCGGATTCAGGCGAAGTTTGAACTTTCTCAAACGCTGAAAAAGCTTCAACAAATGCTCAACATGCTCAACTTCCGTTCGGGACTTAGCGATCATATCATCAACATAGACTTCGATCTCCTTGTGCATCATGTCATGAAACAAGGTAGTCATAGCTCGTTGATACGTGGCTCCGGCGTTCTTCAAACCGAAGGGCATCACTCGATAACAGAATGTTCCCCAAGGTGTGATGAATGTTGTCTTCTCCATATCCTCTGGTGCCATCTTGATTTGATTATATCCAGAAAATCCGTCCATAAAGGAAAAGACTTTGAATTTAGCTGTATTGTCTACCAACATGTCAATGTGTGGTAGAGGAAAATCATCTTTTGGGCTAGCTTTATTCAAATCTCTATAGTCAACGCACATACGGACCTTTCCGTCCTTCTTAGGAACAGGCACAATATTGGCCACCCATTGAGGATATGTAGAAGTCACCAGAAACCCCGCATCAATTTGCTTCTGAACTTCTTCTTTGATCTTTACTGCCATATCTGGATGAGTTCTTCTGAGCTTCTGCTTCACAGGCACGCACTCAGGCTTCAAAGGCAGGAAATGTTGCACAATATCTGTATCTAAACCCGGCATGTCTTCATAGGACCAAGCAAAGATATCTGAATATTCTCGTAGCAAACTGACCAAATCTTCCTTGACAGACCCTTCGAGAAGTGCCCCGATCTTCACCAGACGAACACAATCCTCAGACCCCAAGTTGACTGTTTCCAAGTCTTCGAGATGTGGCTGAATGATCTTCTCTTCGTGCTCAAGAAGACGGGTGATCTCATCAGGAATCCCCTCAACGTCATCTTCTTCTGCCTCAAATACAGGGAATTCAAAATTGGGAGATGGCGTTGGATCATTATGTTCAATGGGTTTTAGGATCAACCTGCATAATGATTTGGTTAAGGAAAAAACTTCAGCATTTAAACAAGCAAACCATTATGCAGATGAAAAAATGTTTGCTCTTTTTTTTTTTTTTTTTTTTTTTTTTTTTTTATGGTTTTTTGTGATCACTGACTTCATGCAGAAAAGCAAAAAGTAAAAACAAAGGAAAAACAAATGTTAAACAATGCATTAATTGAATGAAAACATCATTGTATTAAATGCTGCCAACAATGTCATCACTTCTCCTTTTGGCATGGGAGAAGGTTTTAAACAAAATGAACAATTTACTCTGATCTATGGATGACTGTAGGAACATCTACAGCGACCCAATTGTGGCAGACACCACCAGGAATAACAAAATTGTTCAAGTCTTCTGCATCTTCTTCTTCAATGATAGCAGCAGCTTCCTCTTCTTCAGGTTGATCAGCATGGATGAATCCTCCACTTGTGAACAGCCCTTGCTCATTGCATGCCCCAGAACCATAGCCAATGCCAGCCCGGGATTTGTTGTCTTCAAGTTCAAGCACTTTCCCCAATCCAGCAACTGCACCACATTCAATGGCCAGCTTAGCATCACGGTAGGAAGTGAATGAAGGAGACTTCTTCTCGATTGGTTCATCAATAGATAAAGCTTGGAACTGAGTTCCAACTTCATCCTCTGCGTCAATGTACGAGAAAGAAGACAGATGGCTAACCAGGAGAGCCTTTTCTCCCCCTACTACAACCAATTTCTTGTTCTTCACAAATTTCAGCTTCTGGTGTAGGGTGGATGTCACGGCGCCAGCCTCGTGAATCCATGGTCTGCCTAAGAGACAGCTGTAAGATGGGTGGATATCCATTACTTGGAAAGTGACTTGGAAATCACTTGGTCCTATCTTGATAGGGAGATCAACTTCCCCAATTACGGTCTTGCGCGACCCATCAAATGCTTTCACAACAACCCCACTCTGCCTCATAGGAGGACCTTGATATGATAGTCGAGAGAGTGTGGATTTTGGCAATACATTAAGAGAAGATCCAGTGTCCACCAACACATTGGACATTGCATCAGATTTGTAATTCATAGAGATGTGTAAAGCCATGTTGTGGTCTCTTCCCTCCTCAGGGAGATCAGCGTCACAAAAGCTCAAAGTGTTGCAAGCGGTAATGTTTGCAACAATGCTATCAAATTGTTCCAGGGTGACGTCGTGATCAACATATGCCAGGTCCAAGACCTTCTGCAGAGATTCCCTATGGGGTTCTGAATTCAGCAGTAGAGAAAGAATAGAAATCTTGGAGGGCGTGTGTAGAAGCTGGTCTACAATGTTGTACTCGCTCTTTCTGATGAGCCTCAGCATCTCATCAGATTCTTCATCAACAATGCCACTCGGGCCAACTGAAGAAACAGGAGTCTTTTGTACGGATGAGGAGGGTTTGGCAACATCAGGTGCCGGATTCTGAACATTCACAGCGGTTCCCACAGGGCGCTCAACGGATTCAGAAGCAACAGGGGCTTTAGCAGGTGCGGAAAACACACGACCACTCCGGGTCAACCCACTGACATCAGCAATATTGGTTACGGAAGTTGAAGGCAAAGGCACTTCGACCCCATCCTGGACAGCAACAGGATTGTATCTGAAGGGTACAGCTTTGTCAGATGAATAGGGCACAGGGCCAGCTGGTTTAATGACCAAGGAAGGGGAAGCCTTCGGCTTGTTGCTATTATAGCGGATAACAACTGGCTCGGGCAGCTTGAACACTGGTGATATGACGTTCACTTCAGGTTCGACTTCATCAACATTGCGATTCTGCAGAATCTCAATGGTACCTTCATTCAACATCTTCTGAAGTTCACGGCGGACCTGGTCGCAACCCAAGCGATTGACAGAACAGACGCGGCACTGATCGTGGTTATGCTCCAAATAACTGTACTGACACAGCATCTTATGTAAATCAACCAACGACTGCCTGATGTGGCTGACATACTTGACCTTGTACCTCCCAAGACATTCTTGAATCATGTTGACAGATTTCCTATGCGCAGGCAATGGGTTCTTGGTGACGTTCGGGCTTGAGTCCTCAAAACTCAGGATTCCACTTCTCATAAGGTCTTGCACCTTAGTCTTCAGCTGGAAGCAATTCTCAATATCATGGCCCGGAGCACCAGAATGATAGACACAGTGTAGGTCAGGCTTATACCACCACTGAGGGTTGATCGGAATGGCCGGAGGATCTCTTGGAGTAACCAATTTTCGCTCTATTAGAGAGGGATATAACTCTGCGTACGACATAGGAATCGGATCAAAACTGATCTTCTTCCTTTCGTAACCCATGTTTGCCTGATTACTCGTACTCCCACGAGGCTGATAAGCCTGTTGCTGTGGACGAGATTGTTGTTGTTGGTACTGCGGTTGTTGATATTGTTGCTGATGCTGATACTGTTGATGTTGAGGAGTATTGTCCTTGAAAACAGGTGCTACGTGAGCCACCTGGTGCTGATGACTGACATGTCGTGCAGGATTCCTCTGAACAGAGGGTCTTCTGTGTTTGGGCTGAGATTGAACGGCATGTGCTTCACCTTCTTTCCTCTTAAATGCCCCATATCGTTTAGAGGAAGAGCTATCATCCTTAGCCAACCGTCCTTCACGGACACCTTCTTCGAGACGCATCCCCATGTTCACCATCTCGGTGAAATCAGAGGGAGCGCTTGCTACCATCCGCTCATAATAAAATGAGCCAAGAGTCTTCAGAAAGATCTTGGTCATTTCCTTCTCTTCCAGCGGTGGAGTGATTTGAGCTGCCAGCTCTCGCCATCTCTGGGCGTACTCCTTGAACGATTCCTTGTCCTTCTGGGACATGGACCTGAGTTGATCTCGGTCAGGCGCCATATCGACGTTGTACTTATATTGCTTGACGAAAGCTTCGCCAAGGTCATTGAAAGATCTGATGTTGGCGCTGTCCAAGCTCATGTACCATCTGAGCGCGGCACCAGATAGACTGTCTTGGAAATAATGAATCAGGAGTTGATCATTATCAGTCTGTGTTGACATCTTCCTGGCGTACATGACCAGGTGAGCAAGCGGACAGGTGTTCCCTTTGTATTTTTCAAAGTCCGGGACCTTGAATTTGATCGGTATCTTGACACCGGGAACTAGGCAGAGTTCGGCTGCAGACTTGCCGAATAGGTCTTTGCCTCGAAGAGTCCTCAATTCCTTTCTCAGCTCAAGGAATTGATCGTTCATGGCATCCATCTTTTCATGAACGTCTGCGCCCTCAGATGGCTCGGAGTGATAGATGATGTCGTCTACCCTTGGCATGGTATGCACGACAGGAGGAGCGGTGATAGGGACCGAGCTAGACGCCGGCATTTGAGCGAAGGTTGGCGCAGGAATATCTGGCATAAAACCTGGGGGCATGCCCCAAGGAAACCCGGGCGGCATGGCATTGGGCGCGTGGGTGCTGACTGGCACTGTAGAAGTAGCTACCTCTGAAATGACTGTCCTCTGAGCAGGAGTTGCAGGCGTCGGAGCAGGTTGATTCTGAGCGGCAAGGAGTTGCTCCATCAGAGCGCCAAGCCTGGCGACCTCTTCCTTCAATTCTCTGTTCTCTTGTTCCAACTGCTCCATGATTCTTGCAGAGTTGACTCGTGTATAATACCGGTGAATCAGCTTGTCTTCAAAATAAATGAAGAACAGAGGTTAGGACAAGAAGACCAGAAACAAAGGGTACCTGTTTATGCAAGAATGATGCATGAAATGCTTGTGCAAATGCTTTGCTTTCAAGGAACCCTTAGGGTATTTTTTGCAATATTTTGATTAATTTAAGCATTTTTGATTCCTCATGGAAAATATTTCATTCAATACATCAAGATAAAAAGTACAGCATTTTAAATTACAAAGAGAAAAGGTAAATGACATCCTATGGATCCCTAAAAGCTCGGGATGCTGGAAGACGAGAAGTGCACAACTTCTTGATCTCTCTCTCATAGGCCGCTTCCATGTCAGCTTTCTCCTTTGCAAGTCGATCATATCTCCTCTTCCAGAATTTGGAAGACTGAGGAAGCAGAGAAGTCCAAGCGTCGTTCGGATCATCGATCACTCGGTGCTCGAGGAATTCAATCATAGCGTCCTTCTCCTTGAGCTGCTGCAGCAATTCCTCCCTCTCACGGATCCAAGCACGCGAAAGGTCTTCTTCTCTCAACTCCTCTACACGTTGGGTAGGGAGGGTTGAAGGCCCAGCCACATCCAACGGTGTAGGTCTTGGATAATCATACGGCATCAAGTAGGTGGCAGCTCTTTGTCTGACCCAAGAGGTGTATGGCTCCAAAGCAATGCAGTTCTTTGGGCCCAACTCATTCCTACTCTTCTTGTGAACACTGCGCCATGCACGGACAAATCTGGCTTTCAGGCCTTGGGGATCTTTACCCTCCTGAAAGAACACACCTTCTAACAGAATGCTATTAGGTTTATCCTTTAGGGGGAACCCAAGCTGGCGACGTGCAAGTATAGGATTGTAGCTGATCCCACCACATGTACCAAGAAGGGGCACATTAGGGAATTCACCACAATAGTCGATGATCTGGACGGTATCGTACACGCGATCATACCAAGTGATATCATCATTGGTGAGAGACATGAGTCTCTGAGACCACCGTAGACATCCCTTGTTCTCCTTGAAAGCAACTGTCTGCGGCAAGTGCGAAATAAACCACTTGTACAGCAGGGGTAAACAGCAGACAATGACTCCTCCATTCTTCATATTCCTCAGGTGCAAGGAGACATATGTATCACCCAACAAAGTCGGAACTGGATTAAGAACCGAGAAGATCCTAATGGCGTTCATGTCCACGAACTTGTCGAAGTTGGGAAATAGCACCAATCCATAGATGAGTAATACAAAGAGAGCCTCAAAGGCATCCTCACTCATGGCCTTCCCATAAAAGGTAGCTTGGGCAATGAGGAACTCGGAAGGAAAACCCTGAATTCCGCCTTTGGTAGTCAGGTTAGCTCTAATCAGTTCTTCATCTATATGCAACAAGCTGGCAATCTCTCGAGCAGATGGAATATCCTCTAAGCCACTGAACGGCACTTGATCCAGAATTGGAATCCCAATGAGATGAGAATACTCCTCCAAGGTTGGCAATAGCTGGAAGTCCGGAAATAAGAAGCAGTGATGCAACGGATCGTAGAACTGAGCCAGAGTACTCATCAACCCTTCGTCAACCTGAGTGGTGAGCAGTGGTAGAAGCTTCCCATAGCGAGCTTTGAAACCCAAGGGATCTAGTACATACGATGTCAGATTCCTTAACTCTTTTACATCGGGCTGTCTAAAGCTGTACTTCTTTGTATGCCTCTTTGGTCTTTCCATGTCTGAAAATTTTGCAAATAAACCCTTTTTTAAGTTCCTTGAAAATCTTCTTTTTGTGATGACGTGAATGCGGATGAATGCGTGAATGCATGAATGCAACAAACACACTCAAGGATCAAGCAAAGCACACCAAACAAAGGTCGTGGGAAAGCTCTATGTATCCCTAATATCAATCATCCATTTTGGTGGATTTAGGTTTTACACCTGATCGACACCCAAGTTCCATTGATATTAACGGTACATGAACCGGTTCAGACATTCTTAATATCAACCAGCCGCTTTGGTGGATTCTAGGTTTTACACCTGATCCGGGATCCATTGATATTAACAATGTTTGAACGACTCAACCACGAATCACGGGTTTGTTGAGAGTCACGAGCATGGGGTCTCGGTTAAGAACCACCCAAAGGGAGTGTACTAGGGTTTAAACCTGCCAGACATGTTCTATCAGAGGTTCCCATAATCATCGTTCCATCTTTCGAATATTATCGGAGGAACGAATACTCGTATTCCAAGAATATTCTCAAGAGAAACTCTCATGAGTGTAGTATCGCGTGACAATCGTATCAGAACTGACATCTGAACGACCTCCGCACTACGGTCCTAAAAAATAGGCCAAGATGGGTTTGGTAAACTACGGTCCTTGGCTTCTGCGGAACATGATTGAAAGAATAATGCCTAACCACAAATAACTTGTGTGACATTATTAATCCAACATGACCTCCACCAAGTGAATGGACTCGCAAGTCAACTGGCTAAGGAATACTCCACACCAGTCAACAGGACTATGCCATTCTCCTATCCTAGAGTGCACTCGAGTTCGGGTATAGAACTCATCTCACAGATCACCAAAGTAAACGGCAATTGTATATCAAGCAATTCAAACATTACAATCAATACAGTTATCCCAAATTGTACAAAAATATGTCAAATAACAGATAATAATATAGCACAACAAGGGTGAAAAGTAGGCAATACCAACCAGGGATTCTGATGAGAGGTTTTGTTAATCCCCAGCAGAGTCGCCACTTTTCTGTAGCGGTGTATTCGTCGCTATATGATTTATCGATTAAACCATAAGCAAAGCATACAATGATTTTCGAGTCGCCACCGCACTTTTATTTATCCAAAGGACTGGCTAAAAAGCGAACAAAAGCCTAAGAAGTTTTACACGTAGAAAACTAATAAAAAGATCAGAGAGTCTGGGTAAGGGGTAAATTACGCAATGGGAAGGTGTTAGGCACCCACTACGTCCTAGGTACTCCTAGGGAGCCCTTTTCACACTTGTTGTACTAAATTGTTATTTGTTATGACATAAGCATTGTGCAAACATGATTGGGATGGTGAGAAAAGAATATACAATTTTATTATTGGGTTTGAACGGATGAACCCGCTGCCTACGTACCTTCCATCAAAGGTAAGGATCAAAACGCCGTAGTTCGGCTAAAAGATTTCCAAAAGGTTGGTGGATTCAATTTTAAACACAAGCACTGAGGCTTTTCATTATCAATGGGAGAAAACTCGACCAAAACCAACATCCACCATGCGAGGATAGCTTCGACGTACTGGAGGGGTTAACCCTGTTTTTAGTACGGAAGTCTTACTGTCGACTCACTAAGGATAGGCAAGATTTACATCAACCGCAATGATAATTGAAACCTATGGCTAATGCATGAAAAGATTAACAATGGACAAAGCCAAAACAAGTGAATGAGTGAAGTTAATTGATTGTGATTATGAAAGTGAAGTCAAAGTATGATTAAGATTGATTTGAAAGAAGTATTATGAAAATGGAGTTTGAAAAAGTCAAGGACTTGGGTCCAGGTTTTTAGTTTGGAAAACATGAAGAAGTTTGCACAATATCTATGTCAAGTTTGAAAATTGAAGTGTGAAAAGGTTTAGGACATAATGAGGATGAATGGATGGATATGGATTGTAAAACTTCTTAGAAGGTTCACTTCTTGAAATCATATGGGAGATGATTCAAGTGTGTCCTTTGGAATAAGCAATAGGTAATAATAATGTAAACAAACGGGTGATACCGGATGCCACTCAATGGTCTTACTCCAATCTCACAAACAAAAAGCAAAAAGCGGACACCGGATACCACTCAATGGATTTATACCGCGATCCTAAAACAAAACTGGATATCAGAGGCCACTCAATGGACTTACACTAATCTCCTAAAACAAAGTGAAACTTGGATACCGGATGCCAATCTGTCTGGACTTATACCAATATCCAACATATGATCATAGGAAAGCAAATGCCAACTTGCAGGGACTTACAATTGCATCCTCACATAAACAAACAAAAGCAAAACATGGATGTTAGATGCCAATCTGTCTGGGCTTACTCTCACATACACAGTATGGTCCTAGGAAAACAAATGCCAACTTGCAGGGACTTACAGTTGTATCCTCACATACAAACAAACAATGCAACATGATCATAGGAGAGCAAATGCCAACTTGCAGGGACTTACAGTTGCTTCCTCACATACAATCAAATAAATGCATCAGGCAAAGATAAGATGAGTGGCCAAGGTGATGGTCTTATACTCACTTCCATATCATAGGAGCAATGGCCAAAGAAATGGACTTACAATTGTCCTCAATGGGTAAACAGCAATGATAATGTCACAAAGACAAATGAGATGATTATGCATTGATGGCAATTGATGATGATGAGTGCACAAAGCATGAGAGCAAACATGTGTATATGAAGCAATCAATCAATCAATCAATATCAAACAGCACACTCTATAGCCAAACAAAGGGGGTTCACACAAGAGGGTTTGACTATGAAAGTCCACTGTAATGGGTGAATGTCGCTCTTAACCTTGCCATTGAGAGGCTAAGGTGAAGCAGATGAATAGGAGATGAGGGGTGTGCCTCATTGCTTCTATCTCAGATCAGAGAGAGCATCAAATAATAGAAAGTGGGGGAGTTCAGAAAGATGGAACTCTTTCCCCATTATTGACTCGATTAGATCTTAGGTTTTTATCTCAATGCTTCAACCATGTAATGGGAGCAAAGAGAGGACACACTGAATAGTGGGGGATAGATTGCTTATCCCTACCTTCCACCAATTGCCTTACTTGAAGGACTTTTCCTGCTTGGGACAATTTTAAACAAACACAGGCATTGCCTCTTAAGGAGGACTTCAGACAGTTTGCCCGGTCAAATAACAGACCGGGTCTCCAGACTACATGAAGAAGAAAGGTTTATACCTCAAAGCAAATGCTAAAAAAAGCAAAGCAAGCAAGTTCAGAGAACTTAAGCAACTAAAGTGCCTGCAAAAGTCAAACTCATTAGTAAACAGCTCAACAGTCAAAATCAAAAGGAAATGAACCAAAAGTCAACCACAGAGGGACCAATTGTGCAAGGCACAAAGACTCAAGTTACATGAGTCAACCTACAAAACAAGGTTAGCACAATATATAATTCAACTCAAACAAATTTGAATGATCTTTGAGGCATTGGTGCTTAACCTGAAACAAAAGCTCAACTGTCAGCTCAGAAGATCACTAGGACTAGCCTAGGGTCGAAGGTGAAAGAAAAAAGTCAAACAGCAAAGGAAAGTCAACCCAATTCATGTTCAAACATTTAAGAAGTAATCTCAATTGGATTCATAATCAAATCATGCATCATTGTCATTTCATGTGCAAAAGAATGCAAAGCATGGCAAGAAAGAGCACAAATAGGTCAACAGCAAGACCTCTTCCAAAAGTCAACCCAAACAATCTCAAAAATTATGAAATAAATCACACTCAATCCTAACATCTAGCATGGTAGACATGTCAAATTTCATGGCATTTGGATGAGAGGAAGGCAGTCAATTAAAATCATGAAGTCAACACAATTTCAAGCATGCACAATGAAAGTCAACAAGCATGGGTCAACTTCAAAAAATCATATCAATTTGAAAACAGAAGAGAAATGAATGAGATTAACACCAATGCAAAGCTTGAGGTGTCTAGTTATCACATATGAAATTTCATGGTCATATAATAAGATTTGAGAATTTCACAAAAGATTCGGCAACATGTAGCACAAAAGGTCAACAAATGACAAAGCATGGGAGAAAATTCACAATCAAATGGAAAACAGTATGATTAATTCCAGGAAAATTCATACATAAACTAGACATGGAAGAGATCATTCATGCAAAATTGGGGAGCATTTGGATGTAAGGAAGTGTGTGAACAAAAATCAAGAAAATGCATATCATTGGTGTGACACAAATTGTCACACTCTAGTTCAAAAAATCATAGCTAGCAAACCATAAATGATAAATGCACAATCTTTATATGGAAACAAAGGTCAATGTGTCTAGTTTCACCACAAAAAATTTCAGGCTCAAAGGATATGACATGAGTATTTCACAAAGAG
The DNA here is from genome assembly GCF_024323335.1 of Lathyrus oleraceus. NCBI lineage: Eukaryota > Viridiplantae > Streptophyta > Magnoliopsida > Fabales > Fabaceae > Lathyrus > Lathyrus oleraceus. The sequence goes on from NC_066580.1 coordinate 138,796,482, forward strand.
AATGGCACAAGGTATCATTTATGCACACATGTTAGAAAACCAATTATCATTTAAAATCCAGCCACTGAAAAAATTAATTAAAATTCACAATAAAATACTAGACATCTTCATGGACATGATGCAAAAAGTTTCATGATTTTTGGATGAAATTTGAATTAAAAATGAATTGTTTAAGTTTGATGAAATAATGGAATGAACATGAACAAGATAGCATGGCAAATGGGGTCAAACATGGTCAACCGATGGCAAACTTGTAATTCTGGGTTTACTAATCAAAACTATGCGTTTTGGGCAAGGCAAAGGAAATGTTCCTATTGGCTCTCAGCCAATGGAACAGTAAACATGGCCAAGGAGCATCCAAGTTCTGAGTTTCTAAAAAAAAACCCTAGGGTTTAACAGCCAAGTTCAGCATTTTCATTCAAACATCAACACAAAACTCGACCAGCATACAACAGCATAGCATTTGGCAATGTTCTTGCAGCAAGCAGTCAACAGCATACAACACAATCATATGGATTTTCTGGACAGCTTAAGATAGCAAAACAGCATGGGTAAACATCATCTTCAAGCAAAATTCGACCATGAACAAAAGCATAGCAAGTGGTAATGGTTCATGCAATCAAAAACAAACAACAGCAACCAACAAGAATCTGGAAAATGGCTGAGGTTTATGCGCTTGGTTGTAGCAGCAGCAGGTCAAACTTATGTTCTTCACCCAACAGCAAAATTCCAACAGAAAGAAAAACACAATATGGCAATGGTACTTATGCAGCCTCAACACAAACAAGCAAAACATGAACTCATGTGAATTTCTGGACAGGGCAGGTTCAAGCACAACAGCATAAGTTCAACATCAATGTTCATCATTCAGTCCAAAATCGAATGGCATGGATCAACACAGCATGGTAGTAACAAGGTTCTTCATGCAAGCACATTATAAACAACAAACCAACAACCAACATGAGGAATTCTGGTCATAGTTCTAGGGTTTAAGCATAACAGCATATGTTCATCATCATTATGCATTCGAAAATTTCATGTGCTCAGCAAACAAAATCAAACATGCTAACATCATCATTAAACCTCAAGCAACAAGATCATGGTGTCCAAATTCATTAAATCATCATGAACAACACAAATCGACAGAAAATGTATTTGCACACAAAAATGAAAACTCAGATTTAGACCAGCATAGTTAACCATTTAGCATAATTCAAGTTGCAATGGAAAGAGCATGGTAAGAGCTACAAGACACATATCATCATTTAGAGAAATAAAGGATTCGAGATTTTACTTGGATTTGAAGAAATATGTGAATCAGTGATTGTTTGGTGCTGTTGTGCTGAAATAGATGGCCCTTATGCTTGGCAATGTTGAATGCTCGAAGCCTTTTAGCTCAACCATGCTTGAAAGTGCTCAGCTCATGTTTTGCCATTGTTGGAGCTCGAGGGAAACAAAATGAGAAGGAGGCTGCAAGGGTGTGGTTTGAGGATATAAAATGCTTCCAGAGAGTGCTCAAGTGATGGAGGATCAGAAGCTTGCTCGTGTGTTTGGAGGATTTTCTCAGAAATTCTGCTTTGGCCAAAATGCAAAATGAGAGAGTGAGGTTTCTGTTGGTTTGTGGTCTCTTGTGGCTGCTAGCAGGGTTTCTCCATGATAGGAAAAAAAATGATCAAGAAACTGCTCTTTGATGTTGCTTTGTGGCAAGGCAGAGCTGGTTCTTTGGTGTTTATGACAGAAAATTTTAGAAATGCCAAGCAAGGGTGAGTGCAGTTGGTTATGTGGCTGCTACTTCTGTTTACAGTAGCAGGAAATCATGCTCCTGTATGCTGTTTGCTGTTGCCTCTATTCTTAACAGGATCTTCCAATTTTGTGGAGGGAAATGCCAAGTGAAAATGAATGAAGTCTCTCTGGTTTTTTTTGCTGCAATATGTTACTCATGACAGGAAAAAGAGATGGAAAGCCATGCTGTTACTGTTTGGTTTTGACAGAAAATCATGGGCAAAAAATCTGCAATGTGATGTGGTACAAGTATGGTATGGAGGTATGATGAACACATGTACTTTTGCCCCAATCCAAGCACACAAGGGATGGCTCTTGTTTTGCTGGTTAGTTTGCTGCAAGATGAGGCTCTAATGACAGAGAATGGCCTCTAAAAACTCTGTTTTGATGAGTACAAGGCAAGGCATGGTGGATGGTATGGACAAGTATGGTGAGATTGTACTTTTCTTACAATTCAAGCAACCAAGCCATGGCCTCATGTACTGCATATTTTGACTTTGCAAACACATTCTAAATGACATTTATGAGCTGTTCCAATTGGCCAAATGTTGAAAAAATGTTTAAATCAAAAAAGTCAACTCTTGGTCAAACTTACATTTAAATGAAAAAGGTCAAAATATGCCATTTTGATTGGTGAAGTTTTGGCTCATGAAATTTATATTTTTGGAAAGAGGGGATCAAATGTGACTTGTAGGAAAAAACCCCACCAAAATTGGCCAAACGGTTTGAGAGATATGGCCCTTTGAAGTTCAAGATTTTCTAAAATCGATTCGATCATAACTTGCCAACCACACATGGGAATTGAGGGTTCTTGGACTTTTTGGAAATGGGAGAACAAGATCTTCAACTTTCATGTTGGGCAAAAATTCATTTGAAGCTTTTATCATGATGTAAGTTGAGGATCAAGAAGTTTCCATTTTTGGCAGTTAAAATTACAGGCCCAGTTTCCCTTTTTGGAAATTTTTGATCTGGCTTCAAATTCTTCCATGATGAGGTTGGACATGACATATGAGGCTTATATAAGCATGAATGAACTCCTTCAAATCAATTCCATCCATCAAATCACTGATTAAATGGCCAGTTGACCAAGTTTGACTTTCTGTTGACTTTTCTAGGGTTTTGCATGATTGAACCACTTCTGATGAATTTCAAACCCTAATCCCTTGAGACCTTGATTTCCAATGATGTCCCAAGTTGTATGAACTCTTGATTATTGGTCATGGTGCCCAAATTCTGCAAGAATGGCCACCATCCATTGCTTTGACTGACTGTTGACTGTCTTTGACCTAATTGCTGATAATTGCTTCAACTGCAAGCAACAAGGTTAGACTGACAATATTTTTGTACTTTTTGGATGATAAACATATGAAAAGCAATAATATACAAATGCAAAACATGCTTGGTGATCAAGAACCAAATTACAAAGCAACCCACCCACAAGGAGGGAAACAAAGGCATGCAATGATCCTTGAGGCTATGATATGAGATGATATGGGCCATGAGGGATCTTAGGGCCAAAATTGGGGTCTTACAGTTACCCTACGATAGGATGGAGCCGTTGCAGGTGCAACCACCTTTGATCCTTGCTGAGAGTGTGCCTGCTGAGCACTACATGCAAGCCCTGATGGAGAATCGCCGGTTGAAAGAGAAGGAGCAAGATACCCAGATGGAGCTTTACAAAGCCAAAGCTGATAGGTTGAACTTGGCTCATCAACTCAGAGGAGTGCAGGGAGAAGATGCTAGCAGATTGAGAAGCAAGAAGAGATCCTACGAGGAGATGGAAGCCTTGTTGAATACAGAACACCGAGAGTGCTTGAGGCTGCAGAGAGCTGAAGCCAGTTATCAGAAGAAGATCAGAGACCTGGAAAAGCAACTCAGAGACAAAGACATCCAGTTGAAGAAGGAAATAGACTTGAGACAGGCATCAGAGAACCATCTTGGAGGAGAAGTGGTAGAGCTCAGAAGACAACTGAAGGAGAAGATCACTCCTCTACCAGAGTGCTCAGAATGCGCCCTGTTGATAGACCAGTGTCAGTACTTGAAGACTCTCATTCCGGAAGACCGTTTGTCTTAGCTTGTATCTTTGATGTGTATGTTGAGAATCACCTCCAGGCTTGTTGGATGGGATTCATTGTTGTACTCCGTTTATTTGGATCTTTGTTGACTTTGTTGTATGATCCTGTTGCTCTTATCTATAGATAAGGTTGTTGGTGTTTCATTTTGTTCTCCTTTATCTCGTATATGTTGTTCCCTTGTTGCTGCAGGTTGCCATCTTTTGAGGATGAACCAGGCTCTTTGAATGCCTGAGAAATGAACATATCATGTGCATCATATGCATCATTAGCACCATACTCATATCATTTTGCATAACAGGTGTTCTTGTTCGTGACTTCTCACTTTGGTTCCTGTGTTCAGGCAGGATAGCTGATCAAAGACCGCATCGCTACTCAACCAGACTGAATCATCAAAGGAACATGGATCAAGTGCAAGCTGAGTTAGCTGAGATGAGGGCTAACATGGCCCAGTTCATGCATATGATGCAAGGGGTTGCGCAAGGTCAAGAGGAGCTTCGAGCTCTGGTTCAGAGACAAGAAGCTGCAATTCCACCGGTCAACCATGCTCTGCCAGAGGGAGGCCCGATCAATGACCCTACTGCGGCTGTGCCCATCAACAACTATGTTGTAGGTGACGAGTTGAGGGGTATTCGAATCAACGGTCAACCTATTGCTCCAGATGCTGCTAATGCCAGAGTAGTCCGTGCTTCGGCCCGTAATCCGGCTCCGATTGTTGATAGACAAGAGGATATGTTCACTTTGCTCAGTGAAGACGAAGACGTTGTGGGAAGGGTTGATGAGAGGGATCGTAAAGTTGATGCCCTTGCTAAGAAAATCAGAGCTATGGAATGTCAGAACTCCCTTGGTTTTGATGTGACAAATATGGGGTTGGTAGAAGGGTTGAGGATTCCCTACAAATTCAAAGCACCCTCATTTGATAAATACAACGGTACTTCTTGCCCTCGCACCCATGTGCAGGCTTATTATCGGAAAATCTCTGCTTACACCGATGATGAGAAGACGTGGATGTATTTTTTCCAGGATAGTCTATCTGGGGCTTCCTTGGATTGGTACATGGAACTGAAGAGAGATTCTATCCGCTGTTGGAGGGATCTGGGTGAGGCCTTCTTGAGGCAATACAAACATAACATGGACATGGCGCCCAGCCGGACTCAGTTGCAGAGTCTTTGTCAAAAATCAGGTGAAAGCTTCAAGGAGTACGCCCAGAGGTGGCGTGAGTTGGCTGCAAGAGTACAACCCCCTATGCTGGAGAGGGAGTTAACTGATATGTTCATCGGCACGTTACAAGGTGTATTCATGGATCGGATGGGAAGTTGCCCATTCGGTAGTTTCTCAGACGTGGTGATCTGTGGTGAGAGAACTGAAAGTTTGATCAAGGCTGGTAAGATTCAAGATGTGGGTTCTTCATCATCTAAGAAACCATTTGCTGGGGCACCTCGCCGGAGAGAGGGTGAAACCAATGCTGTACAACACCGAGGGAATGTGTACAGAGGAAGTGTGAACAGAAATCAGTATCGCCCGGTTGCTGCTGTAACCATCCCAGCACCTCAACCTCGTCAACAACAACAACAAAGAGTTCAACAACCGCCACAACAACAACAGCAACGTCCATATCAGCCCAGACAGAGGATGCCTGATCGACGTTTTGATCCGCTACCAATGTCGTACGCCGAACTGCTACCCGAACTACTCAGGTTGGGGTTTGTTGAGTTGCGTACAATGGCTCCGCCAACAATATTGCCTCCTGGGTACGACGCCAACGTCCGTTGTGACTTTCACTCTGGGGCACCAGGGCACCATACTGAAAAATGCTGGGCTTTCCAGCACAAAGTCCAAGATTTGATCGATGCCAAGACGATCAACTTCGCTCTAGTGCCTAACGTCGTGAACAATCATATGCCTCAGCATGGTGGGCATAGAGTGAACAATGTGGAAAGGGAGGAAGCTGAGGACTTGGTGGTCAGTGTTGAGGAGGTCCAGACTCCGTTGGTAGTTGTGAAGGGTCGTCTGTTGGAAGGTGGGGTATTCCCGGGCTGTTGTGAGGGCTGTGTAGACTGTGCAGAGTCAGAAAATGGTTGTGATCAGTTGAAGACTGGTATTCAGAATCTGATAGATGAGGGCTGTCTATAGTTTGTTCGGGCTGTTAAAGATAATGGGGTGGTGTCGACCGTCACCATTTATTTCAAACCGTCCGAGGGACGTGGCCAGAGAAGTGCCTCTACAACTGTTGGTACCCCAGTTACCATTGCCGCTCCTGTGACCATCAGTGCTCCAGCTACTATCGTTGCGTCTGGAAGAAGACCGGTTGAGAATAGTAGGGTTGTGCCATGGAAATATGATAATGCCTACCGCAGCAACAGAAGGGCTGAGAATCAGACAAGGCCGGTGAATCAAGCGCCTGTGACAATTGGTGTGCCGGTAAAAACTCCTGTGGTTGTGAGTCTAGTTGTGGACAACGTTGGTGGACCAGGAGGTTTTACTCGAAGTGGACGTTTGTTTGCTCCGCAACCTTTAAGAGATGCTAATGCTGAGGCTTCTGCTAAGTCAAAGGGCAAACAGGCTGTGGTTGACGAAGAACCGGCTCAGAAAGAGGTGCCTAAGGGTTCATTCGAGAAGGACGTGGAGGAGTTCATGAAGATAATCAAGAAAAGTGACTACAAGATTGTAGATCAACTTAATCAAACTCCGTCCAAGATTTCAATTCTCTCTTTGCTGTTGTGCTTTGAGGCACATCGTAATGCCTTGTTGAAGATGCTGAATATGGCTTACGTGCCTCAAGAGATTTCTGTCAACCAACTGGAGGGTGTGATGGCTAATGTGAGCACCAGGCATGGTGTGGGGTTCACAGATCTAGACTTAACGCCTGAAGGACGTAACTATAACAAGGCCTTGCATATCACTATGGAATGTAAGGGTGCTGTTTTGTCTCATGTGCTGGTAGACACTGGTTCGTCGTTGAATGTGCTGCCTAAGAAGATTCTGGGTAAGATTGATGTGGAAGGGGTTGTGCTCACTCCGAGTGACCTGATTGTGCGTGCTTTTGACGGATCCAAACGGTCTGTTTTTGGTGAAGTCACTTTGCCGGTGAAGATAGGTCCAGAGGTTTTCGATATCATCTTCTATGTTATGGACATTCAGCCCGCGTACAGTTGTTTGTTGGGGCGTCCATGGATCCATGCAGCAGGGGCAGTCTCGTCGACTCTCCATCAAAAGCTCAAGTATGTCTGGAACGGTCAGATTGTGACCGTGTGCGGTGAAGAAGATATTCTGGTGAGTCACCTATCCTCTTTCAAGTATGTAGAGGTGGATGGCGAGATCCACGAAACCTTATGTCAGGCATTCGAGACTGTTGCTCTTGAGAGGGTGGCTTTTGCTGAGCAGAAGAAGCCAAGTGCCTCAATTGCATCGTATAAGCAGGCCAAGGAGGTTGTCGACTCTGGTAGAGCTGAAGGCTGGGGCAAGATGGTAGATTTTCCTGTCAAAGAGGATAAGTTTGGCATTGGTTATGAGCCTCTCCAAGCAGAGCAGAGTGTGCAGACGGGTCCGAGTACCTTTACCAGCGCTGGGCTGATGAATCACGGTGACGTCTTTGCAACTGGTGGTGAAGACTGCGACAGTGACTGTGATCTAGACAACTGGGTTCGCCCGTGTGCACCAGGGGAGTCTATCAACAACTGGACGGCTGAAGATGTGGTCCAAGTTACTCTTCAGACAGAGTAATTTTCTTTTGTTTTTCATTTTTGCATGAAAACCCTACGTTCTGCCAAAGGCGTAGTGGTTCATTGTAGGGCCTCATCATGTTTTAATGATTATCATTAATAAAGGAAGTTTTGCAATCAAATTTTGTGATCCCTGTCTTTCTATTTTTGTTTTACTTTCATTTTTTTCAAAACAATAAAAATGGCAATGTTTTTGTTTTTGTGACTTTCTTGAACTCTTTTTTCTAAAATAAAGCATTAACATGCAGAAGTGATTTCACGGAATCCACTATGAACAGTTCTGTTATGGCTCAGTATGATTTTGATAATCCCATCTACCAAGCCGAAGAGGAGAGTGAGGAAGACTGTGAACTCCCCGCAGAATTGGTCAGATTGCTGAAGCAGGAGGAAAGGGTCATCCAACCTCATCAGGAGGAGTTGGAGATTGTTAATCTGGGTACCGAGGACGCCAGAAGAGAGATCAAGATTGGGGCTGCTTTAGAGGACTCTGTCAAGAGGAGGCTGATTGAGATGCTGAGAGAATATGTGGAGATATTCGCCTGGTCATATCAAGATATGCCTGGTTTGGATACAGACATTGTGGTGCATCGACTACCTCTCAAAGAAGATTGTCCGTCAGTCAAGCAGAAGCTTCGGAGAACGAGTCCTGATATGGCTGTCAAGATCAAGGAAGAGGTTCAGAAGCAGTGGGATGCGGGTTTTCTGGCTGTTACCAGTTATCTCCCGTGGGTGGCCAACATCGTTCCCATGCCGAAGAAGGATGGCAAAGTCAGAATGTGTGTCGATTACCGGGATTTGAATAGAGCGAGTCCGAAAGATGATTTCCCATTACCTCACATCGATGTATTGGTGGATAATACGGCTCAATCCTCGGTTTTCTCTTTCATGGATGGTTTTTCTGGCTATAATCAGATCAAGATGGCGCCAGAAGACATGGAAAAGACGACATTCATTACACCTTGGGGCACGTTCTGCTATAAGGTGATGCCATTTAGGCTGAAGAATGCCGGTGCTACCTATCAGAGGGCTATGACGACTCTCTTTCATGACATGATGCACAAAGAGATTGAAGTGTACGTGGATGATATGATTGCGAAGTCTCAGACAGAAGAGGAGCACCTGGTTAATTTGCAGAAGCTGCTTGACCGGCTGAGAAAGTTCAAGCTGAGGCTGAATCCAAACAAGTGTACGTTTGGGGTGAGATCTGGGAAGCTGTTAGGCTTCATTGTCAGTGAGAAAGGGATTGAGGTCGATCCAGCAAAAGTCAAAGCTATTCAAGAGATGCCTGAACCAAAAACGGAAAAGCAAGTCCGTGGGTTTTTAGGGAGGTTGAACTACATCGCAAGGTTCATATCTCACCTAACTGCCACGTGTGAACCAATTTTCAAATTGCTAAGAAAAGATCAGGCAATCAGGTGGGATGATGATTGTCAGAAAGCTTTTGACAAGATAAAAGAGTATTTACAGAAACCTCCGATCCTTATTCCTCCAGTTCCAGGGAGACCGCTGATAATGTACCTATCAGTGACTGAGAACTCGATGGGGTGTGTATTGGGACAGCATGACGAGTCTGGTCGAAAAGAGCATGCCATATACTACCTTAGCAAAAAGTTTACCGACTGTGAAATAAGATATTCACTGCTCGAGAAAACTTGTTGTGCTTTGGCCTGGGCTGCTCGCCGACTGAGGCAGTATATGTTGAACCATACTACCTTATTGATTTCTAAGATGGATCCAGTGAAGTACATCTTTGAGAAGCTGACTCTCACCGGGCGTGTTGCTCGTTGGCAGATGATTCTAACAGAATATGATATTCAGTACATGTTGCAGAAGGCCATTAAAGGTAGTATTCTGTCAGACTACCTTGCCGAGCAACCGCTAGATGATTATCAGCCTATGATGTTTGAATTCCCTGATGAAGATATCATGTATCTTAAGATGAAAGATTGCGAAGAGCCTCTTGTCGAGGAAGGACCGGATCCTGATGACAAGTGGACACTGATGTTTGATGGGGCTGTAAATATGAATGGCAACGGTGTTGGGGCAGTACTTATTAATCCCAAAGGTGCACATATACCCTTTTCTGCTAGATTGACTTTTGACGTCACCAACAACAAAGCTGAGTATGAGGCTTGTATCATGGGGATAGAAGAAGCCATCGACCTGAGAATCAAGACTCTTGACATCTATGGAGATTCCTCTCTAGTGATCAACCAGGTCAATGGAGATTGGAATACTAACCAGCCGCATCTGATTCCTTATAGAGATTACACCAGAAGAATACTGACATTCTTCAAGAAGGTGAAGCTGTATCATGTCCCCCGGGATGAGAATCAGATGGCTGATGCCTTGGCTACTTTATCTTCTATGATCAAAGTTCATTGGTGGAATCATGTGCCACATGTTGCGGTGAATCGACTCGAGAGGCCTGCGTATGTGTTTGCAGCCGAGTTTGTTGTTGTTGATGAGAAGTCGTGGTACTATGATATCAAGAACTTCCTCAAAAGCCAGGAGTATCCTGAAGGTGCGTCAAAGAATGACAAGAAAACCCTGAGAAGGCTAGCTGGAAGCTTTTATTTGAATCAGGATGATGTGTTGTATAAGAGAAACTTTGACATGGTCTTGCTCAGATGCGTGGATAGACACGAAGCAGACATGTTGATGCAAGAAGTGCATGAAGGTTCGTTTGGTACCCATGCTGGTGGTCATGCAATGTCCAAGAAACTGTTGAGAGCCGGTTATTACTGGATGACTATGGAATCCAATTGTTTCAAGTACGCTCGGAAGTGCCATAAGTGTCAAATCTATGCTGATAAGGTGCATGTACCACCAAGCCCTCTGAATGTCTTGAATTCGCTTTGGCCGTTCGCCATGTGGGGCATTGATATGATAGGGAAGATTGAGCCTACTGCTTCTAATGGACATCGCTTCATCCTGGTTGCGATTGACTACTTCACCAAGTGGGTGGAAGCAACTTCCTATGCTAATGTTACCAAACAAGTGGTTGCCCGGTTTATCAAGAAGGAAATCATCTGTCGTTATGGAGTTCCTGAGCGAATCATCACTGACAATGGTTCGAATCTCAATAACAAGATGATGAAAGAGCTTTGCAAAGATTTCAAGATTGAACATCACAATTCTTCTCCTTACAGACCAAAAATGAATGGTGTCGTAGAGGCGGCAAACAAGAATATCAAGAAGATTGTGCAGAAGATGGTCGTTACGTACAAGGATTGGCATGAGATGCTGCCTTTCGCTTTGCATGGGTACCGTACCTCAGTACGTACGTCGACCGGGGCAACCCCTTACTCCCTTGTGTATGGTATGGAAGCGGTCCTACCTGTTGAAGTGGAGATCCCTTCTCTGAGGGTTTTGTTAGATGTCAAGCTGGACGAAGCCGAGTGGATTCGAACAAGGTTTAACGAGTTGAGCCTTATCGAAGAGAGACGGTTAGCAGCTGTATGCCATGGGCAGTTATATCAGAGAAGGATGAAGAGAGCCTTTGATCAGAAAGTGCGTCCTCGAAGCTATCAAACTGGTGATCTAGTTTTGAAGAGGATCCTTCCTCCAGGTACAGATAACAGGGGCAAGTGGACTCCTAATTATGAAGGTCCATATGTTGTCAAGAAGGTCTTCTCCGGTGGAGCCTTGATGCTTGCAACTATGGATGGTGAAGATTTTCCGTCCCCTATTAACTCAGATGTAGTCAAAAAATACTTCGCATAAATTGACCCGCTGGACAAAAAGAATAAAATAGGTCCAGGCAAAAAAGGGCATCCCGGCGAACCAAAAAACAGAAAGGAAAGGTTCGGGCAAAAGTTAGGGATATAAATGAAAAGAATTTGTACACCCGGTAAGTCGAAAACCCGCAAGGGCGACTTAGGCAAAAATGGGTATCCCGGTGGATTGAAAACCCGAAAGGGCGATCCAGGCAAAAGAGGGATTAGAGCGAAGACTACAGTCTGAGTTATCTGTACTTCATATCGCTTCATCGTCTGCCATCTCGAAAGATGTGATCGGTCCAGTCATTCTTCTCAGAAAGCAAGGAAGTTGGGAGGAAAGCTGATGATCTGTGGGTTATAACAGAATTGGGAAATAGTGGATGCCGTGTTCACATTGCCATTAGGATAGACTTTTCCTTTTGTGCGCAATTACCTCTTTCTAGGAATTGCTTCCCAATGTATTCGCCTTTTCAGGCACATTTTCAATCAATAAAAGTCGTTATTCAGATAAATAGCTCTCTTGTTTTTATTTTTACTGTTTTGTTTGCAAAAACGTCTGAATTTTTGATAAGCATTGCATATAAGAACATGAAGGCTAAACAATAACGTGCAGAAAGATAAAACATTTGAAAATCATTTTGAATGTTGAGGACACTTGAGCGTATCTTGTCCATGTATCCCCTGGGGGCATTTTGTTGTGCTGTTTTGCAGGTTGGCATCTGTGAGGACGTTTCCCCAGCGGATGTTTCCCCCAAGCAAGTAGGGAAGCTATCAGAGCTATGTTCCCCTGCAGAGACGTCTGTGGATAGTGCCTTCTATTTCCCAACAGATCTAAGGATTTCCTACCTCCAACAGGCCTGTATTTGCCGATTTCCCCAGTTGTTGAGTTCCTAGCTGAGTTTGGAAGTTGGATTATCCCCACTAAGTTGGAGGGATGTTATATCCCCAGCGGAGGTGTCAGTGGTTTATTCCCCAGCAGTCGGGTTGAAGTACCACCATCCCCAGCATGTTCGTGAGCGCCTGTCCCCGTCAGGGTTGTGGATGTCTATCTCCAGTGTGGTCTGGTATACTACTTTCCCCACCAGAGTCATGCTCGTCCTCAGCAGAGTAGTGGATGCCTGTCCCCGTCAAGATTGTGAAGCTTTTTCTAGCAGATCTCCCTGTAGCGGTGTATTCGTCGCTATATGATTTATTGATTAAATCAAAAGCAAAGCATACAATGAATCGAGTCGCCACCGCACTTTTATTTATCCAAAGGACTGGCTAAAAAGCGAACAAAAGCCTAAGAAGTTTTACACATAGAAAACTAATAAAAGATCAGAGAATCTGGGTAAGGGGGTAAATTACGCAATGGGAAGGTGTTAGGCACCCACTACGTCCTAGGTACTCCTAGGGAGCCCTTTTCACACTTGTTGTATAAAATTGTTATTTGTTATGAAATATTTATTGTGCAAACATGATTGGGATGATGAGAAAAGAATATATAAGTTAATTATTTTTGTGTTTGAACGGATGAACCCGTTGCCTACGTACCTTCCATCAAAGGTAAGGATCAAAACGCCGTAGTTCGGCTAAAAGATTTCCAAAAGTTAGTGGATTCAATTTTAAACACAAGCCCTAAGGTCTTACGTCATCCACGGGAGAAAACTCAACCTTATACAATCAACGAGTCCACCATGTGAGAAAAGCTTCAACTTGCTAGTGAGGGGTTAACCCTATAATAAGCAAGGAAGACTTACAATTCAATCAACTAAGGACGAATAGGTGAGATTAACATCAACCAACTAGGATAAATCAAACCTATGGCTAGTGTATGAAAACTTAACAAGAATGGACAAAGCCACAAAACAATTGAATGGGTGAAGTTAATTGATTATGAGTATTTACAAAAGGAGGGTCAAAGTATGATTAAGATTGATTCAAAAGAAGTATTATGAAATGGAGTTTGAAAAATCAAGGACTTAGGGTCCAGGTTTCTAATTTGAAAGCATGAAGATGTTTGCACAATATTTATCTCAAGTTTTGAAAGTAATGTGTGAAAAGGCTTAGGACAAAATGGGATGAACGGATGAAGATGGAGTGTAAAACTTCCTAGAAGGTTCACCTCTTGAAATCATATAGAAGATGACTCAAGTGTGTCCTTTGGAATAGGCAATGAGCAATAACAAACAAGCAAAGCAAAAGAGGAAAATCAACAAAAAGCGGATACCGGATGCCAATTACTGGACTTATACCAATCTCCTAAAACAGAACTGGATATCAGAGGCCACTCTATGGACTTATACCAATCTCCTCAACAAGAATTAAAAAGTGGATACCAGATGCCAATCTATCTGGACTTATACCCATCTCCAACAAAACACAACAAGACATGGATGTCAGATGCCAATCTATCTGGGCTTACTCTAACCTCCATCATATGATCATAGGAAAACAAATGCCAAATTACACGGACTTACAGTTGCATCCTCACATACAACAAACAAATGCATCAAGCAAAGAGAAGATGAGTGGCCAATGAGATGGTCTTATACTCACTTCCATATCATAGGAACAATGGCCAATGAATGGTCTTACAATTGTCCTCAATGGGCAAACAACAAAGATATGTCACAAAGACAAATGAAATGATCATGCACTAATGGGCAATTAATGATGGTAAATGCACAAAGCATGCAAGCAGACATGTATAAATGAACTAAGTAATCAATCAACCAAAGTCATTCAGCACACTCTATAACCAAACAATTAGGCTCATACACAGGGTTAGGCATTGAAGCCAACTGGAATAGGGTTAATGGTGCTCTTAACCTTGACATTGAGAGCCAAGGTGAAGCAGATGAAAGGATATGAGGGGTGTGCCTCATGCTCTTATCCCTGGTCAGGGAGAGCTTCAAATGATAGAAGGTGTGGGAGTTCAGAAAGTAGGAACTCTCTCCACAGATTATTGACTCGATTGATCTTGGGCTTTTACTCACTATGCATCCACACATGTGGTGTGAGCAAGGTGAGTGACACACAGAATAGTAGGAGATAGGTTACATATCTCTTGGGTTCTACCAATTGCCTTATTCAAAGGACTTTTCCTGCTTGGGACAAAAGTAAACAAGCACAAACATCGCCTCTTAAGGAGGACTTCAGACAGTTGCCTGGCCAAGTAACAGTCCAGGTCTTCCAGACTACATGAAGACAAGAGATTCTACCTCAATGCAAATGCTATCAAGCAAAGCAATGCAAGTTCTCAAAGAACTAATAGCAACTAATGGTACCTGAAATCAATCAAATAAAATCAGTATACAACTCAAATTCAAAACCAATATAACATAAGGATCAACAGTCAACACAATCAGTCAAATGTGCAATGCACAAAGCTCAAAGCATATGAGCTAAGCATCCTACAAAACAAACAAGTTAGTTCATGATAATCAATCAAACTCAATCAATTTGCATTAATCTCCTTAAAGCATTTGCTTCTTAACCTGAAAAGCAAACTCAAACATGAGAAACAAGACCACTAGGACAAGCCTAGGGTCAAAAGGAGATAAAAAATCCAAAACAGCAAGTGAAAGCTATCCAAAATCAAGTCTGAACAATTAAGAAACAAACCCAAGTGGTTTCACATTCATATCATTCATCATTATCATTTCACAAACAAATTAGGTCAAAGCATGTCATATAGAACCTCAAAGAAGTCAACAGAAAGACTCCACCCAAATCCAGTTACAAACATTTCAATAAATCCTCAAATAATTCATGATCAAACATCATCCATAACATGATAAGCATACCAAATTTCAGCTCATTTGGATAAAGGGAAGTAGGTCAATGAAAATCAGAAAGTCAAAGCAAGTTCAAGCAAACTCATACAAAGCATCAAAACATGCACCAACTTCAATTAATCATAAAACAGAAACAAAACATGATAAATGAATGGGACCAAAGCCATGATAAACTTCAATATGTCTACATTACTCATGCCAAATTTCACATCCATCCAATTAATAACCAGAATTTCACAAACCAAATACAAACATGTATCACAAAAAATCAACAAATGACCAAACAGGGGAGAAAATTCCAAACAAATAGGAAATACCATCAATAATTCCAGGAGAATTTACATGTATCCTCAACATCCAAAAGTATATTCGTGCAAAAATCTAGACCATTTTGAGTTCAACAAGCATGGTAATTAAAATCATGAAGTTGGACATGAATGGTGTGACACAAATTGTCACACCTCTATTCAGAAAATCATATCTCATCAACCAGAAATGATAAAATCACAAACTCTACACCAAAATCACGATGAACATGTCTAGTTTAAGCACAAAAAATTTCAGAGGCATTGGATTAAGTATCATCATTTCATAAGCAAAATGGCATGGCATACACAAAATGGACACACATGAACAAACCCTAGCACATTTAAAAATCCACACGTGCAAAAAATCTGGAAAAATCACCATAATAAACTAGAGATCATGAGGAGCATTTCACAAAAAATCCAATCAAATTTGGACAAATATTGGAAGAGTTATGAATTTTCTAAGATTGACATACCAAATGAAATAAATATTGAAATAAGAAAATGATTTAAATGAATTAATAAACGGACAGTGGCATTTTTGTAATTAACTGGCCCCTTAAGTGAAACGCCGCGTTTCACTTAAGGGTGTGTCGTGTGCTTACTGGTGCATGGCCAATGAAACAGTAACGAACATGCAGAAAGAAAACTCCAAATGACCAAACACGATTCTGGGTTTACAAAATTAGGGTTTATGGACAACTTCAACCTGTTCATCATCGTGATGAATTTTTTGTCCCAGATTTGGAAAATGAAAACATCATTCGAATCATCTCACAGAGTACATCAATAATGCAACAATCATTAACCCTAATTCGAACTAACAAGGATGAATCGAGCAAAATAACATCTACACATCAAATTTCATTTCAACATATCTCTCTTAATACTCAACCATTTTCCACGATTCAAAGCTCATTACAACCAGCATGGAAAGATCTTTAATAAGCATATCATGATTTCATCATTGGCAAGGTTCGAAAGTTTACCTGATTTGAAGAACAGAGATGGAACCGTGGTTATTTGGCCCTGGGATGCAGAAACAATAGCTCAATGATGTTTGTATTGATGAATAGAAGTAGGATTTGGAGCTCAGCTTGCACGATTTAGCTCAAACAAGTAGCTTCCATGAATGAAGCTTCAATGTAACAGTGCTGAAAATGGCTCTACAGTTGTGAAATTCAGCTTGTAAAGGCTTCAAGAATGATGGTAAATGATGGACCAATACACAGAAGCACGAATCCTTTGGAGATTTTTCAGAAAAATTCTAAGTGAAGAGTGAGAGTTTTTTGAGAGAAATAGAAAGTTCAGATCTGATTTGTAAAATGTGGCTAGGGTTTTCAGTCTGAAATGTGCAATATATACTTCTGATTAGCAATGCCTAAGCTTGGTTAATGAAGTGGCAAATGAGATTAGCTTAAATGAAGGTGTTTTGGTCAATTGGCAAAAACACTCAAGTTGCATGTGCATGGCATGCTACAGTGCGAAAATGGGCCTAAACACATCCCAAATTTGGTTTTTGATCAATTGCAAATGGTAGAAAGTGTAGGCAATGATTAATTTGAAAGTCAATTTTTCACCCCTCCCATTTTTAATTCAATGCACTTGAAAAAGGCCATTTTGATTGGATGATTTTTGGTGAAATGTGATGAAGAATTTGGATAGAGCATGTCAAATGTGACTTGTAGCAAAAAACCTCACTCAATTTGGCCAAATGGTTTGGAAGTTATCTCACTTTGAAGTTCAAAAAATCTTGAGAATGATTTGATCATAACTTGCCAACCACACATGAGAAATGAGTGTTCTTGGACTTTTTGGAAATGGGAGAACAAGATCTTAAACTTTCATGTTGGACAAAAATTCATTTGAAGCTTGTATGATGAAGTAATTTGGAGGAGAAGAACTTTCCATTTTTGGCAAATTCCAATTACAGGTCAACTTACTATTTTTGGAAACTTTTTGTCTGACCTCAAATTCTTCACTTTGGATGTTTGTCATGTTATATGAGGCTTATATGGACATGAATGAGACCTCTCAAACCAATTCCCACCATCAAATCACTGATTAAATGCACAGTTGACCACAGTTGGCTTTACTAGGGTTTGGTTGACTGAACCATGTTCTGATGAATTCCAAGCCCCTACCACTTGAGATCTTGGTTCAAAATGATGTCACAACTCATATGAACTCTTGATGAATGATCATGGTGCCCAAATTCTTCAAGAATGGCCACCATCCACTGCTCAATGAATGATTTGACTGTTTTGACCTAGCTTGCTTCATCTGCAAGTAACATGGTTAGATGACAATATTTTTGTACTTTTGGTTAATAGACAGATGAAAAGCAATGATATACAAATGCAATACATGCTTGGTGATCAAGAACCACACTCACAAAATGACCCACCCACTAGGAGGGAAGCAAAGGTGCACAAAGATCCTTGAGGCAATGATATGGTATGATATGATGCCATGAGGGATCTTAGGGACAAAATTGGGGTCTTACAGATGCCCCTATTTAAGGTCATTCTAGCCGGAGAAGTGAAGTTTAGAAATCTTCATCTCGACGCGGTAGAATGGGCTTAAATAACAGTAATGAGACAAATTTTGGTCCCTAAGAGACCTCATGATGCAAATGTATGTATGCAAAAGACACAAACTCTGTGGGGAATATGATTCACACAGAAGAAAAGACGATCCATCGGAGTAATACACTCACCAGGAACAGAGACTCTAACAAGACTCTTGTTGGGGATAGTAAAAGAAAAAGAATGCGTGAGCAGGACACGACTCTGAGTCAGGGAAAACAAAACTGACACAGCGTGAACAAGACACGACTCCGATTAGGGAATAACAGAAATCAGACTAGAGACCTCACTGGGGAATGAAGGACTCATACTGGGGAAAAGAAAATTCCAAAGGAAGAACATCCATTGGAGAGACACAAGCTGACTCCTGGGAAGAAGCAAAAGGAAACTCCACTGAGGAAGCACCAAACAATGAGGTGTTACCGGTATAAGGGTAACAAACTCAGGAAGAATGAATATCTAAGACCGGTATAAGGGTGAGAGATATCAATCAACCACACATCTGAGAAAGACCTGAAAAGGTACATAAACTCAGGAAAATCTGACTCCACAAGGGACCAAAGTCATAATAGGGAGCAGAAAGGAAGGAACACCAGGGATACCGAGGTATATAATAGGTGACCGACCAAAGCGTGAATTGGTATATATGCCAAAACACTCATCATCCGAAAGGAGGGCTTGAAGAAGCAAATCGACTTACGGGATGGACATTCGAATCCACAACGGGAAAACGAACCTTACTCAACTAGGGACACAAACCCAAAGAGTGCATGAGATATAATATCCATTACCGGCAGACCGTGGATAAGAATACTCGCATGAGATATATTATCTATTACCGTCAGAACGTAGATAATAAACTCGCATGGTAAGAAACACCAGAGATACCGAAGCATATAATAGGTGATCTACCGAACACGTGAATTGGTATATATGCCAAAACACACATCATCCAAAACACAAACTGGTTAAAGGATGGATATTCGATTCTACAGAGAATACGAATCTTACTCGACTGGGGAAGATCAACAAAGGACTCCAACCAAAGAGCGCATGAGACATACTATTCATTACCGGCAGACCGTGAATAATATACTCGAAAGGAAAAGACACCAGAGATACCGAAGTATATAATAGGTGACTAACCAAAAAGAGAGACAATCGATACCAAGCATCCGGGTAAACGAAAGATAACTCAAAGGGATAAATTGCAAGCATCCGGCAATTATCCAACACAACAAATATTCGATTCCGCAAAGGGGAATAACGAAACTTACTCGACCAGGGAAACACAAAAGGCTTCGTCTGAAGAGTGCATGAGATATATTATTCATTACCGGCAAACCGTGAATAATATACTCGCATGGAAGATTATCCACAACCGGTTACTGGGTTAATAAAGGATAAATCAACCGAAAAGAAAGGTATCGGGATACCAAACTAGGTATATAACGATGACCGATCAAAGGGAACAACAACATTACCAACACAAGGGTAAATGAAAGAAGACCCGCTGGGGATAAATTGCAAGCATCCGGCAATTATCCACAACTGTACCACAAGGCACAAACTCCGCTGAGGAGAAAGAATCAACACCTGGGATTTACAACTACCAAATACGGGGTAGAAGACCACAGACTCAACTGGGGATGGGGCCAGAACAACACACAATCCACCAACGACCAGAACGAACCACAAAAGTTACCCTGTTAGGGGAAAAGAGATAGGACTTATAACTACCGAATACGGGGTAATAGCCATACTCTGGTGGGGATAACCATGAATTAGGGTTTACATCTACCGAATAAGGGGTAGAAAACCAAAAATCTTGCCGAGGAATAAAAGGTATATAACCACCAATTCCGCTGAAAGGGCAAAGAAAATAGGACTTACAACTACCGGTATAAGGGTAGAGGCCCGAAAAAACCCGCTGGGGAACAACCCACTGGGAAGCACAAGACAGTTGACAAATAGCCAATTCGGGAATAATCCGAAAAGACAGACTGAATTAAGACACGTCCTAATGAGGACGTAGCTCAAATAGGAAAATCCATCCCAATATATATGTTGGGAGGAAACGGAAGAAACCGTCATCCACGAGGATATATCTCAGTGGGGAACTGCAGAAGGACAGACGAAAGACACTTTCTGCTTATGGGGCTGACTCTATATGGAGAGATTTAACACCCGACATCCGCTAGGGGAGATCTATTGGGGATCTGCATCACCATAGCAAGGAACAAACAACAAAAGATATATGGCGAGAAATGCAACATGAATATCTGAATGTTTATGAATACGCACGAATATGCGTGATTTATGTTTGATGAATGCTGACAAAACAGACATGTCTAACACAAACAGGTCCAGGAATCAAACGCCCAGTACTATACTTCCAGGGGAAAATCAACTGGAAAGCCACTCTGCGGAGATCTACATGCTATAAAGCATAGATCTGCGAGTACTGATGGGGAAGCAGAGGATCAGAGATATCAGGAAACACCAAATCTCTGAGTGATGGATCAGCAAACAACCCAACCAGGGTACAGAAAGTCACAACGGGCAAAACAGCCACCAAGACGAATCTGTTGGGGAACAAGAGAAAACCTCGAAGATCCGCAGGGGATCTCAGCATCAACTGAGAAACAAAGAGCTTTGCAACTCCAAACAACTCAGGGGAACAACCCACTGGGAGAACAACATCATCTAAGTAGAATCCAACTGCATAAGCAACTCTACTGGGGAAAACTGCTGCTGGAGAAAACTGAGTCTTCAACAACACTCTGCTTGCAACTATGCTGGGGAACAACCCCATCACAAGATCTGGAGAAAGAAGATACAACCAAACCAGGAATATGAACCAAATGTCTTACCTGTTGGAGATCATGCCACCCTTGGGAGAGCACTGAGATATTCTTGAGTATCCTTTCGACCTTATGAATGTTCACTTTGTTTAAAAACAGCAAATTTTGAAAAATTTGATTTGTTTAAAAACAATGATATTTTATCAATTAAAACATGCAAAACATTTGTTGAATTGAAACAAATAAGAGTGCAAATAATTGGATAAAAGCTCAAATTCATTTGATGGAATGGTAGCCTGCAAATGGCAAGACTCCATAGATCTGTACAAATTTGAAATCAGTGATATATATTGGAAGAGGGCTACATTGAACATAATGATCCTTTCTCTACCAATTTGAATCTCGATGTATTCGAAGCTTCAGTTTGACGACGAATCGAGAATCCTCTGACGAAATGACAGCTGTGGAACAGAAAGTCTTGTCAGGATGCAGCTACTTGCCAAATCCCTAATTTTTGCCTAGATTGCCCCAGGGTGAGGTACTCAATCTAGCGGGATGCAAATATTCTCTTTCTCAAGTCTCTAATTTTTGCCTGGATTACCCTTGCGGGTTCTCCACCGAGACGCTCATTTTTGCCTAAGCCGCCCTTTCGGGTTTTCAACTTAGCGAGCTATTCTGTTTTTCATTTGCATATACTTTTTTTTTTAGGCAAAGTATTTCTTGACTGCATCTGAATTCACAGGACGAGTGAAATCCTCCCCATCCATTGTTGTAAGCATCAAAGCTCCGCCTGAAAAGGCTCTCTTAACAACATATGGACCCTCGTAGTTTGGAGTCCACTTGCCCCTGGAATCGGGCGCGAAAGACAAAACTTTCTTGAGCACGAGGTCACCTTCTCGGAACACACGAGGCTTGACCTTCTTATCGAATGCTTTCTTCATTCTCTGCTGATATAACTGACCATGACACATGGCAGTTAATCGCTTCTCTTCAATCAAATTCAATTGGTCATAACGACTCTGAATCCATTCAGCATCAGTCAACTTGGCTTCCATCAAGACTCTCATTGATGGGATCTCCACCTCTACTGGGAGAACAGCTTCCATGCCGTAAACAAGAGAGAAAGGGGTTGCCCCTGTTGAAGTGCGTACAGACGTACGATATCCATGCAAAGCAAATGGCAGCATCTCATGCCAATCTTTGTACGTGACAGTCATCTTCTGGATAATCTTCTTGATATTCTTATTAGCAGCTTCAACAGCCCCATTCATCTTAGGTCTGTAGGGAGAGGAATTATGGTGTGCAATCTTGAATTCAGCGCACAACTCATCCATCATCTTATTATTCAGATTAGATCCATTATCAGTAATGATCCTCTCTGGCACACCATAACGGCAAATCAACTGATTCTTGATAAACTTCACAACCACCTGCCTGGTTACATTCGCGTACGAAGCGGCTTCAACCCATTTGGTGAAGTAATCAATTGCTACGAGAATAAACCGGTGTCCGTTGGACGCTTTCGGCTCAATCATGCCGATCATGTCGATTCCCCACATAGAGAAAGGCCATGGTGACGAAATCACATTCAGAAGTGTCGGAGGAATATGAATCTTATCCGCATAAATTTGACACTTGTGACATTTCTTCACATACTTGCAACAGTCAGACTCCATTGTCAGCCAATAGTAGCCTGCTCTCAACATCTTTTTAGCCATGGCATGTCCATTGGAATGAGTACCAAATGAACCCTCATGGACCTCAGTCATCAATAGGTTTGCTTCGTGTCTATCCACGCATCTGAGCAAAACCATATCAAAATTCCTTTTATACAACACTTCACCACTGAGGTAGAAACTGCCTGACAACCTTCTCAAAGTTTTCCTATCTTTCACAGATGCCCCAGGCGGGTAGACCTGGTTCTGGAGGAAATTCTTGATATCAAAATACCAAGGCTTGTCATCTTTCACTTCTTCGATTGCAAATATGTGAGCTGGTCTGTCTAAGCGCATCACAGTAATATTGGGGACATCATTCCACCGTCTGACCACAATCATGGAAGCAAGCGTAGCAAGAGCATCTGCCATCCGATTATCCTCTCGAGGAATGTGATAAAATTCAACTTCTGTGAAGAATGTTGAAATTCTCCTTGCATAATCTCTATATGGGATGAGACCAGGTTGATTCGTCTCCCATTCACCCTTGATCTGATTAACAACCAGGGCCGAATCACCATACACATCAAGATACTTGATTCTCAAATCAATGCATTCTTCAAGTCCCATAATACAGGCTTCATACTCCGCCATATTATTCGTGCATTTGAAAGTTAGCCTTGCTGTAAACGGAATGTGTGAACCTTGAGGAGTAATGATCACTGCCCCAATTCCATTTCCATATTGATTAACAGCGCCATCAAACACCATCGTCCATCTGGAACCAGGTTCCGGACCTTCATCAAGTGTAGGCTCATCACAATCTTTCATCTTCAAATACAGAATTTCCTCATCAGGGAAGTCATACTGAACAGACTGATGATCTTCGATCGGCTGGTGCGCTAAATGGTCAGCCAAGATACTACCTTTGATAGCTTTCTGAGCTCGATACTCAATATCATACTCAGACAACAACATCTGCCAACGGGCAATCCTCCCAGTTAAAGCAGGTTTCTCGAAGATATACTTAATCGGATCCATTCTGGATATCAACCAAGTTGTATGATTTATCATGTACTGGCGCAATCGCTTAGCAGCCCAAGCTAAAGCACAGCACGTCTTCTCAAGCATAGAGTATCGAGACTCACAATCAGTAAACTTCTTACTGAGGTAATATATAGCAAATTCCTTCTTCCCTGATTCATCTTGTTGACCGAGTACACAACCCATCGAGTCTTCAAGAACTGTCAAATACATGATCAGAGGTCTTCCTTCCACAGGCGGAGACAAGATCGGAGGTTCAGACAGATATTCTTTGATACTGTCGAAAGCCTTCTGGCAATCCTCGGTCCAATCATGAGACTGATCTTTCCGGAGGAGCTTGAATATCGGCGCACATGTGGCAGTCATGTGGGATATAAACTGGAAATGTAATTCAAGCGGCCAAGAAAACCTCGGACTTGCTTCTCAGTTTTGGGTGCAGGCATCTCTTGTATTGCTTTGACCTTTGCAGGATCAACCTCAATACCTCTTTCGCTTACCACAAAACCCAACAATTTGCCAGAACGGACTCCAAATGTACATTTGTTCGGATTCAGGCGAAGTTTAAACTTCCTCAAACGCTGAAAAAGCTTCAACAAATGCTCAATATGCTCAACTTCCGTTCGGGACTTAGCAATCATATCATCAACATAGACCTCTATCTCCTTGTGCATCATATCATGAAACAAGGTAGTCATAGCTCGTTGATACGTGGCTCCGGCGTTCTTCAAACCGAAGGGCATCACTCGATAACAGAATGTTCCCCAAGGTGTGATGAATGTTGTCTTCTCCATATCCTCTGGTGCCATCTTGATTTGATTATATCCGGAAAATCCGTCCATAAACGAAAAGACTTTGAATTTGGCTGTATTGTCTACCAACATGTCGATGTGTGGTAGAGGAAAATCGTCTTTCGGACTAGCTTTGTTCAAATCTCTATAATCAACGCACATACGGACTTTTCCGTCCTTCTTAGGAACAGGCACAATATTGGCCACCCACTGAGGATATGTAGAAGTCACCAGAAACCCCGCATCAATTTGCTTCTGAACTTCCTCTTTGATCTTCACTGCCATATCTGGATGAGTTCTTCTGAGCTTCTGCTTCACAGGCACGCACTCAGGCTTTAAAGGCAGGAAATGTTGCACAATATCTGTATCCAAACCCGGCATATCTTCATAGGACCAGGAAAAGATATCTGAATATTCTCGTAGCAAACTGATCAAATCTTCCTTGACAGACCCTTCAAGAAGTGCCCCAATCTTCACCAGGCGAACACAATCCTCAGACCCCAAGTTGACTGTTTCCAAGTCTTCGAGATGCGGCTGAATGACCTTCTCTTCGTGCTCAAGGAGACGGGTAATCTCATCAGGAATTCCTTCAACGTCATCTTCCTCTGCCTCAAATACAGGGGATTCAAAATTGGGAGATGGCGTTGGATCATTATGTTCAATGGGTTTTAGGATCAACCTGCATAATGATTTTGGTTAATGAAAAACTTTAGAATTTAAACAAGCAAACCATTATGCAGATGAAAAAAAGGATTGCTTTTATTCTTGTTTTTATGGGTTTTTTGTGATCACTGATTTCATGCAAAAGCAAAAAGTGAAAACAAAGGAAAAACAAATGTTTAACAATGCATTAATTGAATGAAAACATCATTGTATATATGCTTTGCCAACAATGTCATCACTTCTCCTTTTGGCATGGGAGAAGGGTTTCAAACAAAGTGAACAATTACTCTGATCTATGGATGACCGTAGGAACATCTACAGCGACCCAATTGTGGCAGACACCACCAGGAATAACGAAGTTGTTCACGTCTTCTGCATCCTCTTCCAAGATAGCAGCAGCTTCCTCCTCAGGTTGATCAGTATGGATGAATCCTCCACTTGTGAACAAACCTTGCTCATTACATGCCCCAGAACAGTAGCCAATGCCAGCCCGGGATCTATTGTCTTCAAGCTCGATCACCTTCCCTAAACCAGCAACTGCGCCACATTCAATGGCCAGCTTCGCATCTCGGTAGGAAGTGAATGAAGGAGACCTCTTATCGATTGGTTCATCAATAGATAAAGCTTGGAACGGAGTTCCAACTTCGTCCTCAGCGTCAATGTACAAGAAAAAAGACAGATGGCTAACCAGGAGAGCCTTTTCTCCCCCTACTACAACCAATTTCTTATTCTTGACAAATTTCAACTTCTGGTGTAGGGTGGATGTCACGGCGCCAGCCTCGTGAATCCATGGTCTTCCTAAGAGACAGCTATAAGGTGGGTGGATATCCATTACCTAGAAGGTAACTTGGAAATCACTTGGTCCAATTTTGATTGGGAGATCCACTTCCCCAATCACGGTCTTACGCGACCATCGAATTCTTTCACAACAACCCCACTCTGCCTCATAGGAGGACCTTGATATGACAATCTGGAGATTGTGGTCTTTGGCAATACATTTAAAGAAGATCCAGTGTCCACCAGCACGTTGGACATTGCATCAGATTTGCAATTCATGGAGATATGTAAAGCCATGTTGTGGTCTCTTCCCTCCTCAGGGAGATCAGCGTCACAAAAGCTCAAAGTGTTGCAAGCGGTAATGTTTGCAACAATACTATCAAATTGCTCAATGGTGACGTCATGATCAACATACGTCAGATCCAAGACTTTCTGCAGAGCCTCCCTATGGGGTTCTGAATTCAGCAGCAGAGAAAGAATGGAAATCTTGGATGGCGTTTGTAGAAGTTGGTCTACAACATTGTACTCACTCTTTCTGATGAGCCTCAGCATCTCATCAGATTCTTCATCTACAATACCACTCGGGCCAACTGAAGAAACGGGAGTTTTTTGTACAGAGGAGGATGGTTTGGCAACATCACGTGCCTGATTCTGAATATTAACAGCGGTCCCAACCGGACGCTCAGCAGATTCAGAGGCAACAGCCTTAGGAGGCGCAGAAAACACACGACCACTTCGGGTCAACCCACTTACATCAGCGACGTTGGTCACGGAAGTTGAAGGTAAAGGCACTTCTACCCCATCTTGCACAGCAACAGGGTTATATCTGAACGGTACGGCTTTGTCAGAGGAATAGGGCACAGGGCCTGCAGGCTTAATGATCAACGGAGGAGAAATCTTCGGCTTGCTGCTATCGTAACGGATAACAACAGGCTCGGGCAGCTTGAACACTGGTGAAATCACATTCACCTCAGGCTTGTCTTCATCAACGTTGCGGTTCTGCAAAATCTCAATGGTACCCTCATTCAACAGCTCTTGAAGTTCTCGGCGTACCTGGTTGCAACCCAAGCGGTTAATCGAGCAGACGCGGCACTTGTCGTGGTCATGCTCCATGTAGCTGTACTGACACAGCAAACGATGTAATTCGACCAACGACTGCCTAATGTGGCTTACATATCTGACCTTGTACTTCCCAAGGCATTCCTGAACCATATTAACTGATTTCCCATGCGCAGGCAATGGGTTCTTGGTGACATTCGGGCCTGAATCTTCAAAACTCAAGATTCCACATCTCATAAGGTCTTGAACCTTAGTCTTGAGTGGGTAGCAATTCTCGATGTTATGACCCGGAGCACCGGAATGGTAAACACAATGCTGATCTGGTTTATACCACCACTGTGGATTTGCAGGAATGGCCGGAGGATCCCTGGGAGAAACCAATTTCCTTTCCAACAAGGAAGGATAAAGCTCTGCATATGTCATAGGAATTGGATCGAAGCTGATCTTCTTCCTATCATAACTCAAGTTAGCTTGATTAGTTGTACTGCCACGAGGCTGGTAAGCCTGTTGCTGTGGACGATGTTGTTGCTGATACTGAGGCTGTTGATATTGTTGCTGATGCTGATATTGCTGATGTTGCTGAGCATTGTCTTTAAAGACAGGTGCTATATGAGCCACCTGGTGCTGATGACCGGCACGACGTGCAGGCTTCCTCTGAATAGAGGGTCTTCTGTGCTTGGGATGGGATTGCACAGCATGTGCTTCCCCATCCTTCCTCTTAAACGCCCCATATCGTTTAGAAGAAGAGCTCTCATCTTTCGCCAATCGTCCTTCACGGACACCTTCCTCAAGACGCATCCCCATCTTCACCATCTCGGTGAAATCAGAGGGAGCGCTTGCTACCATCCGCTCATAATAGAATGAGCCAAGAGTCTTCAAAAAGATCTTGGTCATTTCTTTCTCCTCCAGCGGTGGAGTAATCTGAGCTGCCAGCTCTCGCCACCTTTGGGCGTACTCCTTGAATGTCTCCTTGTCCTTCTGCGACATGGACCTGAGTTGATCTCGGTCAGGCGCCATATCGACGTTATACTTATACTGCTTGACGAAGGCTTCGCCAAGGTCGTTGAAGGATCTGATATTGGCACGGTCTAAGCTCATGTACCATCTGAGCGCAGCACCGGACAGACTGTCTTGGAAATAATGAATCAGAAGCTAATCATTATCAGTCTGGGTAGACATCTTCCTGGCGTACATGACCAGGTGAGCGAGTGGACAGGTGTTCCCTTTATACTTTTAAAAGTCAGGTACTTTGAATTTAATCGGTATCTTCACACCGGGAACAAGGCACAACTCGGCAGCAGACTTGCCGAACTGATCTTTACCTCGAAGAGTCCTCAATTCCTTTCTCAGCTCAAGGAGTTGGTCGTTCATGGCGTCCATCTTTTCATAAACGTCCGGGCCCTCAGACGGCTCGGAGTGATAGATGGTGTCGTCTACCCTTGGCATGGTATGCACGACAGGAGGAGCGGCAACAGGGACCGGGCTAGATGCCGGCATATGAGCAAAAGTTGGAGCAGGCCGATCAGGCATAAAACCTGGAGGCATTCCCCAAGGGAACCCGGCTGGCATAGCATTGGGCACCTGATGAGCACTGACTGGCACAGTCGAAGTGACGACCTCTGAGATGACCGTCCTCTGGGTAGGAGTTGCAGGCGGTTGAGCAGGTTGATTTTGAGCAGCGAGGAGTTGCTCCATCAAAGCGCCAAGTCTGGCGACCTCTTCTTTCAGTTCTCTGTTCTCTTGTTCTAGCTGCTCCATAACTCTCGCAGAATTGACTCGAGTATAATACCGGTGAGTCAGCTTGTCTTCAAAATAAATGAAGAACACAGAGTTAGGACAAGAAGACCAGAAACAAAGGGTACCTGCTTATGCAAAAATGATGCATGAAATGCTTGTGCAGATGCTTTGTTTATTTTCAAGGAACCCTTAGGGTATTATTTGTAATATTTTGAATAGTTAAAGCATTTTAATTTCTCATGGAAAATATTTCATTCAATATACCGAGACAAAGAAGTACAGCATTTTTTGATCATTACAAAGAGAAAAGGGAAATAAACATCCTATGGATCCCTAGAAGCTCGGGATGCTGGAAGACGAGAAGTACACAGCTTCTTGATCTCTCTCATAGGCCACTTCCATGTCTGCTTTCTCCTTTACAAGTCGATCATACCTCCTCTTCCAGAATTTGGAAGATTGAGGAAGCAGAGAGGTCCAAGTGTCGTTCGGGTCGTCGATCACTCGATGCTCGAGGAACTCAATCATAGCGTCCTTCTCCTTAAGCTGCTGAAGCAATTCTTCTCTTTCACGGATCCAAGCACGTGAAAGGTCTTCTTCTCTCGACTCCTCTACACGTTGGGTAGGGAGGGTTGAAGGCCCAGCCACATCCAACGGTGTAGGTCTCGGATGATCATATGGCATCAAGTACACGACAGCTCTCTGTCTGACCCAAGAGGTGTACGGCTCCAAATCAATGCAGTTCTTTGGACCCAACTCGTTCCTACTCTTCTTGTGAATACTGTGCCAAGCACGAACAAATCTGGCTTTCAGGCCTTAGGGATCTTTACCCTCCTGGAAGAACACACCTTCTAACAGAATGTTATGAGGTTTATCCTTCAGGGGGAACCCAAGCTGACGTCGTGCGAGAATGGGATTGTAGCTGATCCCACCACATGTGCCAAGAAGAGGCACATTAGGGAATTCACCACAATAGTCAATGATCTGGACGGTATCATACACGCGATCATACCAAGAGATATCATCATTGGTGAGAGACATAAGTCTCTGAGACCACCGTAGACATCCCTTGTTCTCCTTGAAAGCAACTGTCTGCGGCAAGTGCGAAATAAACCACTTGTATAGCAGGGGTAGACAGCAGACAATAACTCCTCCACCCTTTGCGTTCCTCAGATGCAAAGAGACATAGGCATCGCCCAACAAAGTCGGAACGGGATTAAGAACTGAGAAGATCCTAATGGCGTTCATGTCCACGAACTTGTCGAAGTTGGGAAACAACACCAATCCATAGATGAGCAGCACAAACAAAGCCTCAAAGGCATATTCACTCATGGCCTTCCCATAAAAGGTAGCTTGAGCAATGAGGAACTCGGAAGGAAAACCCTGAATTCCGCCTTTGGTAGTCAGATTAGCCCTAATCAAATCTCCATCTATGTGCAACAAGTTGGCCATCTCTCGAGCAGTCGGAATACTCTCTAGGCCACTGAACGACACTTGATCCAGAATCGGGATCCCAATAAGGTGAGAATACTCCTCCAAAGTTGGCAACAGCTGGAAGTCCGGAAATGAGAAGCAATGATACAGAGGATCATAAAACTGGGCTAGAGTACTCATCAACCCTTCATCAACCTGAGTAGTCAGCAGAGGCAGAAGCTTCCCATAACGAGCTTTGAAACCCAAGGGATCTAATACATAAGATGTCAGATTCCTTAACTCTTTTACATCGGGCTGCCTAAAGCTGTACTTCTTCGTATGCCTTTTTGGTCTTTCCATGTCTGAAAATTTTGCAAATAAACCCTTTTAAGTTCCTTGAATTTTTTTTTTTTCTGGTGACATGAAGTGCAGATGAATGCATGAATGCATGAATGCAACAATCACACTCAAGGATCAAGCAAGTCACACCAAACAAAGGTCATGGGAAAGCTCATTGTATCCCTAATATCAATCATCCATTTTGGTGGATTTAGGTTTTCACCTTATCGCCACCCAAGTTCCATTGATATTAACGGTACATGAACCGGCTCGAACATCCTTAATATCAACCACCCTTTTGGGGGATTTAGGTTTTATACCTGATCAACGCCCAGGTTCCATTGATATTAAGTTTGTCTGAACGACTCAACCACGAATCACGGGTTTGCTGAGAGTCACGAGCATGGAGTCTCGGTTAAGAACTACCCAAAGGGAGTGTACTAGGGTTTAAACCTGCCAGACATGTTCTACCAGAGGTTCCCATAATCATCGTCCCATCTTTCGAATATTATCGGAGGAACGAATACTCGTATTCCAAAAATATTCTCAAGAGAAACTCTTACGAGTGTAGTATCGCGTAACAATCGTATCAGAACTTACATCTGAACGACCTCCGCACTACGTCCTAAAAATAGGCCAAGATGGGTTTGGTAAACTACGGTCCTTGGCTTCTGCGGCACATGATTGAAAGAATAATGCCTAACCACAAATAACTTGTGTGACATTATTAATCCAACATGACCTCCACCAAGTGAATGGGCTCGCAAGTCAACTGGCTAAGGAATACTCCATACCAGTCAACAAGACTATGCCATTCTCCTATCCTAGAGTGCACTCGAGTTCGGGTATAGAACTCATCTCACAGATCACCAAAGCAAACAACAATTGTATATCAAGCAATTCAAAAATTACAATCAATACAGTTATCCCAAATGGTACAAAAATATGTCATATAACAAATAATAATATATCACACAACAAGGGTGAAAAGTAGGCAATACCACCAAGGGTTTAAGTCTCCCCAGCAGAGTCGCCACTTTTCTGTAGCGGTGTATTCGTCGCTATATGATTTATTGATTAAATCAAAAGCAAAGCATACAATGAATCGAGTCGCCACCACACTTTTATTTATCCAAAGGACTGACTAAAAAGCGAACAAAAGCCTAAGAAGTTTTACACATAGAAAACTAATAAAAGATCAGAGAATCTGGGTAAGGGGGTAAATTACGCAATGGGAAGGTGTTAGGCACCCACTACGTCCTAGGTACTCCTAGGGAGCCCTTTTCACACTTGTTGTATAAAATTGTTATTTGTTATGAAATATTTATTGTGCAAACATGATTGGGATGATGAGAAAAGAATATATAAGTTAATTATTTTTGTGTTTGAACGGATGAACCCGTTGCCTACGTACCTTCCATCAAAGGTAAGGATCAAAACGCCGTAGTTCGGCTAAAAGATTTCCAAAAGTTAGTGGATTCAATTTTAAACACAAGCCCTAAGGTCTTACGTTATCCACGGGAGAAAACTCAACCTTATACAATCAACGAGTCCACCATGTGAGAAAAGCTTCAACTTGCTAGTGAGGGGTTAACCCTATAATAAGCAAGGAAGACTTACAATTCAATCAACTAAGGACGAATAGGTGAGATTAACATCAACCAACTAGGATAAATCAAACCTATGGCTAGTGTATGAAAACTTAACAAGAATGGACAAAGCCACAAAACAATTGAATGGGTGAAGTTAATTGATTATGAGTATTTACAAAAGGAGGGTCAAAGTATGATTAAGATTGATTCAAAAGAAGTATTATGAAATGGAGTTTGAAAAATCAAGGACTTAGGGTCCAGGTTTCTAATTTGAAAGCATGAAGATGTTTGCACAATATTTATCTCAAGTTTTGAAAGTAATGTGTGAAAAGGCTTAGGACAAAATGGGATGAACGGATGAAGATGGAGTGTAAAACTTCCTAGAAGGTTCACCTCTTGAAATCATATAGAAGATGACTCAAGTGTGTCCTTTGGAATAGGCAATGAGCAATAACAAACAAGCAAAGCAAAAGAGGAAAATCAACAAAAAGCGGATACCGGATGCCAATTACTGGACTTATACCAATCTCCTAAAACAGAACTGGATATCAGAGGCCACTCTATGGACTTATACCAATCTCCTCAACAAGAATTAAAAAGTGGATACCGGATGCCAATCTATCTGGACTTATACCCATCTCCAACAAAACACAACAAGACATGGATGTCAGATGCCAATCTATCTGGGCTTACTCTAACCTCCATCATATGATCATAGGAAAACAAATGCCGAATTACACGGACTTACAGTTGCATCCTCACATACAACAAACAAATGCATCAAGCAAAGAGAAGATGAGTGGCCAATGAGATGGTCTTATACTCACTTCCATATCATAGGAACAATGGCCAATGAATGGTCTTACAATTGTCCTCAATGGGCAAACAACAAAGATATGTCACAAAGACAAATGAAATGATCATGCACTAATGGGCAATTAATGATGGTAAATGCACAAAGCATGCAAGCAGACATGTATAAATGAACTAAGTAATCAATCAACCAAAGTCATTCAGCACACTCTATAACCAAACAATTAGGCTCATACACAGGGTTAGGCATTGAAGCCAACTGGAATAGGGTTAATGGTGCTCTTAACCTTGACATTGAGAGCCAAGGTGAAGCAGATGAAAGGATATGAGGGGTGTGCCTCATGCTCTTATCCCTGGTCAGGGAGAGCTTCAAATGATAGAAGGTGTGGGAGTTCAGAAAGTAGGAACTCTCTCCACAGATTATTGACTCGATTGATCTTGGGCTTTTACTCACTATGCATCAACACATGTGGTGTGAGCAAGGTGAGTGACACACAGAATAGTAGGAGATAGGTTACATATCTCTTGGGTTCTACCAATTGCCTTATTCAAAGGACTTTTCCTGCTTGGGACAAAAGTAAACAAGCACAAACATCGCCTCTTAAGGAGGACTTCAGACAGTTGCCTGGCCAAGTAACAGGCCAGGTCTTCCAGACTACATGAAGACAAGAGATTCTACCTCAATGCAAATGCTATCAAGCAAAGCAATGCAAGTTCTCAAAGAACTAATAGCAACTAATGGTACCTGAAATCAATCAAATAAAATCAGTATACAACTCAAATTCAAAACCAATATAAGATAAGGATCAACAGTCAACACAATCAGTCAAATGTGCAATGCACAAAGCTCAAAGCATATGAGCTAAGCATCCTACAAAACAAACAAGTTAGTTCATGATAATCAATCAAACTCAATCAATTTGCATTAATCTCCTTAAAGCATTTGCTTCTTAACCTGAAAAGCAAACTCAAACATGAGAAACAAGACCACTAGGACAAGCCTAGGGTCAAAAGGAGATAAAAAATCCAAAACAGCAAGTGAAAGCTATCCAAAATCAAGTCTGAACAATTAAGAAACAAACCCAAGTGGTTTCACATTCATATCATTCATCATTATCATTTCACAAACAAATTAGGTCAAAGCATGTCATATAGAACCTCAAAGAAGTCAACAGAAAGACTCCACTCAAATCCAGTTACAAACATTTCAATAAATCCTCAAATAATTTATGATCAAACATCATCCATAACATGATAAGCATACCAAATTTCAGCTCATTTGGATAAAGGGAAGTAGGTCAATGAAAATCAGAAAGTCAAAGCAAGTTCAAGCAAACTCATACAAAGCATCAAAACATGCACCAACTTCAATTAATCATAAAACAGAAACAAAACATGATAAATGAATGGGACCAAAGCCATGATAAACTTCAAGATGTCTACATTACTCATGCCAAATTTCACATCCATCCAATTAATAACCAGAATTTCACAAACCAAATACAAACATGTATCACAAAACATCAACAAATGACCAAACAGGGGAGAAAATTCCAAACAAATAGGAAATGCCATCAATAATTCCAGGAAAATTTACATGTATTCTCAACATCCAAAAGTATATTCATGCAAAAATCTAGACCATTTTGAGTTCAACAAGCATGGTAATTAAAATCATGAAGTTGGACATGAATGGTGTGACACAAATTGTCACACCTCTATTCAAAAAATCATATCTCATCAACCAACAATGATAAAATCACAAACTCTACACCAAAATCACCATGAACATGTCTAGTTTAAGCACAAAAAATTTCAGAGGCATTGGATTAAGTATCATCATTTCATAAGCAAAATGGCATGGCATACACAAAATGGACACACATGAACAAACCCTAGCACATTTAAAAATCCACACGTGCAAAAAATCTTGAAAAATCACCATAATAAACTAGAGATCACGAGGAGCATTTCACAAAAAATCCCATCAAATTTGGACAAATATTGGAAGAGTTATGAATTTTCTAAGAATGACATACCAAATGAAATAAATATTGAAATAAGAAAATGATTTAAATGAATTAATAAACGGACAGTGGCATTTTTGTAATTAACTGGCCCCTTAAGTGAAACGCCGCGTTTCACTTAAGGGCGTGTCGTGTGCTTACTGGTGCATGGCCAATGAAACAGTAACAAACATGCAGAAAGAAAACTCCAAATGACCAAACACGATTCTGGGTTTACAAAATTAGGGTTTATGGACAACTTCAACCTGTTCATCATCGTGATGAATTTTTTGTCCCAGATTTGGAAAATGAAAACATCATTCGAATCATCTCACAGAGTACATCAATAATGCAACAACCATTAACCCTAATTCGAACTAACAAGGATGAATCGAGCAAAATAACATCTACACATCAAATTTCATTTCAACATATCTCTCTTAATACTCAACCATTTTCCACGATTCAAAGCTCATTACAACCAGCATGGAAAGATCTTTAATAAGCATATCATGATTTCATCATTGGCAAGGTTCGAAAGTTTACCTGATTTGAAGAACAGAGATGGAACCGTGGTTATTTGGCCCTGGGATGCAGAAACAGTAGCTCAATGATGTTTGTATTGATGAATAGAAGTAGGATTTGGAGCTCAGCTTGCACGATTTAGCTCAAACAAGTAGCTGCCATGAATGAAGCTTCAATGTAACAGTGCTGAAAATGGCTCTACAGTTGTGAAATTCAGCTTGTAAAGGCTTCAAGAATGATGGTAAATGATGGACCAATACACAGAAGCACGAATCCTTTGGAGATTTTTCAGAAAAATTCTAAGTGAAGAGTGAGAGTTTTTTGAGAGAAATAGAAAGTTCAGATCTGATTTGTAAAATGTGGCTAGGGTTTTCAGTCTGAAATGTGCAATATATACTTCTGATTAGCAATGCCTAAGCTTGGTTAATGAAGTGGCAAATGAGATTAGCTTAAATGAAGGTGTTTTGGTCAATTGGCAAAAACACTCAAGTTGCATGTGCATGGCATGCTACAGTGCGAAAATGGGCCTAAACACATCCCAAATTTGGTTTTTGATCAATTGCAAATGATAGAAAGTGTAGGCAATGATTAATTTGAAAGTCAATTTTTCACCCCTCCCATTTTTAATTCAATGCACTTGAAAAAGGCCATTTTGATTGGATGATTTTTGGTGAAATGTGATGAAGAATTTGGATAGAGCATGTCAAATGTGACTTGTAGCAAAAAACCTCACTCAATTTGGCCAAATGGTTTGGAAGTTATCTCACTTTGAAGTTCAAAAAATCTTGAGAATGATTTGATCATAACTTGCCAACCACACATGAGAAATGAGTGTTCTTGGACTTTTTGGAAATGGGAGAACAAGATCTTAAACTTTCATGTTGGACAAAAATTCATTTGAAGCTTTTATGATGAAGTAATTTGGAGGAGAAGAACTTTCCATTTTTGGCAAATTCCAATTACAGGTCAACTTACTATTTTTGGAAACTTTTTGTCTGACCTCAAATTCTTCACTTTGGATGTTTGTCATGTTATATGAGGCTTATATGGACATGAATGAGACCTCTCAAACCAAATCCCACCATCAAATCACTGATTAAATGCACAGTTGACCACAGTTGGCTTTGCTAGGGTTTGGTTGACTGAACCATGTTCTGATGAATTCCAAGCCCCTACCACTTGAGATCTTGGTTCAAAATGATGTCACAACTCATATGAACTCTTGATGAATGATCATGGTGCCCAAATTCTTCAAGAATGGCCACCATCCACTACTCAATGAATGATTTGACTGTTTTGACCTAGCTTGCTTCATCTGCAAGTAACATGGTTAGATGACAATATTTTTGTACTTTTGGTTAATAGAAAGATGAAAAGCAATGATATAAAAATGCAATACATGCTTGGTGATCAAGAACCACACTCACAAAATGACCCACCCACTAGGAGGGAAGCAAAGGTGCACAAAGATCCTTGAGGCAATGATATGGTATGATATGATGCCATGAGGGATCTTAGGGACAAAATTGGGGTCTTACACTCCCGAGCAGAGATTTGTGTTGATGACTTTCCTCAGCAAGTCCCTGAATGGAGCGGGTTCAGTGAAACCTATTTCCAGCAGAGTTTATCCTTCTTGTGGGTTGGCAATTCTCCCCAGTGAAGTCGCCTTGATTATTCCCCAGCGGAGTTGTATTGATTATTCCCCAAGCGGAGTCCCCGAGTGGATTAGGTCCTATGATGGATGTCCCCAGCGGAGTCTATCCTTTCCCCAGCAACAGTATTATTTCTCCAGCACGAGTGAGAAGTCAGTGCTCTCCCTGCAGAGTATTCCTCAAGCAGAGTCTCCCCACAGGGTTGGAGTATTTGATCAGTTTTCTTCCCGGCAGGAGTTAATCATTTGCATTTTGCATATAGTGATCATTGCATCCTCAAACTGCGTAGCATTTCCATTCAATATGGAGCATTACGCCATAGAAAAATTCAAACATATGCATTCATGTGTTAAACCTAACCAGATCGTATCCCCGGCAGAGGCGGATCATTTGTTCAACATCTGTACAGCACGTTTGCTACAGTTGCTCCTGACAGCATTCAGGATTGATATTCCCCCCAGAGAGGTTTATTTCCTCACCCGTCCGCAAACGGAAAGCTTGTTTCTCCCCAGTGAGATCCCCAGCAAGTGGTTAGCCTTGCCTTGACGTATTGAAAATGTCATTCTTGTGATACCGGTAAGTGTCATGTCAGCACCCGCGTGTGTTCTTTCTTTTGGTGTCGGTAAACATCATTCTTTCGGTGTCGGTAAACATCAAGTCTCATCCCAGTTATCGGTAAATGTCTGGTCGCTTTTGTTTGATGTTGGTAAACATCATCTTTCGATGTCGGTAAACATCGAGTATTTTCCCCAGTCATCGGTAAATGTCTGTTAATTCCCCAGCTAGAGATCCCCAGTAGAGTCGTCGGTAAACGTCCTGTCTGTTTTCCGGTTGCAAGGATTTGTTTTCTTTCCCCAGTGAAGTGTTCACCCCTCCGTTGGTGTCGATAAACGTCGAGCTTCTCCCTTTCGTCTGTTAATGTCTGGTCGAGTATTTCCCCCAGTCATCGGTAAATGTCTGGTCGTTTTTGGATGTCAGTAAAAATCATCTTTCGATGTCGGTAAACATCGAGTCTCATCCCAGTCATCGGTAAATGTCTGGGCGTGCGTATTTCCTTTTGATAAAATCAAAAATCCCCAGGAGTCGTCGGTAAACGTCTTGTCTGATTCCAATTGCAATATCTTTTTCCTCCCCAGGTGGAGACGCCATCGGTAAATGGCCCCGTTTGCTTCGATATCGGTAAATATCTAATGCCCAATTTAACCGCCATCGGTAAATGGCCCCGCTTTCTTCGATATCGGTAAATATCGAATCCTCAAGTTGATATCGGTAAATATCAAGTTGCTTTGAAGCCACCATCGGTAAATGGTCTTGCTTCCTTTTAATATCAAGATGTTTCCCAACAGCCATCGGTAAATGGTCTCGCTGAAGTTGATATCGGTAAATATCAAGTTTCCGGTATTTAGCCATCGGTAAATGGTTTCTCTTTCCTGAAGTTATCGTGCAGCCGTCATCGGTAAATGACTTGGCTTTTTTTGGTATCATATCCCGCAGAGTGCAAATTTCTACGGTTCTTTGGTATTCAATCCCTGTGTACCTTGAAAGTCTGACAGCCGTTGCTCTCATCCGTTCAGGTTCCCAGCTGATTGAATAGGGGCAGCTGTAGCACCTCAAATTTGCACCTCCCATTTTGTACATACATTTTCATTTTAGGTCATTAGCATTGCATTGTCCACTGCATAGCATTGCATTGTCCTTTGCCCAAGTGCAAGTCATCAGTCAAGACTGGTCAGGAGATCCAGTTGTGCAAGCAAGCAAGTGCATTCTCCATGGAAGCAAAGCCCTAGGATTGGTTCATTGAGTTCATGTGACCTAGGGATCATTTTGAAGTGGTTTGGCCAAGGATTGGATGTTCAGAAGTCGTCAGTCAAG
Organism: Lathyrus oleraceus; assembly: GCF_024323335.1. NCBI lineage: Eukaryota > Viridiplantae > Streptophyta > Magnoliopsida > Fabales > Fabaceae > Lathyrus > Lathyrus oleraceus. The sequence continues at coordinate 138,835,191 of NC_066580.1, forward strand.
ATGCAATTCATCTGAAACCCTAGAAAGTCAACCAAAGTCAACTGTGCATGAAATCATGGATTTGAAGGTGGGAGATGGTTAGAAAGGCCTCATTCATGTCCATACAAGTATCATTTGACATTGCAAACATCAACAATGAAGAATTTGAGGTCAGATGAAAAGTTTCCAAAAATAGTAAGTGACCTATAATTGGAAATTGCCAAAAATAGAAAGGTTTTCTCCTCAAGTTTACATCATCAATCAAGCTCCAAATGAAATTTTGTCCAACATGAAAGTTGAAGATCTTGTTCTCCCATTTCCAAAAAGTCCAAGAACATGAATTTCTCATGTGTGGTTGAGAAGTTATGGATCAATCATGGTCATTGGAATTTGAACTTCACAAGTGCACAACTTTCACACCAAATGGCCAATTGAAGTGGTTCTTTTTGCAACATTCATGTTTTGACCTCTACTATATAAATCATGCATCACAAGCCATGCATTCTCATCACATATTTTTTTGATTTTTCACTTGATTTTTTGGATGGAATTTTCAAATCTTAAAATAATGCATTGTTTACACTTGGCAACACTTCCATTGGCTTACAAACAGAATTTTGAGTGGATTTAGGCCCAATTTCGTGTACTGTTCCATTCATACCATGCATAGAGGTGGAAATATCAATTTGCATAAACACTTGTTTTCACTAATTCCACTTGCCAAATGCCTAAACATGATTAAGAACTTGATTAACAGATGATATATAAGTGAAACCCTAACAAATTTCAGCATTAACAACTCATAATTTTCAGATCTAAAACTTTTTTCCACTTTGCTCTCAAACTCTTTCTTCATTTTTTCTGCAAATTTCTTCGAAGGCATTGCTTGGTTCTTGACTAATCTATGATCCATAAGCATTTCTGAAGAAGATTGAAGCCAGAGTCCATCAATTTCGTGCATATTTTGGAACTTTGGAAGCTTAGCATCATTCATGGCAGTCGCGGATTTGAGCTACATCAAGGACAACTGAGCAACATTCCTTCATCCATTCATCTACCTGAGCATTGGAGAGCAACTGTTTCAACATCACAAGGCCTGAAAACTGCAAATCCGATTCTGCATCTCTTTGAAGGTTGGAATTCGAATCTTGTAATTCTTGAAATTATCATGTGTTTGTTGTAGATCTTTGATTGTAGAACATGCTGAGCTTTGTATCTTTGATTTTCATCAAGAAATGAGTGAGTTATTATGAATCTAAGTTTGATACATGAATATTATTCTGCACGATCCATGCTTGTTAGTGAGAATTAGGGCAAAATGAACTTAGATTGTTGATGTGCTTGGAAAGACGAGTGTGATGATGTATCCATTTTGCAATTCTGGAACATTTGTTCATAATCTGGAAATTTGATGAAGAACACGTATGAACAACTAGGGTTTCATTGTCCAGAATGTGTTTGATCTGTTTTTGCCTTGCTTGCATGCGGTTTCATGTTATTTGCCATGTAGTGGTCCACTTGTACATGACTTGGCAGAACGATTGGTCCAGGCGCGCTCCATTTGCCATGTGGACTTAAGTGAAACGCAGCGTTTCACTTAAGTAGCGCTAGATTTAAATTGCAACATGGTTCGAGTCCGGGCGCATGCATCTTCAAATATTGCCTTTGCATTTTTTTCACTTTATGCTTCCATGTTCATGCTATGCTTCCATGTGGTTTTTTTTTGTTTTTTTTCATTCATTCAAAATCCATATCTTCATGAATAATTGTCCAAATGAGATGAGATTTTTTCCATTGTTTTCCTCATGATCTCTACTATTTTTTGGTGATTTTTCCAGAAATTGTGCACACATGGATTTTAATTTTGGCTAGGGATTGTGTATACATGTGTTTTCTTGACATGCCTTGCCATTTTGATTGTGAAATGATGAGTTTCTATCCAACACTCTTGAAATTTTGCATGCTCAAAATAGACATCCTAATGGTCATTTTGGTATAGAGTTTGCATTTTTTGCATTCCTGGTTGATGAGATATGATCTGTTGAATGTAGGTGTGACAATTTGTGTCACACCTTTGCTTGCTTGACTTCCTGATTTTATTTGCCATGCCAATTCAATTCCAATTAATCTGATTTTTTGCATGTTGATTCTTCTGGATGTTAGGATTGCTTGTGAATTTTTGTGGAATTTTTGAGTACATTTCCAATTTGTTTGAGATTTTCTTTGCTCATTGGTCATGTTTGGACTTTTGATGAGTGATGAACTTAGATGATTTGTGAAATTCTTGATGTGTATACTATGAGCTTGAAATTTTTCACATTGATTATAGACACTTTGAAGTTTGTCTTGGCTTTGTTTTGATGTCCATATCATGTTTGGATTCTGTTTTATGCTTATGTGAAGTTAATGTATGAATTTGTGCTTCCTTTGAGCTTGTTTTTCCTTGCCTTGCCTTAGGGAATTTATTTGACATGCTTCCATTTGTCCAAATGACTTGAATTTTGGTATGTAGATCATGTGATATATGCTGTTTGGCCATGATTTTTATTGAAATTTATGGAGCCATTTTTGAGTTGATGTGGATTGGTTCATTCTGTTTGCTTCTATGAGCTTTGAACTTGCATGCTTTGCACTATTTGCTTTGTGAAATGAAATTGGTTGATGATATGGATATGAGATCACTTGGAAATTGTTCTTATTTGATTAAGCTTGATTCATGCCAATTTTCATGTTCTGTTTTGAATTATTTCTCCCTCTTTGACCCTAGGCCTAGTCCTAGTGGTTAGTGCTTATGTTTGAGTTGTGTTTTCAGGACAAGAAGCATATGGCCTTGAGGAGTTTGATTCATTTGCTCATTTGGATTGATATTTGATAGATGTTGATTAACATTAAGTTGTTTTGTAGGTGAATTAGCTCCATGGAGTTGAGCTTGTGCTTTGCTTGATGCATTGCTTGTTGTCTGTTTGTACAGTTGTCTGTTGACATTTAGTTTGTCTGTTTGACTGTTTGAGTTGTGTACTGATTATGTTGGATTGTTTTCAGGTACATTAGTTGCTATAGTTCCTTTGTGAACTTGCTTTTGCTTTGCTTGATAGCTTGAGCATTGAGGTATAATGTCTCTAACTCCATGTAGTCTGGAAGACCTGGCCTGTTATTTGGCCAGGCACCTGTCTGAAGTCCTCCTTAAGACGCGATGCTTGTGATTGTTTATCTTTGTCCCCAAGCAGGAAAAGACCTTTGATAAGGCAATTGGCAGAACACAAGAGATGTGCAATCCATCTCCTGCTATTCAGTTGAGTCATCCCTTTGCTCACACAACTGGTGTTGATGCATTGTGGATATTAACCCAAGATCCATGTTGAGTCAGTCATAAGTGTAGAAGGGTTCCCACTTTCTGAACCCACACTTCCATGTGTCTAAAGCTCTCCCAGGCCAGGGATAAGAGCTGTGAGGCACACCCTTCACTTCCCCTTTCATCTGCTTCACCCTAACTCTCAATGTTAGGGTTAAGAGCTAACGTCACCCGATTACAGTTGGATTGTGTTTCACAGCCTAACCCTTGTGTGAGCCCACTTTGTGTGTATATAGTGTGTGCTATTTGGGATTGTTTGCTTTGTCTGTGCTGTTTAGGATAGCTTGCTCCCTGTGCAAGTTAGATAGCAACCTTAACTTAGGGATGATTTGCATGATAACATCTAGGCTCGAGTCGTAGTCTCCCTAGTTGTGTCTCCCTTTGTATCTGGTTAGGCTAGTCCTTTGTCCCTGCGTAGGGGAACTACGTCGCCCTGATCCTCATACCAGATGAGGTACGTAGGCAGGAGATGAGTTGATCTCTCCGGGCGCCCTTTTGTTTTCTTGTGTGTGTTAGGAGATGGATGTACGACCAGTGATTGGCATTCTGTATCCTATTGTTGTGTGCTTGGAGTCCGATATAAGTCCAGCGATTGGCATTTGGTTTCCAATGTAGGTGTGTTTGGTTCGGAGTCTGACATAAGTCCAGCGATTGGCAGTCGGTTTCCTGTGTGGTTTTGTTTGGCGTGCGTGAGCCGAGCTACGAGTGCTCTGATTCTTCTTTAGTCCGAGAAGATACGTATGCATAGGATGCAACATCCTAGCGAGCACGTTTCCCCCGTCCCGAACTACGTCGACTCTGATGCCTGTACCTGACAGACTACGTAGGCCCAGGATGCGATATCCTGCCGAGTCAGTTTGTTTGTTTTCTTGTGTCTCTTTCAGCCAGTGTATTTGATGTTTGTTTGAGCAGTGTTTAGCAACCTTTATCCTTCCTTTTGTGCGTGGATCCCATCGAGTACGACGGATGCGTAGGGGTGCTAATACCTTCCCTTCGCATAACCGACTCCCGATCCCATTCTCTTTGGTCGCGAGACCATGTCTTTTCCCAGGTTTACTTCGAGCGTTTCCTTTCCCTCTTTTGGGATAAATAACGCACGGTGGCGGCTCTGTTGTTTTTGTTTCCTGCCGGTTTTTCGCGTAATGCGACACCTCAAGAAGGCTTCACCCAAGTCTCTCCAGCTTCTGACAGACTCTCTCTTCAAATCCATGTACCAGTCCAAAGACGCTCCAGACAAACTGTCTTGGAAAAAGTACATCCACATCTTCTCATCGTCAGTGTATGCGGAGATCTTCCTGTAATAAGCCTGTACATGGGTGCGAGGACAGGAAGTGCCATTATATTTGTCAAAGGACGGCGCCTTGAATTTGTAGGGGATCCTCAGCCCATCAACCAAACCCATATCCGTTACATCGAAGCTTAAAGAGTTCTGACACTCCATGGCACGGATTTTCTCAGCAAGGGCATCCACTTTTCTATCCCTCTCTCCAGTTCTCACAACTTCATCATCCTCACTGAGGAGAGTGAACATATCCTCCTGCCGGTCAACCAACGGAGCAGGATGGCGAACAGGAGCACGGGTTGCTCTGACATTAGCAGTCTCTGGAGCAAGAGGCTGTCCATTGATTCTAATACCCCTCAACTCATCACCCACAGCATAGTCATTGACGGGGATGTTAGCAACAACTTGGTCATTAACAGGGACCCCCTCTAGTGAGTTGCGGTGGACCGGTGGAACCATAATTTCCTGTCTCTGGGCTAAGGCACGCAGCTCCTCTTGCCCTTGCATAACACCCTGCATCATGGTCATGAATTAGGCCATGTTTGCCCTCATCTCAGCCAATTCTGCTTGAACCTGGTCCATGTTTCTCTGTTGATTCAGTCTGGTTGAGTAGCGGTGCGGTCGACGATCAACAATCCTGTCCCAGTCAGGAACCAGAATGAGAAGTCTCTCCCAAGCATGTCTGTAATGCAAGAATGATATGTGCATGATATGCATGATATGGGTACTATATTTTATCATGAATGATCCTGATAAAGGATATGCACATGCGGGTTAACTTTTTTCTTTATGCATTATTTTTTGGAAAATAAACATGCTATGATGCGAATGATGCGAACATGACTGGTCGACTGAGTATCACGCGGCACGGGATCAAAGCTTCGGCCTGAATTCGGAACCGCAAAGTCATCTGAGACCCAAAGTCGTCTGAGCAAGTACCCTCAAATTCAGCCCAGGGATCCGAAATAAACGGAACCCTCTGATCAATACCAGGGTCAAACCTCCGGCGTCCAGAAATAAAGATCCATAAATCCGGCTTAAGGTCACCAACACATCATCACTGGCAGAAACCTGTACTTGCAAGAATCAAACCCTCCCCTCACAGGTGAATTCTAACAAGGTCATCCTAAGGCGGACAATGGTCTCGACAATCGGGCAAAGATACTCAACGGGTTTGCCCTTTCGGGTGTGCCGTTGCATCTCTCTTAAGATCGTCTAAACCAAAGATCCGGGAAAGATCGGTCACCGAAGTCAATAGCTCAGATGAGATAACCCAACCTGAGTGGAATAACTCCAAACGGAAGGACTCTCTCAAATGAACCTCGTCCGGCTGTAGTGACACGTCGCAACAACATGCTGATACAGCAAGTGAGGAGACGTGAGACCATGCTAATCCTAGGTGTATACTCGGGCCTGGGTTTTAGCCCCACTCAGAACACCCACCCCAAATCAGAGGAACCAACCTGTATAGAAGACAACACAATGATAGTATGATGCATGCAAACATTTATGCAAATATATATACAACACAATAATCATAAATGCAATAAATAGAGCAGCACAAGCAACCTAAACTATCCTAGAGAGCGCTAGGAGAGACTCGCTTAGGGAAGATGGACCAGCAAGAGGTCAACTTCTTTTCTCCCCAGCAGAGTCGCCAGCTGTCGCATTACGCGAAAAATCGGCGGGAAAAAGAAACAACAGAGCCGCCACCGTGCGTTATTTATCCCAAAGGAGGGAAAGGAAACGCTCAAAGTAAACCTGGAAAAGACATGGTCTCGCGACCAGAGATTGATGGGATCGGGAGTCGGTTATGCGAAGGGAAGGTATTAGCACCCCTACGCATCCGTCGTACTCGACGGGATCCACGCTCAGAAAGAATAGAAGGAAGGTTGCTAGATAGCTGCTCAAAACTGCACACACACTGGAAGGAAACACAGAAAGACAAAAGAAACGGGACTCGGCAGGATATCGCATCCTGGGCCTACATAGTTTGTCAGACACAAATATCAGAGTCGACGTAGTTCGGGAACGGGGGAAACATGCTCGCTAGGATGTCACACCCTATGTATACGTATCTTCTCTAACCAGAGAAGAATCAGAGCACTCGTAGCTCGGCTAACGCACGCCAAACAAAACACAAACTGGAAACCGACTGCCAATCGTTGGACTTACGTCAGACTCCACACAAACAGGCAAACATGGAAACCGAATGCCAATCGTTGGACTTACATCGGACTCCGAACCAACAAACACACACAGGAAACCAACTGCCAATCGCTGGACTTATGTCAGACTCCTACACAACACAAGGGGTTGAAAAAGAAAAAGGGCGCCCGAAGAGATCAGCTCATCTCCTGCCTACGTACCTCATCTAGTATGAGGATCAGGGCGACGTAGTTCCCCTACGCAGGGAAAAAGGACTAGCCTAACCAGATACAAAGGGAGACACAAACTACTAGGGAGACTACGACTCGAGCCTAGAAGTTGTCATACATACGATCCCTAAGTTACGATTGCTATCTAACTTGCACAGGGAGCAAGCTATATTACACAGCACAGGCAAAGCAAACATACATACAAATAGCACACACTATATGCAAACAAAGTGGGCTCACACAAGGTTAGGCTGTGAAACACAAGCCAAATGGAATCGGGTGTAGTTAGCTCTTAACCCTAACATTGAGAGTTAGGGTGAAGTAGATGAAATGGGAAGTGAGGGTAAGACCTCACAGCTCTTATCCCTGGCCTGGGAGAGCGTCAAACAAATGAAAGTGTGGGAGTTTAGAAAGTTGGAACTCTTCTTTACATATGACTGACACAACAAAGATCTTGGGTTAATATCCACAATGCATCAACACATGGTGTGAGCAAAGTGGATGACACACTGAATAGCAGGAGATGGATTGCACATCTCTTTTATCTGCCAATTGCCTCATAGAGGTCTTTTCCTACTTGGCACAAAGATAAACAAACACAAGCATTGCCTCTTAAGGAGGGCTTCAGACAGGTGCCTGCCCAAGTAACAGGACAGGTCTTCCAGACTACATGAAGTCAGAGAATTATACCTCAAATGGTTAAGCAACCAAGCAAAGCAAAAGCAAGTTCAAGATGAACTTAAGCAACTAATGTACCTGAAAAAATTCTAACCCAATCAGTATACAAGTCAAACAATCAATCAGACAGTCAATCACACAATCAAACAGATAAGCAAACAATGTGCAAGGCACAAGCCAATGGGCACAACACAAGTAACTTGGCATCAACCTACAAAACAACTTCAAATTAGTCAACATCTAGAGCAAACATCAATGCTCAAGTGAGGAAGCATCATCAACTATGGACTTGGAAGTGTAAACCTGAAATCAAAGCTCAACTGTGAGTCACAAACCACTAGGTCAAGGCCTAGGGTCAAAGAGGGAGAAAAAATTCAAAACAGAACATGAAATTCAACATGAATCAACCTCAATCAATTAAGAACACAATCCAAAAGGTCCCATATCAATATCATCCACCAAATTCATTTCATGAACCAAATATGGCAAGGTATGCAAGTTGTAACCACATTGTGACATCAGAATGAACAAATGCACATAAATTCAAAAATGATTCAAATAATCTTGTAAAAATTCATGAGTAAACAGAACATACAACATGATCATCACACAAAAAATTAGAGCAATTGGGCAACATTAGGCATGGTAATCAAATTGCATAAGTCAAGGCAAACATAACAAGCACATGTGTGACCCCAAATGGCACACCAACTTAGCATAGGCCTAAAACAGAAATGAAACATGGTAAAAACCTCAAACCCAAAGCCAAAACAATCTTCAAGATGTCTAGAAATAATGTGCAAAGTTTCATATCCATTGGATAAACCACCAGCATTTCACAAAAGATATGGCAAGGCAATGTCAAGAATGGACACATGTACACAAACCCTAGCACCAAATATTTTCCAGCCATGCACAATTTGCAAAATAATATTCATAAAATACTAGACAGAAAATGGAATGCAATGCAAAAATCCTCATATTTTTTGGATCATTATTCAATTATTTATGAATTTTGGAAGTTAAAGAAAAAATAAAAAATAACATGTGGAGCATGGTTCATGTTATGGAGGGAATTGAGAAAATATGAAATGCATTTGAAATAATTTCCACTGGCCGGAATCGAACCACAAGCCGATTTTGAATTGGAGCGCGCCAGGCTGCATGAAACGCAGCCGTTTCATTTATGCGCTGGCAAGGCGAGCCAATCAGGCGCTTGCATGCGCGCTCCATGCAACCAATCAGAAGCGAGCATTTCATAAACACAGGCAAAACGCAGGGCAAGGGTTTTGGAGGATCAAACGCGATTCTGGAAACGATTTTCATCAGCTTCATCGTGTTCATCATGGCTCAAGAACTTTTTTCTCAAATTTCAACAATGAGCACACCAATGGATAGATCTTCCAACATAGAGCAAGGATCAAGCATGGCTAAGGCTAATTCAGCATGTATCAAGAGAATCGAACAAGTATATTTTCATGCATGAACCTTTAAATCACTATAACTAACTCAATTTGGCATGGATTTTCATGAAATAAAGCTCAGATTAATCAGCATCAAAAGATGAACAACAATCACATAACAATTTTGAGAAACAAGAGATTCGATTCCTGACCTCTTGGAGAAAACAGAACTGGAATTCAACGGATCCAAGCCTTGTGATGCTCAACAGATCCTCTAGATCACTTGTATGGATGAATGGATGAAGACTTGAGGCTTAATCGTGCTTGATTCCACCAGAATTGGAGTTTACCATTGATGTATCAAGCTTCGAGCATGAGCAAAACTGCACTGTTTCGTTCAATTCCACGTGCCAATTCCCTCAAGAACACTCCATAAACAAAGATCAAGCAATGGAAATGGATGCTATGTGAAGAAATTGAGAGAAATTTTTGAGAGAAAAATTTGTGAAACTTGGATCTAGATCTGAATTGTGATTATGGTTAATGAAAAACAGTTATGCTTTGTGTTATATACTCCCTCTTAATCATTCTCTTAATCAGGTTTAAGCATTGGTTAAGTGTATTAGCAAAAAAGAGGTGCAAGTGCAAAATTGGATATTTCACCTTATGCATGGAAATCATATGAACAGTACACGAAATGCATTTGAATTTCACTTGAAATTTCATTTTAGAGCCAATAGAAGTGGTGGAATGTTCAAATAATTGACCAATTTTAAACTTCACATTTTCCCTCCAAAAATCAAGTGAAATACCAAATGTTCATGTGATCATAATTCATGAAATGCAATTCATGATTTGGTAAGTAGAGGTCAAGAGAAGAATGTACAAAAAAGAGCCACTTGAATTGGACTTTTGGTTGAGAAGTTATGCACATTTGAAGTTCAAACCACCCTTGGCCGTGTTTGATCCATATCTCTTCAATCATACATGAGAAATCCATGAACTTGGACTTTTTGGAAATGGGAGAGAAATATCTTCAACTTTCATGTTGGACAAAATTTCATTTGAAGCTTCCTTGATGATGTAATCTTGAGTTGAAAACCTTTCCATTTTTGGCATATTCAAATTACAGGTCACTTACTATTTTTGGAAAGTTTTGATCTGGCTTCAAATTCTTCAATGTTGATGTTTGAAATGCCAAATGAGACTTGTTCCCACATGAATGAGGCATCTCTAACCATCTCCCACCTCTAAATCCACAGTTGAACTGACAGTTGACTTCTGTTGACTTTTTAGGGTTTCAGATGAATTTCACATTGACTGATGAGCCTTGAGCCTTCAATGCCTTGCCAAACCACTTCAAAATGATCCTTGGGTCACATGAACTCATTGTACCAACCCTAGGGCTTTGATCTCATGGAAAATGCACTTGCTTGCTTGCACAACTGAATCTCCTGACCAGTCTTGACTGAGGACATGATGGACTATGCAATGAACAATGCAATGTTAATAACCTAAAATGAAAATGTATGTACAAATGGGAGGTGCAAATTTGAGGTGCTACACTCTTCCACAACCATTTGTGTTTCCTGCTCTAATTCCTCCATAGGTGTATCGATGCTTTGTGATTCTTGAATTTCTTCAAGCTCTACTTTCCTCCCACTGGTTCCTTTGGAAATAAAATCCTTTTCTAGGAAAACTCTAGTTCGAGCGAATAACACTTTGCCCTCAGAAGGATTGTAGAAGTAATATCCTCTTGTTTCTTTAGGATACCCCACAAATAAGCATTGGTCAGATTTGGGCTCAAGCTTAGTTGAAATTTGTCGTTTCACATAAACTTCGCAACCCCAAATCTTCATGTAAGACATATGTGGTCTCTTACCACTCCATATCTCATATGGTGTCTTATCAACCTTTTTGGATGGAACACGGTTAAGTGTGTAAGCTGCGGTCAACAGCGCATGTCCCCAAAAGGAGTTTGGAAGATCGGCTTGACTCATCATGGATCGGACTGTAACACCCCAATAAAAATAAGATAATTATTTGATTTAAATTAATATTATATTTATTAATTTAATTAAATAATTGGAATTATTGGATTATTATTATTATTATTTTGGAATAATAATTATTGGAAAATATATATATAAGTGTGAAATAAGGAAAAAGAATCCCATTTGGAAAAAAAAAGAGTTTTACGTGAAACAGAGAAGCGGCTGAAAAATGGAAAGTGGAGAAAGGGCAAAGAGGAAGAGCAAGGACAAAGGTTGGAGAAGAGAAAAACTTGGAGCTCAAAGATTTGCCGGATTAATCAGGTAAAGGGGGTTTATCGTCGTTTAATGGGTATTATGGGTTAGCATGTAATGGGTAGTGATAAACCGTTGAATTGACCCTAATTGGGATTTGGAATGCTGAGAAATTGTGATGAATAAGTTGTGTGAAAACTGTAATTGAATCGATAATGGTGTGTGTCGTAAATTGCTGGACGTGTAGCTTTTTACGGAATTGGAATCGGAGGTCCGGAAGTCCTCCAACAGCGGAAAATGCGGAGAATTCTGCATTCTGCTTTGTGTTAGCGCAGGAACAGCTTTCTGTCTTGCGTTAACCGGTTAACCCAGGGTGTTAACCGGTTAACACTGTTATAAATTGTGAAAAACTGCTGTTTTGTCTGCGTTAACCGGTTAACCCAGGGCGTTAACCGGTTAACACTGTTGCGTTTTGCCAGAAAGTATGTTCTGTGTTGCGTTAACCGGTTAACCCAGGGCGTTAACCGGTTAACACTATCAAAAAGTGGAAAAATGGATATTTTAAATGTTATGTGTATATGTGATGGTTGGCCTATATCGGTGTGTGATATAGTAGGGATTATTCCCGCTGTTTTGAGTAGTATAGGTATTAGTGGAGTGTGCTAATACTGTGATTAATTATTTGACATGATATGATGTTTTGATACATGTGCTGATGATGTGTGAAAATATGCATAATGTTGTGAATGTATATATTATGCATGTGTTGGTGAATGGACTGTTTTATGGTTTAGAGTGTGAGCATATGTCCATTGTGGATTGTTGTTAATGATGTTGCATTGCTAGGTGAATTAGCATGCATATTGTGGCCTTTATGGTGGTAGCTAATTCCCATGGTGAGGAATTAGTGAGTAAATCATTGTGGATTATTGTTGATGATTTTGCATTGCTAGGTGATTTAGCATGCATATTGTAGTCTTTGTGGTGGTAGCTAATTCCCATAGTGAGGAATTAGTGAGTTGGTGGTAGCTAATTCCCGTGGTGAGGAATTAGTGAGTGAGTCACTAGGTCTCAAATGAGTGGGACTAGTGGGCTTGGTAGCCGTATCTGGATTTGATCGGTGAGGTGAACTATATGTTCACGAATAGTCGGTACCGCATGCATGGAGTCTCATTGCATAATGTATGTATTGTGTATAATATGAATGGATGTGTTCCAATATTATACGTGTGTGTTGATGTTTATGTTGAGCATGATTATGATGTTTGAGTGGAGGTTGCCGTTACCGAATGTGTGATATGATTAGGGTGATTAATGTGTTATTTACTTAGCATTACATGATATTTTATAATGCTTATTATATCGATTGAGGAACTCACCCTTACAACTATTTTTCAGGTAACGAGCAGTGATCGAGTAGAAGCTAGTGCTTGGAGTCTAGTGTAGTCTCCTTAGTGGGTCATGCTCTGATAGATGTAACATCGGGACGGGATGTTTTACCTTGTTGAATAATTTTACATGTAATGTGTTACATGTTTTGCATGATTGATTTGATTTCTATCCGCTGCGAATTATGCAAATGTTATTTTGATTAAATAAAGAGCATGACAGTTATTATGGTGTGAAGTGATTGTGTGACACCCTTAATTGCATATCTACTCTGATATATGTTTGTTGTTTTAATTATTTATTTGGGGTAAATTAGAAGGGTGTTACATTAGTGGTATCAGAGCATAGTCAGTCGAGTCGAGTCGTAATTATTCTGTTTCCCCTGTACGGGATAGGTGTTGTATAACCCTATCAGTACTTATTGTTTAGTTTGTTGGGTTTTCAGAATAGAGATGGCTGGAAGAGGTAGAGATGATGCTGCGATTGCTGAGGCTCTGGGTATGCTAGCTGGAGTACTTGGAGGGAATCCGAATGTTGTGGGAATGGGAGCTGCTCGTCAACTGAGTGAATTCCAGAAGAACAATCCTCCAATGTTCAAGGGAGCATACGATCCAGATGGTGCTCAGAAGTGGTTGAAGGAGATCGAGAGAATCTTCCGAGTGACTGAGTGTGCCGATAACCAGAAGGTCAGGTTCGGTACACATATGCTGTCAGAGGAAGCAGATGATTGGTGGGTTGCTACCCGCACTGAGTTGGAATCTGCTGGGAATGCTGAGATCACTTGGGCTGTGTTCAGAGAGAGATTCCTGAGGAAGTACTTTCCAGAGGATGTCAGAGGAAAGAAAGAGATAGAGTTCTTAGAATTGAAGCAGGGTAACAGGTCTGTTACTGAGTATGCTGCTAAGTTCACAGAGCTGTCGAAGTATTACACTCCCTATGATGAGGCTACTGGAGAATTTTCGAAATGTGTGAAGTTTGAGAACGGGTTACGTCCCGAGATTAAGCAAGCTATTGGGTATCAACGGATTAGAGTGTTTTCTGATTTGGTTGACTGTTGCAGGATTTTTGAACAGGATACCAAAGCCAGAGCGGAGAGCTATCAGCAGAGGGTTGATAGGAAAGGCAAGAATCAGAATGATCGTGGGAAACCGTATGCAGCTGGCAAAGGTTTCCAGAGACAGAGTGGAATGAAGAGGCCTAGTGGAGGAGACTCTAGTGCCCCTGCTAAGTGTTACAAATGTGGTCAGGCTGGACATCGTTTCCATGAGTGTACCAGTGCTGAGAGGAAGTGTTTCAAGTGTGGAAAAGGTGGTCATTTGGCTGCAGAGTGTCGGTCGAAGACTGTGACTTGTTTCAACTGTGGAGAGTTGGGTCATATTATCCCACAGTGTCCTAAGCCGAAGAAAGAGAACCAGTCGGGAGGCAAGGTCTTTGCTTTATCGGGTTCTGAGACTTCTGCAGATGATCGTTTGATCCGAGGTACGTGTTATATTAATGGCTTTCCTCTTGTAGCTATTATTGACACAGGTGCGACTCATTCCTTTATATCTTTGGATTGTGCTGTGAAACTTAAGTTAGAGATATCTGAGATGCATGGAAGTATGGTGATTGATACTCCTGCGAAGGGTTCAGTGACTACTACTTCAGTTTGTTTGAATTGTCCTTTGAGTATTTTTGGTAGAGACTTTGGGATGGACCTAGTGTGTCTTCCACTAGTGCAGATTGATGTTATTCTGGGTATGAACTGGTTGGTGTGTAACCGAGTTTATATCAACTGCTTTGATAAGACTGTGATTTTTCCTGAGAATGAGGAAGGAAAGAGTTTGTTTCTATCAGCAAGGCAGGTGAATGAGGCAGTAGTAGATGGGGCAGAGTTGTTTATGCTGTTAGCGACTTTGGAGGCTAAAGATAAACTGGCGATTTGCGATCTAGCCGTGGTGTGTGATTTTCCTGATGTGTTTCCTGAAGAAGTGAATGAATTACCGCCAGAACGTGAAGTTGAGTTCTCGATTGATTTGGTACCTGGTACTAGGCCGGTGTCAATGGCTCCGTACCGTATGTCTGCTGTTGAGTTAACTGAATTGAAGAGTCAGTTGGAAGATCTGTTGGATAAGAAATTTATTCGTCCGAGTGTATCACCGTGGGGTGCACCAGTGTTATTGGTTAAGAAGAAAGAAGGTACTATGAGGTTGTGTGTGGACTACAGGCAACTGAATAAAGTGACGATCAAGAATCGGTATCCTTTGCCGAGGATTGATGATTTGATGGATCAGTTGGTTGGTGCGAGTGTATTCAGCAAAATAGATTTGAGATCTGGGTATCATCAGATACGTGTGAAAACTGAGGATATTCAGAAGACTGCTTTCAGAACAAGGTATGGACATTATGAGTATTCTGTAATGCCTTTTGGTGTGACTAATGCGCCTGGAGTATTTATGGAGTATATGAATAGGATTTTCCATCCGTACCTAGATCAGTTTGTTGTGGTGTTTATTGACGATATTTTGGTGTATTCGAAATCTGAAGAAGAGCATGCTGAGCATTTGAGAGTGGTTTTAGGAGTTCTACGAGAAAAGAAGTTATTTGCTAAACTGTCAAAGTGTGAATTTTGGTTAGAAGAGGTTAGTTTTCTTGGTCATGTGATTTCAAGAGGTGGTGTTGCTGTTGATCCTTCTAAGATAGAAGCGGTATCTAAGTGGGAAGCTCCGAAGTCTGTTGCTGAGATTCGAAGTTTCCTTGGTTTGGCTGGTTATTATAGGAAGTTCATTGAGGGATTTTCTAAGTTGGCGTTACCGTTGACGAGGTTGACTAGAAAGGGGCAAGCGTTTATTTGGGACTCAAAGTGTGAAGAAGGTTTCCAAGAGTTAAAGAGAAGGTTAACTACTGCTCCTATTCTGATATTACCGAGTCCGTCAGAACTATTTGAGGTTTACTGTGATGCTTCATTGTTGGGTTTGGGTGGTGTGTTGATGCAGAATAAGCAGGTTATAACTTATGCTTCGAGACAACTGAGGGTTCATGAGAGGAACTATCCGACACACGATTTAGAGTTGGCAGCTGTGGTATTTGTTCTGAAGTTATGGAGGCATTACTTGTACGGGTCAAGATTTGAGGTTTTCAGTGACCATAAAAGTTTAAAGTATTTGTTTGATCAGAAAGAGCTGAATATGAGACAGAGGAGATGGTTAGAGTTTCTGAAGGATTATGACTTTGGTTTGAATTACCATCCGGGTAAAGCAAACGTAGTGGCTGATGCATTGAGTCGGAAATCATTGCATATGTCTATGTTAATGGTTAAGGAATTGGATTTAATTGAGCAGTTTAGAGACTTGAGTTTGGTGTGTGAGAGTACTCACAATAGTGTTAAATTGGGAATGTTAAAGTTAACAAGTGGTATTCTGGATGAGATCAGAGAGGGTCAGAAATCCGATGTGCTTTTGGTTGATAAGTTGACTCTAGTGAATCAAGGTCAAGGTGGTGAATTCAGAGTGGATGAGAATGGTGTTTTGAAATTTGGTAATCGGGTGTGTATTCCGGATGTTACCGAACTTAAGAAGAGTATTCTTGAGGAAGGACATCGTAGTGGCCTGAGTATTCATCCTGGGGCTACGAAGATGTATCATGATTTGAAAAAGTTATTTTGGTGGCCGGGAATGAAAAGAGAAATTGCGAGTTTTGTTTATTCCTGCTTGACTTGTCAGAAGTCAAAGATTGAGCATCAGAAGCCGTCTGGGCTAATGCAACCGTTGGCTATTCCAGAGTGGAAATGGGATAGTATCAGTATGGATTTTGTTTCTGGATTACCGAGGACAAGTAAGAATTTTGAAGCTATTTGGGTGATTGTTGACAGATTGACAAAATCGGCTCATTTCATTCCGATCAGAATGGATTATCCGTTAGAGGGATTAGCTGAGTTGTATATTGAGAAAATTGTAAGTTTGCATGGCATTCCGTCGAGTATTGTTTCGGACAGAGATCCTAGATTTACATCGAAGTTCTGGGAAGGTTTGCAGAGGGCTTTGGGAACTAAGCTGAGATTGAGTTCTGCATATCATCCGCAGACTGATGGTCAGACTGAGAGGACGATTCAGTCACTAGAGGATCTTTTGAGGGCTTGTGTTTTGGAAAAGGGAGGTGCTTGGGATTGTTATTTACCTTTGATTGAGTTTACCTACAACAATAGTTTTCATTCGAGCATTGGTATGGCACCGTTTGAAGCTTTGTATGGTAGGAGATGTAGGACACCTTTATGTTGGTATGAGTCCGGTGAGAGTGTTGTGGTTGGACCGGAGATTGTTCAACAAACTACGGAAAAGATTAAGATGATTCAGGAGAAGATGAGAATTGCTCAGAGTCGTCAGAAGAGTTATCATGACAAGAGGAGGAAGTCACTTGAGTTTCAAGAGGGAGATCATGTGTTTCTTCGTGTCCCTCCGATAACTGGGGTTGGTCGAGCTTTGAAGTCGAAGAAGTTGACACCTCGATTTATTGGTCCTTATCAGATTTTGGAGAGGATAGGGGAGGTAGCCTATCGTATCGCTTTACCGCCGTCACTTGCGAATTTGCATGAGGTTTTTCATGTGTCTCAGTTGAGGAGGTACATTCCTGATCCGTCGCATGTAGTCCAAATAGATGATGTACAGGTGAGAGATAACCTGACTGTCGAAACATCACCTATGAGGATCGAGGATCGAGAGTTGAAGCAGTTGCGGGGTAAAGAGATTGCTTTGGTAAAGGTAGCTTGGGGAGGACCAGCAGGTGGCAATGCGACTTGGGAACTTGAGAGTCAGATGAAGGAATCTTATCCTGAATTATTCCCTTGAGGTATGTTTTCGAGGACGAAAACTCTTTTAGTGGGGGAGAGTTGTAACACCCCAATAAAAATAAAATAATTATTTGATTTAAATTAATATTATATTTATTAATTTAATTAAATAATTGGAATTATTGGATTATTATTATTATTATTTTGGAATAATAATTATTGGAAAATATATATATAAGTGTGAAATAAGGAAAAAGAATCTCATTTGGAAAAAAAAAGAGTTTTACGTGAAACAGAGAAGCGGCTGAAAAATGGAAAGTGGAGAAAGGGCAAAGAGGAAGAGCAAGGACAAAGGTTGGAGAAGAGAAAAACTTGGAGCTCAAAGATTTGCCGAATTAATCAGGTAAAGGGGGTTTATCGTCGTTTAATGGGTATTATGGGTTAGCATGTAATGGGTAGTGATAAACCGTTGAATTGACCCTAATTGGGATTTGGAATGCTGAGAAATTGTGATGAATAAGTTGTGTGAAAACTGTAATTGAATCGATAATGGTGTGTGTCGTAAATTACTGGACGTGTAGCTTTTTACGGAATTGGAATCGGAGGTCCGGAAGTCCTCCAACGGCGGAAAATGCGGAGAATTCTGCATTCTGCTTTGTGTTAGCGCAGGAACAGCTTTCTGTCTTGCGTTAACCGGTTAACCCAGGGTGTTAACCGGTTAACACTGTTATAAATTGTGAAAAACTGCTGTTTTGTCTGCGTTAACCGGTTAGCCCAGGGCGTTAACCGGTTAACACTGTTGCGTTTTGCCAGAAAGTGTGTTCTGTGTTGCGTTAACCGGTTAACCCAGGGCGTTAACCGGTTAACACTGTCAAAAAGTGGAAAAATGGATATTTTAAATGTTATGTGTATATGTGATGGTTGGCCTATATCGGTGTGTGATATAGTAGGGATTATTCCCGCTGTTTTGAGTAGTATAGGTATTAGTGGAGTGTGCTAATACTGTGATTAATTATTTGACATGATATGATGTTTTGATACATGTGCTGATGATGTGTGAAAATATGCATAATGTTGTGAATGTATATATTATGCATGTGTTGGTGAATGGACTGTTTTATGGCTTAGAGTGTGAGCATATGTCCATTGTGGATTGTTGTTAATGATGTTGCATTGCTAGGTGAATTAGCATGCATATTGTGGCCTTTATGGTGGTAGCTAATTCCCATGGTAAGGAATTAGTGAGTAAATCATTGTGGATTATTGTTGATGATTTTGCATTGCTAGGTGATTTAGCATGCATATTGTAGTCTTTGTGGTGGTAGCTAATTCCCATAGTGAGGAATTAGTGAGTTGGTGGTAGCTAATTCCCGTGGTGAGGAATTAGTGAGTGAGTCACTAGGTCTCAAATGAATGGGACTAGTGGGCTTGGTAGCCGTATCTGGATTTGATCGGTGAGGTGAACTATATGTTCACGAATAGTCGGTACCGCATGCATGGAGTCTCATTGCATAATGTATGTATTGTGTATAATATGAATGGATGTGTTCCAATATTATACGTGTGTGTTGATGTTTATGTTGAGCATGATTATGATGTTTGAGTGGAGGTTGCCGTTACCGAATGTGTGATATGATTAGGGTGATTAATGTGTTATTTACTTAGCATTACATGATATTTTATAATGCTTATTATATCGATTGAGGAACTCACCCTTACAACTATTTTTCAGGTAACGAGCAGTGATCGAGTAGAAGCTAGTGCTTGGAGTCTAGTGTTGTCTCCTTAGTGGGTCATGCTCTGATAGATGTAACATCGGGATGGGATGTTTTACCTTGTTGAATAATTTTACATGTAATGTGTTACATGTTTTGCATGATTGATTTGATTTCTATCCGCTGCGAATTATGCAAATGTTGTTTTGATTAAATAAAGAGCATGACAGTTATTATGGTGTGAAGTGATTGTGTGACACCCTTAATTTCATATCTACTCTGATATATGTTTGTTGTTTTAATTATTTATTTGGGGTAAATTAGAAGGGTGTTACACGGACCATGTCCAACAGGGTTCGATTTCTTCTCTCAGACACACCATTCCATTGGGGTGTTCCAGGAGGAGTGAGTTGGGATAGGATCCCACACTCTTTCAGATGGTCATCAAACTCTAGGCTTAAATATTCACCACCTTGATCTGATCGAAGAGCTTTAATATTCTTACCTAGTTGGTTTTGTACTTCATTCTTGAATTCTTTGAACTTTTCAAAGGACTCTGATTTGTGTTTCATTAAATACACATAACCATATCTACTGAAATCATCAGTGAATGTGATGAAGTACTGAAAACCTCCTCTGGCTGATATGTTCAGTGGACCACATACATCAGTATGTATGAGGGGCAAAAGATCATTTGCTCTTTCACCTTTTCCTGTGAATGGAGACTTTGTCATCTTTCCAATTAAACAAGATCTGCATGTCTCATATGATTCATAATCAAAAGAGTCCAACAGTCCATCTTTATGGAGTTTGGAAATGCGTTTCTCATTTATGTGGCCTAATCGACAATGCCAAAGGTAAGTTGGATTTAACTCATTAGGTTTCATCCTTTTAGTATTAATGTTATAAATAGGCATTTCAAGATCAATGACATATAGTCCATTGTTCATTTGTGCAGTTGCATAGAATATATCATTCAAATAAATTGAACAACAATTGTTCTTTATTATGAATGAAAAACCGAACTTGTCCAAACAAGAAACGGAAATAATATTCCTGCTAATTGCTGGTACATAATAACAGTTCTCTAACTGAATTATTAAACCACTAGGTAAAGTCAATTCATAAGTTCCTACGGCTAAGGCAGCAACCTTTGCTCCATTACCAACTCGTAGGTCGACTTCACCTTTTGCCAATTTTCTACTCCTTTTTAGTTCTTGCACATTTGTACAAATGTGAGAACCGCATCCAGTATCTAATACCCATGATGCAGAAGTAGATAAATTAATTTCAATAACAAAAATACCTGAAGTTGGAGTCTCTACTCCATTCTTCCTATCTTCCAGGTACTTTGGGCAGTTCCTCTTCCAGTGTGCGGTCTTACCGCAATGGAAGCAGGTGCCTTCCTTTTCTATGCTTCCACTAGGCTTCAAAGCAGCACTAGTGGGTTTGGGTTTGGCAACTTCCTTGCCTTTCCCTTTATCATGTTTGAGGACAATCCTCATGTCTCGGTACCAATCCAGAAAATTTGTCCCAGACAATTTTTCCTTGTCAAGGTTTGATCGCAATATGTTGTTAGAGGTGTTTGTTGTCATGGTAATCTACACAAGGATTAATGAAAATATAAGTATCATTGACATATTTAATTAGGCCTTTAATTAAACATGCTCCCACTATTTTATTCAAAACAAATGACCCTCATCATTTGATTCGGAAAATCCCGTTGGAAGATTTTCTAGTGGGTCGAGATCCATATTTCACTTCGTTCTAAGTCCGCGTAGGCGGATTACACAAAACTAGGTTATTTTAGGTAGGGACTCCTTCCAATTGTATCTCATACAACTCTCAAAAATTTCAGTTGGGTGAATAACTCCTTATTCTAATCCATCATATGGATTATTCCCAACTCTTGCTTCTAAACATATATATAATCTTATTATAATTTGTTTAGTTAAGTTTGACCCATTATTTTAACAGTTGGATATTACAATTATCCCATCGCACCTTACTAATATATAGATCATGCACCTCACGTAGGCGAAACCTACATTATCCATTACTAGTCTTGATGAGTGTTAAAACTTGGAAAGCATAAACTTAATATTTAATTTGAGGGAATTGCAATTTTTCTGATCTCACCGGCTTGTTTATCATATAAACCGTCTCTCACATGCATTAATATACATACAAACATAATGAAACAGTTATGGCCCCTAGCGCAATTGTTCTCCCAAGCCAATGAGAGAACCTAAGCTAACCTAACAACGATCTAAGCTTCTCCAAGCAAGATCTTCAAGGTTGTCCTCCTTTGGTACTGACTTCTTTGCTTTCTTCATATCATTACATTACATAAAAGAAACTCGTTTTACATACGAGGGAGTGAGATGAGAAAAGAAGTTACATTTGGGAGATTAAGAGAGAGGCACGACACGCAGGTCGTATTTTAAAATCCAAAGCAGAATAAAGGAAAACTAAGGCCATAACCGATCACCACAAGACAATAATAAACACTTTATTATTATTATTATTAATTCCTTAATTAATTAAAATCAAATTAAATTTCGACGATCGATCACACTACGCAGAGTTAGCCGGGGGTCCGCTGCTCAAAAATTTTAATGAACAATTTATTTAAAATTGACGTCGTTTTTCGTACCAACACTTGATACTTCAAAGCACTTTTTCTAGCCGAACGGGTGAATTTTTCCTTGTGTTAACCGGTTAACCATATGCGTTAACCGGTTAACACTGTTTGAAAATTTTTAGAAAATTCTTTTCTGCCTTGCGTTAACCGGTTAACCATATGCGTTAACCGGTTAACACTGTTTGAAAATTTTTAGAAAATTCTTTTCTGCCTTGCGTTAACCGGTTAACCATATGCGTTAACCGGTTAACACTGTTGAAAAATTTCTTGGAAAACTATTTTCCGCCTTGCGTTAACCGGTTAACCAAATACGTTAACCGGTTAACACTGTTTGAAAATTAAAAAAATTTATTTCGCATTACGTTAACCGGTTAACCATACGCGTTAACCGGTTAACACTGTTCGGAAAAGTGTTTAGAACACACAACTCTTGTGCAATCAAACCCCAATCGCATAACTCTCTGACAATACAACCCTTGTGCCGTCACTAACCCTGATGCACCAATTTCAGACCGTCAAACACATCTCGATTGTTAATTCAGTATGATTGATCAACACGTCATTGCTTCACCATACTAATGTCGGATCAAGAAGCAAACGACCATTGATCGCTCAAAGGAAAACAATCATTGAGGGTTTGAATGAACGAGACGAGAACACTATATCATATATAATGTATTTTGCATCAGGATTACATATATCACATATATGTAACTTGATCGATCTCAATTTAACCTTTGATTCATTCTGTCTTTAATCATATTATTACAGAACAAAAACAGTTATCAGATTCATGGTTTCGTAAGTGGCTCTGATACCACTGAAGGAGAATTGCCATCCAAGGCGCAGCGGAATTTAAAAATTTCTCCATTTAGTGATCCTTACGAATGGGCATGATCAGTGATAGAATCGTTACCTCTTGTGGCGATTCAAACCTTTGGTGCAGATCTCTGATAATGATCAAGACCTTTGATACAGATCCACGGGGCGATCACGAACGTTGAAAGATGACAATGTCTCTACTCAGTCCACACGAACGGATTCCTTCAATCGCAGTGCTAGCTGTTATGAATGAAGGCTTTGAGTGAGAGAAAGAGGGAAACAAAATTCCAAGTCTCTACTTGAATTTCTGTCTGAGTGGATTGGAGTGACAATGCTTCTACCCAAGGGGTTCTATTTATAGAACCACTTGTGTGGGCTTCAAGCTAAAAAAGCCCACTTAAGTGTATTTTGGCCCATATCTTATAATATGCCCAAAATCACTTAAGTATTTGGTACCTTACCATATTTCGTCTCCCACTTAAGTGCACCGTACCTTACGGTGTTCCTTAGTTACTCTATCTCTCATCAATCCGTCTTTTGTGTGTGACCCTATAGGTTTTCGCGGCGTTGGCAATTATATTAAATCACGCATTTAACATAATAAATAGTGAGCGGTATCTAGCAACACATCACTGCTACCCAAGTCACGAAAATGTCATGTGATTTGACAAAACCTCCCGTGATAATAATTATGTGTATAATTACCCCTTTGCCCTTATGTCTATATTGAACACAAGGTATAGACCGTGTCACCCTTGTCCAGTTCAATATTGGGCCCATAGACATTTATCCTGTTACGCAGGATTGGCAAATTCCATCTAGGACACTCATGTCCCTCAGCATGCTTCGTGGAGTACCCATCAACTGTCTTTATGGTTATCCAGTTACGGACAATGTTGGATCAGCAATAAAGCACTCGACTCTACATCTAGGATCCATAGTGGTTTCAGGTCGAAGAGTGGTATAACTATTATCACCATGAGAATAACTTATGACACTTTGCATAACTTTCTATATAGTATTCTCATAGCGGGTCAATCCGGTATAAATATTACTCCTAATATTCATACCTATGTTTAAGACTTGATAACTCTTTATCCATGATCCATGAGATGTGATCATCAGTCTACAAACATAATAGTCTTAATGCTTTAATGTTATCCTACTTCACATTAAAGCTCGACTACGGATACTTTAAGAACAGTGCCCTTATGTTTAATGTGTTCTCATGATTAAGTCACACTTAATACATTAAACGGACTATCTATTCTAGGGACTTTATTAATCAACCATAATAAAAAAATGTCTTTTATTATTAATAAATAATTCGATACAAGTACCAAAAGTATTGGCCTCTAGGGCTTACACCAACAGCATATGCATTGCATCTTCATGAACATAACACTTAGCATTTTCATGAACATAACACTTAGCATTTGCATTTTTGTTTCCAGGGACTAAGAAACTACAGTTATAAGCATTCAAAAGTATAGGTTCATATAGAAGAACCCCTTACTCATTCAAATTCATATCTCCTAAGTTGGGAAGTTCATTAGAGTTGGCTTCTCGATTATACCCAGTCAACAAGATCAACTTTAGAGAGAATCATGGGAACCTCCTCAGCCTCCTAGGTCAAAAGGTGGATTCACTGGAACTTCTTTACACTAGCTTAATTCTATGGTCCTTCTTTGAGATGTTTTACCTTCAAAGATTTCCATATATCCTTACACTAGAAGAGTTTGAACATCTTGTGGGTATCACCACGGAGAACAAGCTTTCTTTCCTTGGTATAGAAGACTTCCCGAAGAATGAAGTTGTATTTGTATCCATATAAATAAGAAAGAGATCAATCCTAACCTAGAAGTCAAGGGGAATACTCAAGGCTTCTATCTCAGGTCCATGGTGTCATGGCGCGAAAAACACTTGAGTGTAAGGAACGCTCGAAATATAAACAAAAAAGAGTCTCCACCGAACTTTATTTATTCCCGAAAAGGGAAGGGGAAAGTATCAATAAAACTCACGAAAAACAAAAAAAGAAACGGGTCGTCGCAACCAGATCGAATTCGGGAGTCGGTTATGCAAGGGGAAGGTATTAGCACCCCTTACATCTGTTGTACTCAATGGGACCCATTTAGTTAGTTTTGTGCAAGAGTGTTAGCATGATATTATTTGTGATCTTCTACTTATCGAGTGAGAAAAAAAGAAAAAAGAACATATTTTTATTAAAGGGGTGTCTGACAAGATTTCAAAATGATGCTCCTACGTATCTTCGGGTGCTATGGAGAACTCAAGGCTATGTAGTTCTACTTAGAAAGAACTACTGGGTTGATTACTTTTGGAGAGTAAAGCTTAGATCGCATTTGAGCGGTTAAACCTTTACTTGTTGCTCGCTCTTGGAAGCTGAAGTCTTTGTTTGTTTTACGTTGAAATGGATGTAGCATACTCGTTTCTGAAAATGTTTTCAAACTCGCGCAAGGGTGAAAAACAAGTTTGATTGGTTAAGTTTCTTTTATTATGAAGATTTGATCTTTGCGGAAGGTGAGTAAACATTTGAGCAGAGGTGTGCACCAAACACACATTTACTCGGGGTATGCATGAATGTGGTCCCATTGTCCCCTTATTCCAAGTTTGTTTAACATGTTTTTAATTTGAAAGACTAATAATCATTTTGAATTCTGTGTGACCCGAGCGCTCGACCATCAAGGGGTATGAAGAGATGTGCATCTCTTGGTCCTTTGTGTTTCAATTTTATTATCGAAAAATGTTTTGCATCAACGACTTTACGATGGATCAAGCGTTGTAAGTTCGATTATAAAAATAATTTGGATTAATCGGGGGATATGCTCGACGTTGCATTCAACTTAGATTTAATTTGGGAAAAATACTCGACGTTGGATCGAGTATTTATTTTTTGTTCTTTTCTGAAAGTTGTTGATTTTAATCTTTGAATTACAATCAACTAATATAATAAAAATAAATGAAAGCGGTAAACTTATTGCACATCATGGGAATGAGGTACAATTTATCAAATGGGGATACAATACTACAATTAATAATGAAAAGCTTAATAAACAACAGTAAAATAACAAAAATCTCGTTGTAAGAATGCCCAAGAGAAAGCCAAGGAACCAAAAATAAATAGGAAATTTGAACTACATAACTTAACGCTATGTTAAGAAATCGTAAAGCGATTCATGTAAGAACCACCCTATATGAGGTCGGTCAACAAAACTCTATGCGTTTAAGCAATTTCTGAAGTTAAATTGAATTTTTAACTTCGAAATTGCAACGCATCCTATGATTTAAGCGACCTTTTTAAAGGTAAAAAGAAACAAAAATTAAACTAAATAATTTATCTCTATTTTAAGCAATCGTAAAGAAATCCATGTAGGAATCACCATAGCTAAGGTCGATCAATAAAACTCTATGCGTTTAAACAATTTCTGAAGTTAAACTGGATTTTTAACTTCAAAATTACAACGCATCTGTGAAAAATCGACGGGACAAATAAATCGAATTTTTCAATTAACCATTTAACATATTAATCAATTTACACTAAAAAAATCAATTAATAAAAATTAATGACTTAATCAAAAACAAAACAAAAAAGAAGTAAAATAAAAAATAAAAAATAAAAAGGATGGTGCACATAACATGGGGTGTGCAAAAGATAACATGGACTTACGCCCATTAGAACAAAACCAAACAAAAAATAAAATCAATAAATGATAAATAAATAATAAAAAAAACATAAAAACAAATAAAATAATGGGGTTGTTTTGCCTCGGTTTTGAGAGAGGAAAGAATTGGTTTCACAAATTAAAAACAAAACCAACCAATCCAGAATAGACATGTGGAGGGGGAACTCAATGATAATAAAAATAAAACATATCTAGTTAATTAGAGATTAATAAAATAAGGAATTAGGGTTAATTGAATATAAATTTTTGGAGATAAATATGGGATAAAATTCTAGAGATAAATGAGTTAAGTATTATATTTTTTAATCAATAATGAGGATAATCATGAGATAAATCTCTAAGAAAATTTTAGAGTTTTAGGGATAAAAAAATCAGGGATAATGGATATAATACTTGAGTTTATATAATTAACCTTTTAATATTTTTATTAAATAAACATTTAATATCATTATTAATTTATTTTCTTAAATAAACTAATCATTATATCTTTGCAAATAATAAATTGATAAAATCAA
Organism: Lathyrus oleraceus; assembly: GCF_024323335.1. Taxonomy (NCBI): domain Eukaryota; kingdom Viridiplantae; phylum Streptophyta; class Magnoliopsida; order Fabales; family Fabaceae; genus Lathyrus; species Lathyrus oleraceus. The sequence continues at coordinate 138,862,060 of NC_066580.1, forward strand.
TCTAACACACCTCAAATCATAAGTCCTCTGCCCTAGTGCATTAAGGTATTTTTCCAAAATCAGCTACTTCTCAAGGGATAAAAATAACAAACAAACAAATATTTTCTACCAGAACTACGGTGCTATGATCCTTCACCTAATATGGAGGTACGTAGGCATATAGTTGTAAACTCTAGCGAGTACAATAATCAAAAATATTTTTAGGTCCCCTTTTATTAATTAAACAATATTCTTTTCTCAATAATAAAGTAATTTTCTGTAAATAAATACATAATTAAATAATTAATAAGTGATAAGCAAACACCCTTAAACATACGATAACCCTAGACTTAGAGGAGGATCCCATTGAGTATAATGGAGGTGAGGGATGCCTAGTACCTTCCTCTCACTTAACCGACTCCCGAACCTAGTCTCACATCCTTAACCGTTAGGTTTTATCATTATTTCTTTGTTCCTTAGGAACGAATAAAATATGGTGGTGACTCTGTAATTTTCCAGCCGCGACAGCTGGCGACTCTACTTAGGAGTTCTTGTATTTTCCCTAAAAGAGAGTCAATCATAACCTTGGGTTTTAGGGTTGTGCATGTTTTCTTTGTGTATTTGCTTTCCTTTATTTCAGTTTTATTTATTTGATTTATTCTTTATTATATTATTATGCCTGCCATATCATATTGATTGGGATTTTTATAGGTGTGAAGCTAAAACCCATGCTTGAGGAAAAAGTAATAAGTTAAGTAAGGGGTCGTCCTGTATTGGCCACTATAGATTCTTATCCCATTGGGTCTTTGATGAAGATTTCGCATATAGTAGATTAATTCAAAGGGTTTGTCATGAGTTGACTAACACTTCTTCATGATGAAACCTTGAATTTGATCCATGACTCTAGGGACCTCTTTTAGAACCCCTTAAAATCAGGGTAACCTTATGTTATCAACCTGTAAGGATCGTTACTAAGGTCCTGCCTAGATGAGACTTATCTTGAAGGATTACCATATGGAGGCTTTCTCATTATCATGGTAAAACAAGGGTATAATCCATGACTATAGGGCTATCATCTTACAAAAAACTTTATATCCTACACGTGAGGGGATTGGGTAGTTTAAATCTAAATCTGACGTATCATAAGAAACTTACCCTAACTAGGTCATGCTTGCATGAAATCTCAACCTTAAAGCCTTAAAACTAAAAAAAATCATATCATCATTAAAATCATTTTTTTTTACATTTAGGATTCCTTTAAAACAAATATTTTTTCCATACAAACTCATGTATTCATACATACATCCACATAAAAGAAAAAAAACATCATTTTTTTTCATATAATCTCAGAATCATCGAACGTGACAACCTGACTCTCCGACCGTCTTACCAAACTCGAGCTCGCCAAAAGAGGACCATGGAGCAACTTGAAAAAAATCAGGCTGCACTTATGGAGGATATGGAATCAATCAAAGGTAATATGGAGGGAATGAAAGAGAAGATCAACCAACTCACGCACGCTATCATTAACATGATGGAAAAAGAGGCTGAAGCTGACAAAAGGAAGGCTGCTTCCGCATCTACCCCTCCACACCTGGATAGTAACTCTCTGCAAGGATTCATCTCTAACATCCAAGGGGGTGAAGTTAAGAATAACATCCTTCATCCTAAAGGGTTTATCCCAACCATTGTTCATAGTGGGGCATATCGTCCCATAAAATACCAGGTCCGCAAGACAAGTATGTGAGTCTGAGCCAACAATATAAGGATGAAGATCATATGGAAAGTAAACCAACTACTCACCCTGTTGTCACTATTGGGGAAACAAGAATTGAAGACAAATATAAAATCTTAGAAGAAAGGCTGAGGGTTGTTAAGGATTTCAATATCTTTGGAGTCGATGATGTAAGGATGTACTTGGTACCCAACATGGTTAGACCACCGAAATTCAAAACACCGAAGTTTAAAAAATACAAGGGTGTCAGCTGCCCTAGGAGTCATCTTCAAATGTTTGTCAGGAAAATGGCCACCTACGCAGACGATGATAAATTAATGATGCATAGTTTCCAAGACAGTCTAAGTGAGGCATCCTTAGATTTATATATGCAATTATAAAGAATCCACATCAATACCTGGGAAGACCTAGCCAATGCCTTTCTAAAGTAATACAAGTATAACTTGGATATGGATCTTTATCGCATGCAACTTCAGAATCTGTCTCAAAAGGGAAATGAATCCTTCAAGGAGTATGCTCAAAGATGGAGGGAACTAGCCTCTCGCATTCAAACTCTACTCTTGGAAAATGAACTAGTTGACAAGTCCATGGGCACGCTCTTACTATAAAAAGATGTCTGGTTCAGTGTCTACCAGATTTGTTGACCTGGTAATAATCGGGGAAAGGATTGAGAATGGCTTGAAGAGTGGTAAAATTGGAAAATCATCCTCCAATCAAAATAGTAACAAGAGGTACTCCAACAACAACAATCCAAAGAAAGGTGAGGCTAATGTTGTTACAATTGAAGGGAATTCTCAGGTACCCTACAATCCCCATATAATTGCGGTAACTCATAATGAGTACAACAACAGGCATTCTCTAGGCCTCCAGCATAACAACCTAGGGTACTTCCTTCACAAAATCAACAACAACCGAATGGATATCCTCAAAGGGATCAACAGAGGTCGTGGAAGGAATTCGACCCCATACCTACGAAGTATACTCAGGTCTTGCCTGACCTAATTCAAATAAGATTGGTAGAGATTAAACCTCTAACACATTCATCAACACCTCCTCCTCGTGGCTACAATGTTAATGCTAGATGCGACTTTCATGTTGTCTCGTCGAAGCATACTACTGAGAAGTTTTTGGAACTCAAGTTTAAAGTGCAAGATTTATTGGATCCAAAGGTCATTTCTTTCACTTCCGAGGGTCCAAATGTGAAAGGAAATTCAATGCCATGACATAATTTTCCAACCGTCAATACTATTAAGGGTTTATAAGATAACATCTTAATCTGGAGGGTAGATCAAGTAAAGACCCATATATCAAATATATGGGAAAAGATGTCAGGGTTGATTAAAAGTAGGGATACCTTGGGCTGGGGCAAGCTGTTGGAGATACCTGAGAAGAAGGATCAGTCTGGGCTGGGTTATAAACCAGATAATGAAGGATTTCATAAGATCAACTAGAAGAAACTTTGTATACTTCAAGATACTTTCCATAGTACGAGATACATATGTGAAGATCAGGTGGTTATGGTTGAAGGAGATGAAGCGATACCCAACTTGATGTGTCAGTGCTCACCAAATACAACTGTCAACAATTGAAAGGCCATTGAGATTCCAGAGATGATTTCTAGTTCAAAGTAATTTACTATTTTTTTAATAATAATAAGTCATTTGCTCTTCCCAAGGAAAATGGACAAGCTTTGTAGAGCCCCCCTATGTTTCAATGACTTATTTATCAATAAATTGCATTTTGTTTTCAATTAAGATCTCTTTTCTTTAATTTCAAGTTTTTCAAAAAAAAATGGCAATATCTTTTCATTCACTCTCATCCCCATTAACTTGAAAGATAATAATAAGTAAAAATCTTCCTCATGTAGATTAATGGACGGACCTATTGAAAATGGCACTGCTATAATTCCTTACAACTTTGAATTCCCAATTAACCAAGCGGAAGAAGGTGATGAGGATGATTGTGAACTGCCTGAAGAATTAGCCATAATGTTGAAGCAAGAGGATAAAGAAATTCAACTTCATTAGGAACCAGTGGATGTGATCAATATGGGGACTGAATAAAATAAGAAAAAGGTTAAGGTTGACGCTTCCTTAAAATATGAAATCAAGAAAAGGTTGGTTGAGCTCCTACATGAATACGCATATGTGTTTTCTTGGTCATGCCAAGATATGTCAAGACTAGACACGAACGTCGTTGTACACAAGATACCTCTTGAAGCAGAATGCCCAACGCTTAAGCAAAAACTGAGAAGAACCATACTAGACATGTCTCTCAAGATCAGGGAAGAGGTCAGAAAGCAGCTCGATGTAGGGTTCTTAGCCATTGCAAAATATACATAATGGGTAGCTAACATTGTGCCAGTTCTAAAGAAAGATGGTAAGGTCAAAATGTGTATGGATTATCAGGATTTGAATAGAGCAAGTCCTAAAGATGACTTTCCACTACCACACATTGATGTCTTGGTAAGGTCAGAATGTGTGTGGATTCTCGGTCTTCTCATTCATGGATGGATTCTCCGGTTATAACCAGACAAAGATGGATCCCGCAGACATGGAGAAAACAACGTCTATCATTCCTTGGGGCACCTTCTGTTATATGGTAATGCCTTTTGGATTGAAAAACATTGGGGAAACATATCAAAGGGCGATGTTGACTCTATTCCATGATATGATCCACAAAGAAGTAGAGGTCTACGTCGACGATATGATTGCCAAATCATAAACTAAAGAGGATCACATAGCCAACCTACAAAAGTTATTTGATCGTCTGAGAGAGTTCAAGTTACGGCTTAATCCTGCAAAGTGCACCTTCGGGTCAGATCCGAGAAATTATTGGGTTTCATAGTCAACCAAAGAGGAATTGAAGTCGATCCCGAAAAAGTGAAAGCCATCCAAGATATGCCAGCTCCAAGGACGGAAAATGAACTTCATGGATTCCTAGGGAGATTGAATTACATCGCTAGTTTTATGTCACATCTCACAGTCATGTGTGAACCAATCTTCAAGTTACTTAGAAAGAATCAAGCCATCAAATGGAATGAAGGGTGTCAAAAGGACTTTGATAAAATCAAAGAATATTTGGAAGAACCATCTATCTTGGTGCCACCAGTTCTAGGAAGACCACTTATAATGTACCTAACAGTGCTTGACAATTCTATGGGCAGTGTATTGGGGCAACAAGATGAAACCGAAAGAAAGGAGCATGCAATCGATTACCTAAGCAAGAAATTTACCGATTGTGAATCCTGATATTTACTCTTGGAGAAAACTTGTTGTGCTCTAGTTTGGGCCGCTCAACGTTTGAGAAAATACACGGTGTGTGATAATACTTTATTGATATCCATAATGGACCCTATCAAGTATATATTTGAAAAGTCGGCGTTAACTGGGAGGATAGCTTGATGGTAGATGCTACTAACAAAGTACGACATCCAGTATGTCACATAAAAAGCTATAAAAGGGAGTGTGTTAGCGGATTATCTTGCGCATCAGCCAACATAAAATTATCAACCTATACAGTTTGACTTCCCTGACAAAGATATTATGGTAATAAGGGATTGTGAGACCCCTGATCTTAATTAGGACCTGAACCGGGATCACGATGGAAGCTGGTATTGATGGTGCTTCAAACACAACCGGGCATGGAATTAGAGTTATCATAACTTCCCCAACAGCGTACCATATTCCTTTCATAGCTAGTTTATGCTTTACTTGTACTAGTAACATGGCGGAATATGAGGCATGTATCCTGGGAATTGACGAATCTATTGACCTGAGAATCAAGATCCTAGAAGTATCGGGAGATTCAACTCTCGTCATCAATCAAATCAAGGGAGAATGGGGGATCCATAATGCTAAGATAATTCGGTACCGAGACCACGTCCATAAGATGATCACCTACTTTGATGATATTACCTTCCACTATATTCCTCGGGAGGAGAATTAACTAGCAGGCGCCTTGGCCACTTTGTCATCCATGTTCAAGGTCAAGTGGTATAACAAAGCACCACCTATAAGAATTCGTTGTTTGGATGAGCCGGCCTATTGCATGGCCATAGAGCTAAAAGTTAATAATAAACCATGGTTTCATGACATCAAACAATTCCTTCAGAAATAGGAATATCCTGCAAATGCCTCAAGTAGGGATAAGAAGACACTTAGAAGATTGGCCTCCCAATTCTTCCTCAATGGGAATGTACTTTACAAAGGGAATCATGACATGGTTTTAATCAGGTGTTTGGATGGATATGAAGTAGACATGCTTATCAAGGAGATTCACGAGGGATCCTTTGGCACTCATGCCAATGGAAATTCTATGGCTAAGAAAATTCTCAGAGCAGGATATTACTAGATGACTATGGAAACTGATTGTTTCAAATACTTTAAGAAGTGTCACAAGTGCCAAATCTATACAAATAAGGTACATGTGTCACCTTCTCCCTTGAATGTCCAGACTACTCCATGGACTTTCTCTATGTGAGGTATAGTCATAATCTGGATGATCGAGCAAAAGCTGCGAACGAACACCGTTTCATCTTAGTTGCTATCAATTACTTCACCAAGTGGGTAGAAACAACTTTTTACACCAACATGGCGAGGCAAGTTATCGTGTGGTTCATAAAAAAAGAGATCATTTATCGCTACGGAGTTCCTAACAAAATTATCATGGATGATGGGTTAAATTTAAACAACAAAGTGATGGATGAGTTATGCGAGAGTTTCAAAATTAAACACCATAACTTGTCACCCTATCGACCAAAGATGAACGACGCAGTAGAAGCGGCCAATAATAACATCAAAAAGATTATCCAGAAGATGGTAAAAACCTATAAAGACTGGCATGAGATGCTTCCCTTTGCACTACATGGCTATAGGACTTCAGTTTGCACTTCGACAGGAGCAACTTCTTTCTCTCTAGTATATGGTACCGAAGTCGTACTCCCTAGATGCTTGATGGAAACTAAATTAGACGAGGGCGAATGGGTAAAAACTAGGTTCGATCAATTAAACCTCATATAAGAGAAGCGTTTGGCTGCAGTATATCACGGGCAACTATATCATCGAAGGCTCAAGAAATTCGTTCGACAAGAAAGTTCATCCTCGGCTACTCGAAGAAGGTGACCTAGTGCTCAGAAAAATCTTACCCATCCATAAAGATCCACGCGGAAAATGGACCCCGAACTACGAAGGGCCATATGTCGTGAAAAAGGCCTTCTCTGGCGGAGCCTTAAATCTCACAACCATGGATGGAGCGGAGTTACCACGACCTGTGAACTCTTCCTACTAAGTCGAAAACCCTAAAGGACGACTTAGGAAAAAATTAGGGTGTCCCGATGGATTGCAAACTTGAAAGAGCAGTCCAGGAAAAAATTGGGGACTTGTATAAAAATAAAACCTGATAAGTCGAAAACGCAAAAGGACGACTTAGGCAAAAAATGGTATATCATCTTGGTGGTCTAAGACTTGAAAAGAGTGTCCCAAGCCAAAATTAGGGATATCCAAAAGGCATATGACTGCAACACTTGGGTCGTACTACAACATGAATTCAGATGTGAGAAATTAATCCAATCATCGTTGTTAGAAGCGAAGTATTGTGACCTCGAAGACATATGGATAGTAGCATGTGTTAGGTTCAATAGGGATATAAATAAATTTGTTTCATTACCATTTTCCTTTTTGTTTTTACTAGTTTTCAATAATATCCTCTTACAGGAATTATTTCCTTATGTACTATCGCCCATTTACGGGACAATTTTAATAAATAAAGCTTTTGTTTTATTTCTGTTAATTCTTCCTGCTTGATTACAAAATGTCGATTATTTTTGGATAATGCATTGAAACATGGTTATAATAGAAAGATTTTAAAAATGTATTTTTCTTTGATCTCGAAACATCGAAGGGATTGTAGTCTTCCAGTACTATATCACGAGCAAGGCACCGGGTCCATAAATCAATAATCATGACTTGATCAACAAGAAAGTACATTCCCTTCAAATCATATGACATGGTCCCAACTAACAAGAGTATCATGGCCTGGTTCATGGACATATCAAAATCTCAAGGGGTCAGAGAGTCAGAATGCCACTAAAACACCGGATCTCACAAAAACATTTCATACACATATCATAAAAAGAGCGTAAGCCCAAATACTGTATCATGCATAAAATATACATCAATTCAAAATATGCATACACATGAACATGCATACGTAATACATGGCATAGGATTGGTGGCAATTCTTAGATGCCCAATCCCCAACTATACCAAATACATTTCCCTAAGTAGGGACACATATTGGCCTTCCCGAGTAAGTAACACTCTCGTAAGCACTTTTCAATAAAGGACTTCCCTAGCAAGATCATTCACTGTGATTCTTCAAAGGAATTTTATCTATTAGTAAGTCATCATTAGTGATTATTATCAACTAGTGAGAAGGTCTTCACTTCTCACATCACCAGCTAAGAAACTTATCCCATACGGTATACATTTCATCAAATACACAAGGGTTTCATCAGGGTTTCCATCACCAGCACAAAGGATTATACCAAGGGATTATATCAAGGTATTATGTCAAGGAATTTTATCAAGGGATTTTACCAGGGGATTTTGTAAAAAATGGTTCTATCAAAGGGTTTTCACCAGTACCATTATCAAGGGGTTTCAATAGGGTTTTTAGTAACAGGGGATTTCCAGAGTGACCAGGGTATCAATGGAGTCCTACCTGATTCCAGTAACATGATCAGAGGATCATAATAATCGTATGCATGCTTCACCCTAGGAAGTTGAAACTGATTCATCAGGATTTTATTATCGGGGATTTCATCAGGAATTTTATCAAGGGATTCTACCAAAGGTTTTATAAAAAGGGGTTCTACCATGATTTTTAGAAAACAAAGATTAGAGGATCGTCGAAGTCCTACCCAACTTCTGTAATCAGGGAAATCAAAGACAAGATGGAATTAATCAACAACGATTCTACTAAGGTTTCTATCAAAGGTGGATTAGGAGGCCATCATGGCACCAAGGATTGACCCATCCTTGCTCATCTCCAGAATTTATTAAATTTGGGGTCAAAATTAGGGTTCCTCTTATATTTAATAGTCTCCTCTCTGAGAGGATGAAGGCTCACCGTCATCATCATCTTAGTTGGAAGATGATTAAATAAGGGCAGTTGTCGTGCCCCAAATTTTAACCACCAATTCTTCGTATTTTTATCTAAACCGTATAAGATACTTAGTCCCCAATAACCTAAAATGTCAAACGGGATCATTGTGACCTTTTAGGAATTGGACCTAAGTTTTTGGATAATTCCTTTTAAGCATAGCCTTAGAGATTAGAACTTCTTGCTGAATTTTATAATTAAAGCTAAAGGAGGGTAAAAAATATATTTTTACTAATTAACTAGTATTATTGTTGTTATCTAGGGTATTAAGATTTATTATTTTTATTTATATTATGGTTTATTACTTATATTATTATTAGGAATGTCACTATATTATTAATGTTATTAGGAATATTATTATTAGGAATTAGGATATTTATACTAATATTAGGAATATTAGTATTTTTGTTAAAAATATTATTATTTATTAATATTATATTAATCGGATTTTTCATTTGGTGTTATTGACTTTGGGGGCCTTTTGTTTAATTTTAGAATTAGATAGGGCCCAATCCAGGGCCCGTTTCAGTTGGGTCAAGGATGATCCAAGTCCATAATCCAACTGGGTAAGCATTAACCAGGATCCATCACTTGGACTGGGTCAAATGCGACCCAGGTCCATCTCCAATTTCCCAAATCAAAAACCCTAATTCCATGCAGGGTAATTTAAAAAAAATAAAAACCTGCAACTTTAATTTAAATAAAAACATTCCATTTTCATTCACAAGTACATTACAGGGTACAAATTACAGAAGATTTCAGACCAAATACATCTGTTAGATTTCAAACCCTAATTTTAAATATAAACAAAATCAAAAAAATTACAATCAAATCCTGAAAATAATTAATCTGATTGCAATCAAATTCTAAACTTCCTAAAGCTAACGTATCTAATTAAAAACCTAAAAGACCTAAAATAATCTATAAATACATAGAATTTGAGAAGAAATGGGGGACTGGTTAAATAAGTCGCTACTGCAATCCCGACCTCTACCAAAGCTCCAAAAGATCCGATTACTTAGGGTTTTCACATGGAAACCCTGAGTAATAGAGCTAAGCCCCGTGTACCTCGTAAATAAGAGAAGTCAAGAAGGGAATCAGGAAAGCGCAAAGGAATAAAGAGTAAAGAAAAATTAGAGATGGTTGAGAATTTGTACCTTACCCAGGAGATCCTCGTCTCTGTAGGTTGGTGGATTTTGACTCGTGTTCTTGCTTGTTGTTGCTTACTTGTGTTTATACCTTATATGAATGTATGATGTTACTTTATGTTATTGTAATTGGGGTTTAAGGTTTGGAAATTTTGTTTGGATTTGTTGTTTCTGGGATTTGATTAGGGTTAAGAGGGTTATGATCTATGTTTATGGGGTTTAATTAGGGTTAAAAGGGTTATGATCTATGTTTCTGGGTTCATTTGATGAAATTATGGGTTGGTTTAGAGGTAATATGGGTTAGGTTTGGGGTTTGGCCGAAGGAAGAAGAAGAAGATTCATCTTCTTCCGGTATAGGGGTCGTTGCAGGTAGGTTAGGGTTCGTTGCAGGTAGGTTAGTGTTCATCCTCACTTAGGTTAGGGTTTGTGGGGTTTGGGGTTAGGGTTCATCCAAAAGGATGAATTTATGAGTAGGCCAGGGTTTATGGGTTGAAGATAGGAGTTAGGGTTAATCATATGAACCCTAGGGTTCATCTGGGGAACCTAGGTATTAAGATGAGAGTGAGATTATTGAGAAACGGTTGAAGGTATGAATACCCCAATTGAAGGTCAATCGGATTTAGGGGTTGGGTGCGGTGGGTTTTGAGTAAGAGGGTGGCCGGAGGCAGAACTAGAGAGAGTTGAGAAGAGAAATGAGGTAGAGATAAAGATAAAATAGAAATGAGAGAGCTCTGAAGGGAGCTCATTATATACTCCCTCAGTGCTTCCTCGGATGTGCGCCAAGTGGCGCTCCGAAGGAGCCCAGATTAATTGACCATTTCAGTTACCTGATGATCTCATGTACGCAGGCATATCGTGGTCTCTACTTTGACTACCAATCTTATCCTTCCATTATGCATACCAAGGATATAAAGCAAATCCAACTCCCCTCATATGATCAGGTCGACTGCCTAGTCAACTGATCTAACGTCCAAAGGAGAGTTAACCTCTGACTCTCCCTTACAAGCACTCTGGCAAGCACCCTAGGCCTCTCGACTCATGGGCCTGGATTTTTTTATTTTCCACACCCCCCATTTTGTGGCCCATTGCTTCCATAACTTAAAACAAACCCCCTTGTTTTTATTATTTATTTAATTACTATTTAGTTTTCTACTTAACCAATTATTAAGTATAGCTTATTTTAGCAAGTAATTAAAATCAATCAAATTAATAATTAGGGTTTTGAATAATTGAATGTTTATTTTTATCGTTGATTCTATTATTCTAATAGTTTGATAATTATGAAAAAAATAAAACATATATAGTTAATTAGGAATTAATAAAATAAGGAATTAGGGTTAATTGAATATAAATTTTTGGAGATAAATATGGGATAAAATCCTAGGGTTTTAAGGGATAAAAACACAGGATAAATTAAGGGATATAAATCGGGGATAGAAATCAGGATAAGGGATATGTCATATAAATATGTAATATTTATTTTCATAAATAAGTTAAGTATTATATGTTTTTTTTGTAATCAATAATGTTGATAATCATGGGATAAATCTCTAAGAAAATTTTAGGATTTCAGGGATAAACAAAATCAGGGATAAGGGATATAATACTTTGGTTTATATAATTAACCTTTTAATGTTTTTATTAAATAAACATCTAATATGATTATTAATTTATTTTCTTAAATGAATTAATCATTATATCTTTGCAAATAATCAAGGGATAAAATCAATTTAACACACCTCAAATCATAAGTCCTCTGTCATAGTGCATTGAGGCATTTTTCCAAAATCAATTACTTCTCCGCTCCCAATGTGTAAGAACTTTTCAAAGGATAAAAACAACAAACAAACAAATATTTTCTACCAGGACTATGGTGCTCTGATCCTTCACCTAACATGGAAGTATGTAGGCATAAAGTTGTAAACTCTAGCGAGTATAATAATAAAAAATACTTTGAGGTCCTCTTTTATTAATTAAGCAATAATCTTTTCTCAATAATAAAGTAATTTTCTATAAATAAATAAATAATTAAACAATTAATAAGTGATAAGAAAACACCCTTAAGCATACGATAACCCTAGACTTAGAGGAGGATCCCATTAAACACAATGGAAGTGAGGGTGCCTAATACCTTTTTCTCCCTTAACCGACTGACAAACTTAGTCTCTCACCCTTAACTGTTAGGTTTTATCATTATTTCCCTGTTCCTTAGGAACAAATAAAAAATGGTGGCGACTCTGTAATTTTCCATCCGCGACATAAGGAATAACGTTTAGTGTAATTCAACATTCTAGATTAGTTTCATTTGCACTTAGTTTTACGTTTGCATTTCAATTCAGTTTGTATTTCATTTGAGGTTTCATTTGAATTTGAGTTTTATTTTAGTCTTGGTATAAAACTCAAATAAAGGTGAATTTGAAACATAATCTTACACATTTCTGAGTTGTGAGAAATTTACTTCTCTCTCTCTCTCTCTCTCTCTCTCTCTCTCTCTCTCTCTCTCTCTCTCTCTCTCTCTCTCTCTCTCTTTGCAATTGTTCACAATCTTCTTCCTCTTGTACATTATTAATGGAAAGTTCATTGTTGAACTCCAACAATTTAATGTATAAATATAAAATTCTATAAACATGATAAAAACAATAGTAATGATGATAATAATAATAAATTGTGTTTTATTTTTTAAAATTAATATTATCATCATTCAATATGTGAATTAAAAATTTAAAAGTTGTGCGTAAATTATCATATTTAGGTGGATGCCAACTCTTTTAGGCATCACCCTATGACACGTATAAAGGAAGTCATGTCCTAAGATGAGAACTATATAGATAGGCCTATGTCGAGATCAAAATGAAGATTCAAAGGCCAATTCAAGATGGTGACTTTGTATCAATCCAACTCAATGACCATCCAACTCAAACTATGAAGATTGGTGGGGGTGGGGGAAAATATCCATAGCTTTGTTGAAAAGAGATTTATTAGAGGTCTCAAAGCCAACATAGATTTGTTTAAAATTTCCCTAGGGAGATGTTAGACACGGACTCGAGCGTGACATTCCATTAGGTGAACATATACCTTACTCTAAAGTACATCACCTATAGATGACAACACCAATCTCTTGAGAACGTTGAAGCTACGAGAAGCATTGTAGATGAACTTATGCAAGTTAATTTCATCTCAAAACTAAAGTACACATAATGGCTATCCAATGTGATGTTAGTCAAAATGAGGAGTGGCAATTGGCACATGTGCGTCGACTAAAGTGACCTCAATAGAAATTGACCCAAATATTTGTATCTCTCTTCAACATTGACAAATTGGTTTTCAACTCAATCAGGTACAAGTTTTTGTTCTTCCTGGACGCATATTCCATGTATAAGTTATTTTCCTTCATGGACACTTATTTCGGGTACAACCAAATCCTTATGCACGGGAAAGACTGAGATACATGATAATGTTCATGACAATGCACACTAATTACATGTATAATATAATTCCCTTTGGTTTAAAAAATGCAGGTGCAACATACTAAATGATTACAAACAAGATCTTTGAGCAAGACATTAGTGGCATGTTTGAGATATGCATGAATCACTCAATAGTCAAATCCATAGAGGAAAAACTATATGAAGTTCATTTACTTGTCATATTCAACTGAGTACCCCTAATAAAACATGAGGTTGAACTTAAAGAAGTGCACATTTAGGGGTCAAGGATGGTGTGTTCTTGGGATTATAGCTCATAGAGAGAGTGATTCAAGTAAATCAAGACAAATGTGACACCATCTTCAATATGGAGACTCTTTCTACAAAAGAAATAATCATGAAGATCAAAAGTATAATCACCTCCTGGAACATACCATTTCCAAATTCTCCTATCACACTCTGTCATTTTACAAACTCTTAAGACATGAGGTACATTTTGAAGCGTGCTCTATTCAACCTTTTGATCTTGTCAATACCCATCGCCAGCGTGACCTTATTCACATACTTAGAAGTCTTACCATAAGCAAGAAGTTTCATTCTCATGAGAGAGGAAAACACCAATCACATTCCAATCCATTTCATCTACAAGGAGTTAGCAGTTCCACAACTCACTGCCAAAAGATTCAAAGTTCGACATTGCTATGGTAATAGACTCAAGAAAATTTCAACAACCCTTTCTAACCCATTCAACAACGGTATATAATGACTAACCCTTGAAACAAGCAATTTTCAGACCACACTTGGCAGGCTGTATGACAAAGTGGTACATTGATATTTCAGTGTTTGATATATTTTTCGTACCCAGAAAGAACCTTAAAGCCCAAATCATTATTGATTTGATTGAAAAATTGACTTTGACCATAATAGAACCATGCATGAAAGGGATCGTCTTCATTGAGGAATCATCAAATAGTAGAGGAAGCAGAATTGGCCTCATCCTCAAGAGTGATTAGGGGTTATAGTATAGGTCTTCCTCTGCTTTGACTTATCCATCACAAACAAACAAGATGAATATGTGGTGCAAAATAAGTCAATACACGAATTCACAACTAGTGGCCCCCACAATTTATAGGGGACGCTCAAGCCAATTATTCATTTCTATAAAGGTATATGGCCATAATCAAAGATAAAATCAGTTAGTTCTAGGCATATGATATTTCACATGTGCCAAGAGAGAAGAACATGATGACATATATCCTATAAAAGTTGAAGAACATAATAATGGCAGACATCAAACATTATTTCTTCTAATAAAAACTTGAGAGATCATGTCTCTCCATAAAAATCAATATGGATGATGTGACAAATAGAATGGAAAAATCATCATTGTTCACCTTGATCATGAGATACATTGAACATGACATTGTACTATTAGACCCCACAAAGTTCAAACTAGTCAAAAGGAAAGCATTCTCCTACTTGATTATAAGGGGGATTTTTACATGAGATGTCTATCCACCCCTATTTTAAAATGTTTAGAGCATGATTAAGTTATATACATCCTCATCAAAGTTTACGATGTTATATTTGGATAGCATCTCGGAGGGTGGACATTGGCTAAGAAAGTCCTCAAAGCATGATATTACTAGCCTTAAAAGGTTTAGGACACCAAGAAATGTGTGATGAAGTGTGAAAGGTGTAAAACGAACGAAGATACTCACATTACCCCTCTTTCTGAAATCAATACTTTAAATGCTCCATGACCCTTCTCTTAGTGGGACATTTATATATTAAGCCTTTTCCCACTAGCCCATGGTAGTCGAAATTTCTTATAGTGGTTTTGGACCACTTCATCAAATCCACAAAGCTAAAACCTTATTAAATATCACATCCACCAACATTCAGAAGTTCTTTAAAACATATTAGCAACATATAGGATTCCACAATCCTTCGTTACAAACAACAATACTCAATTTATAGACAAAAACTTAAAAAGAATTCTTCCAAGACATGGGATTCATACATCACTTCACATCATTCAAGCATCCATAAACCAACGACTAGACAAAGGCCGCCAACAAAGTCATACTAATAGGGACGAGATAAAGACTAGAGAGATCTAAAGGTAATTGGGAAGAAAAACTTCCACATGTTCTTTAGGCATGCAAGACCACAACTTACTCCAGTGCTAGGGAAACACCATTCAACCTTACATTCGCTATTAAGGTTATCATTCGTATTGATGGTTTATGGATAAAAATATATATATGATGAATCGCAAGAAATATGGGAAGAGATAAACTTCATGGATGAGAATAGATGTTTTACCTCCCTCGTCGATGCTGATGTCAAGCAGGCCACATCAGCCAAGTACAACAAAAAAGTGAACCTAAGGAATTCAACCTCAATGATATTATTCTCCGAAGACCTGGCGTCATTGGAAAGAATGTTGGGGAAGGTAATATAGCACCAAAATGGGAAAGACCATTCAAAATTTGGACCAACACTAACAAAGAAGCATATACGTTAGAGATGCTTCATAAAGAGCTTATTCTGAGGACATGAATGTTGTGAAGCTTAAACTCTATTATAACTAAGTCCTTTTCTTTCTTTATTTCTTTTGTTTAAATATCTACAATGTAAAATTCTATTGGGTCAAATTAATAAATGAGTTTTTCATCACGATATTTGTTTGGTATTGTGTTAATTGACCAAATAAAACTTACACCCTCCATGCTGGCACTAAAGCTCGAACGCAAAGGTAATAACATGGAAAAGGGAATATTCCAAGACAAAAAGAATTCAAGAATATCCAATGAGGATTTTGTCTCCTCATCACAACGATCCTTCTCTGCCACATGACTCTCATGGTGGAGGTAGGAATTACATGCTACCCGCTGGTTGTCATACACAAGGAAGCAATTTAATGTCTATCATTTAGGTGTGATAATGAGGCGGGCGGGGACGAGTTTTACATTTCTCTTACCCAAACTTAAATCCTAGTTAAATGCATGTTCTCCACCCCAAACTTAAATTGGGATAAATAATTGAACCAAAAACTTATTTCAAACATGTTTGGTATCCTTGCCCTGCCCATATTCCAACATCAAAATAAATCTTTTAAAGTTGAAATAATTTATTTCTACAAACTCATAATTTGTCCTGAACTCTAAAAAATATTAACATAGATTTTAAATAATAAACTAAAATAACCTTGAAAATTTTCAAATATACATTTCAAATAATAAAATACAAACCAAAATAAATATATTAACTAAACAATTGATATTATAAATTATCAAAAATATTTTTAAATGGGGCGAGTTCAGAGACATGTTTGGGGGTGGATACCATTGTCCCAATTATTGGTTGCATCCTTGGTTTTTAAAATTGGGGAAAATCCAAACCTTACTAGAACTCAACCAAAGCAGGTTTTTCTCGTAAAACATGAGATGAGTTTGAACGGGTATTAGGGGTGAGAATATTTTAGGCCAGCTAACAGGGACATACAACCTAGCCTACATAGGCTCTTGCTAGGCCAAACTTTTTGTAAGTAGAAAACGCCTAAGCTTTTTTATAAGTCATTTTAGTTAAAAAAGACTAGGTCACAGGTCATAAAAAAATTCTTTTAAGCGTATTAAGTCAGTCTATTTAACTAAATATGAATAAATTTATTATATTATATTGTGTTTTGTATTTTGTACTTTGAAGAACTTATGAAAATAATCTGAAAAAAATTTGAACAACGTGTTTACCGGTGTTTTGGGTAAACAATCACGAGTTTGACAGTCTGTGAGATTAACTCGAAAAATATCCAAAGAATTTTGTGCAAATAACTTGTGTGAACACACGTGTGTGTGTGAATTGAATGTAGTGTGACAAAAGACTTTAAATGAAGTTAAGTTGTAATAAATGATAAGGTAGAAATGCAGTAAAAAAACATTAAATAAAGCAAAGAAAAAATACATGTTTTGTTTAAGGACACAAAAAGATTAAAAAAGGGTGGACGCAGACACATACATGTTTCTTGCTCAACTATTTTGTTCTATAACTCGGGTACTCCAATGGTATGACGAGTATGTATGAAATTTTGAGACCTTTGATCCAATATATGAGTCTGCTATTTGATCCAATGTTATGACCACTATGGGGTTTGTTGTGTTTGCTCCATGTTTAGTTCTTCAGGTTCCCACTAATGCACTTATGTGTCTTCCAAGATGTTATTTTCTTGTAACCCACGTTGAATGGCAACTGCTTTTCCACTTCTTCCACGATCTCCTGACGGTAACCGCTCTAACTTGTTGTCGATGATGCCCATCAAAGCTCCGAGATTATAAAATTACCAAGTCTTTCATACCATGATGTTTGGTCTACCAGTCCCTTTGGTATAATGAAGGATCCTGTCAATTATCCCTCTCGAGATTCTAGACATGTTTCTGTCGACTGTCCTTTTCAAGGTTTTGAACATATTTCCCAAGAATCTGGGTTTTAGGGGGTTTACCCATGAGAGTCTTCCAAACCATATCCCACTGTGTCGATGGCTCAGTCGAGCCTAGTTCGTTGGTTTTTCAATTACTCCTCATTAATGCTTCTCTTAAAGTCACTTCATTAATGTTTATTCAATAAATGTTTTTTCATTGACATTCTTGGTTAACTTTCTAATAGCTGAAAATCCAGGTGTAACACAATGTTATAAGTTGTTTTCATAAGTTCTCTCAAACAAATAGTCCTAAAAAATTTATGTTATTAAGTATCCCCGGATTAGTCAATACAAATAAATATTTAGTTTCATTGATATTTTAATTTATTAGTCTATTTAAATATTAGTTGAATTGCTTATTTACATACTTTCAAATGAAATAAGCTTTTATGTAAGCTAATAGGACAACCAGGCCTTTGAAAAGGTCATACTTGGGCTTTAAAATGACCTAAAACTAAGCCTATGAAAGGCTATCGGCTTAGTGTAGACTTTAAATTTTTAGAATTTCTTATCCCACCCTAAGTGATGGAAAAACACCCTAGGAAATTCTGATAATGCCCCTCAGAATTCAAAAGTGAATTTTTGGACGCACCCTTTTCCCACCAAAATACATCCTAAGTGAGTCTCACCTCATATTTTCCCAAAATTTAATCCGGAGATGTATCTTCGGATCCACCCTATGAAGGATTTTCTAATCTAATAACTCAATGACAAATATGGATGTATACTTTTGAATTTGTGAAGTGGAAAATTTAAAAAATTGCCACCTTTTCATGTCACCCACAATTGTGAATGTTAATTTCTGGAAATATCAAGAGGAAAATTTAATAAAACAACACCATGGATGTTCTTATTCATGATCAAACACATTTTTTCCTTCAAAACCCTTAAAAAACATCCTTTCATTCCCAATCAAGGTTTGCACTCCAGAACTTTATTCGTGTATTTCAGCATATCAAAATGAGAAAAAGAAACTGGAATTTAAGGTAAATTTCTTGTATTTCATTTCCCATTGCTCATATTAATATGGTTTTCGAGCTGAAAAAAATTTATGTTGCGTCCGAATATGCACTTTCAGATTCAAGGTGAGTTCATACGAAGGTGAATTTTTGGAATAGTTCAGAGTTCATTTCATAATGTTTTTAATTATTTTCTATTATTGTTTTCCTTAGCTATGGTGCACCCTGATGTTATCTCCAAACCTATTGTGTATACGAGTTCCAAACGTGTTGATGTCAAGGAGGTAAATGTGGGTAATCAATTTACAATTGGATAAGAGTTTGATATTCATGATCATATGCTGCAATGGATTCACACAGAGGCATCCAAATTTGTTTTTTTTGTTGTAATCATATGGTTTAATAATGGTTCATATAGAAGGCTTGCATTTGTGACACTGAGATGCAAAAGAATTGGCAAGTACACAACTCCTCTCCGAAAGTTGAAATGAGATTACACCGGTTCAAGGAAATGTGAGTGTCCCTTTAAGTTGCGTGGTTATCTTTTGGAAAATAATAAATGAAGATTTAATGTTATTTGTGGTTTATGAAATTTTATTCCTCAATGGAAAGATGTCAAACACGATATTGGGACAACTCGTACAACATGATATAACAGTATGAGAACATTGTATAATATCTTAACTTATACTAGATGATGAAGCAGAAAAGGAATAAATAGAATACATGAAATTGTTAACCCAGTTCGGTGAAACCACATTTACGTCTGGGGGCACTCTACCCATGAAAGGAAATCCATTACTTTGAATTAGAACAATTACTTTTATAAGAACCTTAAACCCCTATGAAGTTCTACGTCTCTCCCTAATTCTAGTGAATTTCTATTTAAGTCCCCCCCCTAAATATGATAGCTCCTCTCACTTTCTCTAATCACTAACCCCTAGTAATCAACTTAACCATTAACATAATGATTGTTGAATTTACAACTCAACTAAAACAATACAAACAATTATGCCAAGTTACTGAAACATAGAGTGGTGTACACAAATATTAAACCCTAATCCAATTATGGAGTTAACATGGAATACAAGAAACACTATGTTCTCAAGCTTATAGACTTAGGCGATGTTTGGTAAAATTAGTTGATAGCTGATAGTTGATAGTTGGTGACTAATAGCCGATAATGTTTGGTAAATTAGCTGTTACATTAGCTCATAAATACAAAATAACAAAAAACGATATTCTTAATTAAGAAATTAGTGATTTCATTATTTTATATATATATATATATATATATATATATATATATATATATATATATATATATATATATATATATATATATATATATATATATATATATATATATATATATATATATATATATATATATATATATATATATATATATATATATATATATATATATATATATATATATATATATATATATATATATATATATATATATATATATAAGGAAAAGTAGAATGAAGGGTAAGAATAGATTTTTGTTAAAATAATAAAGGTATAAATGTAAGGAAAAGTGACAAGGTAAAAGCTCAAAAGCTACTTTAAATAGCCTTTGAGAAAAAATCAAAAGCTAGTAGGAAAAATTACAAGCTAAAAGCTAAATGATAGTTACCAAACAAACTCTTAACATCTTGGAACAAGGTTTACAACTCAATTAACAAACCAAACTTTATACCTTAAGATATGAAAGCAGACGCTAGTATGGTGCACAAACAAAGACTCAAAAGAGAAACTCAAACACAAGGTATCTTCAAAACATGCACACCTCAAAAGTGAGGATTGAGTCTCCTTAAATAGCAATGCAATTATGGGCTTTTCTCCTTGAATTTTTTATTTAACTTCTTCCAGAATAATAGTAGAATCTTGTTGAATTTGATTTGATCCATAAAACTCTCCAACAAAAGATATGATTTGTTATTAATTCAAATTTAAATTTAAATCTCCATTTAAGTTTATTCAATATTCAACAACTGTCTAACAAATCCCCCCCCCCCCAACACACACACATTTCATAGATACAACAACAAATCTGATTGAATCTAAACTAGACTTTTGCTCCAAAAATGCAGCAACATTTGGCTTGCTGAACTAGTGTTAGATGTTGCACACATGTTGGAACATTGAGTTTCACACGTGTCCCATCTTCATCACAACTACATTAACATATGTCTATTGGCAGAAACCAGATATTGTAGCACACGCTTCTTTACAACTACAATAATACTTGTCTGTTGATAGAGACCATATGTTGTAGCACACCCTTCTTCACAACTGCAATAACATTTATCTGTTGATAGAGACCAGATGTTGCAACATACATGTTGGAACATCGTGTTCCACATATTATACCAGAGCATGCAAAAATACTATTCTTCATACAAGTCTTCTTTGTAGAGTAGTTCTTGGATTGAGTCTTCTTAAATATTAATGCAATCCTGGACTTTTGTCGTCTGATTTAATTTCGTCCAAAATAATAGCATAATCTTGTTGGATTTGATTTGCTCCATAAAACTCTCCAACAAAAGATATTATTTGTTATTAATTCAAATTTAAATCTCCATTTAAATTTATTCAATCTTCAACAACTGTCAAACAAATCCCCCCCCCCCCCCCCCCCCCCCCCCCCCACACACACACACACTACACAAATACAACAACAAATCTAATCAAATCTTAACCAAATTTTTGCTCAAAAAATGCAGCAACATTGGCTTATTGTACTAGTGTTAGATGTTGCACACATGTTTGAACATCAAGTTCCACATATGTCTCGTCTTCATCACAACTGCAATAACATATGTCTGTTGGCAGAGACCGGATGTTGCAACACATACTTATTTACAAATACAATAACACTTGTATGTTGATTGATACAAAATATACTGCAGCACACCCTTCTTCACAACTGTAATAACATTTGCCTGTTGATAGAGACCAGATGTTGCAGCACACATGTTGGAATATCGTGTTCCACATGTTATAACAGAGCATCCAAAACTACTATTCTTCATACAAGTATTCTTTATAGAGTAGTTCTTGGATCAAATCTTCCTTCAAGGTACACCCAATCATATCATCTTTGACTAAATCAAATTCAACATCTTTCAACTTGATTTTGGATTAATAAAACACATTTCTTCCACAAAGAAAACTCTGCATCTTGAAGAAGTCATCACCTCAACACTTTTGAAGGACATCCGAAGATAGTCAGAAGTCAAGCCTTAACTAGTTATGTCAAGCACTTTACCACTTTAGCTGAACAACTCTTCTTAGCAACAAACTCAGATGCTGGAACACATGCTCGCACATCTTGTTCCACATGTTTCCTATAATATATCTTGTTCATATGTTGTTTGACCTGATGCAGTCAATCCAAGAGGAGTAACAATCTACATAACCATGACATGTGTGACGAGTTAGTCGCCCATCTCATGACATGTTTCCTTATGTTTAAAGATAAAGAAATCATTTCTGACATGCATTCAATATTGTGCAGCCTAAAAATATACTCGCAACTTTGAAATGTAAAAGACCTTGAAATATCTCAAATATCAAGTAAATATACAATATTTGTTTCCTTAACAACAAGGTTTTAAGGGGAGATAAAACTGAAATGCAACAATTGTTGAAACTTTCTGATGATGACAATTATGTATCTAGGTATCGAGTGCACGATGATGGATAAAATGTTCGAGATATATTTTAGACTCATCATGATTCCATAAATTTGTTCAACATGTTTCTCACTATACTCATCATTGATTCAACGCATAAGACCAACAAGTATTGGTTTCCACTATTGGAAATTATTGGTATTACCTCTACCGAAAATACTTATTTTGTTGGGTTTGTATAATTTTGAAAGAGAAAAAGAGGACAATTTAACTTGGGATTTAGAAGTGTAGGTTCCGATAGCTCAAAGTATGGTTACACAATTAGGAAAATATATGGTCTCCCATGTGCTTGTCTAATTTCAAAGAAGGTGAAACTTGATAGCCCAATACAAATGGATGAGATTTGCACTCACTAGAAAAGGCTCAAGTTTGATGATGATGGTGTGATGAAGGTCAAACTAACATCGAGTGGTGATTCAACAGTGGGATCTCATTTGTATTTTTAACATGTTGACAAACTTTTTCTGGATTCACCGACTTCAAAATCACAAAAAAGTGTTTTCAGATGAGCTCGCATTGGCAAACCACCTCCTTCATCACCTTTATAAAAAATACAATTCATCTAAGAAATGCCAATTTTTATGCACAAATACATTGAACATATTATCAATGTTAAGGGTAACGGTAACTGCGGTTATCGAGTTGTTTATGATTTTCTCAGTTAAGGAGGGCACAATCATACATTTGTCCGCAAATAACTTATCAAAGAGTTGACAACGCATAAAGAGTCATACACATGGCTAAACGGGAAAAGGAACATTTTGATGCAATTCATGAATCTCTTATTCCTTATGTTATTGATCTGGAAATGGAGGAAAAGTGGATGAGATTCCCTGAAATGGAACATCTTATAATAAGTGCGTAAGATAGGATATGTATTGATATGATAAGATACAGTTTTTCGAAAACATTTTTTCCACTCCAGATTTTCCCACCTCAAAATCCAATTGATTGTATTATGTGTATTGGGTGACTTTCAAAATCGTGACATTTTGTTCAAGTTTATTTGAAATCGGAATTCCATATATCACTGACATCAACAAAGTGGAAAACTCATTCAACAAGGGAAACTGAAACTTGACGAATCATTTTTTTGATAGGATGCAAGAATTCACCAAGTTAATCAAAATTGAAAGAGAAATAAATAAACAAACGTCAAAGGCGCAACCGCAAATACATATAGATTTAGATGATAATACATATTTTGATTTATTTTAGTTTTTATTCAACAATGTATTTATGTGGTTAAACATGTTTTGTATGTAATATTGTATTAATATTAATCATATCAAATGTATACATTTTCATAGATTTCAACGTATGTTTCAATTTCCAATTATTTTTCCCATTTTCTATTCTAAAACAGGTTATGTGTGAATATTGTCGGGTGAATCTGAAAGTGTACTTCCGGATTCACCCCAAATGTTAAAAAAAACATGAACGGGGATTTATTTTAAAATGCATCTCTGAAATATCTCTTGATACAAAATCAGGTTTCTAAGATCCATATTGAACTAAAATTTGTATAAATATGAGTCTCTCATCTTATATTTTTAACAAATTCACATCACACCAGAACAAGTATATATTGGCATGTCGCATTGGTCTACTTCAACGAAGCGAAGGACTAACTTGAATTTAGGGTCACCGAGTACACCTCTCTTGTAGATCTGAAATCTATACTAGAGAATTTCCTAAAATACTAAGACAAAGGAAAAGTTGTGAAACTCTAGTACATTCACCATCCATTAACAACAAAGAAAAGATTCAGTTCAACAAGTTTGAGTTGAAGACGGATGAAGATGTAAGGGGTATGTGGAATACATTTTAGCGTTATGAAACAAAAGGTTTGATCGAGCAGGATGTAAAGATTGCGAGATCGACCGAAGATAATATGAAGATGTTGAAATGTCCTACTTGATGAGGAAATGTATTGTTTGATTTATGTTAATGATTATCTATGTAATGTTTCATTTTTTAAAGTATGTCTTAACAATTATCGATGGTAATGTACCTTTGTTTCTGTATCTATTTTGTTTCTGCATTTGTTCCTAGCTCATTAGAATTCAAAAATACACTTTCGTAAGATATACGGATATGCATATCTGGGTTAAATCTAGTCATATAATTGAGGTGTGTCTCAATAACTAAGGGATTGTGTGCAAATGAGGTGCATTCAGAGATGCATTTCTAGATTCTAAAGGCAGTTTTGGTTTTTAACTAAGGTGGATGAACTAATGCTTAGAGTCGAAAAAGAAATTCCCAAAATTTTTAGCATGTCTTAATTAGACTTGACAAAACCTCATTGGTTCATCCTATTCTCACCCTTAAGGGATATGTGCGCTTTTTTTGTCTATGTTTACCATCAACATACACTTCAGTTTGAACAGGATTATGAATTAAGAATTAATCTATTTTTCTAATTATAATTTTTAGTTTTTCTGTTCATTAATTTTAATGATAAACTATAGTTACATATAAATGTTGTAGTCACTCTATATTCAAGAAATATCAAAGTAAAAGGCATCAAGTGAGTGTTAGAAAATTAACTTAATTCAAACCTACTACAACACTTCATAAGTGTTGCCTAGTTCTGAATTCAAATCCACTGCAACACTTCACAAGTGTTGCCTATTTCTGAATTCAAAATTAATCTTCACTTGCATATTTTATTTTCATTTTGGAACATATAACACTTTCAAATGTCTTAGATTTGTAACGCAAGAATACCCAGGATAATTCATGTTGGTGTAAGCCCTAAAGGCCAATACTTTTGGTACTTGTATCGAATTATTTATTAATTATAAAATGATTTTTTTTATTATGTTTGTTTAATAAAGTCCATAGAATAGCTAGTCCGTTTAATGTATCAAGTGTGACTTAATCATGAGATCACATTAAACATAAGGACACTATTCTTAAAGTATATGTAGTCGAGCTTTATTATAAAGTGGGATAACATTAAAGCATTAAGACTATTATGTATATAGACTGATGATCACATCTCATGGATCATGGATACGGAGTTATCAAGTCTTAAACATAGGTATGAATATATTTATACTGGATTGATCCGCTATGAGAATACTATATAGAATGTTATGCAAAGTGTCATAAGTTATTCTCATGGTGATAATGGTGTATACCACCCTTCGACCTGAAACCACTATGGACCCTAGATGTAGAGTCGAGTGTCTTATTGTTGATCAAACATTGTCCGTAACTAGATGACCATAAGGACAGTTGATGGGTACTCCACGAAGCATGCTAAGGGACATGAGTGACCTAGATGGAATTTGCCCATCCTGCATAACAGGATAAATGTCTATGGGCCCAATATTGAACTGGACAAGGATGACACGGTCTATGTCTTGTGTTCAATATATATATATAAGGGCAAAAGAGTAATTGTACACATAAGTATTATCACAAAAGGATTTGTCAGATCACATGACATTTTCGTGTCTTGGGTAGGAGTGATGTGTTGCTAGATACCGCTCACTGTTTATTATGTTAAATACGTGATTTAATATAATTGTCAATACCGCGAAAACCTACAGGGTCACACACAAAAGGACGGATTGATGAGAGATAAAGTAACTAAGGAACACCGTAAGGTACGGTGCACTTAAGTGAATTGTAGAACATCGTAAGGTACGGTGCACTTAAGTAGAATACAAAATATGGTAAGGTACTGTAGCACCTCAAATTTGCACCCTACCTTGTGTATATGCATTTCATATTAGGTCATAGCATAACATGGTCCACTGCATAACATTGCATTGTCCATTTGCCCATGTGCAAGCCCACTGACAAATTAGGTCAAACTGGTCAGGAGAATCAGTCAAACAAGCAAGCATGTGCTATTTCCATTGGAACAAAGTCCTATGGTTGATTTATCAAGTTCATATGGTCTAAGGATCATTTTGAAGTGGTTTGGCCCAAGATTGGATGATCAAAGCTCATCAGTCAAGCTGAATTTCAGCTGGAACCATAGAAAGTCAACTGTGGTCAACTGTGCCTGATTTTATGGATTGGAAGGTGGGAGATGGTTTGAAAGGCCTCATTCATGTCCATACAAGTCTCATTTGACATATCAAAGACCAAGGTTGAAGATTTGGAGGTCAGGCAAGAAGTTTCCTAAGATGGCAGGTGACCTGTAATTTCAGCTGCCTAAAATGGAAAGTTTTTCTCCCCAAAATTACTTCATCATACAATCTTCAAATGGAATTTTGTCCAACATGAAAGTTAAAGATCTTGATCTCACCATTCCAAAAAGTCCAAGAACTTGAAATTCCCATGTGTGGTTGGCAAGATATGGTCCATTCTTTTTCCAAAAATGCCCGAAATCAAAGTGGCATAACTTTCACATGGAATGGCCAAATTGGATGGTTTTTCTTTGAGCAAATCACATTTGATGTGTACTTTCATAATCCATCATCACATTTTGCCAAAAGCCTTCACATAAAAAGGTCATTTTTCAAGTGCACTAATTAAAATC
This sequence comes from Lathyrus oleraceus, assembly GCF_024323335.1. Lineage (NCBI taxonomy): Eukaryota > Viridiplantae > Streptophyta > Magnoliopsida > Fabales > Fabaceae > Lathyrus > Lathyrus oleraceus. The sequence goes on from NC_066580.1 coordinate 138,889,158, forward strand.
CAAGGGCAAAATTGTCCAACTTTCAAAATGCTTGGAATTTTCACAAGGGACTTTTTGCAACACATCACATATGCCATTTAGAGTTTGTGTGAACCAAGTTTGGACAGAAAAATCAGCTGCATCATGAAAGGGCATTTTGGACCTAACACTTGAAAATTGCACTTAACACTAATCCTTCCATTTTGCTAATTTGGATTAATTTTTTATTAAGGCATTGGTATATATTGCTAATTGTAACTGTTTTCAGTAACCACTAATCATTTTTTCAGATTCATCACAAAAAACTCTCAAATTCTCTCACTTTTCTCAAATTTTTCACATACACTTTTCATCAATTCTCCAAGAATTCACCATTGTTCTTGCTAGTTTTTGGTTGATTCATCTCTTGCAGGTAATTTGCAAGTTCTGTTTTCACAAATTGGAGCTAAACACGTACAAATTCCAACTGTTGCAAAACCTTGAGCATCAATGGCAAGTGGAAAATTCTTCATGATCAAGACCTGTTGAGCTGCGAAATCATCATCATTCATCTTCATAATCATCACACTCCATCTGTTTTCGAGAATCGGATCAAAACACACAAAGATTTCACACTGCCACTCCAAGAAGGTGAAATTTCGAACTCGTTAATTCACGCAATTGTTATATGCATCTTGTAGTGCGTTGAATGTAGAATGTATTGACGCTTGAACCATGCGATTTCATCAAGTAATCATCAAGATATCTTGATTTAAAGTTTGTACGTCAAAACTTCTTTTGATCGAATCTTTTTGTGCGTTAACTTCTGGATGATTTCGTTAGCATATTCATGATCTACATCGAACACCGGTTCCAACGGTATATAGCATGTGTATTTTCGTTGCAATTTGTTCGTGACCGTAGCTGGTAATGAAGAACACATGAACCGCGAGGAAGAAGCTTCAAATTCTGGAAATTTCCTGCGTTTAATCCGTTTCCAGCCGTGCCAATTTCGAAATTCTGTTTCCCTCCTAATTCCACCAATCGCGCAGTGACACGGCATAAATGAATGTTGTGCGTTTTGGACCGGCTGGGAGTATTTACAGTTCTGCCACTACAGACTTAATTAAATTCATTAATTCATTTAACAATTAAATAATTATTTCACAAATATTACAAATCTTAAAAATTCATATAAAATCCAATTTAAGTCCAAATTACGTGGCAATTTTTTTGTTAGATCCCAATTTTTCTCTAGAATTTTTTAGGCATAATAGTTCATGTTGTGCTTGGTAGAATTTTAGAATGGCTTAGGGATCTTTGACATGTGTGACATATTTGTATGTTTTACCATTTTGATCACCAAATAATCATGCATTATCCAAATTGAATGAAATTTCACATGCTAATTCTTGACTCCTTGCTGGTTATTTTGATGTATAGTTTGTGAATTTTGGATCTCTGGTTTGGTAGTTATGATGTGTGCAAGTTGAGTATGACAATTTGTGTCACACTAGGTTAGGTCAATTTCATGAATTTATTTGACATGCCTATGCTTTGCCAATTGACTTCAAATTTTGCATGTGATCTCCCCTGTGTGTCTAGGTTGAGCATGAATTTTTGCATGAATTGTTGATTCATTTTCCATTTAATTGAGATTTTTGATTGCTGGTTAGCATTTTTAGGGTTTTGCTTGAGTGATTGTCTTCCATGCCTTGTGAAATGCTCATACCATATCATATGAATGTGAAATTTGATGGAGTGATTCATAACATGTTCATTGTTACTTTGGCTTTGGTCCCATTCATTTCTTAATTGTTCTCACTGTTTTATGATTGATGAATGTTGGTGCTTGTTTTGCTACCATGTGTTGGCTTGTTTGGATTTCTGCTGACTTTATGATTTTCATTTCCCTACTTCCTTTTGTCCAAATGGCATGAAAATTGATGTGTAGCTCTTTGAATGTGTCCTGTTTAGGATGGAATATTTGTGGAATTTATTGAGCTGTTTAGGTATTTGTTTGAGTGTGACCATTATGTTTGCTCATATATGGTTCACAATTGCCTAGTTTGACTTAAATTGTGCATGAAATAAATTTAGTGCATAGTTTAGATGTGAGACCAATTGGATTCTCTTTGTATGTGATTAATGTTGATGTTGATCATGTTTCACTTGCTGTTTTGACTTTTTCACTTCTTTTTGACCCTAGGCTTGTCCTAGTGGTCTTGTATCTCATGTTTGAATGTGATTTTCAGGTTAAGAAGCAAAATACTTAAGGAAGTGGATTCACATTTGATTGGGATGTCATTTGATATTGTAAACTAACTTGGTTTATGTTGTAGGATATTTGGCTTTTGAGTTGCTTGCACTTTGGTGCATTGGATTGTGTTTGTCTGTGTATAGCTAATTGTGAACCATTTGCTGTTTAGTTATGTGATTGGTATACTGATGATATTTGATTGATTTCAGGTACATTAGTTGCTAATATTGCTTTGCTTTGCTTGATAAGCAATTTGCACTGAGGTATAACATTCTTGTCTCCATGTAGTCTGGAAGACCTGGCTTGTTATTTAGCCAGGCACCTGTCTGAAGTCCTCCTTAAGAGGCGATGTTTGTGATTGTTTACTTTTGTCCCCAAGCAGGTAAAGACCTCTATGAGGCAATTGGCGGAACCCAAGGGATATGCAATCTATCCCCCGCTATTCTGTTGAGTCGTCCCTCTGCTCACACCACTGTGTTGATGCATTGGGACACAAACCCAAGATCTTGTACAATGTACAGTTGTGTCAGAGTCTTGAGTGTAGAAGGGTTCCTCCTTTCTGAACCCACACTCCTTTGTCTTAAGCTCTCCCTGACCAGGGATAAGAGCTGTGAAGTCTTATCTTCACTCTCCTTTCATCAGCTTCACCTTAGCCCCTCAATGGCAAGGTTAAGAGCTAACTATACCCTTGTACAGATGACTTGCTCTTGCAGTCTTACCCTTTGATTGAGCCCCATTTGTGTGCATATAGTGTGTGCTACTTGTGAATGCTTGATTTACTGTTTGCTTGTGTTGAATAGGATAGGCTTGCTTCCTGTGCAAGTTAGCTAGAAACCTTGACTTAGGGACAACTTTGCATGATAACAGCTAGGCTCGAGTCGTAGTCTCCCTAGTTGTGTTCCCCTCTGTCATTTGGTTAGGCTAGTCCTGTGTCCCTTCGTAGGGGAACTACGTCGCCCTGATCCTCATACCAGATGAGGTACGTAGGCAGGAGATGAGCAGATCTCTCCGGGCGCCTGTGTCTTTGTTTTGTCTCGTTGTGTGCTTGGAAGCTGATGTAAGTCCATCGAGTGGCACTCGGGTTCCAGTGTTGGTGTGTGTTTTGGTTCGGACGCTGATGTAAGTCCAGTGATTGGCATTCAGGCTCCACGTTTGCCTCCTTGTGTGTGTTTTTGGTTCGGATGCTGATGTAAGCCCAGTGATTGGCATTCAGGCTCCACGTTTGCCTTTGCCTGTGTTTGTTTGTGTGCGTGTTAGCCGAGCTACGAATGCTCTGATTCTCCTTCGTCCAAAGGAGATACGTATGCATAGGATGCGACATCCTAGCGAGCATGTGTCGTTTCCCCTGTCCGAACTACTTTGACTCTGATGTCTATGCTTGATAGACTAAGTAGGCCCAGGATGCGATATCCTGCCGAGTCAGTCTTGTTTGTCTCTTGTGTCTCCTTCAGCCTGTATAGATGTTTATGTGAGCAGTGTTTTAGCAACCATTTTCCTTTCTATTGTGCGTGGATCCCGTCAAGCACGACGGATGCATAGGGGTGCTAATACCTTCCCTTCGCATAACCGACTCCCGATCTCATTCTCTTTGGTCGCGAGACCACGTCTTTTCCAGGTTTACTCTGAGCGTTTCCTTTCCCTCTTTTGGGATAAATAACGCACGGTGGCGGCTCTGTTGTTCTTGTTTCCCGCCGGTTTTTCGCGTAATGCGACAGCTGGCGACTCTGCTGGGGAATATAGAGAAGTTGACCTCTTGCTGGTCCATCTTCCCTAAGCGAGTCTCTCCTAGCGCTCTCTAGGTTAGGGTTTTGGTTGCTATTTGCTGTTATTTATGGCATTCATGATTATTATGTTGTATATATGTGCATATCTGTTTGCATGCACCATACTGTCATTGAGTTGTCTTCTGTGCAGGTGGTTCCTTTGTTTGGGGTGGGTGTTCTGAGTGGGGCTAAAACCCAGGCCCGAGTATACACCTAGGATTAGTGTGGTCTCACGTTCCTCATTTGCTTTATCAGCATATTGTTGCAACGTGACATACCACAAGCCGGACGAGGTTCATTTGATAGTGCCCTTCCTCTGTGGAGTATCCACCTTGGTTGTGTCACTTCATCTGAACTATTGACTTCGGTGACCGATCATTTCCCGGATCTTTGATTGAGACGATCTTAAGAGAGCTACAATGGCACACCCGAAAGGGCAAACCCGTTGAGTATCTTTGCCCGATCGTCGAGATCATTGTCCGCCTTAGGATGACCTGATTACAATTTACCTGTGAGGGGAGGGTTGATTCTTACAGATGCATGTTCTGATGGTGACTATTGGTTCCGTTGATCAGAGTCCTATTTATAAGTCAAATTTATGGACATTTATTTCCGAGACGCCGGAATTCTATCCGCGGTATTTATCAGTGGGGATCCGTTTATTTCAGGATTCCCTGGGCCGATTCAGAGATTGTTGTGGTTATTTGTTCAGTGGATGTTCCTGTGATGATAGTGATGTAATCTCCAGTTCCGTTTATTTCGGAACTCCCCAAGTCGGATTTATGGTGACTCAGTTGTCTGTGACTGGTTCAGAGAATGGGTCTTCAGATGACTTAGTGGCACAGTGACCTACATTCATGCATTTGCATTGGTCTCATTTCGCATTCATCTGCATTCAACTCATGTCTGTCCGTACTCAGGGCCCATTATTTTTAACAGAGACTCAGGTTGAGAGACATCCAGATGTCAGAATGTTGTTGATAAAGTTTTATCTGTCTCGGTGAAACCGGAATCGAAGGACAGAACATTCCTAGTACGGACAGACATTGCATGTGTGAGTCATACTAACCCATTTGCTGTTTTGTAGGTGTCAACCGGTGCGCATAGCTCGTCTGCTCAGGCATCCTGCTAGGGGCAACAAATCCAAGCTGATGGATCTTCCCAACGCCGACATCCTCGAACTGAAAGAGATGGTGAGGGATTTGTTCAGTATTGTGCAAGGGCTTGCCTTGGGGCAGAAAGCCATGGCCGAGAGATTGGAAAAGATTGAGAAGTGGCTGATCAAGGAGAAAGTTCAAGGAAAAGCTCCATTATCCGAGGCGACAAATCCCTCTGACTCTGTAGCAAAGAAACTCTCTGGTAGTGGTCCGCTCGAGAAGGAGGTTGACTCAAGTGGTGTGCCAGCAAAGAAAGAACGCAGTAAGGATCGTTATCATCCTTATGCTGCTGTTGTAACCGCTCCTGTTGGTAATCCACTTGTACCACCGCAACAACCACCACCTCAACAGAAGGCACCGAGAGCTAGGAGCCAGGTGAAGAAGAAAAAGGAGGAGCGTCAGTTCGAGGAACCACCTGTGACCTACACCCTTTTGTTCAGGAGATTGAGGGATTTGGGGTTAGTCCGGCCAAGGATATTGATTCCCATAGAACGGCAGAAGAGGCCTGCACACTATGATGAGAATGCCAGGTGCGAGTTCCATCCTGAGGCACCCGGACACAGTGTTGAGGGTTGTAGGGCTTTCAAGCATGTCGTCCAGGACATGGTAGACTCCAAGATCATCAGCTTGGCACAGATCATGGATGGGGATGTCAACCCTGTACCCAGGAAGGGTCCTGTAAAGATGAAGATGGTGAAAAAGGTCAAGAGAGGAATGGAGATGACTGAGGAAGATCAGTTAAAGGTTCCCATGGCTGTGGTCCCAAAACCTCTGATGCAGGATGGAGCTTTCCCTGTTGTTGATAATTGTTGTGCGGCCGTTGCCACAGAGGGGTGTGCATTGATGAGAGACACAACCCAGAAGACGCTGTCCATTTCTTCTTATAAGCAAGCTCTAGAGGTGGTGAAGAACAAAGAGGCCCGAGGTTGGGGTAGAATCATTGACATAGTGGTAAAGGCAAACATGTTCGGGATTGGTTATCCAGATCAAGAGTCGTCTAGACCAAACAGAGGACGTCGTCCGCCGTACATCTTTGTCAGTGCAGGAATGCTGGATTCTGATCATGCTTGTTCAGTAAGTGAAGAGACCGACCGTGACCGCGAGCTCGAGTTGTGGATAAAGTCGTGCGTACCAGGCAATTGGAAGGCCTCCAAACGCATCACTGTCACTCATCCGGAAGTGTAGTATTTCTGTGTTTCAATTGTTGTTTGCATGAAAGCCATACGTTTTGCCCGAAACGTACTGGTCCATTGTAAGGGCCATCTCATGTGTTTCATTGTGCAACATTTTGCATCAGTAATAAATGGATGTTTTTGTGATTAAAAGCGGTGTTCCCTGTTTTTCACTTATTTTTGCAGTTTTAAAAAATAAAAATAAAAATGGCAATGTTTTTATTCTCTTTCCTTTTGATTCATTTGGTTTCGACCTCAAAAGTGATTACCATCCTGATCTCATCGATAACAATTTGGTTACACCTCTGTATGACTTCGACACTCCGATCTGTCATGCTGAAGAATAAGGCGAAGAAGATCGGGATCTGCTAGAATTAGCCAGGTTGTTGAAATAAGAGGAAAAGGTGATTCAACCGCACGAGGAGCGAGTCAAGATTGTCATCCCAAGTACCGTCGAGGTCAGAAGGGGAATGAAGGTTGAGGCCGCTTCAGAGGCGAGTCGAGAACAGAATGGTAGCCCTGTTGAAAGAGCAGGTTGATATCTTCACCTGGTTGCATCAAGATACACCAGGTTGGAATACCCATGTTGTGGGGCACGAGCTACCATCGAGAGAAGACTATCCTCTAGTGAAGAAGGAGGCCGGTGCCACGTATCAAAGGTCAAGAGTGACTTTTGTTTCATGATATGATTCATTGTGGAATCACATGCCATGTTGATGACATGATGGAAAAGTCCCAAGCAGAAGAGGGGCATCTGGTGGATCAAGTTGTTTGACAGGTAGAGATAACTCATACTGTTGAGTTCGAATTAGCGCACTTATGGAGTGCCGTCCAGCAAGTTGCCGAGGCATGTTGCGAAGGAAAGAGGAATCGAGGTCGATCCTGCAAAAAAAAAAGGAAGAAAAAAAAAAGAAAAAAGAAAAAAACGATACAAGAAACGCCTGAACCGAAGACAAGAGAACAAGAAAGAGATCAAACGGTCAGGTGGAATGATGAGTGCCAAGGGGCATTTGAAAAAAGAATAAGTTGCAGGAACCTCTGATTCTGATACCCTCCGGGGAAGAAACAACTGTTAATCTGGTACTTGACAGCCCTCAAGGGGTCTATGAGGTGTATTGTGTCAGCATGACGAGTCTTGTCGAAAAGAGCATGCAATTTACCTAAGCAAAAAGTTTATCGACTGTGAAACAATACACTCACTGTTCGAGAAAACTTGATGTACTTTGGCATAGACTGCTCGCCGACTGAGACAGTGTATGCTGGTTCATACCACTTTGTGGATGTCCAAAATGGATCTGATCAAGTACGTGCTTGAGAAGTCAGCATGGACCGGACGGGTTGCGAGAGGGCGAATGGTGTCGACTGAACACGATGTTTAGTATGTCTCCCAGAAAGTAATCAAGAGGAGGGTACTATATGGTTATCTCGCCCATTGATGATTCTCAACCAAGGAAGTTTGAAGTCCCTGATGAGGACATCTCGAGGTACTCAAATCGAAAGATTGAGAGTGACCGATCCCGGAAGAGGGGCCTGACCCTGAATCCGAACGGATTCTGATGTCTGATGGGGAGAGTTTAAAGTGAATGAGCTAGTGCTTCCCCGATAACAGTTGAAAGCACCAACAATGGTGGCTGAGTACGAAGTTGGTATCCCGGGTGCCGAACCTCGATGCGTACGTCTACTGGGGCAATGCCTTTCTCACTCCGGTATGGGATGAAGGTTGTACTACCATTTGAGACTCAGGTTTCGTCATGGGGTCCCGTTGGACGTAAACTTGAAAAAGGATGAGTGGATAAGGACTCAGTATGACACGTTGGAGCCTGACTGAGGAAGAGGGCTGACAGTTACTTTTCATGGGGCAGTTGTACCCGGTAAATGAAGCGTGTTGTTAACCGAGAAGTGGGACCTCGTGGGTAGCATGGAAAAGATGTGGTGTTGAAAAGGATCCTTCCTCCTCAAGACGATCGTGGGGCAAGTGGATAAACAGTTATGAATGTCCATTCGGGGTCGAAAAGGTCTCCTCTGACAGAGCCTTCTGATCGATGACCACGAATGATGAAGATTTTCCATTCCCTGTGAATGCGGACGCAGTTAGAAGATACTTCGTGGAAAAAAAAAAAGACCCGCTGGACAAAAAGAATAAAAGAGTCCAGGCAAAAAGGGGCATCCCGGCGAACCGAAAAAAAAAAGGGAGAAAAGGTTCGGGCAAAAGTTAGGGATAATAAAAAAAAACTGTACACCCGGTAAGTCGAAAACCCCGCAAGGGCGACTTGGGCAAAAAAGGGTATCCCGGTGGACTGAAACCCGAAAGGGCGGTCCAGGAAAAAGAGGGATTGAAACAAACAACTGCGTCCAGCATGATCGTTTGTGCTTGAGATATGACTTGGATAATATCCGACAGAGATCGATCGGAAGCGTCTTGTTCAGAAGGCCGAAAGTGCGGAAAGTCTTGAGGACATATGGGGTGTAACCGAGTTGGAACCCGATGAGATCACGGTTTCACATTGCCATTAGGATAGATTTTTCCTTTTATGCGCAATCACCTCTTTCCAGGGTTTGCCTCCTGTGTATTGCTCAGTTCTGAGCCATCCTTTTTGTTTCAGTCAATAAATGCGTGTTCAGTCAAATAGTCTTGTTTTTGTTTTCATTACCGCTTTGATTACGAAAACATCCGTTCGTTTTGATAAGAATATTTGCATTTTGAAACATGGAGGTCCCTTCCGATGCATGCTTATAAGATTGAAATCTGGAAATCTTATTCGGAAGTTTGAGCGACCAAGATGTTGAAGTGTTGGCACGCCTGGGGCACGCTTTTATCTAACAATCTCTTGTGCAGGTGCTGTTAGATATCTTCATTCACTGACAGGTGGTGATATGAAGCCTTTTGAAAAAAAGAGAAATCCCCACAGAGTCCAACCAGGGGCAAGGGATAGACGAATAATGAAAGGACGACGAAAGAAGGACGACGATCCTGGAAGGTTTAATCAAGAAGACTCTTCAAAGTCTGAGGGCCGGAAAGTTCGTATGAATCCCAGGGATTTGATCTTCGTGGGATGGATCAGAAAGTCCAGGTGGGTCTGGGAGTTCTCAAAAGTGGAAAGCTGACACTGTGGGTGGACGATGGATGACGCTGTTCGACGACTCGACAGGCGTTCCGTACCCAATAGGCTGTATCCCCAGTGGGTGTGAGAGTGTTAGCTCCCTAACAGATTTGAGATCAGTGTCTCCTCAGCAAGCCTGAAGGTTACCATATCCCTAGCGGAGTTGTGATTGTTTTCCAAGTCTGAAGTTGTCCTCCCGGTAGAGGTTGTGTTGATGGTTTTCCCTCAGCAAGGTCCACAAGCGGATCGAGTTCAGTGGGGCTACCCCCAGTAGAGACAAGCATGGGTTGCCTCCCCTAGCAGGGTAATCGCCAAGCAGTTCGGGTTCGATGGAGCTCACCCCCAGCAAGGGTTGTCTTTCCCCATCAGGGTGGAAATTGACGTGGTATTGAGATCTTCAGCAGAGTTCCTGGAGCTCCCCGGTGTTGTCTCTGGAGGGGACGTATTTTTATGCATCCATCATTTAGACAAGCATAGCATATTGCATCATTAGTGCGTAGCATTTCCATAATCATGGGGCATTGTGTAAAACAAAAAAAACTCATGCATCAACATTGCAAACATATCCATTAGCCCTTGGTCGTGGTGACCAAGAATGGGTTGTTGGAAGGAGTTTAGCCTCGCGCCTTTGGATCGACTTCAGAATTGGGTTCCCCAGCAGGGTGGAGAGAGGTGTTTCCCCAACAAGTGACTCTTTAGTCGAGTGGGTATCCCCAGCATTGTTACTCCCCAATTGGTAGCATCTTGCCAGCTTGGATCCATTTCCCTAGCAGATGTGGGTGTGTCTGATCTCTCCATGTAGAGTCTACCCCTTAAGCAGAAAGTGTCTACCATTTCCTTCTGTGTTCCCCCACTGAGTTAGATCCTCGTGGATGACGGTTGTTTCCGTTCCCTCCCTCACGGGACGGGTTTCCCTATTGAGTTCTTTCCTCATTAGGATGAGTCTTGTTTCAGTCTGCCTTTTGGGATTGATCCTAAATTGGCTCCCCGTTTTCTGTTTGTTGGCTTCTACCTACAAACCGGTAGCTGTAAGTCCTATCGTCGTGGTTTTCTACCTACAAGCCGGTAGTTGTAAAATCCCACTTTCATCCCCTAGCAGAGGTAGCCTTTGTGGTTCATTCTGTTTGTTGGCTTCTACCTACAAACCGGTAGTTGTAAGTCCTATCTTTGTGGTTTTCTACCTACAAGCTGGTAGTTGTAAAATCCCACGTTCTCCCCTTGGTGGAGTTAACCCTTTGTGCTCATCCTGATTGATGACGGTTACTTTTCCGTGGTTTTCCGCCTACAAACCAGTAGATGTAATCCCCTCTTTGCAGTTATCAGTACCCAGTTTGCGGTATTGATAGTCTTGTCCCCTCTGGATACTTGCCTTGATCAAGCAGTATTGTCCCCAGTGGGTCTTCCCCTTCCTTTCGGATATTTGCTTCGAGTAAGCAAATTCATCCTCTTTTGATTGGTCACCTTTTGCATACCTATTCCTGGTACCCCCGATGCCTTTCTTTTCGGTCGTTTATCCATTTTACAACCCACCTGGTTATGGATAACCTTCCATGCGAGTATGTTATCTACGTTTCGACGGCTATAGATAATGTATCTCATGCGCTCTTGGGTCGAAGTCGTCCTCCCCAGTTGAGTAAGATTCGTATTCCTTTGTTCGGAATCGAATGTCCATCCTTTAACAAGTTTGCCTTTGCTCTCTTCAGGATGATGTCGGTCGATTTATCCATTTAACAACCTCCAACCCGGTTATGGACAATCTTCCATGCGAGTATGTTATCTACGTTTCGACGGCTATAGATAATGTATCTCATGCGCTCTTGGGTCGAAGTCGTCCTCCCCAGTCGAGTAAGATTCGTATTCCTTGCGGAATCGAATGTCCATCCTTTAACAAGATTGCTTTTCTAGCCCTCTTCAGGATGTTGAGTGTTTTGGAACACAAACCAATTCACGCTTTGGTCGGTCACCCGTTTTATACCTACAACCTGGTATCCTTGGTGTTCCTTCCTGTTTGCTCGCTGTTGTGACCTTGATCCCCAGTGAGATCCCCTGCAAGTGTGTAGCCTTGCCTTGACACATGTAGATGTCAGTATCCTGTCAGCACCCGCGTGTGTTGTTTCTTTGGTGTCGGTAAACACCATCTTTCGGTGCTTTCCCAGTCATGCGTGGTGTCTGGTCTGCTTTTGATGTCGGTAAACATCATCTTTCGATGTTCGTAACGTCGTCCCTTCCCTAGTGAAGTTTCCTCCTCTCCGTTGGTGTCGATAAACGTCGAGTTTTTCCCAATTATCCGTTGATGATTTGGTTGTGTTCTCTCTCTCCAGAAGAGTTTCCTCCTCTCCGTTGGTGTCGATAAACGTCGAGTTTTTCCTATGCGTCTGCTGGCGTATAGTTGATATCTTTCCCCACAGGGTCGTCCCCAGAAGAATCCTCCTCTCCGTTGGTGTCGATAAACATCGAGTTTTTCATAGTCGTCCGATGACGTCTAGTTGCTTATCCCTCACAGATCATTCATTAATGACTGTTGATTCCCCTCAGAAGATTCCTCCTCTCCGTTGGTGTCGATAAACGTCGAGTTTTTCCTATGCGTCCGATGACGTATAGTTGCTTACCCCTCACAGATCATTCATTAATGACTGTTGATTCCCCTCAGAGTTTCCTCCTCTCCGTTGGTGTCGATAAACGTCGAGTTTTTCCTATGCGTCCGATGACGTATAGTTGCTTACCCCTCACAGATCATTCATTAATGACTGTTGATTCCCCTCAGAGTAGTTTCCTCCTCTCCGTTGGTGTCGATAAACGTCGAGTTTTTCCTATTCGTCCGATGACGTCTAGTTGTACCCTTCCCCATGCGGATTTACCTCTCCGTTGGTTTCGATAAACGTTGAGTTTTTCTCATTCGTCCGATGACGTTTGATTGTATACCCTATTCCCAGTCATTCATTAATGTCTGGTTGATTTCCCAGCCAGAATCCCCAGTAGACGTCCTATTTGGTGTCCGGTTGTCGTCTCCCTTTCGTCCGATGACGTCTGGTTGAGTTTTCTCCTTCTCCGTTGGTGTCGATAAACGTCGAGCGTCTCCCTTTCGTCCGATGACGTCTGGTTGAGTTTTCTCCTTCTCCGTTGGTGTCGATAAACGTTGAGTCTCCCTTTCGTCCGTTGGCGTCTGGTTGAGTTTTCTCCTTCTCCGTTGGTGTCGATAAACGTTGAGTCTCCCTTTCGTCCGTTGGCGTCTGGTTGAGTTTTCTCCTTCTCCGTTGGTGTCGATAAACGTCGAGCTTCTCCCTTTCGTCCTATGACGTCTGGTCGAGTCTTCCCATTCATCCGATGATGTCTGGCTACCTCTCCGTTGGTCTTGGTAAACGTCGAGTTTTTCCTGGTCATCCCAGCTGATTCACCTCTCCGTTGGTTTTGGTAAACGTCGAGTTTTTCCCATTACGTCCGCTGACGTATGGTTGTATCCTTTCCTGGTTATCCCCAGTAGAGTTGATTTACCTCTCTGTTGGTCTTGGTAAACGTTGAGTTTTTCCTAGTTGTCCGCTGGCATCTAGTTGAGATTTCTGATCCCAGTCGTCGTGTGTCGATGTCTGGATGTGGTTGTACCTCTAACGAAGACAAAAACAAAAAAAAAGACAAATCCCAGCAGTGTGCAAATTTCTACGGTTCTTGGTATTCAATCCCTGTTTACCTTGAAAGTCTGACAGCCGTTGCTCTCATCCATTCGGGTTCCCAGTTGATTGAATAGGGGCAGCTGTAGCACCTCAAATTTGCACCCTACCTTGTGTATATGCATTTCATATTAGGTAATAGCATAACATGGTCCACTGCATAACATTGCATTGTCCATTTGCCCATGTGCAAGCCCACTGTCAAATTAGGTCAAACTGGTCAGGAGAATCAGTCAAACAAGCAAGCATGTGCTATTTCCATTGGAACAAAGTCCTATGGTTGATTTATCAAGTTCATATGGTCTAAGGATCATTTTGAAGTGGTTTGGCCCAAGATTGGATGATCAAAGCTCATCAGTCAAGCTGAATTTCAGCTGGAACCATAGAAAGTCAACTATGGTCAACTGTGCCTGATTTTATGGATTGGAAGGTGGGAGATGGTTTGAAAGGCCTCATTCATGCCCATACAAGTCTCATTTGACATATCAAAGACCAAGGTTGAAGATTTGGAGGTCAGACAAGAAGTTTCCTAAGATGGCAGGTGACCTGTAATTTCAGCTGCCCAAAATGGAAAGTTTTTCTCCCCAAAATTACTTCATCATACAGGCTTCAAATGGAATTTTGTCCAACATGAAAGTTGAAGATCTTGATCTCACCATTCCAAAAAGTCCAAGAACTTGAAATTCCCATGTGTGGTTGGCAAGATATGGTCCATTCTTTTTCCAAAAATGCCCGAAATCAAAGTGGCATAACTTTCACATGGAATGGCCAAATTGGATGGTTTTTCTTTGAGCAAATCACATTTGATGTGTACTTTCATAATCCATCATCACATTTTGCCAAAAGCCTTCACATAAAAAGGTCATTTTTCAAGTGCACTAATTAAAATCCAAGGGCAAAATTGTCCAACTTTCAAAATGCTTGGAATTTTCACAAGGGACTTTTTGCAACACATCACATATGCCATTTAGAGTTTGTGTGAACCAAGTTTGGACAGAAAAATCAGCTGCATCATGAAAGGGCATTTTGGACCTAACACTTGAAAATTGCACTTAACACTAATCCTTCCATTTTGCTAATTTGGATTAATTTTTGATTAAGGCATTGGTATATATTGCTAATTGTAACTGTTTTCAGTAACCACTAATCATTTTTTCAGATTCATCACAAAAAACTCTCAAATTCTCTCACTTTTCTCAAATTTTTCACATACACTTTTTCATCAATTCTCCAAGAATTCACCATTGTTCTTGCTAGTTTTTGGTTGATTCATCTCTTGCAGGTAATTTGCAAGTTCTGTTTTCACAAATTGGAGCTAAACACGTACAAATTCCAACTGTTGCAAAACCTTGAGCATCAATGGCAAGTGGAAAATTCTTCATGATCAAGACCTGTTGAGCTGCGAAATCATCATCATTCATCTTCATAATCATCACACTCCATCTGTTTTCGAGAATCGGATCAAAACACACAAAGATTTCACACTGCCACTCCAAGAAGGTGAAATTTCGAACTCGTTAATTCACGCAATTGTTATATGCATCTTGTAGTGCGTTGAATGTAGAATGTATTGACGCTTGAACCATGCGATTTCATCAAGTAATCATCAAGATATCTTGATTTAAAGTTTGTACGTCAAAACTTCTTTTGATCGAATCTTTTTGTGCGTTAACTTCTGGATGATTTCGTTAGCATATTCATGATCTACATCGAACACCGGTTCCAACGGTATATAGCATGTGTATTTTCGTTGCAATTTGTTCGTGACCGTAGCTGGTAATGAAGAACACATGAACCGCGAGGAAGAAGCTTCAAATTCTGGAAATTTCCTGCGTTTAATCCGTTTCCAGCCGTGCCAATTTCGAAATTCTGTTTCCCTCCTAATTCCACCAATCGCGCAGTGACACGGCATAAATGAATGCTGTGCATTTTGGACCGGCTGGGAGTATTTACAGTTCTGCCACTACAGACTTAATTAAATTCATTAATTCATTTAACAATTAAATAATTATTTCACAAATATTACAAATCTTAAAAAATTCATATAAAATCCAATTTAAGTCCAAATTAGGTGGCAATTTTTTTGTTAGATCCCAATTTTTCTCTAGAATTTTTTAGGCATAATAGTTCATGTTGTGCTTGGTAGAATTTTAGAATGGCTTAGGGATCTTTGACATGTGTGACATATTTGTATGTTTTACCATTTTGATCACCAAATAATCATGCATTATCCAAATTGAATGAAATTTCACATGCTAATTCTTGACTCCTTGCTGGTTATTTTGATGTATAGTTTGTGAATTTTGGATCTCTGTTTTGGTAGTTATGATGTGTGCAAGTTGAGTATGACAATTTGTGTCACACTAGGTTAGGTCAATTTCATGAATTTATTTGACATGCCTATGCTTTGCCAATTGACTTCAAATTTTGCATGTGATCTCCCCTGTGTGTCTAGGTTGAGCATGAATTTTTGCATGAATTGTTGATTCATTTTCCATTTAATTGAGATTTTTGATTGCTGGTTAGCATTTTTAGGGTTTTGCTTGAGTGATTGTCTTCCATGCCTTGTGAAATGCTCATACCATATCATATGAATGTGAAATTTGATGGAGTGATTCATAACATGTTCATTGTTACTTTGGCTTTGGTCCCATTCATTTCTTAATTGTTCTCACTGTTTTATGATTGATGAATGTTGGTGCTTGTTTTGCTACCATGTGTTGGCTTGTTTGGATTTCTGCTGACTTTATGATTTTCATTTCCCTACTTCCTTTTGTCCAAATGGCATGAAAATTGATGTGTAGCTCTTTGAATGTGTCCTGTTTAGGCTGGAATTTTTGTGGAATTTATTGAGCTGTTTAGGTATTTGTTTGAGTGTGACCATTCTGTTTGCTCATATATGGTTCACAATTGCCTAGTTTGACTTAAATTGTGCATGAAATAAATTTAGTGCATAGTTTAGATGTGAGACCAATTGGATTCTCTTTGTATGTGATTAATGTTGATATTGATCATGTTTCACTTGCTGTTTTGACTTTTTCACTTCTTTTTGACCCTAGGCTTGTCCTAGTGGTCTTGTATCTCATGTTTGAATGTGATTTTCAGGTTAAGAAGCAAAATACTTAAGGAAGTGGATTCACATTTGATTGGGATGTCATTTGATATTGTAAACTAACTTGGTTTATGTTGTAGGATGTTTGGCTTTTGAGTTGCTTGCACTTTGGTGCATTGGATTGTGTTTGTCTGTGTATAGCTAACTGTGAACCATTTGCTGTTTAGTTATGTGATTGGTATACTGATGATATTTGATTGATTTCAGGTACATTAGTTGCTAATATTGCTTTGCTTTGCTTGATAAGCAATTTGCACTGAGGTATAACATTCTTGTCTCCATGTAGTCTGGAAGACCTGGCTTGTTATTTAGCCAGGCACCTGTCTAAAGTCCTCCTTAAGAGGCGATGTTTGTGATTGTTTACTTTTGTCCCCAAGCAGGTAAAGACCTCTATGAGGCAATTGGCGGAACCCAAGGGATATGCAATCTATCCCCCGCTATTCTGTTGAGTCGTCCCTCTGCTCACACCACTGTGTTGATGCATTGGGACACAAACCCAAGATCTTGTACAATGTACAGTTGTGTCAGAGTCTTGAGTGTAGAAGGGTTCCTCCTTTCTGAACCCATGCTCCTTTGTCTTAAGCTCTCCCTGACCAGGGATAAGAGCTGTGAAGTCTTATCTTCACTCTCCTTTCATCAGCTTCACCTTAGCCGCTCAATGGCAAGGTTAAGAGCTAACTATACCCTTGTACAGATGACTTGCTCTTGCAGTCTTACCCTTTGATTGAGCCCCATTTGTGTGCATATAGTGTGTGCTACTTGTGAATGCTTGATTTACTGTTTGCTTGTGTTGAATAGGATATGCTTGCTTCCTGTGCAAGTTAGCTAGAAACCTTGACTTAGGGACAACTTTGCATGATAACAGCTAGGCTCGAGTCGTAGTCTCCCTAGTTGTGTTCCCCTCTGTCATTTGGTTAGGCTAGTCCTGTGTCCCTTCGTAGGGGAACTACGTCGCCCTGATCCTCATACCAGATGAGGTACGTAGGCAGGAGATGAGCAGATCTCTCCGGGCGCCTGTGTCTTTGTTTTGTCTCGTTGTGTGCTTGGAAGCTGATGTAAGTCCATCGAGTGGCACTCGGGTTCCAGTGTTGGTGTGTGTTTTGGTTCGGACGCTGATGTAAGTCCAGTGATTGGCATTCAGGCTCCACGTTTGCCTCCTTGTGTGTGTTTTTGGTTCGGATGCTGATGTAAGCCCAGTGATTGGCATTCAGGCTCCACGTTTGCCTTTGCCTGTGTTTGTTTGTGTGCGTGTTAGCCGAGCTACGAATGCTCTGATTCTCCTTCGTCCAAAGGAGATACGTATGCATAGGATGCGATATCCTAGCGAGCATGTGTCGTTTCCCCTGTCCGAACTACTTTGACTCTGATGTCTATGCTTGATAGACTAAGTAGGCCCAGGATGCGATATCCTGCCGAGTCAGTCTTGTTTGTCTCTTGTGTCTCCTTCAGCCTGTATAGATGTTTATGTGAGCAGTGTTTTAGCAACCATTTTCCTTTCTATTGTGCGTGGATCCCGTCGAGTACGACGGATGCGTAGGGGTGCTAATACCTTCCCTTCGCATAACCGACTCCCGATCTCATTCTCTTTGGTCGCGAGACCACGTCTTTTCCAGGTTTACTCTGAGCGTTTCCTTTCCCTCTTTTGGGATAAATAACGCACGGTGGCGGCTCTGTTGTTCTTGTTTCCCGCCGGTTTTTCGCGTAATGCGACAGGTACCACGCGCTTAAGTGATTTTGGCATATTATAAGATATGGGCCACATACACTTAAGTGGGCTTTTTAGCTTGCAGCCCACACAAGTGGTTCTATAAATAGAACCCTTGTGCAAAAGCATTCGTGCAGTTGCAATTTCGTTTCTCTCTCTCTCTCTCTCTCTCTCTCTCTCTCTCTCTCTCTCTCTCTCTCTCTCACTCACTCAAAGCCTTCATTCGTAGCAGTTAGCATTGAGATTGAAGGAATCCGTTCGTGTGGACTGAGTAGAGGCGTTGTCATCGTTCAACGTTCGTCATCGCTCTGTAGATCTACATCAAAGGTTACAATCGCCACAAGAGGTAACGATTCTATCACTGATCATGCCCATTCATAAGGATCACTAAAGGAGAACTTTTTTTTAAAATTCCGATGCGTTTTGGATCGCCCTTCTCCTTTAGAGCCTATACTCGAGTTTGCACAAGACCGATGAAAACTCGAATGTAGGAAAGAGTATCTGGAATTTTAGTAAAGAGTATGTATGTTTTTGTTATGTTTTTTCTGAATTAGGAATGGATTATTTATAGGTCATATTGGTGTTATTTCACAAGGTTGCAACCGTTGGTGAAACAACTTCTTTTTACCAATAGTTACAAGCTTTTGCCAAAAGTTACGTACTTTTACCAAAAGTTACATTGTTTCACCTACTGTAACATTCTTCAAGAGTTGCATACTTTCATTCTGCAATACTATTTCCGAATTCAAACCTACTACAACACTTCACAAGTGTTGCCTATTTCTGAATTCAAATTCACTGCAACACTTCACAAGTGTTGCCTATTTATGAATTCAAAATTAATCTTCACTTGCATATTTTCTTGTCATTTTAGAACACGCTCGAGATTATTAATTCTTAATTAATTTAAAACAACCTCTCTTGTTCTAATAATGACAAGATCAATTTCAGAAAAAAAGAAATAAAGAATGTCAATACAGTTAGGTATCTTTCGATTTAAAACTTAACCTTAGTGGGGACAACGC
Source organism: Lathyrus oleraceus (assembly GCF_024323335.1). Classification (NCBI taxonomy): domain Eukaryota; kingdom Viridiplantae; phylum Streptophyta; class Magnoliopsida; order Fabales; family Fabaceae; genus Lathyrus; species Lathyrus oleraceus. The sequence goes on from NC_066580.1 coordinate 138,908,076, forward strand.
AAAGTCTAATCAGAATGTTAGGTAGCAATATATTTAAACCATAAATCCATATGATTAGATCGATGTTATCTTACATACATTCTTTAAGGGTTCTTCCCTTAAATATCTCACCTAACACTTATTTATGACCATATACTTTCCTGTTTCATGAATTTTTCGCGAGAGAAACTCCAACTCTCACTTGGAGACGACACCATCTCGAAATTCACATATGTGAAGTTCATATTGTATCCTTTTCCATGAGACACATACCCTCGCTATTGAACTTCATTAAGAGTTTAAATTTTTTTTTTTAAAAAACCTCATTTTTAAAGGTCAACATTATCATGAAATGTTCGACAAACATCCAAATCAATGACTTGTTGTTATCCATTGAATCTTGAGGTTAATGTTCTATTAATGTAAGATTGGCTTGTCGCCGCTGCCAGAACTCTTACTCAAGGAGTTTCAACCTCATTTCTCTCGAGGTTGTTTTTACTAAGTCTCTGGTCAGTGGCTTAGTAAATGGATCAACCAAATTATGGCTCGATCATATATATGTGAATGAAAGGATTACACCCTTAATCAATTTTCTCAAGAAAGAATGTCTAGGTCATACTTGCCTAGATTTTTTATTATACACTTTTTTGTATGCTCTAGGTAAAGTGGCTTGACTACCGCAATATATTAACACCTTTGAACATTGTATTTAGCCAATGGAACTTCCAATATAAAGTTCCTCAACCATTTAACTTCTTCACCAGTGGAAGCAAGAGCCTCAAACTCTAATTCTATGGTTGAGAGAGTGATTCACATTTGTTTTCTTGCTCTTCCGAGAAATTGCACCCCCGGCTAGTGTAAATATCCATCCAAATGCAGATTTATGATATTCAACACTCGATATCCAACTTACATCGGTATATTCTTCTAATATGATAGGAAATCTACCATAATGGAGGCCAATATTTTTGGTTTTTATAGGATAGCTGAAAATCCTAATGATGGCCTTCCAGTGCTCACCATTTGGATTCCTAATAAAATCTACTCATTTTACTAATTGCAAATGTTATGTCGGTCTAGTACATTACATGCACTTGCATATTCCAATTGAGTCATAACTCTTCCATCATTCTTTTGAAGTTTGACACTAGGATCAAATGGAATGATCACTTCCTTAAAGAGTAAGTGTTTGAACTTATCAAATATTTTCTCAATATAGTGTGTTTAACTAAGCTCATAACTCCCACTATTTCGCTTTACTTTGATCCCTAAAAATGTACCAACTAGTCAAAGATCATTCATCTTGAACGTGGAAGTTATAAACCTCTTTGCTTTTAAAATTCCATTCATCTCGTTGCTAATGATTAATCATATAATCAACATAGAGATAAATGAATATCACAATATTCTCACACAATTTTGTGTACAAACACTTGTAACAAGAATAAGATGAAGAAGGTTTTTAGATAATCATGCATGGTGATGTAAGAAAAGGTTTTATATGAAGTGAGAGACGAAATTATGAGCAATTTAAAGTAGGTATATTATAAATTGCAATGGACACCTTATTTATGTCCAATTCTCTCAAATCTTCTCTTGAATTCATATGCTAAACCTTCTTGATCAACTTTATCATGATGTGCATGACACTTTTGAACCTTTTCTTCTTTGATAATCTTTATCTTTATCAAAATTGAACTAAATATAAGATGTATTCCTCACAATCTCCCCCTTTTAATGTTGACAAATTCTTTGAATTTCTATTTAGATAATGATTAAAAATTCTCCCTTTAAGTTGCGTGTCTCCCCCTTAATTGATAAATCTTGCATTGATAGAGTCAAATATTTGATGTCACTTTTTCGGTGCTTGTTTTAATTCATACAAGGATTTGACAAGCTTGCAGAAGCACATAACTTTCTGATTGCTCCATATAAATCTCTTCATCGATGTCTCTATTTAGGAATGTTGTTTTGACATCCATTTGATGAACTATAAGATAATGCAAGGAAATTAATGCAAACAAAACTCTAGTTTTCGTTGTGCTTGCTTCTAGTGCATATGTGTCGAAATAATCAACATCTTTCTTTTGTCTAAAATCCTTGGTTACTAATTTATCCTTGTAGGTGTTTGGTGTACTGTCACTATGATACTTCCTTCTAAACATCCACTTGCATCCAATGTATTTTGATATTTTCGGTAGATCGATAAGTTCCCAAGTATGGTTTGACATTATTGAATCTATTTTATTTTGGATAAAAACATCCTTTTAAAAGAAAAAGTCTCTTGAAGTTACTACTTCCTTATAAATCTTAGGATCATCTTCCACTTGAAGAATAATAGGAATCTTACGAACATAATTCTCACTATTTTTTTCTCCTAGATAAAAAAAATATGTCGATAATCAATTTTGTTCGGTCCTAGACCCTTAGTCTTCCGGACTCTCTTGCTTGTCCTATGTTCCGGTTGTATTTTAACAATCCATGAAGAACTTTCAGTCTGTGTTTCAACAATTCGTGGAGAACCTTCCTTACGAGGTTTTTCATTGTTAAAATCTCGGATTTCTTATCCTTCATGATAAGATTCACAAGGAATTTCACATCTTAATATTCAATAATTTTATTAGACTATAAATTCAAAAATCTATATAAATCATTATCCATTTTCAGATATTCTTTATATGCTTTATAATAATAAATATTAGTTAACATCTAATCAAAATTCATTTACAAAATTTAAAATTATAAACATTAATAAATTTAATCACTCTGCTGATTAACAAATTTCTAAAACAATTAACTATACATATAATAAAATTATGCACGGTTTGAAACAATCTGTGTACCACACTAACACAATTTCTAAGTTCATATATTTTAAAACTTAAAATAGAGATACCAATTTTACTACACACAAAATAAATCAATTCCATATTCATATATTCTGGACGGCAACAAGTAACATGTTCATAAAACTTAAAGTAGCATTGCTTTCTGAAAATTATATATGCATTCCTTCGTTTGAATCACATGTATATTTTTACAAAGCCACAAAAAGACAGAATATAATATATATAATACGATTGTTATTATGGAAACTTAAAAGCATGATCTAATTTAAATTTTGATAAGTATCAATTAATCATTATTGAAAAATCATAATTTCTGTAACTATCCTCGCATATCAATAATTAGCAAAATTTTATTTAAAATTTGATATTATGATTTTCCTGGATATCAATATTAATCATTCTACTTTTCTTGAATTACATTCTTAGATACAGAATCAAAGAAACTTTAGATCAATGATGAAAAATCTACATCCTAATAATCTTGATCATTGGTTAATGTTTATGACCATCATTTACAAACTATATCTACTCTTTTCTATGCAAATGTTTCACTATAAGGTTAGAATTAAACATGGTAAGCCATACCAACTTCAAGCAAAGAAGTATGAGCTACATCCAACATAATATCAGGATCTCTGCAGTTTTTGCTTAGAAAAGCATAAACAATATCGATTCCGAATTTCTTTAAAATCGAAGATGATTTTTTAGCTTCTGCATAGGAATGTCCAATTATATAAGTAACACCCGATTCCTTCGCTTTTAATATCTGCATCGACTCGGCTTTATACGACTCTTCCATGTTTATGTTCCCGTCATCTATAGTCAGTTCATTTGTTTGTTCTTCAGCATTGTCTTCTGTTTCGACAAACTGTATTATTGCAGATACTAATTTGTTCTCGAAATTGTAATTCTCTTGCTGCATATCTTTGTAACCGTATCGCACGATGCAACGGAACATGTGGAACTCCTTCGGGCCGATTCTGCTGATGACTAGTCTTTCGTTTTCGCTAACGTGAGGGACTTGAACTGATTTAGCACATACGAAAACTAACACCTGATGGAATGCGGGTAAGTTTGTTATGAAATGACCGAAAATAGCAGGGATACCGGAAGCGAGGTTACTGAAAATGAACCCGATTCCGGGGACACGGACCATGCCTAAGCAAGGTCCTAAGGATAGCATCTTGCTCAATGAGACCTTGTTTTCAACATCAAATTGGTGTTTCTTCCTTGTTCCGTAGTTCCATGTGAACATTACGCCCATGAAAATGATCGATAGTAGAATCGGTATCCATCCTCCTTCCGGAATTTTGCAGGCAGAAGCTGATATGTAAAGAAGTTCGATAGATCCAAACAATAACAAACATGAAAGTGCTTTTATTATCCCTTTTTTCCAAACAATTATGATTACTAGTGTCATCAAACATGTTGTAACAAACATAACTGTCATGATAGCCAATCCTACAAAACAAGAAAAATGCATGAGGCACAAGTAAACACACGAGTAAACGGTCGTTTTGACCCTAAACGTGTGAGGCACGGTCACTATAGTAACCGAATAAATCAAAAATTCAAAAACATCGTTAAGTTGAAGGCATGTTTTTGCAATTTTGATACATTCAGAAACTATCGTGACAACACCTCACGCGTTTAAGGACTAGAACGATTGTGTAATTTAAACGCGATCGGAAAAAATATTGTACCATATGCATGACCCATCATGTTTGTGTCCCTCAGGCCAATTGTGACAGCTAAACAAAGGCACATTAGTATCCAATTGATTTCTGGAACATAAATCTGTCCATATATTTTGCTAGAGGTATGAACAATCTTGACTCGAGGAAAACAATTCAACGCGCAGCATTGGCTTATGATAGAAAAAGTTGCCGAAATCACTGCTTGACTTCCTACAACTGCAGCTAAAGTGGCCACTATAAAAACAGGCCAAAACACAGCTTCTGCATAAAAATAGTGCCACGGTTAGTTACGCACTAATATCGACATTTTTTTGGATTCTTAAAGTAAATTCTTGCCTGGTATGGCTTTGTAGAAACTTCTCTTAATGTCATAATGGTGCTTAGAGAGAAATGCAGCCTCTCCCATGTATGCCAAAATCAGGCATGGATAGACTAAACATGTGAAAGCTATCTGTGATTTAAGTTCAACTGTTAAAACCGATTTCGTTTTTGTATGATAGACTAATATGCTTGGATCGAAATTGTTAGTTAGTGTAAATTCTCAATTTACCTTGATTGAAAGTGCAGAAAAATGACCCATGTCAGCATACATTGTCTCCACCCCTAAGTCAGTATCACATAGGAAAGTTAATCCCATAGCTCAACTGGCAGAAACCGATATTGTTAGGCTGGACGCCATCACCAGGGTTTGAACCCTGGTAATCACGATTGTGTGTGTGAGTTTCTAGTGGATATTACCTGTTATTGAAAGCACCACTCCACTTAATGACAACCATCCTTCCATGCCATTGGTTTTGAGGAACCTATACATATAGATGGGAGAAAGTGCGCGATATACTTGTCGGTTCCAGCGGAAAATGTTGTATATACCAACACCACTGATGCACAAAAGCCATGCTGCAACAACTGGGGCAAACAAGAAGGCGACTCTATGTGTTCCATGATGTTGAATGGAGAAAAGGCCAACTAAAATGATACACGAGACGATAGCAACATAATCTGCGCGCAAATCATCGTGTAGAGTTTTAAAGTTGTGCATTGAATAGACATAATCGTAATGATGTAGAATTTTTCGGTTAACTTACTGTCATGGAGTTGGTTGATTTTAACTTGAACTCCTGAAACTGCTGAAAATACTGAAATGATAGAAATAGCTTATACATCCGCATTGTAAATAAATGCTTGTGCTATAAGCGCTTAATTAAACTGTTTCATCCAAACACTTCCTAAGCTTACAAAGTAATAAACATCATAATAGAATCTGAAAGAGGCTGCACCTGATCAACTACCTGATATAGCAGGAGTAATCACACCGTCACCAATCGTCATACACGTTCCCAACAGAACAAAAATCAGAAGTCCTTTCTGGAATCTCGGGTGCTTTTCGAAGAAGAGCTTCAAACGAGAAGACTGCCATGTATCTGCAGAATCTTCCGTCGAATAAGCAGACAAATCTTCGTCCGCAGGTTGCTGATTCGGCAACATGCTTAGTTTCGCATGTCTGCAGAGAAGCGAGTATAATGCAAACGTTCCTCCTGCATAATCAGTAAAACAGCATTTGATTCTAGCGAAGATTTAACCGATTATTATATATCCTAATTCGTGGCATACTAAATTCTATATTGAATGAAGATTGTATGTACCTTCTCCATTGTCATGAGCAGACATGACAATGAAAACATATTTGAAGAGCGCGATAACGGTAAACGTCCAGAAGATAAACGAAAGCACGCCGAGAATCTCTTCATCATCTTCTTTGAGACTCAATTTCCCTGAGAATGAGGTTTTGTATACATAAAGAGGAGAAGTGCTAAGGTCACCATAGACTACTCCAAGACTTTGGTATGCTAGAGTGAGCACATTTGCACAAGAAGTTCTCTTTAAATTCTGAAACATGAAACCAAAAACATAAGGAATTAGTAGTAACATAATGTTTACTGATAAATGGAAGGAAAAAAATGAGTACCTGGTGAGAAACTCCATGTTCTAGAAATTGGTGAGAAGGATTCATGGTTGAAACATGTATAAGAAGAAGTGAAAGATGAAGTGGAGTTTGAAAGAGAATGATGAGGAGATAGAGAAAATATATAGAAGAAAAATGAGGAGTGGAAGAAGTGAAGTAGTAACAAGGCAAGTGGTGTGTGTGTCCAAAGAAGTTGTAAAATGCATTCAATGCTCTTTAAACTTCTTTTCTTGGACTTCATTAACCAACCTAACACCTTACCCTTACTCCCTTACCTTTCTTTCTTTTTTTCTATAAAATCCGCTCGCAACTGCGGAGATTAATTTCTCTAATCTTCCGACCAGAGAAAATCTACGATAAATAGTAAAATTCTCTCAAAAAAAATTATTATTATTACCGGATAAAGATTGAGTTCAAATTCAGAATCTCTGATTAAACTGTAAAAAAAAATTCTCTTACCATCTGGTTTAAGTGTCTGTGTCTTTTAATTTTTTTTTATTAATGATAAAAAAAAAGGTTTTAATAGTCTTTTAAACAATGGACTAAAAGTCAATTATAGACCATGTTGTTTGGTATTCATTTATATACTGTAATTTGGTACATGTCTCTTTCTTTATTCATGTGTCATTAAAATAGGTTTGAAAAAAAATAAAATTCTCATTAAAATGAAAAAAGAAAAAGAAAACCATACTATTTAATGGATCATAAGGTCAAGGAATGTAATTAATAGCATGGTTTAGTAGGACTTCTCTCAAAAATATATATATTATTTCAAACCCCCTTAAATATATTTATAAAATAGTTATTAATATCACTTTAATTATTAAAAAAAAATTAAAATTTTTTTAATTGAAAAATCTATTAAAAATTTATTCAATTCGCTAAAATTTTAGATAAAATTAACTAATGTTTGATTAGTGACTTAGATTGAAAAGATGGTTACATCTCACTAAAAAACATTACACTTTATGAATGTTTGATTTTCATTGACCTTTTAATATACATCAAATTGAGGAAAAAACCAAATTTCACACCAAACAAAAGTATGGAGTTAAAACATTTTCTTCCATCTTTGATTTCATTTTTCTATGCAAAGTTCCACAATTGAAATCTAGTAATAGCACCATGTCTTATTTATAAAGAACAAAGTATGGTAAACCTGAATTAGGCACCCACAGTATGATGTTAATAACCTACCAAACTATAAAGATAAAAATATACTAAAAGACTTCAAAGTTTAACTTTTTTGTTGCATTTTATACATCTTTTTTTTAGGTAGTTAATGATGCTTTTATCTTTGTGTGATTTGATTATATATTGACACTTCAACAATAATAGAATAATTCCTAAAAATATATTAATTAATAATGTGATCCACTATACAGCTACACTGCACAAGTGCACTAAATAGATAAAATAAAATAAAATGTGGGGTATAAGTGATTTGTAGAATTATAAAATTCACCACTTGTGTTAATCTTTCACCCACTTCACGTGCAATTCATATGCTAGATACACTAAAACTAACATCGTATCTCGACATGTTATAAAATAAAATCCAAATATGTGTTGACCTTGAAACTAAGAAGAAAAAATAGACATTATTGTAGTTTCATTCACTATAATATGTGTTGGTAAAGTTTTTCATCTATGGCATTCTATCTTCTTGTTTACTCTTGACATTTTCTCTTATCAAGGACATTGAAAGATGGATAAAGAAATTTTATTTGGAGTGAAGACATTAATAAGAGAAAATTAGTGATTGGTTCTTAGCACAAATAGTGTCAATTTAAAGTAGATGGGGGCTTAGGCATCAGATACATCTTAACCTTGAACAAGGTTTTCAATCTTAAATAATGTTGGGACCTATTCAATTCTATGGACCATTGGGCTAGGCTTCTCATAAGTGGAGTTCAAAGTGTGGTCTCATTGCTCATCACATTTACTCTTGTGACTTGAAAGACATATATAGTGAATTATAATAGAAGACAATTTGACTCATTGACTTTAGTGGATACATTAACTTTTGGTTGACAATTGGTGTGGCCAATCTCTTGTGGAGATCATGCAAATCTAAATTAGGGTGTGGTATCACTTATGAATTGACTTTTTTTAATCGGAAAAATATTAAGTATATGTCACATAAGTTGTTAAGACATCTTGTCTCCTTTATCTATTGATGCTTTATTTTTAGAAAAATATATTCTGTTACAGAATATGCAAGATTTATTTTGAAAATATTCTTTTGAAAAAAATTATTTTGTTCCAGAGTTTATATGATTTACTCTAGAAAGATATATTTTGTTCAAGACTGGATATGCAATGAATTTGTTTGTAAAAATCTAATAGGTCTGCTAGTCGAATTGACTATATTAAAAGAGAGAAAATATACGCTCATCATATGGATATGTAGTGGATGATTTGTTGATTAAGAAACAAAGTGTGTATTAGTTGTGTTCAACTATGTCATATGTTATTTGCTACCATTCTTTGAAAGACAAAGTTATGATTTTCTTTCGTGAATTTTTCACATTCTTATTGTTGAAGACTTACAAACATTTGAGAGAGCGTTTGAGTGGAAGTGAGGGGATCTCAGATTCACGGGGTAGTATTAGGAAAAAGATCCTAAATTGAGGAAATTTCAAATAAGATCTTTGTGTACTATTGACTACTTATTATTAGTGAATTTTCTTTTCATTGGACTACTGCCGTCTAGACGTAGGTGACAATTTCACTGAATTGGGTTAACAACTTCTTGTGTCTTTTATTTATTACTTTGTTTAATCATTCATCTATTATTTCAAATCATCTAGTCTCTCTCACGTTGATTCAATATTGTATGTGACATCTTATCTCTAATCAAACTGAATTTCAATTGGCATCAGAGCATGACACCTTGCTCCGCTTGGGTGTTTTCCAATGTTTTTATTTAAGATGGACAGTGTCAAGGAAGGACGATATGCTAATCGTCCACCAATTCCTGATAGAACGAATTATAACTACCGGAAGGCTTGCATGGTTGCTTTTCTCAATTTCATGAGCAACAAGACCACGAAAATTGTTATCAATAGATGAACAAATCCTACAATCAAAACTAATAATGGTTTTGAATATGTGAAAACTGAAAAAGGATCGAGACTCTACTGAAGATGAAGTTGCTCTTGAAATTTCTCGTGCTCTTAATGTTATTTACATTGGAGTTGACAAGAATATTATGCTATCCTATATTGCTCCTATTGTTAAAACTAATCTTAGTTTGAAGAAAAAATGATAGATGTTGTTCCTCTTTTGTGATAAGTCACATTCTCAAGTATTTGATCCATAAGGTAAAGGTCTTACAAGAGATCATCACTACATCCTCTACTAGGAAGACAGTGTGTGAAGGGATTATCAAGATGTTCACTCCTCAATCTGCTGGAGCTTACACTTCTCACTCTCTTATTCTTGATGATGACAATGATGCAACTCTTTGAGATTAATCTTGTGAAGTGTCCGTGTTTGTCTATGATGATGTGTTTAGCTCAAAAAATGAAGAAGAAAATGATAATGTTATTGAAGAGGTCTCTAACAACGACTATCATACCTCGTCATTCTGATTTAGTTTGTTTGGCTTTTTGCATTATTTATTTTTTATTGGATTGTTTATATATTTTCTTAGTTGGTTAGTTAGTTTTGTGTCCTCCTTCTATTGTGAATGTTGGTTACTTGTTTTCTCTTGGCCCTTTGAGGAAAATAGAGGGAGAAGAGGCACTTCTAATTTTTTTAATCTTACTATTAGTCTTATTTGATGATTGTTGTCCTAGAAGTGCTCAAGTTATTGTTTTGCATAAATAGAAAAATGGGGAGTTTGTTATTACATATGGATTGACTTATTTATATTGGAAAAATGTTCATCAAGATGACCATATGTTTCTGAGATGTCTTAGCTCTATTATTCACTTCTGCATTATTTTTGGAAAGATTTATTTTTCTTCAGAATCTGCATGGTTTATTTTGGAAAGACTTATTTGTTCCAGAATCTACATGATTTAGTTTGTAAAGATTTATTTTACTCCAGAATCTACATGATTTATTTTGGAAAGATTTATTTTGTTCAAAATATGATATGCTATGAATTTGTTTGTGAAAACCTAATGAACCTCCTAGCTGGATTGACTCTATATAAAGAGAAAAAACATAAGCTCATCATGTAGACTTATAGTGGATATTTTGTTGATTAAGAAACTTTGTATTGGTTGTGATCAACTCAATTCTATGTTACTTTCTACCATTTTTTAAGAGACATAGTTATGGGCTTTTTCGTGAAGTTTATGACGTTCTTATTGTTGAAGACTTACAAACACTTGGGAGAGTGTTTGAGTGGAAGTGAGAGGATCTCAGATTCAGAGGGTTTGAGTTGGAATTTACGGGTAGTATTAGGAAAATGGCCCTGGATTGCATATATTTAAGATAAGATCTTTGTGTACTATTAACTACCTATTATTAGTGAATTTTCCTTACACTGAACTATTGTCCTCCAGGTCTAGGTGACAACTGGACTGCAGTTGGTTACAATTTTCTTGTGTCTTTTATTTATTACTCTATTTATTGTTTCATTTATTATGTTAGACCATCTTTTCTAACACATTGATTCAATATTTTGTGTAGCATCTTATCTTTGATTAAACAAAATTTTAGAGTGTGTTATTAACTTAATTCAAATGTTAAGTCTTATACTTTTAATCATAAGTGGCTACTCTCTAAATTTTTGCATACTATTTTTTCCTTGGCTCATTAATTTTATTAACAATATTATCATCACTTCGGATGACAATGAGGATAAAAGAATCTGAAAGAATCTGGTGCCCTACTACTACTAGTGAACTAACTCGCAAAAATGCATACTCTTTATAAGTTCTTATTTATGATACCAATCACTAGGGGAGTTAAATGTTGTTATCTATCCCTCTAAATATTTTCTCTTATTTAGAATAATAATTTATGACAAGCTCTCTCCTTATGAAAAGTGATCAACATAGGTATGCACATGTCTTCTAGTTGTAGCCTGTGTTACAAGCATTCAGAGACCAATCAACACAAGTTTTTTGAATGCAAATATTCTCCAAGCATATGGAAATCACTTTCTAATTTGATTAGTGTGGTTGTTGATATTTGATTGGTTAGTATAATAACTAAGTAAGAGTTAGTTATGAGTTAGTTAGCTAGTTGAGTTTACTTGTTACTTACTATGCAAGTAACTCATGTTTGTATATAAACCTTTGTTAATTATAATGAAAATTAAGAATTTTCCATTCTAACAAGTGGTATCTAGAGCATTGGTACCGATACTTGTGTATACTCAATCTCAATCAAGAAACATATTTCTTGATCCTATGAGGGAAAGGCGATAAAGTTGATAAAGTTCATCCTCTTCATGTCATGTTCACATATTTTAAATTCTTTCCATGGCGGATTCTTCAAATTTCTTGACCCCTGCAATCCCAACATTTGACGGATTTTACGATCATTGGGCCATGCTCATGAAGAATCTCCTTCGATCTAAAAAGCATTGGGAGTTTGTCGAGCACGGTGTGACGGTTGCAGCACCATATGCAACACATGAGCAAAGAAAACTCACAAATGAAGGCATACTCAAGAATCTCAAAGCCAAGAATTATTTGTTTCAAGCAATTGATCAAACAATTCTTGAAACAATTCTGACAGGTAACACGGTAAAAGATATCTGGGATTCCATGCGCATAAAATATCAAGGTTCTACGAAGGTGAAGAGGGATCAGTTGCAAGCTTTGTGACGAGAATTTGAGGTCTTATGCATGAAGGACAGTGAAATGGTTGATTAATACTTTGCATGAACATTTGTTGTTTCTAACAAGTTGACTGCTCAAGGTGAAAAATTGGAGCAAACCACAATTGTTGAGAAAGTTTTGAGATCCACGACCATAAAATTAAATTATTTGGTGTGCTCTATAAAGTAATTGAATGATGTTACAACCCTTTCCATTGATGAACTTCAGAGTAGCCTCTTTATTCATGAACAAAGAATGAATATCAATCAAGGAAATAAAGAAGAAAAAACTCTCAAGATTACAAACTATGGTTGAGGTAGCATCAATAATAGAGGAATATGGCATGGTGGCTATCGTGAACGTGGAAAAAGAAGACTCGACATAGATCATATTCAATGTTACAAATGTCATAAGATAGTCCACTACTAAAGTGAGTGTCCAACTTGGCAAGAGAATGATGTCAATTTTGTTGGATTTTATGAAAGTGAAGAGTTGTTTCTCATGGAAGAACAAGAAGTCACAAAAACCAAAAATCAATCTTGGTTTGTCGGTTCAGGATGTAGCAACCACATTACGGGAACGAAGAAATGATTGTTCAACTTTGATAAAGAAATTAGAGAATCAGTTAAGCTTAGAGATGACTCCAAGATATAGGGGATGAGGAAGGGTAACTTGAAACTTCACATAAATTGCATCACTCAAGTTATCACCGAAGTATACTAGTTTCCAAGATTGAAAAACAACCTCTTGAGTGTTGGATAAGTGATGTAAAATAAATTGACAATAGTTTTAAAGAATGAAGGCTACACAATACTTTACGGTGACAAAGGTGTGATCACGACCACAAGAATTTCATCCAACAGGATGTTTGTAGTTTCTGCACCTGTTGTAACACCTCAAAATTTGCCCTCCTCTTCTTGAGACTAGTTTGGGTCTTTGCATTTCATATCTTAGAGCATTAGGCATTGCATTTTGCATATCATATGGAAACAAGAAAGTCATCCTCCAAAGTCTTTTCAGAAGATGGAAAGTTACATGATTCAAGCCTGAGGGTTTCTATGAATCGATGATCAACCATCTGAGGGTTTACACTTCAATTAGGGTTTTTTGGTTCTTCAAAGGTCTTGAGCATTATCTTGTCTGCAAGGGTATATCACCATGATCATGGTTCTATCATCATCAAGGGTTTCATTGTTCATTCTCAAGTTCCTTTGGATTAGGGTTGTGACCTCTGGTCAACCCTAATCAAAGCCATTCTTCCAACCAGGGTTGCTCAAGGAGATGAGGTATTTGCTGGGGATGGAGATCACATGATTTTTATGGGGAGCTTATATGATCTAAGGTTTCATTTTGGAGCTATTTCATCAAGTGGTGGAGGTTCAAGCTGATCAGGGCATGTCAAGGTCATCTGAGGACCACAAAAAGTCAACTGTGCAAGAACTGAGGGCTATGAGGTGGGGAAATGAGTTGAGACACCTCAATCATGTTCAAAAGAGGTCCATTTGTCATTCTAAACATCTATCTGGAATATTTTTGAAGTCATGGCAAAAGTTTCCCAAAATGGAAAGTGACCTGTAATTTCAAGTTTCCAAAAATGGCAAGTTTTTGGTCCACATTCAACTTGACTTATCAACATCAAAGAAGCTTCAAGTCGATTTTTGGTGAACATGAAAGTTGTAGATCTTTCTCTCCCCTTTTCAAAAAGTCCTAATTCATGTTCATATGATGATTGGTTGAGAAGTTATGGCCAAATGATCACAAAGTATACATGGAAGTTCAAAGTGACATAACTTTTGCTACAAAACTCCAAATTGGTCCATTCTTTTTGCAAAATACTCCTTGTGCCCAATACTTTCCAAATTAATCATTGCCTTGCATGGAAGAAGCTCATAGGCTCACTTATTCACACATGTGCATTTTGAAGGGAAATTTCATAATTCAAAATTGGCTCAAGCTACAAGCAAAATACCTCTTCCATCATGTTTATTAGTTGGTTTTAAGTGAATTTGAAGCATAACATGGTATTGTTCACGTGTGGATTGGCCATGCTAAGCTCACTTGTAATTTTGCACTTCACTTGAATTCTCACTAATCATGTTTAACACCAAGCTTAATTGAGATTTCAGCATGATTAGCACATCATATAAAAAGCCAAACCCTAACTGTTTTTGCTCATAAGCATTTTAAGATCTGAAATTTCACATTCCCTCCATTTTTCTCTCTCTTCAATAATCCAAATTCCTTCACATAAGTCCTCAATTTCTTTTCATATTCTGGTTAATCATGGAATTCTGAGCAAGGATCATCAACTGGTTTGAAGAATTGAGCAAGATTCGAGCAGATTCATGAACATTCATATATTGATGGAAGCTTGAAATTGAAGCAGATTGAGGAGGTTTCAGTGGATGCTTTGTGCATAAAGCTTCAAGGCATAAGCATAGGAGAAGATCTGGAGATCTAGAGCAGTTGAACACACGAGTTTGGATCACTGCAATTTCAGGTAGGTGAAATTCGATCCTCTTATTTTTCCAATTTCTTGCCATGAATGTATAGATCTTGTTACACTGAGCATGCTGATATGATTTGTTTTGAAAATGGATGAGAAATGAGCTCGATATATGAACTGGAATTTTTGATGTCAAATATGTTTGTGCTCGATCCAGAAATTATAGGATGATTTAGGATTAATGAGTATGATATTTGAGTTGTACAGGAAAGATCTTTCGAATGGTGTGTGGTTTGTCCATTTCTGGAAAAATGCACGGCGGAGCTCCGCCTGGTTGGCCGGAGAAGACGGTTGATTCCTCCGTCTGTAACTGGTTAGGGTTCGTGCCATGTGGAATGCTGACTGTATCGTGCGTGGCTATTCCATTGGCCATGATTATTTTGACTTCGCTTGCGTGTGCGAAGACCGCCTGCGTGGCTTGCCACGCGTTTAAGTGAAACGATGCGTTTCACCAAGCGCTTCTTGACCTAGCACGCATGAGTTCGATCCTGGCGTGTTGTATTTTTGTGGATTTAATTTGTTTTCTTCTGGACCTTGCTAGCGTGGGTTAGATTCTTGGCGTTTGCATGTTTCTGATTTTTATTTTGAGCGCTTTTGTCATCCTTGCTAGCGTGGGTTCAATTCCTGGTTGATGTACTATGCTGAATTTCATTTTCCTTCATATTGCCATGCTATTTGTTCATTTTAAAAAATCATTAAAAATAGTAGAATGCTTCAATTTGATCCCAATTTTTTTTCACATTCTTGTTTTGATCTCTAGTTTTTTATAGCATTAATTTCATGAATTGTTTGTTTCTGGATTTTTAATGTGTGATTTTTTAGTGAACCATGTGCTAACTTGACATGTTACATTCAATGCTTTGTGAAATGCTATGTGTTGATCCAATTTACCTGAATTTTTGTGTGCTTAATATTCACATGTGATATGATTTTTGAGCTTTGGTTTGGAATTTTTATCATGTTCTATCACTGTTTTTGACACATGGAGATATAATGTGACAATTTGTGTCACATGTTGGATGTTGCATTTGTGCATTTTTGATCACCTATCATTTGAGCTCTTCTGGATCTAATTTTTTGCATGATGTATGTTTATAACATCATGAGTTCACATAAAAAATCTCAAGGCCATTGGTTGCTTTTCTGTTTTGATTTGAATTTTCTAATTTGGATGTCCACTTTGTGCACCTTTGCTTGCCTTTGCTTTACATTGATCATTTGATGCCTTTGCCTTATGGATTGGTGTTGGTCCTTTTGAGGACATCTTGTGACATGTTTGAATGTGAATTATGCAAAAGATTGATTTCTGTTTTCATCATTTGATTTGGTTTTGAACCTAGTCTTTGTACTAGTGTTTTGTACATGAACTAACATTGATTTGTGTTTCAGGTTTGGACACTTAGCATTAATGGTTGAGTTGCTCACCTTTTGAGATGCAAATTGGATTGTGTTCTGACTTCTTTGTGTTTTGTAGGATTCTAAGTTGATGACTTGAGCTCATTGCTTCATTTGATTGCTTGACCATTGCTTATTGAATTATGTACCGTTGAATGGTTTCACTGTCTGTTTTCTGATTGGTTGTCTGAGATACTAACTGGTTAGCTTTTGTATAGGTACATTAGTTGCTAGCTAGCTTTTGCTTAAGCTTTGGAGTGTGGTTGATACACCACTTGGTAACTATTCTCTTACTCCATGTAGTCTGGAAGTCCTGCCACCTTTTTGGCAGGCATTTTGGCTGAAGTCCTCCTTATGAGGCTCTGATTGTGTTTGTTTACATTTGTGCCAAAGACCTCCAAGTGAGGCATGTTACTTGATAAGTCCTCCTAAGTGAAGAGGCAATTGACAGATAGAAGGGATTAGCAATCAATCCCCTGTTATTCAGTGAGTCGTTCATTATGCTCGCACTACGTGCTGATGCTCTTGAACAATGTACCCAAGATCTTTGTATAGAGTTAGTCAAGTGGAATAGGGTCCCTCTTTCTGGATCCCCACGCTTTCTTTGATTGGAGCTCACCCAGGCCAGGGTTAAGAGCATGAGGTCTAATCCTCATTACCATATTGGATCAGCTTCACCCTAACTCTCAATGTTAGTGGTTAAGAGCTTCAGCATACCCCTACAGTTTTGGCTTGTTTGTCGAGGTTGATATGACCCCTCTTGACTAAAGCCTACCCCTTGGTTTGAAGCCTCTTGTTTTTATATAGAGTGTGATGTTTGTTCATTTATGCTGGTATGTTTATCTGCTTTCCTCTTCTCATCTCCATTTCTGTAGGAGTCGTACGATTAACTTCTGAGGATGTTGAACGTATGTAGAGGATAGACTTGAGTTGACTCACTTCCTGTGTGAGTTAAGTTCTTGTTAGAGACCTCAGCTTAGGGATTATTGTTTGCATGACAACTATTAGGCCCGAGTCAGTCTCCCTATTAGTTTGTTGTTTCCCTGGTCTCTGGTTAGGAGAGAGTTTCTCCCCTGTTAAGGGGAACTACGTCGCCCTGATTCTCATACCAGATGAGATACGTAGGCAGGAGATCGAGCGAGATCTCTCCGGGCACCCTTTTTCTTTTTCAACCTTTTTGTTTCTTTTGACGTTTCAGCGTCTCTTTGTGTTTGTGTGACAACTATTAGGCTCGAGTTCCAGACTCCCTATTAGTTTGTTTGTTCGCCCTTTTTCTTTTTCAACCTTTTTGTTTCTTTTGACGTCTCAGCGTCTCTTTTTGTTTGTGTGATAACTATTAGGCTCGAGTTCCAGACTCCCTATTAGTTTGTGTTTCCCCTGTTAAGGGGAACTACGTCGCCCTGATTCTCATACCATATGAGATACGTAGGCAGGAGATCGAGCAAGATCTCTCCGGGCAACCTTCTCCAAACCTTTTTGTTTCTTTGGACGTCTCAGCGTCTCTTTTTGTTTGTGTGACAACTATTAGGCTCGAGTTCCAGACTCCCTATTAGTTTGTTGTCGCCCTTTTTATTTTTAAACCTTTTTGTTTCTTTAGACGTCTCAACGTCTCTTTTTGTTTGTGTGACAACTATTAGGCTCGAGTTCCAGACTCCCTATTAGTTTGTTGTCACCCTTTTCCTTTTTTCAACCTTTTTGTTTCTTTTGACGTCTCAGCGTCTCTTTTTGTTTGCATGACAACTATTAGGCTCGAGTTCCAGACTCCCTATTAGTTTGTTGTCTCCCTTTTTCCCCTGTTAAGGGGAACTACGTCACCCTGATTCTCATACTAGATGAGATACGTAGATAGGAGATCGAGCGAGATCTCTCCGGGCACCCTTTTTCTTTTTCAACCTTTTTGTTTCTTTTGACGTTTCAGCGTCTCTTTGTGTTTGTGTGACAACTATTAGTCTCGAGTTCCAGACTCCCTATTAGTTTGTTTGTTCACCCTTTTCCTTTTTTCAACCTTTTTGTTTCTTTTGACGTCTCAGCGTCTCTTTTTGTTTGTGTGACAACTATTAGGCTCGAGTTCCAGACTCCCTATTAGTTTGTGTGTTCATCCTTTCCCCTGTTAAGGGGAAGTACGTCGCCCTGATTCTCATACCAGATGAGATACGTAGACAGGAGATCGAGCGAGATCTCTCCGGGCGCCTTTTTTCTTTTTCAACCTTTTTGTTTCTTTTGACATTTCAGCGTCTCTTTGTGTTTGTGTGACAACTATTAGGCTCGAGTTCCAGACTCCCTATTAGTTTGTCAATCGGAGAACCTTTTTCTTTGGTGTTCGCTGGTTAGCGTTTATTTGTTAGGAGTCGGATATAAGTCCATGTATTGGCATTCTGTTTCCTTGTTTGTTATTGCTTGGAGTCGGATGTAAGTCCATGTATTGGCATTCTGTTTCCTGTTTGTTTATTATTTGTTTGGAGTTGGATGTAAGTCCATGTATTGGCATTCTGTTTCCTGTTGAGTGTTTCTTTTGACGTCTCAGCGTCTCTTTTTGGTGTTTTGTTTTGGCGTGCGTTAGCCGAACTACGACAGCTCTGATTCTCATTCTAGATGAGATACCTAGGCATAAGACGCGATGTCTTAGCGAGCGTGTTCCCCATTTCCCTGAACTACGTTGACTCTGATGTTTGTTTCTGACAAACTACGTAGGCCTAGGATGCGACATCCTGCCGAATCCACTTCCTCCATTTTCTTCTTTCACCTGTTTATAATTCCAATTTGTGCAATTTCTTTGAGCAGTTTATTAGCAACCTTTTCCTATTCTTTTGAGCGTGGATCCCGTCGAGTACGGCGGACGTGAGGGGTGCTAATACCTTCCCCTTGCGTAACCGACTCCCGTACCTTGCAATCTCTGGTCGTAAGACCGTTCCTTTCCCTTTCTTAGGTTAGTCTGCGCTCCCTTTCCGTCATAGGATGAATAGCGTCGGTGGCGGCTCTGTATTTTTTTTCCGCCGGTTGTTTTTCGCGTTGCGACACCTGTGATCCTTCCATTGTGCATGAATGTCACTACATACAATGACACACAACTGCGACACTGCAGGTATGGTCATTTGAGCTTCAAAGGCCTTGACATACTCATAAAAAAAGGATATGGTAAAAGGAATTCCCAATTTTAATAGTCAATACGAGACTTGATCAGATTTCTTGATGGGGAAGCAACACGGGCCAGAAATACCTAAACAATCCACATCGAAAGCTAAGGCAAAGTTAGAGCTAGTTCATTCAGATGTTTGTGGCCCTATCAAACTTGCATCAAATGGTGGAAACAAGTACTTCATAACTTTCACATATGACTTTAGTAGGAAAAACTGGAGTTATTTCCTTGATGAGAAAGTTAGTGCCTTTGATGTCATCAAACAATTCAAATCACTAGTTGAAAAAGAGTCAGGTCAATACATCAAATGTCTTAATACACACAAAGGGGGTAATTTTACATCCAATACTTTTTCTAATTTATGCAGTCTTCATGGTATCAAGAGACAACTAGAAACTTCCTATACTACACAACAAAATGGATTATCTAAAAGGAAAAAAAACATTGATGAATGTGATCGGAAGCATGATGTCAACCAGAAATGTTCCTAAGAGATTTTTGCATGAAGCAGTTAATTGAGAAGCATACATACTGAATAGAATTCCTACTCTACCAGTAAACAATAAGACTCCAGAAGAAGCATGTATTTGTGTGAATCCAATAGTCCATCATTTCAAGGTATTTGGCTGTGTAGCTTTTGTGGACATCCTTGATGTGTATAGAAAGAAGCTAGATATGAAAAGTACAAAGTGTGTTCACTTAATATTAAGTGAAGAATCCATGGCCTATAAGCTCTATGACCCCATTAATAATAAGATAAGAAGGGATGTGGCCTTTAAAGAGTCCAAAGGATGGGAGTGGAGCAAGAATGGAAAAGAGAAAAAGGATCATTCAACTAGAAATGTTGATGCAAAAGAAGAAGACATTGAAAATGAGGAAGATGGAATACATATTGAGAACAACGATGACCTTTAAGGGGAAGAAAAAAATATAAAGCATTAGTAAAGACAGTTCAACTGAAGAAGAAAACATTGCTCATACACATGAGCAAGGAGATCCTGCATCAAGACAAAGAAGAAGACCAACCTACCTAGATGACTATGTAACAAACATAAAAAATGAAGAGGAAGAGCAGTTGCACAACCTAACAGTCTTTTGAAATAGAAATGATCCACTTAACTATGAAGAAGCAGTTAAGCATGAAAGTGGAGAAAGGCCATAGATATTGAAATACAAGTTATTGAAAGGAATGAAATATGGAGTCTTTCCAATCTTCCATTAGGTGCCAACAAGGTTGGAGTCAAGTGGATCTACAAAACCAAATATTATGAAAAGGGTGAGGTGGAGAAGTACAACGCAAGACTTGTAGCTAAAGAGTACGCTTAATATTTATGTCATAGATTACACTAAAGTCTTTGCTCATGTGGCAAGATGGGATACCATAAGAGCCGCTCAAGCACTTGCGGCATGCGGAAATTGACCGGTATACCAACTTGATGCCAACAGTGCACTCCTACACGGTGAGCTAATGGAAGATGTCTATGTTAAGAAACCTATAGGTTATGAGAAGGGAGGTAAGAAAAAAGTATATAAATTGAACAAGTCCCTTTATTTCCTAAGGCAGACACTAGTGGCCTAGTATAGCAAGACTGGAACCTACTTCAATCAATAGAAATTTGAAAAATATCCCTATGAACACACATTGTTTGTGAAGCATGGTGAGGGTAATATTTTAATAGTCAGTCTATATGTAGGTGGTCTCATCTACACAAAAACAATGAGTAAATGTTTGAAGGACTTAAAAAATCAACAAGAAAAATGTTTTCCATGAGAGATATAGGGAAAATAAGGCACTTTCGTGGTTAGAAGTAAATCAAGAAAAGACAAGAATCTTCATATATCAACAAAAGTATGTAAATGAATTATCATAAGATTTGACATGGATCAATGTAACAAAGTTTGTAATCCCGTTGTTCCAGGATGCAGGTTGACAAAATATAAAAATGGGAGGCCAATTGATGCCACAAAATTCAAGAAGTTGGTGGGAAGTTTGATGTACATGCTAGCCACTACACTTGACCTTGCTTATTCACTGTGTTTGATAGAAATATACGTGGAAAGACTTACTAAAATTCATCTATCTGCATGGAAGAGGATCCTTAAGTACCTAAAGGGGTATGCACACCTTGGAATCTTATACAATAAGGCATATATTATGGTGCTGCAAGGATGGACTGGTTCAAACTATACAAGGGACAATAATGATCAAAAAAGCATCATAGTATATGTCTTCCAACTTGGATCTGGCTCTATTTCATGGTCCTTGAAGAATCAACCAATTGTAACACCTTTAACTACTGAAGCAGAATTTGTCGTTGCAGCTTCATGTGCATGTCAAGAAATGTGGCTTCGAAATGTTCTTCATCAAATTAAGCAAACTCAAAGGCAGGATACAATCATGTGGTTGACAATAGCTCTACAATTAAGTTGTCAAAGAACAATGTCATGCATGGAAGGTGTAAACACATAGATGTGAGGTTTCACTTCCTCGGATATTTAACCAAGGAAGGAACCATTGAGATGAGTCATTGCAATGTTAAGAACAATTTATTGATGTGTTGACTAAACCTTTAAAATTGGAGTCATTTTGCAAGTTGAGAGCAAAGCTTGGAGTGTGTTCCCTTGAATGCATGTAACTAGGATGTGTTGTAGGTTGTGTTGTTTTGATTCAATAATTGCTTTATTGTAACATGAGTTGTATGTTCAGATTAGGGAAGTGTTTGTTGAGCTTTGATTGGTTAGACTAACAACTAACTAAGAGTTAGTTATGAGTTAGTTAGTTAGTTGAGTTTACTTGTTACTTACTATGCAAATAAGTCATGTTTATATATAAACATTTGTTGACTGTAATGCAAATTAAGCTTTTCCCATTCTAATAGTGGCTATTACTATCTATTTCATTGGAGAGTTTTTAAGGATTCTTAATAGAGTTTAGTATACTCAATGCACGATTTTGCTTTTATATGTTTTTTATAAACACCGAAGGCTATATAGTTTTCCATAAACCAATCAAGATTCAATAGCAAGAACATCCACTAGAAAATCAATATTTCTTCAATCATCTTTCAAGAAACGCAACTTCCAAAACATCTACTACCTCTATGACTCACTTTTCTATCTTCAAGCCTTTCAATGCTAATGTTCACCATCCTAAGACCCCTATCTTTAAAGACGCTATTTGACATCCTTTTTATTTTGACATCCTTTTTATTTTGACCAGATAAAATACAACAATACATATGGTGTTGTTGTTGGTGCTTGTAACATAGTTGTTTGTAGAGGATTTTTTAGAAAATACAGCTCAAATCACTTAGGCAACTTTGCTTTAGAATATTGGAGTTGGAAATTTTTTGCACACTAAGTTTATCGTTTTTATTTTGGATTTGGAGATGGCTGCTCTAAAATGTGATTAAAGTTGTGGTTAGAGATTGATTTCAAATTATTCGTACTAGATTTTAGTAAACTTGATTTTGTGTATGTTTGGATTAGTGTTGGATAAAATTGATTTTAACATAATTGACTTTGATAAAATTGATTTTAACATAATTGAATTTAATAGAATTGATTTATATTTGAATATATTTATGTAAAATTGAATTAAATAATAAATATGAATATAAAAATCACGTTTATATTCAGAAGCTACAAATTCTAACTTCAAATAAAATCAATTTCAAAAACAGAATCAATTCTACTTTAGACAAATCAAACACCTTAAAATCACTCTAGAATCAATTCTACATCTATAAAATTGTTTTTATAAAATTGTTTTTTAATCTTTTAAAAGCCAAACCAAACATATTATTATGTACATATGTTGACTAAGCCATTAAAAGCCAAACCAAACATATTATTATGCATATATATGTTGACTAAGCTAACATTAATTCTTTCAACTCACACTTGTTGAGATAGTAGCCATAGAAATCAGTGTATGGACTTTCTAACTTTAAATTTGTTAATTGAATGGGTCTTGGTGCTTGTCCTCTTTCTTTTATGCTTCCTCTTTTCCATTTATTTTATTTTTAGGGTGGCTTTTTGCTTCCCTTTTGCTTGAAAATAAATTAAAAGTTTAAAACAAACCCTTAAAGAATCACTAAAAAAATCTAATTAAACTTAAAAGACTGCAAGCATAATTTTGTCTAGATTATATGTCATGATATTATTGGTTTTCTAATTTGTCCAATACTTTACTAAATAAATAATAATTTATGTAAACGATTTTACATCATAATATTATTATGTTATTTTATCATTTTTAAAAACTAAACAGAATTATTTATTTATTTTGTTCTATAGAGACCTATTCAATAAAGTTTACAAAGAAAATACCTATTCAATAATTTGAAAATATTATTAATTCAAACTTTGGTTAGAGTGAGTATAACTAAACAAGTCAAATTGTGGACCATTCTATTACCATGTCTAACCACAAAGTTAGATATTTGTCATTTATGAGAGTGATTTTTAAATATATGTCATTAATTCCAATAAAAGAATAATTAAAAATTGATTGATTTTTTTTATGAAACTAGTTAAGTAACCCCTAGGATCGGGCCTAGTCTCAGACCTCCAAATTTATTTTTAGGTTATTTGACTAAAGACCTCAAATTTCATCATTTATGAAATTAAGTTAATAATTTTATTTAAAACTAAATGTGTTTAAATAAAATAAATACTTGTGATTTTATTATTAATTAAGAAAGATATTGAATAAAACCAATTATATTAAATCAGAAAATAATTTATACTCCCTCCGTTTTTTATTATAAGTCGTTTTTGACTTTTCACACGTATTAAGAAATGTAATAATTATTGTATGAAAAAGATAATTTATGAAGGATTTTACAAATTTATCCTTCATTAATGGTATTGAAAAGATAAATTAACATAATTGAAAAGAGAGAGAATAATAAATATTTAAGGGTATAATAGGAAAAATAAAATTAATGATTCATTGGTATTATAAAACGACTTATATTGTGGTACAAAATATTTTTCTAAAATGACATATAATAAAAAACGGAGGTAGTATTTTGAGTTGTATTATAATAAAAAAAATAAAAAAAAAATAGTTTTGTCTAAAAATTAGTTATATAGATTTTGAATATGCTTCATTAAAAAATTCCTCATAAATTTCAACTTGTGAAATACATCAAATTTACTATCAAATTTTAAAATCCTTTTCAAAACAAAAACAAATCTTTTTTAAAAATAATGAAAAAAATAGACTATCTGAGTGTAATGTCCAATCAAAATCTCGAGTATTACACTCAAGCCGTAATAGTTTGCAAGTCCAAATGTTCGTCTTCCTCCAAAAATTTAAATGTGTCTTCCTTTAGCAATAAATTGGAAGAAAATGGTTAATTGGGTGTGATGTCCAATACTAGTCTCGAATACTAGATGCAAGTCGTAAAAGTTTGCAAGTCCAAGTGTTCGTCTTCCATTCAAAACACTTTTAAATATTCCAAACCTTTTCATAACAAAAAAGGATGAAAGAGGCTCCTTGAGTGTAATGTTCAATCATAGTCTCAACTATTAGACCCAAGCCGTAATAACTTGCAAGTCAAAATACTCGCCTTCCACCAAAAAATATATCCAACACATTCAAACCTTTTGCCTTTTGGCATAAACCTTAAACTCTTTTTAAACGAAAGATGTTTCGCCTCAAGACGATGCAAAACAATGTTTCGTCCACATATGTATGAGTGAGGTAAGTGATGTTTTCCCATAAATGTTGATATAGAAATCCATTTTGTCGTGATGCAAACACCTCATCCTCTAACTATTTTGGATAAGCAATGGTTTCCATTCGATTGCGACAACAACAACTTTCGCTAAAATTGACCCACAAACAAATATTTTCTATCCAAAACTACGTAGTCTTGAGTTCTCCATTGCACCCGAAGATACGTAGGAGCAAGATCTACAATCTTGTTAAGCACCTTAATAAAAAGATTTTTTGCGATCCCTTTTCTTTTTAAATTTTTAATAACTAGAGAAAGCATACATTCGAAAGTTAACACTTATGCGCAAAACTAACTAAATGGTTCATGTTGAGTACAACAGACGTGAGGGGTGCTAATACCTTCCCCTTGCATAATTGACTCCCGAATTCAATTTGGTTGCTACGACCATATCTTTGTCATTATTTTAGGGGTTTTATCAATATTTTCTCTTTCTATTTTTGGGAATAAATAAAGTTTGACCGCGACTCTGTTAGATCATCCACGAGCGTGCGATGCGCTTGCAAGGTCGTATTTTTCGAGATGTGACATCAAACTACCATGAACAACTTTGGTGAATACCTCATGTCCAAAAAAGTTTCTATAAGCCTTTTCAATTTTTCTAAGCAGAGCCACAGGCCAAGAATAAATGTTGATTGTATAAGAGATCATACTTTGAATAATAGATTTTACCAAAGTGATTCTACCTGAAATAGAGAGTAAAAAGCCTTTTTAAGCTGACAATTTAGCCGAGATTTTATCAGAGATAAGAGTGAGGTGAGTGTATTTAACTCTTCCTTTAAAAATAGGGACACCAAGATATTTAAAAGAGAGGGATAATTCTATTAAATCATTGTAGGCAATGATTCTATTAAGCTGACTATCTATGATGGAGCCAGAGTATATGAAATATTTAGCAATGTTAAAGTTCTGACCTAAGGCCTCAAAATAGTATTGAAAAATCTTCTTTAGAGATTGGATGTTAGGCATCTTACCAGTGCATAAGATAAAGATATAATCTACATATAAAATATGAGAATGAACTATTTTCTTTGTTGAGATTTGATCAGCTTAAGACTTCCTTGTGAGACAACTTTTTTATGCTTCTACTTAGCACATCCTCTGCAAAAGATAGAAGAGTTGTAATCCAAACACACACAAAATGCTTACATAAGCCAAACTTAGGAATGACCTTCAGCAAAAACTCCCACCTAATGGTATCAAAAGCCTTGGTAATGTATACCTTCAATGATAGGTTGCCATTTTTATTCTTTTGGTCCAACATGTTAATTAGCCCTGAAGCTAAGGAAGTGCAGCCTATAATATTCCTATCATGAATGAATCCTCTTTTTATTAGAACAAGATTTTGGTTCTACAATGTATCCTTAAGTTTTAATGATAACAAAGGATGAAACGCTTTGGTACCTTGATAAAATTCTCTAAGTGTGCAGGGCTCTAACGATTAATGCATCTGAAGAAACAAACTCTAAGCGTTAAGAAAGTCCAGAACAGCTGAACGAAAAGATAAAAGCATCACTCTGATGACTCAAGGCTTTGACCTTCTGGATCTGAAAGGCCTCTCATCTGAAGACTCTAAGGACCACTACATCTGAGGAACGTAAAATTAAAGATTAATCAAGAGCTTCTAATGAAAAACATCAGCAACTATATGAAGAATACAAGATCTGAGTGAAGTATCTAAACTCCGCGCACTCTGACTCTCACCTATCAGATCAAATCTAGACTTAACAACAAAGTATTCCAAAATGGTATAAAACTATATATGGAGAAAATTAAGTACTCTCCTAAACTTCTATGAAAGGACAACAAACTTAATGACAATTAAGTACCATAATTTGCAAAGATATCAGCATCAATGTATCACCCAACGGTATCATCTCCAAGCATTATATAAAGGTCTAACCTTCATCATACCAAGACACGAAATTATTCAACAAGAATTCTGCTCATCAAAATTCAAATACTCACAAATTCTTGTTTCATTTTTCACACGAGTTTTTACTCATCGGTGTGAGATTCAGTTGTTCTTACTGTGTTCATTTTGCTTACCTAGAAGAACTAAACACCTTTTGTAATTCTATAATATTTGTTGTAATATTTCCTCAAGTGACTTGTGAAGTCTGTAGACTTGAGAGGGCTAAGAGATCCTTGTACTCTTAGACTTTTTGTAATCTTTCAAGATTAGTGGATTAAGTCCTTTTTGAAGGAGAAATCATCTTGGTAGGGTGGACTGGAGTAGCTTTGAATTTCAAACGAATCAGGATAACTTTTGTGTTGTTTATCTTTAAAGTGTGTGTGTGTGTGTGTGTAAAAACTCCAAAAGTTTTTATTATATGCGAAAACAATTCACCCCCCCCCCCCTTTCTTGTTTTTATCTACCTTCAATTGGTATCAGAGCTTCGACTATGTTATTGATTTTCAAATCAAACACTTAACAGTATGGAGAGATCCAACGCGAGAAAAACATCATGACTACCACTAATTAAAGAGACAGCTACAATGCCAAACCTCCAGTCTTTGATGGAGATAAATTTGATCATTGGAAGGTCATAATCGAAATTTTCTTCCTAGACTATGACGTTGACTTATGGGACATGATTACAAATGGTTATGAACCACCTATATTTGCTCCTGGAGTTGTCATTTCTAGGAACAAAATGAGTGATGATCAGAAGAGAGACTTCAAAAATCATCATAAGGCCAAAACGATTCTGTTGAACGCCATATCCTACAATGAATATGAAAATATCACCAACAGGGATACAACTAAAGAAATATTTGACTCCCTAAAGATGACTCACGAAGGCAACAATCAAGTCAAGGAGACTAAGGCTCTGGCCTTAATCCAAAAATATGAAGCCTTCAGAATGGAGGATGATGAAGCTGTAGAGGTAATGTTTTATAGATTTCAAACTTTAATTGCAGGACTCGAGGTTCTGGACAAAGGCTACACAACTGCAGATCATGTCAAAAAGATTATCAGAAGTCTGCCAAAGAAGTGGAGACCGATGGTCACTACCTTAAAGCTATCAAAGGATACGAACAATATAAGCCTGAAATAACTCACTGGCTCCCTCAGGAGTCATGAGATAGAATTAGAGGAAGATGGACCTCAAGAGAAAAGAAAATCAGTGGCTCTGAAGTCCAGACCAGAAAGACGCAAGCCAGAAGAAACAGAGCTCTTCAAACTGAAGAAGAAGATGATGATTCTGAAAAAGACGACTCCGATGACGAATAAGAATTGTATCTTTTATCTAGAAGAGTCCAAAAACTCTGGAGAAAAAGGAATAATAACTCCAGGAGACCCAGACAAAAGGGAGATCATTCAGAATCCACTTCCAGAAACAGACCAAGCAAAGAGGTAACTTGCTATGAATGTAAAGAACCAGGACACTACATAAACGAATGTCCCAAGCTCTAGAAAGATAGTTCCAGAAAAGAAGGATTCAAGAAAAACTCCTTCAAAACTAAGAAGGGACTCATGGCTACCTGGGATGACTCTGAATCTGACGTCTCAGAATCAGACTCTGAACTAGAACAGAAAAATGTTGCATTCATGGATACCACATCTGGAAGTACATCTGAAAAGGAATCTGACTCTAAAGAGGTATTTTCTTATTTATCTCTCTTTTATCTAGAAGCTTGCTTATCAGAATCTCTAAGCTCCTATCATAAGCTTAGACAGAAATTCAAGGTCCTGAATAGGGTCCATGAAGAAACTGTTGAAGAATGTGATAAGCTTGAGATAGAAGTTTCTGAACTAAAAGGAAACATTTTTGTTTTAGAAAAAGAAAATGAATTTTCAATTAAATTTTTTTAAAACTTGAAGAAACTCTATCCAAAGCTCCACCAACTTTTGACACCATCATATACAAATATGAAAAGGCATTTCAGAAATTTCTAAAAAATGGGGTTGAAAGAAGCAAAATGGCTTCTATGATTTATGGTGTTAGTCACAATAAGAAAAGAGGAATTGGATATGACTCTGATGAAGATGAACAAATACCTTTTGTAGAGGATAAGCCAAAATCTCCTTTCGCATATCATTACACACATGCACAGACACAAAGTTTTAACAATGCTAGAAAACCT
The DNA here is from genome assembly GCF_024323335.1 of Lathyrus oleraceus. Lineage (NCBI taxonomy): Eukaryota > Viridiplantae > Streptophyta > Magnoliopsida > Fabales > Fabaceae > Lathyrus > Lathyrus oleraceus. Next base: position 138,937,226 of record NC_066580.1, read on the forward strand.
AAAGTTTCCAGAAACTCTAGGAGAACTAATCATAAAGGACCCAAAAGATTCTGGGTACCAAAATATAAAATAGTATATGTTGTAGATACCCTGTGCAGCATAGTTAAAACACCAATCATGGTACTTGGACCATTCAAAGGATCTGAATAAACGCTTATGGGACTAGTATCTCTGATAGAGCCAACATCATGTGAAGAAGCACTTCAAGACAAAGAATGGATCCTGGCAATGAAAGAAGAGCTTGATCAATTTGCAAAGAACGATGTCTGGGATCTTGTACCAAAACCCAAGGGAACCCATGTAATTGAAACCAAATGGGTGTATAGAAACAAACTAAATGAAAAGGGTGAAGTGGTCAGAAACAAAGCACGACTGATAGCACAAGGTTATAGTCAACAAGAAGGTATTGACTACAACAAAACCTTTGCTTCAGTCGCCAGGTTAGAATCTATTCATTTACTTGTATCTTTTGTTGTAAATTATTCCATCAAACTATATCAAATGGATGTCAAGAGTGCATTTCTGAATGGATATATCTCTGAAGAAGTGTATGTTCATCAGCCTCCTAGTTTTGAAAACTCAAAATGTCCAGAACATGTTTTTAAACTGAAAAAATCTATGTATGGTCTAAAATAAGCTCCAAGAGCTTGGTATGAAAGACTAAGTGTTTTTCTTCTGGAAAATGATTTTATCAGAGGAAAAGTTGATTCTACACTCTTCTGTAAAAACATCATAAATGACCTCATGATCTGTCAAATATATGTTGATGACATAATTTTTTGTTCTGCTAATCCCTCTGGCTGTCAAGAATTTTCTGAGCAAATGCAGGCTGAATTTGAAATGAGTCTGATGCAAGAACAAAAGTTCTTTCTGGGAATACAAATCAATCAAACATCAGATGCAACTTATATTTATCAAAGAAAATACATAAAAGACATTCTGAAGAAGTTTGAAATGTCAGATAGCAAACCAGCAAATACTCATATGCACTCCACATGCATGCTGGAGAAAGAAGAGGTAAATCAAAAGGTTTGTCAGAAACTCTATCGTGGTATGATAGGTTCTCTTCTCTATCTGACTGTTTCTCATCCAGATATACTATTCAGCGTTTGTCTTTGTGCCAGAGTCCAGTCAGATCCAAGGGAATCTCACTTAACAGTTGTTAACAGAATCCTAAGGTATCTGAAAGGAACACCTAACCTTGGCCTGATGTATGAGAAAACATCAGAGTATAGGCTTTCTGGATATTATGATGCAGATTACATTGGAGACAGATTGGAACGAAAAAGAACATCTGGAAAATGTTAGTTTCTGGGAGGTAACCTCATTTCATGGGCTAGCAAAAGACAATCAACAATAGCACTCTCGATTGCTAAATCAGAATACATTTTAGCTTCACTATGCACTACTCATATGCTCTAGATGAAGAATCAACTAAAGGATATTCAGATATATGAGAGTAACATTCCTAATTTCTTTGGCAATACTGCTGCCATATGTTTAAGTAAGAATCCTATTCTGCACTCCAGAGCAAAGCACATAGAAATTAAACATGACTTTATCAGAGACTATGTTCAGAAAGGGGTAATAACTTTAAAATTCATTGATACAGACCACCAATGGGCTGATATCTTCACAAAACCCCTAGTTGAAGATAGATTCTCCCTCATTCTGAAACATTTAAACATGGCAGATTTCCCAGAATGATTCTAAAAACTTGTGCTCCTTCTCTGAAGTGTCAAAATAGGCTCTAACTTAAAGTCTATCTAGCATCTGGTTCTGATTCTGATACTTCTACCAGTTAGATGTAATCTGAATTAGAAATCCTTTAGATCAAAAACCTCTTGGCTTTCTTGAGGACAAATACATCAACACGTGGCCTCTCTTGCGTCTGATCTTGGATCTTCTAGACAACTGTCTAGCATAGAACTCAAGATCTAGACTATTGAGATCTCCTCGAGTAGTGTGCATATTTTTGGGATTATACATCCATCATTAGCTGCAATTAATTCCCCTCTTGCGTGTCAACTTAAAATCATGTGTTAAGTAATTTGTGATGTTTAGTATTCCTTATTAACGTTGTCGTTTTGCATGCTAACTAATGTGTATATATTTTCATCATAACTCTCACTCTCACACTTTTTCACTCACAAACTTACACAAAACCCTTGTACTCAATCTCTCTCAAAGCTCTTCAACGTTCTTCATCCCCATTCAACATTCATCTTCTTCAAATGGACTCCTAGAAACAACAAGTGTATAACTTCTCACAACAGGTGGAAGCTACTAAATAACCTTCTAATACTTCCCAACAAACCTCTACTGAAACTACTACAACATTTATCACTGCCTACACGAAACCTCATGTTCTTGATCATCCAGCTCACATTAACCTAGCAACACCTTTTGATAAACTGGAAGTTCTGTGTGAGTCTCTCGTGGATTTTGATAATATGACGCTCAATAGAGTCGACCTCACTGAAGAATTGAAGAAACAAGGTTGGAAGCTTACTTTCAGAGGTTTTAATTATAAATGAACCCATCTCACCTCCATCTTCAACTCCCTCATCTCCACCTTACTGTGACATATCCTCTGACTTTGACCAGCCAGAAACCATTGATCCTCCATCTCCAACACTAGCTCAACTCCAAGCCAACATACTATCTGAACAAAACCCATATGATCTAGAAACCTCAATACCCTCCCCATCTGAACATCCATCAGAACCACAATCTGAACCTCAAACAGTCTCACCATCTGAACTTCCCACTTAACCCACGTCTGAATCCCCCACGACACAAACCTCTGACCTTCCCGCTGAAACCAACCCCACCTCACCAGAAACCACCAATCTAGCTTTTGACCCTGAACCAACCTTTCCCATCCTGGAAGAGTCAGTTGCTTTATTTTTGGGTCTTCAGCTATGAAGCTCAGATCACTGTCTGAAAATTCCAAACTAAGTGATGATCCCTCTGAAGTAAGGAATCACTGGAATGGATTTATCATATTGATGACATCTGAGGTATTCAAGCTGAAAAGTCTCTTTGAACAAGTCATAAATAACTACATCAGAGACGCTGAAGAGAGGCTAGAGGCTAGTCTGGCCAGAGAAGCTAAAGAGAAAGCTCTCTAGGAAGCTGAAGAAAAGGCAAGACTAGAAGCTGAAGAGAAAGCAAGGAAAGAAGCAGAAGAAAAGGCCGTCGTTGAGGCTGTTGCTGCTGAAGCTGAAGCCAAAGCCAAGGCTGACGCTGAAGAAGCAACACACATTATTGCGGAAGAATATTCCAAGGCAAAGGAAGCGGCTCTGACTCAGGGTGAGACATCTAACTCTGATCTTGCTCCACTAGTGCTGAAGACTCTGGAGGAATTCCAGAAAGAACAACAGATCGTAAGAGATAGATTGGATCAACAGGACTCTATCAACTCAAGTATTCAGAGTCTCCTGACTCGGATGCCTCCTCCTTCAAACCCTTAGGCACCTTAGGATTTATGCTATGTTTTTCTCTTATGTTCTTCTAAGTGTTTTACTTTTGTACCTATTTTCTTATTCAATGAAGTCCTTATCTTGTTAATTGTGTCTTTTTGAGTCTGACAAAAAGGGGGAGAAATAATTTAACAGCCTTCTGATGAAATTAATATCTAAGCCTCATAATGCACCGCTTACATTTTAAAAATATTATGTTGTCAAAAGTTTTTTGCAAGAAGGATCTGACTAAACCATCTGAGAAATAAGCTAAGCAACATAAAAAGATCTGGTAAGAACGTCTAACCCCTCCAGTACCATATTTAGAGGGAGATTGCCTATCTCAAGGGGAGTCACAATACATCTGACTCTGTAACTAAGTTCCCCTTATGATTACAAAGTATCATTGTTTCATCAACAGTCTGTAGTTTTTGTCATCATCAGAAAGGGGGATATTGTTAGACCAAGATTTTGGTTCTATAATGTATCCTTAAGTTTTGATGATAACAAAGGATGAAACACTTTGGTACCATGATAAAATTCTCTAAGTGTGCAGGGCTCTAACGATTAATGCATATGAAGAAACAAACTCTAAGCGTTAAGCAAGTCCAGAACAGCTGAACGAAAAGATAAAAGCTTCACTCTGATGACTCAAGGCTCTAACCTTCTGGATCTGAAAGACCTCTCATCTGAAGACTCTGAGGACCACTACATATGAGGAACGTAAAATCAAAGATTAATAAAGAGCTTCTAATGAAAAACATCAGGCAACTATCTGAAGAATACAAGATATGAGTGAAGTATATAAACTCCGCGCGCTCTGACTCTCACTTATTAGATCAGATCTAGACTTAACAACGAAGTATTCCAAAATGGTATAAATCTATACATGGAGAAAATTAAGGCTCTCTTAAACTTCTATGGAAAGGACAACAAACTTAATGACAATTAAGTACCATAATTGGAAAAGATATCAGCATTAATGTATCATCCAACGGTATCATCTCCAAGCACTATATAAAGGTCTAACCTTCATCATACCAAGACACGAAATTATTCAACAAGAATTCTGCTCATCAAAATTCAAATACTCACAAATTCTTGTTTCATTTTTTCACACGAGTTTTTGCTCATCGGTGTGAGATTCAATTGTTCTTACTGTGTTCATTTTGCTTACCTAGAAGTATTAAACACCTTTTGTAATTCTATAATATTTGTTGTAATATTTCCTCAAGTGACTTGTGAAGTCTGTAGACTTGAGAGGGCTAAGAGATCCTTTTACTCTTAGATGTTGTTGTAATCTTTCAATATTAGTGGATTAAGTCCTTTTTGAAGGTGAAATCACCTTGGTATGGTGAACTGGAGTGGCTTTGAATTTCAAGCGAACCAGGATAACTTCTGTGTTGTTTGTCTTTAAAGTGTGTGTGTGTGTAGGAACTCCAGAAGTTTTTATTGTATGTGAAAATAATTCAAACCCCCCTTTCTTGTTTTTCTCTACCTTCACTTTTCTCTTTTGAAATCAGGATAGGCATGATGGAGGCAAGCATATCTGACAAGATTTTTCTTATATTTTAAATTGGAGAGAGCAATTGGCCTAAACACCTCCATGGCCTGGGCATATTTGGTCTTGGGGATCAGGATCACGGTGGTAGCATTAAAGTTGGGAAGGATCCATCCGGTGTTGAAAATTAGGTGACTGCATTATAGACATCAAGACCGGAAGCACTAGACTTGTTAAGGTTATGCACTGCATTAGAAATCTCCTCTTCTAAGGAAGTATGGCTATGATTCTATTCATGGTTGAGTCCGCCAAGGAAGGAATGATCTCTTCAACCATTAAGGTATCTCAACCATTCTTGTAAAACAAAAAAGACTAATGAAATAATTGACTGCCATAGTATCCATCTCATCATGATAAGTAATAATTGAGTCTTCGTATTTGAGGGTTGAGATTACACATTTTGACCTCTTGATTTATCCATCTTATGGAAAAAAAAAATTGGGTTCCTATCCCTAAGAATATGCCAATTCATATTAGCCTTCTCTGAGCAAAAAACCTCTTCCTTATTCTCAGCTTTCTCAAGCTCAAGTTGGGCTTCTTTCTCCCGAATCCTAAGAGATTAAAAAAGGCCATCACGACTAATTTGATCTTGTACAAGACCAAGATTTTCCAAACTAGTTTTCACCAAATCATGAATATTACCAAAACCATCTTTATTCCAAATATTAAGACTATCTTTGAGATTCTGAAGTTTTTTACTCCAGACATGCATTAGGCAACCCATTAAATTGTTGGCCTGATTTCTAGCTATGAAATCTCTGTAATTTTTATGAAAGGTCTACATTTCAAGGAATCTGAAATGTGAGGCTAACCTAATCTGAAAGAAAGAAGATTCGACAGAGATGGGATGGTGATCAGATCTCAATCCAGGCAAAGAAGTGGCTATCATAGTATGGAAACCATAAAACCAATCGTGATTGTAGAGGGCTCTGTCCAGCTTCCTTTAAAATGAAGCTCTATTAAAACTACCATTAAACTAAGTGAAATTATGACCTTTTATTGGAAATTTAACCAAGTTATTAATATTTGTCCATGCCTTAAAGTCTTCAATAGGGACTCTCCAAGGGCTAATACTTCCCTTATGGTCAAGAACACCAAAGATAGAGTTAAAATTGTTGGAACAAGATTTGTTTATACCTTAAAAGATTTTGATGATAACAAATTATTTAAATAACAATGGGGTTTGCTAATAGTTGTTCAAGTGTGCAGGCTATAAAGTCAAACTATATCAAGGTTTCAAGCCTATCAAAAGACTCAATTCCATAAATAAGTGACTCAGATTCTGATTGATTTGAATCTGTAGTAGTTCATCAGCATTTGAAGGTTCAGACTCTGGTCTCGACCCAACTTCTGATGACAACTCAAATTCTGAAAATTTGAAGGGCATCTGATCCATACATTGTACCAAAGTAGTATTTTATTATCAAAGCCCCATATTTCTAGACAAAGTCAACTAGGGTTTCATTTTGCAAGGATGAAGAAATAGATATGTGGAATCTTCAGTATGTCTACCTTTTGGTAGATATCTAGTTCTTTGAAAGGTGTTGAGAGCATTATTATTATTCAGTGGACAAAGCTTCAGACCAGATGCTAGTCTCCAATGTCTCTCTTGGCATACTTCTTCACTAAGTTTGATCGTTATGTTCAAATCCTCTAACAACTATTTTCCTGGTCCTATAAAAGTAAGTTCAAGGATATGAAGAAGTATGGATATGTTGGTCATGTTGATCAATATGGGTTCGTTGACTATTGTTGAAAACTCTACAAGTGCTAAAGATTCAAATATTGTGGAAGTATTTGAATAAGATGTCAACAGAACCACACAACACAAAAGATCTGATACCAGAAAGAACACTTTTGTATATATGTTAGCTTGTACAATAAGGTCTTAAGATTTCTTATCTTTGTTTATCTTAGAAATCTTAAATACATCAGAATCGGTGTTGTAACTATACGCCACTGATAAGAGTATCAAGTGCATTTGTATTTACTATCCTAAACTACTGTTTAGAATATGTAAAAGTCTCAGACTTAGTGTTTGAGCAAGAAAAGTATCTTGCTGAGTGCTTGAGCAAAGAAGTCTTGAACCAAGGCTTTAAGCAAGGAAGTCTCTTTCTGGTTAGATTAAGCAAACAAGTCTCTTGCACAAGTGCTTGAACATTGAAATCTCATGCTTGAGAGAAGAGCAAGAAGTCTCTTTCAGTGTTTGATTGAGCGAGAAGTCTATTTCCTTGGGATTAAGTAGGAAGTTCTGGATAGGTTGTTTAGGCAAGGAAGTCTCTTGCTTGAGGGCTTGAGCAGAAGTCTTTTTCTATTTAGATTGAGTAAAATGTAATTTGTTGATTATAGTGAAAATCTCTTGTGCTGTAAGGATAATGGACTACTCTCGGGTTGAGAGGAACCAAGATATATTGTGTGTCTCATTATTTACTTCTGCTTTTACATTCCGATGTGCAACAAACTCTAAAGTTAGACTCTGGTCTGATTCTGACTCTTACTTGGATCAGAATCTGAGCTTAACATATTAAGTTCTGAAACAGGTTTAAAGAAAAAGAAGTAAACTTCCATATATACAATTCAACCCCCCCTCCCCCTCTTGTGTATATTTTTCTCACCTTCAAAAATTACCTATTAGCCACTAAGGTAGAAAACTATTCGAAATAACATTAAAAAGGTCATACCAAAGAATACTTATGTTTATATAGCAAGTAGAGACACATACCGCAACTTATTCTACCAAGATGTTGTCTATATTGAGGGTGAAAGCAACAAATCGGTCAGTGATGATTTAGACTTTAGGGTCTAAAGATTTTTTACATATGCACCGGAGATTTGGAGCAAGTTATTGCCTATTATTGACAGCAAAAAGCTTGAGGTCAGGTTTATCCCAAAAAATAAGAGGGGACCTCAGATGATTCATCCATGGCTCTGTTATTAGGCAAATATCATATTTATGAGTTTTTAGAATGTTCTTGAGAGCCAATTTTGAAGGGGAATTGGAAAGTCCCATGATATTCCAGAATAAGCACTTCATGAGGATGGCTTATTAGGACCAGTTTTCGATATGGTAATGTAAGTTTCCTTGGATTGTATTTTTTTTCCTTCTTTTCTTTTTCTAAAATTTTGAGACAACCAATTGAAAATTAGCTATGTCATTTTTTGAGAATCCATCCTCAGATGTACCTTCTTTCTCAATATGATCAGTCATGTTTACCCAAGAAGCCTTGAGAAAGGCAAAATTCTTATCTTGAACATCTTTAATTGTGTCTTCAATGACAATGAGTTGTGTGGCATCCACAAACTCCGAGTCTTCAGAACTTATGCTTTCTACATTATTCATCATTCACCTAACTTGCTATTATATTTTCCTCTAATTGTAACTAGAGGACTTTAAAGGGGTGTCCTTTCTTGACATTACCACCTCAGGAAATATGGTAACTAGGCCAGATCGATTAACCTTATCAACATTTTCTTTGACCACTCCATTTTTTCTCCTACCATGGTCTGCTTTTGTTTTCCTCTATCATGATTCTTTATTTTAATTGACCGATCTTTCTGCTTATGAGCTACTTTTGTTCTATGAACTCAATATTTTTTCCAATATTTATGTCCTCCCTAACAAATTTCCTTATACAATTTATGTTAGAATGTCCTAAAGCTTTATAGAAATGGCATAGCTCAAGAATTTTCTCATATTCTATTTTCATAAAGAATGCATAATCTATTCTTTCCACAAGAATTTTGTCTCTCAGTTCCTTCAGTAAGTCAATGTCTATCAAGACCCTAACGTAGTGTCCAAAAGACCTCTCAAGAGGTGGTATATTGGAGGTTGAATCAATACATATAGGTGTTCTTAGACTACTTGCAATAACAAACAATTTTGGGTCGACAGTACTCTTGTGAAAGCTCGTGTGACCTTACCTACACTGAAATGTGATTTACGTTGTTGGGAATGAAATCCCTAATCCAAGGGAACAATTTCAAAACTCCAGGGTTCAAACTTTATGCGGGAATGGATCTTACTCGTCTAACATCTTCTAAATTGGATAAGGTAAATTCAAAGAAACCATTACATAGGGAGGTGATTCTCTATAAGGTATCTAACTTTAATCGATGTTGTACAACAGTAAGAGGAGAAGAACCTTTCGGACACAAAATCCTTTAATTATGCTTGCCAGAGTCAAGTCCAATAAGGTATTCTTCTTCTAGATTTGAAATGGAGAGTCGGTCTCCTTTGACACATGGAAGTGACAACTGCCTTGTTGGGATGTTGCAAACATTATCTAGAGCTTCAACAAAAGATTTGTTTGGTTTGCTCAAAGGACGTTTAGAAATTGCAGTGTGATGAAAAGAAGTTTCTGAAAAAAGAACGTGGATTGGATTATATCTATGAATTGTGATTGAGAAATTAGGTGAACAGTGTTTTCACTTTCATTCTCCCCAAACGATGAGTAATATATGTCATTCAAAATATTCAAAACATCAATTAATTAATTGTTAGAGTAGTTTAACACTTTCTGCTAAGCTCAATCTTTTTTTTATTGCAAGCCCTAATCTTTAAAGTTTGGAATATTGTGTACATTTAAAAAAAAATCCAATTATTATACTATTGTACTATAAACTTCAAAATTCAAATCTTTTGATTTGTTGTGTATGAACATCCAAATAAATCCAAGACAGATGTGATGGAAAAATTGGATACTCATTTGTCACATGTGATGGAAAAATCCAAGAAATTATGAATGTTGTGTATTAACATTCATAAGTGATTGATGTTAACAAGACAACAAACTTATTTTGAAATATCTCTAGACATAATATCAAATTTGTTATTGGGTATATAGTACTCCTTTGTCATTTTTTCATTTTTTTACATTAGCAATTGATCATTGAATTTTTCTGCATCATATAAAACGAAGTTTCATTGTGGAAAAACTGATATAATTCTCATCAATAATTATGAAAGCCAGAGATTTATAAGGTTATCCATTCTCTCAATCAAGTCTCAACGACCAAATTATTGTGTTATATCTTTGAAATTTAAGTCTATGCCGTACATGAATTATTGCTCGTACATTGCACGTTAAAAGTATGAGATGTGGAATTTTATGTTTTTATTTGGAATATAAGACTTTGAATCAAGTTAATCAAAACAAAATCAAGTTGGTTCGAGACATGACGCAGCACTCTTATTCTGGATCAAGACTTATAAGGTCACAAGTTCAAATAATTTAAATTTAGACACTCTCGCATAAAGTATAAAAAAAATAATAGAAAATATTACTATCAATAATAAGAACAATAAACTAATTAATTTCTCTTCTATATTTTATCATATATGAATGTGTTGAAATCCAAAATATTTGTGATTGTGGTCATAGAAACATTACTTGTTAGTATGTAAATATAATCATTCATCAATCTACAAATAAATTTTATAAAATAATTTAAATCAATATGAATTTTAGTATAATACCAGAACATATTTAAAATTAATTGAACCATCTAAAATGAATAATATAGAATATATTTATAAGTTGTAAGAAAGTGTAGTTCTCTCTTTTAAAACATGTGAGACTTTAAGAAGCGGGCATTGAACATACTCCCTCCCTTCCTTTTTTTATATTATAAGTAAATTTTGATTTTTAAATTTGTTAAATAAATGATGTATTTAGATTATTTATTATATATTAATTATTTAATAAATTAAAAAGTAAAATTTACTTTAATAAATAATGAAAGGAGTACATTTAATTAGAATTAGAATTAAAAATAATTATTTTGATAATAATTCTGAGTTGTAGTATTATAAATATTTAAATATTTTTTATTTTTTATTTTTTTATTTTATTTTGTTCAAGTATATGGGGAAGCACAATCTTATATGTTTGAATTAGTGACATATGAAGGAATAAAAGTAAAATAAATAATATAATATTTTATTTCTAAAACTTGATTAGTCTATTTCTTTTTAAAATATTAATTATGAAAAAATTAAAAATAACAAAAAATATTTCAATTTTTATAATTAAGAAATATATGTTATCCAGTAACTTAAATATTCATTTTTTAAAAATTTAACATTATTAAAATTGCATTATTTTTAAAGAAAATTTATCTTAATAATAATTTTATGAAAAATGACTTTAAGTTTAAGTAGTTTTTTAAAATATTGATATTTTATTATACAGTATACCACAACCAATATGCACTTTTTGTACAAATCATAAGAGGTTATATATATTTTTTTTAAATATAACCTAAATTTATTGAGTTTTATTAAAAATGTTTGAGCAAGTTATTTGTTAAAAGTAGTTCATGCCGTATTAGTTTTTAATCATATATCAAATTATTTCATATAATTTTTTTTTAGAGGTTCATTTCATCAACCAAAAGAATATTTTGAGTGCCATTGTCATAAATAAAATGTAAGCATCCCAGAATAGGTAATAATAGGAGTTTAATCTATTTTGTTAGACCGAAAGTCTCAAACCAATTGAATTTTTTATTGAGCTCGTTTGTTTCAGTTTTTTTTTATTGTTTTTAAAAGTAAATTTTAAAAAGTATTTAAAGTATTTAAAGTTTTTTAAAATTATTTTTATAAGTTAAAAGATTAATTTTATATCATATAATATAAATATATATTATTGAAGATTAAAATATAGTTAAAATTATAATTTTTTTATTTTAAAATTAAAATTTCTTCCAATTTTATTTTGCTTGACCAACATTAAAAGGTCAATAGAGACAACTGAAACCACTTTTCAAATATCTGATATTGCAAAGTAGTTTCAAAAAATTATTGTCCTTGAATCATGTGTCACGTCTTCCTTGTGGATTAAAAGTTTGAGCTCTCTAGTGTGTCAGATATTTCTCCTTTAATATGAATCCTTAATTCTGGAGGACTACAACATGTGTCATATGATGATAAATCATTTGTGTCTTTGAATCTTACCTTATCTATGTCAGCTATGAGTGTTGATGGCACTCATTTGCCATTAGCAAGCATTGATCATGTCTCGACAACTAAGATGTCATTTTATTTATTTATTATGTTTTTAACCTTATTTTGAGTCTTACTTCTATTAACCAATCATGTAATTTTTGTTATTCCTTTACATTTTGTTATACTTCCTGTTGTGTGCAGGATCTACATTCTGGAGGCCTGATTAGATAACTCATAGACAATAGGGACTTTATGTATTGGATGAGTTGAGAATCTCAGATACTACACCATCAACTTCTACTTCCAATACATGTTTATTAGCTTATTTTCATTTAAATTCTTTGTCTTTCAATTTTTATTTATAGAATTCTTGTCTAGGACACGTATTTGCTTCTAGGTTAAAGTATTTGACTTCTACTAGAGCTTTAGGAAAGTTACAAACCAGTGATATATGACATTGTTGTAGTTGGAAACTTGTTAAATTCTCAAGTTTATCTTTTAATAAAAGTGTTTCTATTTCATATTCACATAGCGACTTAGTTCACTTCGATGTATGAGGTTCAACGCTGATTCCTATCAAATTTGGATCTAGATATTATGTTTCTTTAATTGATGACTATACTCATTATTGTTGGGTTTACCTTGTGAAAAATATTTCTGAATTTTTTGACACTTGTCATATGTTTCATTCGATAGTTAAGAATAAACATAATGTTGTCATAAAGTGTTTATGTTGTGATTTTTGTGGTGAATATACCTTTAATAAATTATGTGAATCACTTGCATATGATGGTATTACTCGCCAGACATATTATAGTGATACTCCTCAACATAATAGAGTTGTTGAAAGAAAACATTGTCATATTGTTGAGATTACTTGCTTTCTTTTGTTGTTTTCTTTGGTTCCTAGTGAGTTTTATGGAAGAAGCAAGTCTTACTATTGTTCATGCTCTTAATAGAATCTCATCATCTATCACATCAGGCTTATCTCCTTTCAATAAATTGTTTGATTATATACCTGATTCTTCTTCTTTGAAAGTCTTTGATTCTACTTACTTTGTTCTTAATCCACGAGTAAAATGTATTAAGTTGTCTTCTCGTACTGCCATATGTGTTTTTCTTGGTTATAAGGATGGTTAAAAGGGTTATCATTGTTATGATTCTCAAAGAAAGAAAACTAGATGTTTCTTATCATTTTGTATTTCTTAAACACATTCCTTTTTTACTCTCTTTCCTCTAATTATCATATTACTCGTAGTTTGGAACTTACCCATGTTGATCATTTCGGTCTTAGTTAGGGGTGTTCAAAACCAAATCAACCCAATAGAAAACCACAAATCAAACCGAAATCGGATTTGGTTCGGATCTGTTTGAGCCATTTTTTAACAAAATCGCGCGGTTCAGTTTGGTTTGCAGTTGGTATTTTGCTAACCGAACTAAACCAAACTAAACTGCAATATATTACAACCCAAACTTCACTTATCCCACATCAAATCCAAAACTCAAACCTATTATGCCTTAACCTTACAATTACGAACAATTGTCTCTTACTCACACTTAGATTTTAGTTTCAACCTTCTCAAATTTCTCCTAGTAATATCGCACATTCTTATTATTTTCTTTACCATGTACATCTCGCCTTTTCTACTCCAATCTCTTCTCTCTTATATTCTTTCTTTTTCATCTTCTCATTTTTATATAATTGTTTTCTCTTCCAATTACGTTTTTATCTCACTTTTCTTCTCTAATATCACATATCTTATGTTCTTTCTTTTTCTTCTTCTCTAATCTCTCATTTCATCTATTTTTTTATGTTTTATTATAATTTCTTTAATATTATTTTATGCTACCACTTTATGTTTTTTTATTCCACTTTTGTCTACTCTGGTTTTTGTATATTGAATGAGAAGATTTTGTCTAAATATGATAAGTTTGTATGTTATTTGGTAATATATAAATTGTTGAGATATTAGATATAATTCAAGTTGAGTTGTATGGCACAAGCCCAAAGCTAATTAAGGTTTATGGTTTGTTACTTAGTTTATTATTTTACTTAGTAGTCAAGTCACTTAGGTGTATATAAATAGACACTTTGTAATTCAATTTTATTATTCTATTCAACAATACAATCCTTATTTTCTTATTCTCTCTTTCTCTCCTCACTAAAAGTTCCTAAGCACTAATAAATTGGTATCAGAGCTCCGGTTAGATTATTGATCATGTTTTCAAGAATCACACGTCAGAGGCCGTGTTTCCGGGATCGTGGGTTGTTGTTGATCAATCGCTGCAACGATGAATGGTAACAAAAAATTATTTCGACGAAACCCTAAAATCAAATAAAACTATGTTTACTTGTTATTCAGATGTTGATCGGTGTGGAGATAAGAAAGATCTAAGAAGCACTGCTAGATATTTCTTTTAAGTATTTGGTGCCCCAATCTCATGATGCTCAAGAAAGCAATATGTGGTGGCATTATCATCGTGTGAGGCTGAATATATAGCAGGATCCTATGTTGTGTGTCAAGCAATTTAAATCAGATATTGTAACACCTCAAAATTTGCCCTCCTCTCTTGGGACTAGCTTAGCATATTGCATTTCATTTTGTAGGACATTAGTCATTTCATATTGCATATCATGTGGAAACAATAAGCATGTCATCCTCCTAGGTCTTTATCAGAAGATAGAGAGGTTAAAAGATTCAAGCCTGAGGGTCTCATGAATTGATCACTAATCATCTGAGGTTGTGCTTCAATTAGGGTTCTTGGTTCCTCAAGGAGGTTGAGTATTATCTTGGTTGAAATGGTACACCATCATCATCATGGTTCATTATTCCTGATCAGATTCCTTGGGATTAGGGTTTTGACCTCTGGTCAACCCTAATCAGTTGCATTCTATCAGTCAGGGTTTTTCAAGGAGATGAGGTCTTTATTGATATGGAGATCATCATGTGATTTTATTGAGCTTGTATAAGCTAGGGTTTCATTTTGGAGTTATTTCATCAAGTGGTTGAGGCTCAAAATCATTTGTGCATGTTCAAGTCATCTGTCAACCATAAAAGTCAACTGTTGGATTTGGAGGTGGGAAGTGATTAGAAATACTTCATTCATGTTCAAACAAGTCTCATTTGACATTTCAAACATCAACATTGAAGAATTTAAAGTCAGGTCAAAACTTTCCAAAAATAGAAAGTGACCTATAATTTGAATTTGCCAAAAATGGAAAGGTTTTCAACTCAAGATTACATCATCAAGAAAGCTTCAAATGAAATTCTGTTGAACATGAAAGTTGTAGATCTTTCTCTCCCATTTCCAAAAAGTCCAAGATCATCAATTTCTCATGTGTGGTTAAGGAGATATGATCAAATCTTGACAAAGTGTACATTGAACTTCAAATGGGCATAACTTCTCAACCAAAACTCCAAATTGGATGGCTCTTTTTGCATTGCTCTTATTTTGATCTCTAGTTTCCAAATCTTGCATTACATGACATGCATTATCATCACATGAATATTTGGAAATTCACTTGATTTTTGGAGGGAAAATATGGAATTTAAAATTTGTGCATTATTTGAACATTGTGCCATTGCCATTGGCTCCAAAATGAAATTTGAAGTGAATTTGAGGACAAAACCGTGCACTGTTCACCATGCATTTTCATGCATAGGGTGAAAATCCCAATTTGCATTTACACCTCATATTTGTTAATTCCATTTGCATTGGCTTAAACTTGATTAAGGCATGATTAGCAGAGCATATATAAGCCTAATCTCTAACTGTTTTTCAGTTAGCTTCTCATAATTTCAGATCTAGATCTCAATTCATCAAATTTTTTCTCTCAATTTTTCTTGCAATTTCTTCAAACAAATCACAATCCATTACTTGATTCATCATCTGGAAGCATCTTTGAGCAAGTTTGAAGGAAGAGCCAAGAGAATCCGTGCTTGTTTGTCCATAATTGAAGCTTGGAAGCATTAATGGTGAATCAAGATTCTATGGAAATCGTGAGCAATTGAACCTCAGTCTCTCTTCCAATCAACTTCACAAGCTTCATAGAGGAACATTGGAGCATTGCAAGGCCTGAATTCATCCAATTCCAAATCTGCACTTCAAGAGGTCACATAATCGATCTCTTTATTTCTTAAAATTATTATGCTATTGTTGTAGATCTTGTGATGCTGGTTACTCTGAGCTTTAAACCATTGAATTCCATGCAAAATTGAATGAGTTATGGCTGTTTGAAGTTTTGATGATGAAAATTATTTTCTTCGATTCATGCATATCTTGATGTTTCTTGTTGAAATGTTTATGGATTCTTGATGTATGATGAAGGATCTACACATTGATGTGCTTGATTTCCATTTCTGGTAAATTTGTTCTTGATGCATGAAGATGGTTACTGTTCATATGCGTGTGATGAAGAAGATGATGATGTTCATGTTTTTGGCCACGCTTTGATCATTTGCTGTAACGAAAATCCGTTGCCTATGTGTTTCCTAGGGTTGCATTGCTATTGGCTCATGTACATGGCCATGCAGCGTTTCTATTGGCTGTCCTTGGTTGACCGCGTTTGACTTGCCAGCAATTAAATGAAACGGCAGCGTTTCATCATGCTGAGCGCGCCACTATTTGAAATGTTCCTCACTTCGATTCCCCATTGCGCCAGAATTTCAAATGTCTCATTCATATTTTCCTTTTCCCTCCATTATTCATATACATGCTTCATATCATGATTTTTATTTTTTTTCTCATCTTCAAAAATTCATATAAAATAGAAAACTGATCCAAATTCATCCCAATTTTTTGCATTATGTTCCTTTTTCTGTCTATTATTTTTTGATCATTTATTTCAAAATTGTGCTCGGCTGGATTATTTTTGGAGCTAGGATGTTTGAACATGTATCCATTTTGTACCTTGCCTTGCTATATCATTTGTGAAATGCTGGTCTTTGATCCAATGAATATGAATTTTTGCATGCTATAACTAGACTCATTGATTGACATTTTGGTGTTGATTTGGTATTTTTATCATGTGTCATTTCTGTTTTATGATCATGTTAAGTTGGTGTGACAATTTGTGTCACACCTTTGCTTGTTCAACTTGATTGATGAGTTTGCCATGCCAAATGATATCCAATTGCCTTGAGTTTTTGTATGATGCATGCCATAGATGTTGTGAATGAGCATGATGTTTGTTGGAATTTTTGGGATCATTTCTGATTTAATTGAGATTTTTCATTCTGGTTGGTCACATTTGAGCTTCCAAATTGCCTTGAACTTCATTTGATCACAAAATGCTTATGACTTATCCAATGCTTCTGAATTTTTGCACACTATTTCTAGACATGTTGAATGTTGTTTTGACTTTGGTTTGAGGTTTTTACCATGATCCATCCCTGTTTTATGCCTATGCTAACTTGGTGTGACAATTTGTGTCACACATGTGCTTGTTGTGCTTGTCTTGACTTATGCTATGTGATTGCCATGCCTAATGATGTCCAATGCCTCTAATTTTTTGTGTGATGATCATGTTGTATGTCCTATTTACTCATGAATTTTGCCAAGATTATTTGAATCATTTTTGATTTAATGTGCTTTTGTTTCTTCTGATGTCACAATGTGGTCACAATCTGCATACTTTGCCATGTTTGGTTCATTAAATGCTTTTGGCTAATGATATTGATATGGGACCTTTTGGAATGTGTTCTTGATTGTTTGAAGTTGATTCATGTTAATTTTCAGCTTCTGTTTTGGATTTTTTCTCTATCTTTGACCCTAGGCTTTGACCTAGTGGTTAGTTGCTTATGTTTGAGCTTTGATTTCAGGTTGAGCATTCAAGTTCCATAGTCAATGATGCTCTATCACTTGAGCATTTGATGTTTAATTTTGATTACTAACCTTGTGTGTTTTGTTGGGTTGTTAACTCATTTGAGTTTGACTTGTGGCTTATGCCTTTGCTCATTGGATTTGACTGTTTGATATTAGTTGTTGTCTGTTTGTCTGTGCAGTTGAACTGATTTGTTTAGATTGTTTTCAGGTACATAAGTTGCTTAAGTTCAATTTGAACTTGCTTTGCTTGGTTGCTTAACCACTGAGGTATAATTCCTTTGACTTCATGTAGTCTGGAAGACCTGTCCTGTTATGTGGGCAGGCACCTGTCTGAAGCCCTCCTTAAGAGGCAATGCTTGTGAATGTTTACTTTTGTGCCAAGCAGGTAAAGACCTCTTAAGAGGCAATTGGCAGATAAAAGAGATGTGTAATCCATCTCCTGCTACTCAGTGTGTCATTCACTTTGCTCACACACCTTGTGTTGATGCATTGTGGATAAAAACCAAAAATCTTGTAGTGTCAGTCATATGTGGAGAAGAGTTCCTACATTCTGAACTCCCACACTTTCTATTGATTAAAGCTCTCCCAGGCCAGGGATAAGAGCTGTGAGGTCTTACCCTCACTTCCCATTTCATCTGCTTCACCCTAACTCTCAATGTTAGGGTTAAGAGCTAACTACACCCGATTCCAGTTGGCTTGTGTTTCACAGCCTAACCTTGTATGAGCCCAATTGATTGCATATAGTGTGTGTGTGATTGTTTATTGTGCTTGTGTTGTTTGACTGTGCTGTTTAGGATAGCTTGCTCCCTATGCAAGTTAGATAGAAACCTCAACCTAGGACCATTGTGGATTGCATGATAACTATTAGGCTCGAGTCAGGCTCCCTTCTAGTTTGTCATTTCCCAGTCTCTGGTTAGGTTAGAAGTTCTTTCCCTGTTAAGGGGAACTACGTCGCCCTGATCCTCATACCAGATGAGGTACGTAGGCAGGAGATCGTACAAGGTCTCTCCGGGCACCCTTTTTTTTTGTGTGTGTGTTTGCTTGACAGCTAGCAGGCTCGAGTACCAGACTCCCTGTTAGCTTGTTTGTTCAACTTGTTCGTTGCTTTTTGACGACTCAGCGTCCGGTTAACCCCTTTTGTGTGTGTTTGGAGCCCGACATAAGTCCAGCGATTGGCAGTTGGTTTCCTGTGTGTGTTTGTTGGTTCGGAGCCTGATGTAAGTCCAGCGATTGGCATTCGGTTTCCATGTTTGCCTGTTTGTGTGGAGACTGACGTAAGTCCAGTGATTGGCAGTCGGTTTCCTGTGTTGGTTTTGTTTCGGCGTGCGTGAGCCGAACTACGGTAGCTCTGATTCTCATTCCAGATGAGATACGTAGGCATAGGATGCGATATCCTAGCGAGCCCGTTCCCCTCTTATTCCATCTGTGTTTCCTTCCAGTGTGTGTGCGGCTTGTGAGCAGTGTTTAGCAACCTTTCTTCTTTTCTTTTGAGCGTGGATCCCGTCGAGTACGACGGATGCGTAGGGGTGCTAATACCTTCCCTTCGCATAACCGACTCCCGATCCCATCTCTCTTTGGTCGCGAGACCATGTCTTTTCCAGGTTTACTTCGAGCGTTTCCTTTCCCTCTTTTGGGATAAATAACGCACGGTGGCGGCTCTATTTGTTTTGTTTTTTCCCGCCGGTTGTTTTTCACGGATGCGACAGCTGGCGACTCTGCTGGGGAATAAGAAGTTGACCTCCCGCTGGTCCGTCTTCCCTAAGCGAGTCACTCCTAGCGCTCTCTAGGATAGTTTGGGTTGCTTGTGCTGTTCTATTTATTGCATTTATGATTATTATGTTGTGTATATATTTGCATAAATGTTTGCATGCATCATACTATCATTGTGCTGTCTTTTGTACAGGTGGTTCCTCTGATTTGGGGGGGGGGGGGGTGTTCTGAGTGGGGCTAAAACCCAGGCCCGAGTATACACCTAGGATTAGTATGGTCTCATGTTGCCTCTCATGTTAGGTCAACATGTTTTGGGCGACGTGACATACCACAAGCCGAACGAGGTTTATTTGAGGGAGCTCTTCCTTGGTGGAGTATCCACTTTGGTTGAGTCACTTCTTTTGAGCTATTGACTTCGGTGACCGATCTTTCCCGGATCTTTGGTTTAGACGATTTTAAGAGAGCTGCAACGGCACACCCGAAAGGGCAAACCCGTTGAGTATCTTTGCCCGATTGTCGAGACCATTATCCGCCTTATGATGACCTGATTAGAATTCACCTGTGAGGGAAGGGTTGATTCTTACAGATGCATGTTCTGATGGTGACTTTGATGGTGAACTAATGGTTCAGTTATTGATCAGAGTTATATTTATAAGTCGGATTTATGGATTTATTTATGAGACGCCGGAGTTCTGTCCGTGATATTTATCGGTGGGGATACGTTTATTTCAGGATTCCCTGGGCTGGTTCAGAGGGTCTTGTGGTTATCTGTTCAGAGGATCTCCAGTGATGATGGTGATATATCCTTCAGTTCCGTTTATTTCGGAACCCTGAGTGGGATTTGTGGTTACATATTCCTTCAGATGGTTGTGATCAGTTCAGAGGCCGTAACTCAGTGCAGTGGATGTTCAGATGACTTGGAGGATGGCACAGTGCATTGCATTCATACATCAGCATCATTCACATTTTGCATTTATCTGCATCTAACACATGTTTATCCATATGCAGGGGACATTCTTGATTGAAATCCTGGTTGAGAGACTTCTTTGTTCCAGACATGAGGGCCGGCTTGAAGGACGATGTTGTCTACAGTTTCTTCAATCCAGAGATTGGTGTGTTGAGAGATATGATAGCATTGATTACACCTGACCATGTGGGGATGTTCCGTGAGGCTTATGGGGGTATTCTGAAGATGGTTTTCAGGCTCACAGACAGTGATAGGAGCGTCATTCATACTCTTCTCCAGTTCTATGACCCGGGCTTGAGATGCTTCGTGTTCCCGGATTACCTGTTGGGACCTTTGATGGAGGACTATGCCAGCATCCTGGGTATCCAGATCAGAGATCAGATTCCTTTCTATGCCACTAAGGGGGAGCCTGATGTTGTGGAGATCTCTTGTGCTCTTTATTTGAGCCCAGAGATGATTAAGGGGGGTTTGAAGGATAAAGGAAAGTTGCCTGGTTTTCATCTGAGTTTCTTGGAGGATAAAGCCAAGGAGCATGCTGTTGTGGGTAATTGGAGGGCCGTATGTGCTTTGATTGCTATGAGCGTCTATGGAATCATCATGTTTCCTAATCAGAAGAACTTTGTGGACATTAATGTCGTCCGGTTGTTTATGCAGAGGAATCCTATTCCTACTCTGGTTGAGGATGTCTATTACTCGGTCCATAATCGGAACGAGAAGCGGCGTGGTGGATTGATCCGATGTTGTGCTCAACTGTTGTACAAATGGTTCATGGGGTATTTGCCTTCCAGGGGTGCCTTTGTCTTTCTTGATCCTATTGTGAAGTGGTCATTCAGGTTGATGGGTTTGCGGGCCAAGGACATAGCTTGGACTCACAATGGTATGGCTGGACGAGATTTCATTTACAGTTGTGGGAGTCTTCCCAATGTGCCTCTTATAGGAGTTCAAGGTTGCATTAATTACAACCCGGTGCTTCTTAGGAGACAGATGGGGTTTGCTGTGGAGGGTCCTCCACTCGGGCGAGAGATTCAGGAGTCTTTCTACTTCCCAATTGAGGGTAATCAAACACGGTTGATGCAAGTGTCCGGAGCATGGCGCAACATTCAGAGGAAGGGCAAGGTTCCTTTCGGTAAGGTTAATAGCAGGTCTCTTCCTCCATTTGATGATTGGCTTAGGAAGAGGATTGAGCTCACACATCTACCATTTCCTGGAGGTGATCCTTGGTGTCCATTGATTGAGGGGCCACGTTCTTCTGTCAGCATGGAAGAGTTCCTTGAGATGAAGAAAGCCAGAGATTAACTGCTAGCAGAGAAGACTGAGTTGGAGATGAGTGTTGCTAGGATTCAGATGGCTAATCAGGAAATCAAAGGGAGAATAGAAGACCAGGATAAGAGGCATGCTCTCGTGGTGAAGCGATTTGAGATAGACACCGCTTATTATGGCAAGGTTAGCCAAGCTTTAGAGTCATCCACAAAGGAGCACGACATCACCAAGGAGAGGTTGGCTAGAGCTTCGAAGGTCATCGAAGATGAGAAGAGGAGGCAAATCCTTGTGAGGGATCAGAGGGACGACAGAGTCAGAGTCCTTATCGCCGAGTGGGAGGCAAAGCTGAAGATTAAGGAAGCGGAGAACACGAAGATTATTGCTGAGAGAGATCACTACCTTGCTGAGAGGGATCATTATTTCCGACAGATGAAGATTCACCAGAAGGAGATAGGAAGATTGCAGCAGGAGAACACTGAGCTTAGGTTTGCTGTGAAGTTTACCAAGATGGTAGATGATGCGGAGCCTTCTGTGGGGCCTTCTTCAGTGTAGCCTTTTGTTATCATTTGTGTTGGATTACTGTCAGGCCTGTTGACGGAATTCACTTGTTTGTATTTTCTTTCTGTTTCTGGAGGATTGTATTTGACTTGTATCAGACTTGATGTATGACTCTTGCACGTATGGTGCACTTTTGGTATACAACGGTTATTTTCATTCAGTGATTGATCTTCAAGCTTTATTTGCTTTCCTGTATGTACTCACACAACACACACATGGTTAGGTGGTATCTTTGCTAAATCATATATCTCTGATCTGTATGATGAAATCATTCGATGAATGTCAGAATATTGCTGTCGGATTATTATCTGTCTCGATGAAGCCAGGATCGAAAGACAGAGTGTTCCTAATATGGATAGACATTGCATTCATGCATGAATCATGATAACTTGTCTTCTGTTTTGCAGGTGTCAGTTCCTAACATGTTTGATTGACACAGGAATGATGAATCTCCCTAACGCCGACCTTCTCGAATTGAAAGAGATGATGAGGGAGTTGTTCAATGTTGTGCAAAGGCTCGCTTTGGGGCAGAAAGCAATCGCCGAGAAGGTGGAAAGGATTGAAAAGTGGCTGAGAATGGGGGAAATCCAGGGAGATGCTCTGTCGTCTGGAGTAAAGAAGCCCTCTGGCAATAGTCAGCACAAGAAGGAGGTTGAATCAAGGGATGTGCATGCCAAAAGGGGTAAAGATCGTTACCACCCGTATGCTGCTACGGTGACTACTCCTGCTGGTAATCAATCTGTACTACAGCAACAGCAGTCACCTCAACAGAGAACACAGAAAGCTGGGTGCCAAGTGAGAAGAAGGACGACAGATCGTCGTTTTAATAAGCCGCCCGTGACTTATGCCTCTCTGTTTAAAAGGTTGAAGGATCTTGGGTTGGTGCAGCCAAGGACATTGGTTCCAATGAGACCGGATCAGAGGCTTGCGAGTTACGATGAGAATGTCAGGTGCGAGTTCCATGTTGGTGCACCCGGACATCACATTGAGGGGTGTAAAGCTTTTAAGCATGTCGTTCAAGATTTGGTGGATTCTAAAGCCATCAATTTTGCACCGATGCCAGATGTTAACGCTAACCTCGTGCCGGTGCATGGCCCTATGGGGGTGAATGTGATGTCAGAGGATAAGAGAAAATTAGAGGTGATGGATGTGAACCAGTTGAGGACTCCAATGTCTGTGGTCAAGAGACATCTGATAAAGAGTGGAGTTTTCCCTGGTTGTGATAATCGTTGTGCTGCCTGCGCCGTCACTGCAAATGGGTGTGTAATGCTGAGGGAGACGATTCAAAGAATGATGGATGAGAGACGTCTCCGATTTGAGAAAGTTGATTGGGGGGAGGAGGACATCTTTGCCAGCCACTTGTCATCGTTCAAGCAGGCAGAAATGGACAGTGAAATATTTGAAACACCATGTCAGGCAGTGGAGACCGTCAAGGTAGAAAATGTCGTTTGTGTTGAGAAAGAGAAAAAACTGTCCATCTCTTCTTACAAACAGGCCATGGAAGTGGTGAAGAACATAGAGGCCCAAGGCTGGGGAAGAATAGTAGACATTGTGGTAAAAGTTGATAGATTCGGGGTTGGCTATCAGGAAGGCCAAGACTCGTCTGGGCAACGTAGAGGTCGTCGTCCACCATTCACGTTCATCAATGCTGGAATGCTAGATCCGGGTCACGCCGGTGCGGTTGGTGAAGATATCGACAGTGACTGCGAGCTCGATAGTTGGATAAAATCGTGCATACTAGGAAACTGAAGAGCCTCAAAGATCATCACTATCACTCTACTTGAAGCGTAATATTTCTTGTTTTTCAATTCTGTTTGCATGGAAGCCATACGTTTTGCCCGAAACGTAATGGTTCATTGTAAGGGTCATCTCATGTGTTTCATTGTGCAACATTTTGCATCATTAATAAATGGATGTTTTTGTAATTAAAAGCGGTGTTCCCTGTTTTTCCTTTATTTTTACAGTTTAAAAATAAATAAAAATGGCAATGTTTATTTTCATTTTTTTTCTTTTTGATTTGTCTTGTTCCGACCTCAAAAGTGACTATCCTCCTGATCTCATTGATAACAATTCGGTTACACCTTTGTATGACTTCGATAATCCGCTCCATCATGCCGAAGAATAAGGCGAAGAAGATTGTGATCTGCTGGATTTAGCCAGGCTGTTGAAACAGGAGGAGAAGGTGATTCAACCGCACGAGGAGAGATTCAATCCAGGCACCGCCGAGGTCAGAAAGGAAGTGAAAGTTGGGGCCGCTTCAGAGGCGAGTCGAGAGCAGAATGGTAGCCTTGTTGAAAGAGCATGTGGATACCTTCGCCTGGTTGTATCAGGATATGCCAGGGTCGGATACCGATGTCGTTGTGCACAAGCTACCATGGAGAGAAGACTGTCCTCTAGTGAAGCAGAACGCCAGTGCCACGTATCAGAGTGACTTTGTTTCATGATATGATTCATCGTGGAATCAAATGCTATGTTGATGACATGATAGCAAAGTCCCAAGCAGAAGAGGGGCATCTGGTGGATCCGGGATAAGTTGTTTGACAGGATCGAGACAACTCAGACTGAGGTTGAGTCCGAATCAGTGCACTTGTGGAGTGCTGTCCGGTAAACTGTTGAGGTTTATTATGAGCGGATAAGAGGAATCGAGGTCGATCCTGCTAAAAAAAAAGATATAAAGAAGAAAAAGCAAGGCAAGAAATGCCTGAACCGAAAACAAAAAGAGATCAAACGGTCAGGTGGATAATGATTGCCAAGGGGCATTGAAAGATAAAAGAATAAGTTGCAGGAACCTCTGATTCTGATGCCTCCCGTGGAAGGAACAACTGTTAATCTGGTACTTGACAGCCCTCGAGGGGTCTATAAGGTGCGTATTGTGTCAGCATGACGAGTCTGGTCGAAAAGAGCATGCCATATACTACCTTAGCAAAAAGTTTACCGACTGTGAAACAAGATATTCACTGCTCGAGAAAACTTGTTGTGCTTTGGTCTGGGCTGCTCGTCGACTGAGGCAGTATATGCTGGTTCATACCACTTTATTGATTTCCAAGATGGATCCAATCAAGTACATTTTTGAGAAGCCAGCATTGACCGGACGGGTTGCGAGGTGGCAAATGATTTTGACTGAATATGATATACAGTATACTTCTCAGAAAGCAATCAAGGGGAGTGTATTGTCTGATTACCTCGCCCAGCAACCCATTGAGGATTATCAACCGATGAAGTTTGAATTCCCTGATGAGGACATCATGTTTCGCAAATCGAAAGATTGCGAGGAACCAATCCCGGAGGAGGGGCCTGACCCTGAATCCGAATGGATTCTGATGTTTGATGGGGCCGTTAACGTGAATGGTAGTGGTGTTGGTGCTGTTTTGGTTACGCCGAAAGGATCCCACATTCCTTTTGCTGCCCGGCTAACATTTGAGTGCACCAACAACGTGGCTGAATACGAAGCTTGTATCCTGGGGATTGAAGAGGCGATTGATTTGAGGATCAAGAACCTTGTTATATATGGAGATTCAGCTTTGGTTGTGAACCAGGTTAACGGGAAATGGTGTACGCATCAATCTCATTTAATTCCATACCGGGATTATACGAGGAGATTGTTGACGTTTTTCACCAAGGTGAAATTGCATCATGTGCCTAGAGAAGAGAATCCGTTGGCGGATGCTTTGGCTACTCTGGCCGCCTTGATTAAGGTGCAGTGGTGGAATCAGTTCCCAAGTGTTGAGGTGGGACGTCTGGATAGACCGGCTTATGTGTTTGTTGTTGACACAATGCCTGACGATGAGAAGCCGTGGTATTACGATATCAAGCGATATCTGGAGACCCAAGAATATCCTGAGGGAGCATCCAAGAAGGACCGAAAGACTCTGAGGAGGTTGTCCATGGTGTTCTATCTGAACAAGGATGGGGTCTTGTACAAGAGAAATTTCGATTGGGTTTTGCTCAGATGTGTTGATGATAAAGAAGCAAGCCAATTGATGAAAGAGGTTCACGAGGGGTCGTTCGGTACCCATGCCAGTGGGAATGCAATGGTGAAGAAGCTGCTGAGGGCAGGTTATTATTGGATGACAATGGAGGCCCAATGTTTCAATTTCGTGCAGAAGTGTCATAAATGCCAGATTTATGCTGATAAGGTGCACGTGCCTCCAAACCCGTTGAGTTTGATGTCGTCTCCGTGACCGTTTGCTATGTGGGGCATTGATATGATTGGGAAGATTGAGCCTACGGCTTCGAATGGGCACCGGTTCATATTAGTGGCTATTGATTACTTCACCAAGTGGGTGGAAGCAGCCTCTTATGCAAACGTGACAAAACAGGTCGTTGCCAGATTCTTGAAGAGAGACATCATTTGCCGATATAGGGTTCCCGAGAGAATCATTACTGATAATGGTTCTAATTTGAACAACAAGATGATGGCAGAACTGTGCTGGGAATTCAAGATCGAGCATCACAATTCTTCTCCTTATCGTCCGAAGATGAATGGGGCGGTCGAGGCAGCCAATAAGAATATTAAGAAGATTGTGCAGAAAATGGTCGTGACCTATAAAGATTGGCATGAGATGCTGCCATTTGCATTATATGGGTACCGAACTTCGGTGCGTACATCTACTGGGGCAACGCCTTTCTCGCTTGTGTATGGGATGGAAGCGGTGCTACTGGTTGAGGTTCAAATTCCCTCTTTGAGAGTCCTGATGGACGTGAAATTACAAGAGGCTGAATGGGTAAGGACTCGGTATGAAGAGTTGAGCCTGATTGAGGAAAAGAGGCTGGCGGCCATCTGTCATGGGCAGTTGTATCAGCAGAGGATGAAGCGTGCTTTCGACCGAAAGGTGCGACCTCGTGTGTATCATGTGGGGGATTTGGTGTTGAAAAGGATCCTTCCTCCTCAAAACAATCGTAGGGGCAAATGGACACCCAATTATGAAGGTCCATTCGTGGTCAAGAAGGTTTTCTCTGGCGGAGCCTTGTTGTTAACGACCATGGATGGTGAGGATTTTCCATCCCCTGTGAATGCGGACGCAGTTAAAAAATAATTCGTATAAAGAGACCCGCTGGACGAAAAGAATAAAATAGTCCAGGCAAAAAAGGGCATCCCGGCGAACCAAAAGAAAAAGAAAAGGTTCGGGCAAAAATTAGGGATAAAAAGGAAAAACTGTACACCCGGCAAGTCGAAAACCTGAAAAGGCGGCTTGGGCAAAAAAGGGTATCCCGGTGGACTGAAAACCCGAAAGGGCGGTCCAGGCAAAAGAGGGATTGAAACGAACAACTGCGTCTGGCATGATCGTTTACGCTTTGGATATGACATGGATGATCCCCGGCAGGGATCGGTCTGAAGCGTCTTGTTCAGAAGGCAGAAAGCACGGAGAGTCTGAGGACATATGGGGTGTAACCGAGTTGGAACTTGATGAGATCGCGGGTTCACATTGCCATTAGGATAGATTTTTTCTTTTGTGCGCAATTACCTCTTTTCAGGAATTGCTTCCTTTGTATTGCTCAATTTTGAGCCACACTTTTTTCAATCAATAAAATGCATATTCAGTCAAATAATTTTGTTTTTGTTTTCATAACCGCTTTGATTGCAAAAACATCTGTTTATTTTGATAAAGAATCTTTGCATTTTAAGACATAGAGATCCCTTCCAATGCATGTTCATAAGATTGAAAACCTGAAATCTTATTCGGAAGGTGGAGTGACCTAGGTGTTGAAATTTGGCACGCCTGGGGCACGTTTTTATCTAACGATCTCTTTTGCAGGTGCTGTTAGATATTTTCACTCACTTGCAGGTTGTGATGTGAAGCTTTTGACAAAAGATCCCCGTGGAGTCCAATCAGGGACAATGAATTGAAGAATGGTGAAAAGACGGCGAGGGACGTACGACGATCCTGGATATTAATCAAGAAGACTCTTCAAAGTCGGAGGATTGGAAAGTTTGTATAAATCCAAGGAGTTCGATCGCCGTCGAGTACGGAGGAGTCGGGAATACAAGGTGATGAATCAGAAAAGTCCAGACGAGTCTGGGAGCTCTCAAAAGTGGAAAGCTGACACTGGGTTAGATGTTGAATACCAGGGTTCGACGAGTCGACGGGTGTTCTGTGCCAGAATTTCCTTGTTTCCCCAAGCAGAGGCGAAATTGTTATCTCCCCAGCAGGTTTTAGATCGTTGTTTCCTCAGCAGCCAGGCTTGAAGGTTGCTATTTCCCCAGCGAAGGTGTCCGTTGCTGGCTTTTCCCCCAGCAAGTCAGAGACTGTTGTTTTCCCCGCAAAGTGCGGTGGTGGTTTCTTCCCCAGCGAAGTCCCCAAGTGGATCGGGTTCAGTGGAGGTCATCCCCGATAAGGGTGGTCCTTTCCCCAGCGGCGGTGCTATTCCCCAGCAGGGTGGAGGTTGAAGTGTTGTCGAGTTCCTCAACAGAGTGCCTCGAGCTCCCCAGAAGAGTCCCTTGAGGGGGATACTTTTTATGCATTCATCATTTAGATAAGCATGGCATATTGCATACCTAATTGCGTAGCATTTCCATAGTTATGGAGCATTACGCTAAAAAAGGTCATGCATCATCATTGCAGGCATAAGCTAGTCTCAAGCCGTGGTTACCGTTTGAGATTTGGTTTCGCCAGTTGGTGAAGATGCTACCCAAGTCGTGGTTACCGTTTGAGGAGTGGTTTCGCTAGTTGGAAGATCAACATCAGCATTGCAAGCATCGGTTACTCAAGCCGTGGTTACCGCCTGAGAATCGGTTTCGTCGGATGGTGAAGATGTTACTCTGAGGAGTTTAGCATTGTGACGTTGGGTCAACGGTATTCCCCAGTAGTGCGATACTAGAGGGAGATTTCTGTCGTGCGAGACAGAAGTTGGAAGATGTTACTCTGAGGAGTTTAGCATTATGACGTTGGAGTAACAATGTTCCCCAGTAGTGCGATATTGGTGGAAACTTTTCCGTCGGGCGGAGATGGAAATGAAGATCAAAGAACGTTACGCGATCAGCGCGAAAATCGAAGAATGGAGAAAAGGAAGTGTTGCGGCATTTTCTGGAGAACGGGGTTCAAACGGAGATTGGAGTTGAAGATTATATCCGGGATGAGGTCCTCAGGATTATCTTCTGATCATGTGTCACCTTAGACTTTGGTTGAGGCCAACAGAAGTCGTTATGGGTGTCTTCTGAGGAAGAAATGCACATGTTACCTTCCTGTTGTGAAGGTGTACCCTCTGATATGTCGCCATCAGAGTGGTGTTTTGGTGTTATTTCCGACGTTGCCAGCGGAATTATCACAAGAAGATGGAGAGAGGGGTTCAAATGGAGAGAAGGAGATGCTGGGCATTTTCTGGAGAACGGGGTTCAAATGGAGAAAGGGAGACACGGGGTGTTTTCTGGAGAACGGGGTTCACAATGACGATCAAGTTATCGTCAGGCGACTGGGGTTCAACTGGAGAGCGGGGTTCATTGTTTGGCAAACAAGACTACTATGAAGATGTCGGGGATCAAATGCGGTGATCCGGGATCATCTACACGAAAGAAAATATTTGTTCAGGGTTTAAGAAAAGAAAAAAAAGAAGAAAAAAATTCAATCAGAAAGTTCCGGGGTTTAAGAAAAAGTAAAAGAAATAATAATAATATAATCCCCAGCGGATGCGGTGTTTAGGCCATGGTTATTCCTGTGTTACCGTTTATTTTGGTATCCAGGTGTAGCACCTCAAATTTGCACCTCCCTTTTTGTACATACATTTTCATGATTAGGTCATTAACATTACATAGTCCACTGCATAGCATTGCATTGTCCTTTGCCATAGTGCAAGTCATCAGACAAGATTAGGTCAACTGGTCAGGAGATCTAGTCAAGCAAGCAAGCAAGTGCAATTCCTATTGAAGCAAAGCCCTAGGATTGGTTCATTGAGTTCATGTGACCTAGGAATCATTTTGAAGTGGATTGGCCAAGGATTGGATGATCAAAGCTCAACAGTCAAGCTGAATTTCATCTGAAACCCTAGAAAGTCAACTGTGGTCAACTGTGCCTGAATTCATGGATTTGAAGGTGGGAGATGGTTTGAAAGGCCTCATTCATGTCCATACAAGTCTCATTTGACATTTCAAAGATCAAGATTGAAGAATTTGAGGTCAGATGAAAAGTTTCCAAAAATAGTAAGTGACCTGTAATTTCAAATTGCCAAAAATGGAAAGGTCTTCTCCTCAAATTTACATCATCATACAAGCTTCAAATGGAATTTTGTCCTACATGAAAGTGTAAGATCTTGCTCTCACCTTTCCAAAAAGTCCAAGAACATCCATTTCTCATGTGTGGTTGGCAAGTTATGATCAAATCATTGTCAAGAATTTTTGAACTTCAAAGTGGGATAACTTTCACACCAATTGGCCAAATTGAGTGGGGTTTTTTGCTACAATCTCCATTTGACATGCTCTATCATAATCATTCATTATATTTCATCAAAACTCATCACATAAAAATGGCATTTTCAATGTGATTTGAATTTGAAAAAGGAGGGAAAAAGGTGATTTTCAAGGATAAGCATTTTTCACATTTTCAAGCTTCACATTTGGATATTACATCATATTTGGAGTGTGTTTGAATGTAAAAACGTGCACTGTAGCAAAGTCCTCATGCACATGAAGGTCACTTTGGCCATTTTGCATAACATTGCAATTTCACTAATTCACTTACATTTAGCTAATTGGGATTAGGAAGTTGATTAACAGCACCTATATAAGACTAATCCTAACCGAATTTCTGATTAACATTCATTTCTACTCAGATCTAGATCAAAACACAAAATTCTCTCAACTTTTCCTCTTGATTTTTCTGCAAAATTCTCATAGAACTTGTACTGATCTTCATTGAATCATCATCCACCGCCAGTTCTGAAGAAGATTGAAGCAAGATATCTCCATTTTCGTGTTGTTTTCTTGGACTGTTAAAGCAAGCTCTATTAATGGCAAGTGCTGATTTGAGCTACTTCAAGGACAATTAAGCCACGATCCATCATCCATTCATCAACTGGAGCATTGTAGAGCTTCTGTTTGCACATTTCAAGCCTTAAAAATCACGATTCCATTACTGCACTTCGATTAAGGTTAGTTTTCGATGATCAAGATTCATGAAATTGTGCTATGTATCTGATAGATCGTTCCATGAGGAGTAGGCTGAGCTTTATAGTTTTAATTTTCATTGAGAATTGAGTGAGATATTGTGAATTTAAGATTGATGTTCAAATCTTATTTTGCTCGATCCATGTTTGTTAGTTAGAATTAGGTTTAATGGATTTTGGATTGTTAATGTGCATGATGAGACGAATCGAATGGTATATCATTTGTTGATTTCTGTGAAAAAAGTTCATGATGATGATGAACATATGAATGCGCACATGAACCCTAATATTTTCATTCCAGATGCGTGTTAGATCCTTGTCCTCGCGTTCTGCATGGTTTTCTTTGTTTGTGAGCCATGAGCCAATCACACTGCGCCACATGTATTAGTGAAACGCAGCGCTTCACTGTATGGCGCGCTCGTTTGAATTTGGAGGAGGTTCGATCCTCCGCTCCAGCGTTTCCACATTTGGCTTTTGGCAATTTTTTCACCATATGCTTCACATGTTCATGCTTGGTTTCACACCTTTTTTTATTTTTTCTCCTCATTCAAAATTGCATAACTCTCAAACCATTAATCCAATTGATGTGAGATTTTTCCCATGATGATCCTTGTCATGTCTACTATTTTATGATGATTTTTGCAAAAATTGTGCACGTGTGGATTTCTGTTTTGGCTAGGGTTTATGTGAACATGTCATTTGTTGTACCTTGTTTACCATTTTGATCATGAAATGATGATGCTTAATTGGATGAAGCTGAAATTTTGTATGCATAATCTAGACATCTTGAGGAGCATTTTGGTATATAGTTTGTGATTTTTGCATTCCTGGATTGTGAGATATGCTATGATCTTTAGAGGTGTGACAATTTGTGTCACACCATTTCTTGCTTGACTTCCGGATTTTTGTTACCATGCCATATGAACTCAAAATGACCTGAATTTTTGCATGTTGAATCTTATGGATGTTAGGTTTGCTTGTGAATTTTCCTGGAATTTTTGAATGCATTTCCTATTTGTTTGAGAATTTCTCCCCTGTTTGACCAATTGTGAACCTTTTGTGAGTCATGATTTTATTTGATTTGTGAAATTCTTGTTGTTTATTGGATGGACTTGAAATTTGGCATGTGTATTATAGATATCTTGAAGTTTTCCATGGCTTTGATTTGGTTCATTTATCTTATGCCAATTCTGTTTTGTGCTTGCTTGAAGTTGATGCATGTTTTGGTGCCTTGTATGAGCTTGTTTAAGTATGCTTTGACTTGATGATTTTAATTGACTTGCTTCCCTTGGTCCAAATAACTTGAAATTTAGTGTGTAGATCATGTTATGCATGCTGTTTGACCATGAAGTTTTTGGGGATTTATTGAAATGTTTTTGAGTTGATTTGAATTGGATCTTTCTGTTTGGTCCTATGAGGTTCTAAATTGCATGCTTTGCACTCTTTGCCTTATGAAATGATCTTAGTGAATGATATGAACATGAGACCACTTGGATTTGTTTCTTATTTGATTGATCTTGATTTTGGATAAGTTTCATGTTCTGTTGTGAATTATTTCACTCATTTTGACCCTAGGCCTTGTCCTAGAGGTTTGCTTCTCACATTTGAGCTATGTTTCAGGTCAAAGAGCACAATTGCTTATACTTGATGATGTGCACTCAATTGGAGTTGGTTTATAGCTTGTTTATGACTAACTTTGAGTTTGTTTTGTAGGCATTGAGACTTGTACTTATACCTTGGGGCTTGCACCTTTGTGCATTGATGCTTGTTATCTGTTTGTGCTGTGGACTTGTAATTTTCTGTTTGACTTGTGTTTGTCTGGTATACTGATTATGTTGGATTGATTTCAGGTACCTTAGTTGCTATAGTTCCATTGTGAACTTGATTTTGCTTTGCTTGCTAGCTTGAGCATTGAGGTATAATGATCTCTTCTCCATGTAGTCTGGAAGACCTGGCCTGTTACTTGGCCAGGCACCTGTCTGAAGTCCTCCTTAAGAGGCAATGTTTGTGCTTGTTTATCTTTGTCCCCAGGCAGGAAAAGACCTTTGTTAAGGCAATTGGCAGACACAAGAGATGTGCAATCCATCTCCTGCTATTCTGTTGAGTCGTCCCTTGGCTCACATCACATGTTGATGCCTTGTGGACATTAACCCCAAGATCTATGTTGAGTCAGTGTCATAAGTGTAGAAGGGTTCCCACTTTCTGGACCCACACTTCATTGTCTGAAGCTCTCCCAGGCCAGGGATAAGAGCTGTGAAGTCTCATCTTCACTCACCTTTCATCAGCTTCACCCTAACTCTCAATGTTAGGGTTAAGAGCTAACATCACCCTGATACAGTTGGCTTGCTCTTGCAGCCTAACCTTTGTTTGAGCCCCACTTGGTGTGTATATAGTGTGTGCTATCTGTGATTGTTTGCTTTGCTATTGCCTGTGCTTAGGTTTAGCTTGCTTCCTGTGCAAGTTAGATAGCAACCTTGACTTAGGGATGATTTTGCATGATAACATCTAGGCTCGAGTTAGTCTCCCTAGTTGTGTCTCCCTCTGTTATCTGGTTAGGCTAGTCCTTTGTCCCTGCGTAGGGGAACTACGTCGCCCTGATCCTCATACCAGATGAGGTACGTAGGCAGGAGATGAACTGATCTCTCCGGGCGCCCTTTTGTTTTGTTTGTGTGAGTTGTTTCTCCTTTTCTGGTTGGAGTCCGATGTAAGTCCAGCGATTGGCATTCGGTTTCCAGTTTCTTTGTTGGAGTCTGACGTAAGTCCAGCGATTGGCAGTCGGTTTCCTGTGTACGTGTGTTTGGTTCGGAGTCTGATGTAAGTCCAGCGATTGGCATTCGGATTCCACGTTTGCCTGTGTCTGTTTTGTTTGCGTGCGTTAGCCGAGCTACGGATGCTCTGATTCTTCTTCGTCCGAGAAGATATGTATGCATAGGATGCGACATCCTAGCGAGCATGTGTTTTCCCCAGTCCGAACTACTTCGACTCTGATGTCTATGCTTAATAGACTAAGTAGGCCCAGGATGCGATATCCTGCCGAGTCAGTTTCTTTTGTTTTCTTGTGTCTCTTTCAGCCAGTGTGTTTGTTTGTGAGCAGTGTTTTAGCAATCATTTTCCTTCCTTTTGTGCGTGGATCCCGTCGAGTACGACGGATGCGTAGGGGTGCTAATACCTTCCCTTTGCATAACCGACTCCCGATCCCATTCTCTTTGGTCGCGAGACCATGCATTTTCCAGGTTTACTTCGAGCGTTTCCTTTCCCTCTTTTGGGATAAATAACGCACGGTGGCGGCTTTGTTGTCTTCGTTTCCCGCCGGTTTTTCGCGTAATGCGACACCAGGTCAACGTTCCTTTTCGGTATTCAGGCCGACTTTCTCCGTGCCCGACAGATTCTTCTTATGAGATTGTTTCTTCGCCGATTCTGACAGGCAGTGTTAATTATTTCCCATCAGAGTGCAAATTGTTCGTCTGTTCTTGGTATTCAATCACTCTTCACCCTGATCATCTGAAAGCCGAGGCTATTCATATCGACAGGTTCACAGTGGATTGAATAGGGGCAGCTGTAACACCTCAAAATTTGCCCTCCTCTCTTGGGACTAGCTTAGCATATTGCATTTCATTTTGTAGGATATTAGTCATTTCATATTGCATATCATGTGGAAACAATAAGCATGTCATCCTCCTAGGTCTTTATCAGAAGATAGAGAGGTTAAAAGATTCAAGCCTAAGGATCTCATGAATTGATCACTAATCATCTGAGGTTGTGCTTCAATTAGGGTTCTTGGTTCCTCAAGGAGGTTGAGTATTATCTTGGTTGAAATGGTACACCATCATCATCATGGTTCATTATTCCTGATCAGATTCCTTGGGATTAGGGTTTTGACCTCTGGTCAACCCTAATCAGTTGCATTCTATCAGTCAGGGTTTTTCAAGGAGATGAGGTCTTTATTGAGATGGAGATCATCATGTGATTTTATTGAGCTTGTATAAGCTAGGGTTTCATTTTGGAGTTATTTCATCAAGTGGTTGAGGCTCAAAATCATCTGTGCATGTTCAAGTCATCTGTCAACCATAAAAGTCAACTGCCAAGTCAACTGTTGGATTTGGAGGTGGGAAGTGATTAGAAATACTTCATTCATGTTCAAACAAGTCTCATTTGACATTTCAAATATCAACATTGAAGAATTTAAAGTCAGGTCAAAACTTTCCAAAAATAGAAAGTGACCTATAATTTGAATTTGCCAAAAATGGAAAGGTTTTAATCTCAAGATTACATCATCAAGAAAGCTTCAAATGAAATTTTTTTGAACATGAAAGTTGTAGATCTTTCTCTCCCATTTCCAAAAATTCCAAGATCATCAATTTCTCATGTGTGGTTAAGGAGATATGATCAAATCTTGACAAAGTGTACATTGAACTTCAAATGGGCATAACTTCTCAACCAAAACTCCAAATTGGATGGCTCTTTTTGCATTGCTCTTATTTTGATCTCTAGTTTCCAAATCTTGCATTACATGACATGCATTATCATCACATGAATATTTGGAAATTCACTTGATTTTTGGAGGGAAAATATGGAATTTAAAATTTGTGCATTATTTGAACATTGTGCCATTGCCATTGGCTCCAAAATGAAATTTGAAGTGAATTTGAGGACAAACCCGTGCACTGTTCACCATGCATTTTCATGCATAGGGTGAAAATCCCAATTTGCATTTACACCTCATATTTGTTAATTCCATTTGCATTGACTTAAACTTGATTAAGGCATGATTAGCAGAGCATATATAAGCCTAATCTCTAACTGTTTTTCAGTTAGCTTCTCATAATTTCAGATCTAGATCTCAATTCATCAAAAATTTTCTCTCAATTTTTCTTGCAATTTCTTCAAACAAATCACAATCCATTACTTGATTCATCATCTGGAAGCATCTTTGAGCAAGTTTGAAGGAAGAGCCAAGAGAATCCGTGCTTGTTTGTCCATAATTGAAGCTTGGAAGCATTAATGGTGAATCAAGATTCTATGGAAATCGTGAGCAATTGAACCTCAGTCTCTCTTCCAATCAACTTCACAAGCTTCATAGAGGAATATTAGAGCATTGCAAGGCCTGAATTCATCCAATTCCAAATCTGCACTTCAAGAGGTCACAAAATCGATCTCTTTAAACCATTGAATTCCATGCAAAATTGAATGAGTTATGGCTGTTTGAAGTTTTGATGATGAAAATTATTTTCTTCGATTCATGCATATCTTGATGTTTCTTGTTGAAATGTTTATGGATTCTTGATGTATGATGAAGGATCTACACATTGATGTGCTTGATTTCCATTTCTGGTAAATTTGTTCTTGATGCATGAAGATGGTTACTGTTCATATGCGTGTGATGAAGAAGATGATGATGTTCATGTTTTTGGCCACGCTTTGATCATTTGCTGCAACGAAAATCCGTTGCCTATGTGTTTCCTAGGGTTGCATTGCTATTGGCTCATGTACATGGCCATGCAGCGTTTCTATTGGCTGTCCTTGGTTGACCGCGTTTGACTTGCCATCAATTAAATGAAACGGCAGCGTTTCATCATGCTGAGCGCGCCACTATTTGAAATGTTCCTCACTTCGATTCCCCATTGCGCCAGAATTTCAAATGTCTCATTCATATTTTCCTTTTCCCTCCATTATTCATATACATGCTTCATATCATGATTTTTATTTTTTTTCTCATCTTCAAAAATTCATATACAATAGAAAACTCATCCAAATTCATCCCAATTTTTTGCATTATGTTCCTTTTTCTGTCTATTATTTTTTGATTATTTATTTCAAAATTGTGCTCGGCTGGATTATTTTTGGAGCTAGGATGTTTGAACATGTATCCATTTTGTACCTTGCCTTGCTATATCATTTGTGAAATGCTGGTCTTTGATCCAATGAATATGAATTTTTGCATGCTATAACTAGACTCATTGCTTGACATTTTGGTGTTGATTTGGTATTTTTATCATGTGTAATTTCTGTTTTATGATCATGTTAAGTTGGTGTGACAATTTGTGTCACACCTTTGCTTGTTCAACTTGATTG
Source organism: Lathyrus oleraceus (assembly GCF_024323335.1). NCBI lineage: Eukaryota > Viridiplantae > Streptophyta > Magnoliopsida > Fabales > Fabaceae > Lathyrus > Lathyrus oleraceus. Next base: position 138,974,686 of record NC_066580.1, read on the forward strand.
ATGAGTTTGCCATGCCAAATGATATCCAATTGCCTTGATTTTTTGTATGATGCATGCCATAGATGTTGTGAATGAGCATGATGTTTGTTGGAATTTTTGGGATCATTTCTGATTTAATTGAGATTTTTCATTCTGGTTGGTCACATTTGAGCTTCCAAATTGCCTTGAACTTCATTTGATCACAAAATGCTTATGACTTATCCAATGCTTCTGAATTTTTGCACACTATTTCTAGACATGTTGAATGTTGTTTTGACTTTGGTTTGAGGTTTTTACCATGATCCATCCCTGTTTTATGCCTATGCTAACTTGGTGTGACAATTTGTGTCACACATGTGCTTGTTGTGCTTGTCTTGACTTATGCTATGTGATTGCCATGCCTAATGATGTCCAATGCCTCTAATTTTTTGTGTGACGATCATGTTGTATGTCCTGTTTACTCATGAATTTTGCCAAGATTATTTGAATCATTTTTAATTTAATGTGCATTTGTTTCTTCTGATGTCACAATGTGGTCACAATCTGCATACTTTGCCATGTTTGGTTCATTAAATGCTTTTGGCTAATGATATTGATATGAGACCTTTTGGAATGTGTTCTTGATTGTTTGAAGTTGATTCATGTTAATTTTCAGCTTCTGTTTTGGATTTTTTCTCTGTTTTTGACCCTAGGCTTTGACCTAGTGGTTAGTTGCTTATGTTTGAGCTTTGATTTCAGGTTGAGCATTCAAGTTCCATAGTTGATGATGCTCTATCACTTGAGCATTTGATGTTTACTTTTGATTACTAACCTTGTGTGTTTTGTAGGGTTGTTAACTCATTTGAGTTTGACTTGTGGCTTATGCCTTTGCTCATTGGATTTGACTGTTTGATATTAGTTGTTGTCTGTTTGTCTGTGCAGTTGAACTGATTTGTTTAGATTGTTTTCAGGTACATAAGTTGCTTAAGTTCAATTTGAACTTGCTTTGCTTGGTTGCTTAACCACTGAGGTATAATTCCTTTGACTTCATGTAGTCTGGAAGACCTGTCCTGTTATGTGGGCAGGCACCTGTCTGAAGCTCTCCTTAAGAGGCAATGCTTGTGAATGTTTACTTTTGTGCCAAGCAGGTAAAGACCTCTTAAGAGGCAATTGGCAGATAAAAGAGATGTGTAATCCATCTCCTGCTACTCAGTGTGTCATTCACTTTGCTCACACACCTTGTGTTGATGCATTGTGGATAAAAACCAAAAATCTTGTAGTGTCAGTCATATGTGGAGAAGAGTTCCTACATTCTGAACTCCCACACTTTCTATTGATTAAAGCTCTCCCAGGCCAGGGATAAGAGCTGTGAGGCCTTACCCTCACTTCCCATTTCATCTGCTTCACCCTAACTCTCAATGTTAGGGTTAAGAGCTAACTACACCCGATTCCAGTTGGCTTGTGTTTCACAGCCTAACCTTGTATGAGCCCAATTGATTGCATATAGTGTGTGTGATTATTTATTGTGCTTGTGTTGTTTGACTGTGCTGTTTAGGATAGCTTGCTCCCTATGCAAGTTAGATAGAAACCTCAACCTAGGACCATTGTGGATTGCATGATAACTATTAGGCTCGAGTCAGGCTCCCTTCTAGTTTGTCATTTCCCAGTCTCTGGTTAGGTTAGAAGTTTTTTCCCTGTTAAGGGGAACTACGTCGCCCTGATCCTCATACCAGATGAGGTACGTAGGCAGGAGATCGTACAAGGTCTCTCCGGGCACCCTTTTTTTTGTGTGTGTGTTTGCTTGACAGCTAGCAGGCTCGAGTACCAGACTCCCTGTTAGCTTGTTTGTTCAACTTGTTCGTTGCTTTTTGACGACTCAGCGTCCGGTTAACCCCTTTTGTGTGTGTTTGGAGCTCGACATAAGTCCAGTGATTGGCAGTTGGTTTCCTGTGTGTGTTTGTTGGTTCGGAGTCTGATGTAAGTCCAGCGATTGGCATTCGATTTCCATGTTTGCCTGTTTGTGTGGAGACTGACGTAAGTCCAGTGATTGGCAGTCGGTTTCCTGTGTTGGTTTTGTTTCGGCGTGCGTGAGCCGAACTACGGTAGCTCTGATTCTCATTCCAGATGAGATACGTAGACATATGATGCGATATCCTAGCGAGCCCGTTCCCCTCTTATTCCATCTGTGTTTCCTTCCAGTGTGTGTGCGGCTTGTGAGCAGTGTTTAGCAACCTTTCTTCTTTTCTTTTGAGCGTGGATCCCGTCGAGTACGACGGATGCGTAGGGGTGCTAATATCTTCCCTTCGCATAACCGACTCCCGATCCCATCTCTCTTTGGTCGCGAGACCATGTCTTTTCCAAGTTTACTTCGAGCGTTTCCTTTCCCTCTTTTGGGATAAATAACGCACGGTGGCGGCTCTGTTTGTTTTGTTTTTTCCCGCCGGTTGTTTTTCGCGGATGCGACAGATATGTGTTGGAAGAGATCGAGGTCGAAGTGAAGAAACCTCTGGTACTGCAGATCGACAACATGTCAACCATAAATCTTGGGAAGAATCCAGTTTTGTATGAAAGAAGTAAGCACATAGGGGGTATGTTGAGATATTATATCTAATTCAAATTGACTTGTGTTGCTCAAGCCCAACCCTAATTGGGGTTTAGGGTTTGTTACTTAGTTTGTTATTTTACTTAGTAGTCAAGTCACTTAGGTGTATATAAATTGACACTTTGTAATTCAGTTTTATTATTCAATTCAATAATACAGTCTTATTTCCTTATTCTCTCTTTCTCTCCTCGCTAAAAGTTCCTGAAGCACTAATATAAATGACTAAACACAAAGTTATGTTGTTCTCTATAGGTGTATGTGTGGCTCGATAAAAATCTTGTAAAAAACCAAACCAACCAAACCATTCATACCATATTGGTTTGGTTTAGTTTGATTTAGTTTTATTTATAAAAGTAAACTGAATCGCATGCTTTTTTATCTTGCGGTTCAGATGATTATTATCGTGAAAATCGCCCAAATTGAACCACAAACACCCTTAGTCTCAGTGATAATGTTTGTAGTGATTGTAATTTTGGAAACTTCAAGAATGATACTATTGCAGCTCCTGATATTGACATTCCTCATGATCCCACAACTACCCAACACCTCATACATCTTTCCCAACCTCTCTCTCTCTCTCTCTCTCTCTCTCTCTCTCTCTCTCTCTCTCTCTCTCTCTCTCTCTCTCTCTCTCTCTCTCTCTCTCTCTCTCTCTCTCTCTCTCTCTCTCTCTCTCTCTCTCTCTCTCTCTCTCTCTCTCTCTCTCTCTCTATATATATATATATATATATATATATATATATATATATATATATATATATATATATATATATATATTATATATATATATATATATATATATATATATATATATATATATATATATATATATATATATATATATATATATATATATATATATATATATCCGTCTCGTGACCTTAAGTTTATTCAATGGCCTAATTTTATCTATCCATTTACTATACTTTTTTTCCTAATATCTATTCATAGTGTGTATGAGCACTCTTATTATAAAGAGACTATTTGTTTATAGTTTGTTTTAAAAGAAGAAATTTTTACTTTTCCAAAGACAAATACTTGGGAATTTCGTACCTTATAGAAAACGTGTTATTAGGTTTCGTTGGATATAATAAAAATAAAACTAAGTCTGATGAGTCACTTGAGTGCTACAAAACATGTATTGTTTCTAAATGATTCTCTCAACAATAAGGTATGGATTATGAAAAAAATATTTGCTCTAGTGGCCAAGATGACTACTATTCATTTTCTTATTGTTGTTTCATCAGATTATTAGTGGCATATTTTTCAAATGTGTGTTCTAAATGGTGATTTGTAAGAGAAAGTTTATATGGTAGCCCCACCAGGTGTTCTTCATAATCAATGGAAAGTGTGTAAGTTAAAGAAGACTCTATATGGTTTGAAACAAGCTCCTCATGCTTGGTTATAGAAGTTTATTGATGGTATTACATCTCTTGGCTTCTACTCTAGTAACCATGATTCAATTTTGTTTGTCAGGACCACCTGTCATGGTCGTATTTTACTCTCATTACATATTGATGATGTGATTTTTACAAGTTATGATGAGATTGATAATTTGAAATTATAATTAGCCAAGTAGTTTCAGATGAAGGATTTAGATACTCTTTCCTAATTCACGGGGATTGAAGTTATCTACTATCATATAGACTACTTTTCTCTCAATCCAAGTATATTGCCAACATTTTTGAACAAGCTCGCATTTTTGGTTCTAGAGCAACAACTAGTTCTCTTGAATTAGATGTGAAATATGCTCCCTCTAACAATGTCCTCAACCAGATCCCTATGTATCATACTTTGGTTGTCAGTCATGTTCATTGTTTCTCCCACTATTGTATATTGGAAAACTGTTCTTCTCATTCTTCAATATCTTCAGGAATACAGTTTCAAAGTCTTTTATTTTTCCCATCTTCCTCATTTGAGTTATGCATTTATTCTGACGTTGATTGAGTTTATGACTCCACTGATCATACGTCTTCTAGATGTTTTTGTGTCTTTTTTGGATGTTATTTCTTAGAAAAATTAAAAACATGATAGTGTGTCATACTCTTTTACAGAAGATGAGTATCGTGTGTGCATCTATCACTATTGAAATAGTTTGGTTGTGATGATTACTTTATAATATGAGTGTTCCTCTCTTTGGACCAACTCTCATATATATTATGATAACAAGAGTATCATTTAAAATTTTCACAACTCAATATTTCATAAATTTATCAAGCACATTGAAATTAATTGTGACTTCACTCGTCACCATCTTCAACTTAGAATAAATACTTTATCATTTGTCTTATTTTCCTTCTAGATAATTGATTTGTTTAGAAAGACACATTCTATTAAATATCTTTTTTATTTGGCGGTTGACTCAGATACTTATTATTAATACATTGTGGGTTTGGAGAAGATGTTAAACAATGGGTAACGTGTCTTTTTATTATAATTAGGTTAATGACAATTTAATTTTTTTATATTTTATTTTATGTTTTGTTTAGAATTTTGATTTGCACAAGTTAGGTTAGTTATTTAGTAATTAAAACATTAGTCTCTTTTTCCTTCTCTCATTTTAATATCTCTATTATTCACATGTCTTTTGTGTTAACTTCAAAGTATATTTACACGATTCTATTTCATTTAATTATGAAGTTGTTTTAATAGATGTTAAAAATAATTTAAATATTTTTAAAAATAATTTAAATGATAAAAAAGTAGAAGTTAATTTAAACTTTTTCTATAAATTAAAATATTTATTTTAATATTCAATAACTTAAATATTTATTAATAAATTTTTTAAGCAAGTAACTTTTTTTTAAGTAAGTGATATTGTATTGGTTTTTTGTTTTATTTTTCATCCATTATCTTTATTAGAGATATTCTAATATTAAAGCACCGTCACATACTAAATGTGGGAACGTGGCACAACAAGAGTTTGAATAATAGTACTACTAGTTCATTAGATTGTGGAAGTCTAATTTGTTTTTGTTAATCATATTTATCGTACATCAAATGATTTCATATAGATTCTTTTTGGTTTCTAAGTGATTTGACACAGCTGATTAATATGTTTCAACTAACATAGAATTGTGTTTATTTCTTTATGCTTATTTCTTCCATTTTTTATTTTTAAATTCAATTTTATTTTCCTACGAGCAGCATTAAAAGGGCAATAGCGACAACTGTATGCATGCATTGCATACTTTCTACATCAAGCATTAATGATTGGTCCCTCATTACAGGATGGCGCACGAATGAGGTTGACTACACATTTTAACCTTATCCAAAACAAGATACATTTTAATCCAATAATAATATTTTCACCAATTATTTTTAACTTAAATTTCAAAATATCATATATTAAGATTTCTAAATTTAATTATTATAAATAATAAAAAATACAAAATAAGTTATTTAGAAATTCTAATTAATTTAAAAAATTAAGTAAATATTTTAAATTTGTTTTAATAATTAAAAATGAAATATATCAATAAATTATTTTATTAATTATTGATAAAAATATTAATTAGTGTCTTAATCATTTAGTTAAATTATTTATTTCATATTAATCTCATAATTAATATTCGTTACTTTTAAGTCTCTAAAATTTATTTTTAGTAACCAAGTTAGCCAATTAAATTAACATTGAACTTTTAATATTTAAAGTGAGACAATATTATTGAGTGTAAATCATAAAAAAAAATTTTCTAAATTTAAATCTTCGATATTTTTAACAAATATATTGTGTTTACCGAGTTATGTTTTTTTTTTAATTTTAAAAATGGTTTGAGTTTTTAGTATAGTGTTTTGTGTTCATAAATTTTGTTTGGCTTAAATGTAATTTTGGTCATCATTCTTTAATTTTTTTAATTTTTTAATCCCTTTAAAAAAAATTAGGTTTTAGGTCTCTTGCTTTTAATAATCTTGGGTTTTTTTTCCCCTCCTAGATCCATTTGTGACATGACAAAGAAAATGTTGACCAATTTTGAAAATAAAATATCCACGCCATTAAAATCATTTTTTAAAATGTCTAAATGTTGACCAATTTTAAAATGTTTCATAAGAATTATATTTATTTCATTTTCCTATTTTAATTCTATTCTCAAAATCTCAGAACGCTAAACCTAAAGCACAATCGTCTTCTCCATCGTTCAACTCCAATACAGCTTTTACCATCATCGTTCAACCATGTGAAATAGTTATACTCACTATTGTTCATTGTTCATCAAGATTCAGAAAAAGCAATGGACAATCCTCCTTCATCACGGAAAAACAATAAAGAGGTTAAATTATGTCTAATGTATGTATTATTGTTCCCCACGATAGAAACATCCTTTTAATACTAGAATATGTGCGACAAACCAATTATTACCCTTTTAGAAGGGGTTGAAAATTACTTTACTAAGAGGATTACTAATAAAAAAGAACTTATAACTAATTATGCTAGAAATGATTGCCCTAGAATCCAATTAGTAGTTGAAAAGAGTAAGAGATTTGCAGATCTAGAAGGTTGGACTCCAACATGGCATGGTGATGATGACATGGCTATATGTGATGTAACAAATGAAATTGAAACCTATTGTGTCAATATCAAGAAAGAAACTTGTGCTTGTAGGACATGAGACTTATCTGGGATCCCTTGCAGCCATGTCATGTATCTGGCATAACAAGAAACAACTTGAAAATTATGTTTATGAGTACTACAGGTTTGTGTGTAGGAAATATTATGTATCTCACATTATGCATTATTAGTGTGTGCTAGAAATGAGTCTTACAATATGTTTTGTTGTTATGTGCAGGAAATCAACTTTTCAAAAAACATAGTCACACATCATCTACCCCATAAATGGTCATTGACTATGGCATGTAGATGGTGAATTAATAGTCAATCCACCTTTGATGATAAGGGCAATTGGACCTCCCAATAAGATGAGGAATAAAACCAATGATGAAGCCAAAAATCCACATGTTCTGTCAAGGAAGCTTGCAACTGTTACATGTCACAAGTGTGGATCTATGGAACATAACATGAGAACATGTAAGGGAAATAGGGAAGCAAATAGGATCATGCCAAAGGATGACAATAAGAAGAAAAAGTCAAAAACTACCAAGGGAAACAAAAATAAGCCAAACAAGAGTGCAACACAGCCTACCCAAGAAATTGGATCTTGCTCACAAGCACCACAACCTACCCAAAAATAACATTTATGTTATGTTATATCTATGTTATTTTGATATGTATTGAACAATTTTATGCTCTATCTTTGTATTTTTGTGTCATTTTCTATGTTATATGTCATTTGGTTTGTACGAACTATGTTATATGTCATTTTGGTATGTATGAACAAGGTTGTAATTGTCATGAACAAAGTTATTGTCATGAACAAAGTTGTTGTTATGAAATTTCAATATTAATTTGTGTCATGAAACTTCAATATTTATATGTGTTATAGAAACTCATGCAATGTAATGCTAAATTGTGTTCAACATCAACATGCCTACTAAAATATGTTCAATTTTAATGTCAAGTGTTCAAATTTACTTGGTACATTACATGCCTTCTAAAATATGTTCAAATTTACTTGGTACATTACATGCCTTCTAAAATATGTTCAAATTTACTGTTAAGAAGTGTTCAAATTTACTGTCAATATGTATTCAAATTTTATGTTAAATTGATGTATTTACTGTCACACTTTGGTGCAAAAAAGATTCTCAAATGTGTTAAATGTAATGTTAAACTGTATTCAACAACAACTGTGTTAAACTATCAACAATATTGCACATAACCTTAACATATTGAACATCAACAATATTACACATAACCTTAACGCATTGCAACCCCATTATTTAGTTCATGTGTTACAATACATTGCGGGTCATTAAAAATTGTGTTAATTTCATTTCATCGAACTTAACATAATCAATTATATTACATTGCACATAACCTTAATTGAACATTACATTGCACATACAATCTTAGCATAATCAACCTAACATAATCAACCTAATTAATCAATTGATTACATTTGATACAACCAATTCAATTAACAACACTAATGTAATTCCCATGGTAAACTTGTTCATCATCTTCAAGAACTTGATCTTCAACTTCAATTGATCCTCTCTGATTATGGCTTCATTCAGCTTGGCCTTTTCTTGGTTTAATTTTTGGTGCATTGAAGATATTACTTCCTTGACTCTTTGAGACATATCTCAATCATACCAGACGAAGTGACTACACCTCATATATCCCCAAATCTAGAAATAGAGAAGAACAATGAGGGATTTTTTGGAAATCACAAAATAAAATTGTTCATGGATATTACAAATCAAACTAGTACCTTGTACATCCCACAACCAAAAAAATGACGACTACGGTTCAAATATGTCCAAGAGGTCGTCAATGGAGATGGAAGACCACATTTGCACTCGATATGATTGGAGCGAGAAATAGTATGATTATGTGATGTTGATGTTAGGTCTGTGCTTTTATGATTGACAACAATTTTGTTAAAACATGTATCACAGCAAGATGTTGAGCAAGATGTCGTGACACGTTGATCAGACATCTTTGCAAGTTTTGTTTTACTTATTTGAAGACTTATTTTATTATGAGATATATGAAGATTCTCTTAATATTCAACTATCATATCTGACTGTCCAAGAAGGTTTTTTTTAGGAACTCTTGTTTTATTTCCAGCTGTGCACTTGTTTCATAAAAAGGGATGTTGAGACATTTTAAGAAAACATTAGATCAAATTTGATTTGATTATGTAGAATATTGTGTAGACTGGATGTCAAAACATTTTATTTGATTCTGCAGAAGACTGTGCAGACTAGATGTCGAAACATTTAAGGAAACATTTGATTTGATTCTGCAGAAGATTATGCAGACTGGAAGTCGAAACATTTAAGGAAATATTAGATTTGATTCTGCAGAAGATTGTGCAGACTGGATGTCAAAACATTTAAGGAAACATTAGATTTGATTCTATATAATGGATGTCAAAACATTTAAGGAGACATCATATTTGATTCTGCAGAATGGATGTCAAAACATTTAAGGAGACATCAGATTTGATTATGCAGAATGGATGTCAAAACATTTAAGGAGACATCAAATTTGATTCTGCATAATGGATGTCAAAACATTTAAGGAGACATCAAATTTGATTCTTCAGAATGACTGTCAAAAAATTTAAGGAGATATCATATTTGATTTGATTAAATATTATGCAGAACAAATATCAAAACATTTAATGAGACATCAAATTTGATTTGATCAGATTTGATTTGATTTGGTATTGCTGATTTTTATGCCCAAGCCCATGCTTACCAAAGGCTATTTAAAGAGGATGTTACTAAACCTAATTGATAGAAGAGAGAGCTACACTTGAGCATTGGAAAATTAGGGTTTTAATTGTTTTTGTTATTTGTGAGCCATTCTAGTATCTCCTTAATACTTGAATTGGACTGAGTTTATTGACTTGTAATTATGAATCACTCATGAGATTTAAGTAAGAGTGTATTTGTTTCATTGGAAGCGTCTCTTTTATTCTTTGATTATTTTCAGTTGTTATCATCGTTGTGTGATTGAAGGGAAGTGAGAGGGGTCTCATATCTATCAGAGTCTTAGATAGAAATTCCAGGGGTAATGATTAGGTGAGAAGTTTGTAAGACCATAGGTTGTTTATAACTTCAAACTAATACTATTATAGTGGATTTCCTTCCTGGCTTGGATGCCCCCAGATGTAAGTGACGTTGCACCGAACTAGGTTAACAATTGACCTGTGTTATTTACTTCCTGCTTTTTACACTGTAATTGGTTATGGTGTGACATGTTCAGAACCTGGTGTCGTGATATCATATATGATATCTGTTATCTACATAACTTTTTATGGTGTGACATGTAATGATCCTGGTGTCGTGACATCGTATACGACATATGTTATTTGCTTACTGTTATTGTTGTGTGAAGTCCTGATACTAGTGTCGTGACATCGCATGCGACATATGATATCTGCGTACCATAATTTCAATTGGTATCAGAGTAGGCATCCTGTTCTGTTTTGGGTGAGCTTTATGGAGATACTTTCTGGTACCATGGAAGGACAAAGATGGGAAGGCTACTACTGACTTGAAGCCTGAAGAGGATTGGTCTAAGGAAGAAAATGAACTTGCTCTTGGAAACTCCAAGGCTTTGAATTCTCTATTTAATGGAGTTGACAAAAACATATTCAGGTTAATAAACACCTATACTATGGCCAAAGATGCCTGGGAAATTCTCAGAACACCCATGAAGGCACATGTAAAGTGAAGATGTATAAACTTCAGCTTCTTACTATCAGATTTGAGAATCTAAAGATGAAAGATGATGGGAGTATTCATGGTTTTCACATGAATGTTCTTGAAATAGGAAGTTCATCTAGTGCCTTGGGAAAGAAGATGTCAGAAGAAAAGCTGGTTAGAAAAGTTCTCAGGTCCCTACCTAAGAAATTTGACATGAAGGTCACAACTATTGAAGAAGCCTGAGACATTTTCAACATGAGAGTGGATGATCTTATTGGGTCACTTCAAACTTTTGAATTTGTTAACAGTGATATATCTGAAAAGAAGAAGAAGAGCGTAACTTTTATCTCCAATACTGAGGACGAAGAGGATCAATGTGACTTGGAGATTGATGAATGAATTTCTAATGCCATTGTGCTTCTTGGGAGGTAATTCAATAAGGTGTTGAAGAAAATGAATAGGAAGTGAAGGCCTGATGTCAAGAACATGTCATTCGATATCAATAAGAACAATGATTCTCAGAGGAAAGCAAGAACATAAGAAAAGCACAATCAAGGAAAAGGTATTAAGTGTCATGAATGTGAGGGTTTTCGTCATATTAGATCAGAATGTCTCACGTATCTCAAGAAATAAAAGAAGGGTTTTCTGATCATTCTGAAGGTGAAACTGATGATGAAACTGCTAAGCATGTTACAACTTTCATTGGTAGATATGAATCTTATGAAGATTCTTATGATGAGCATGCCTCTTATGAATAATTGGTCACTTCCTAAAAAGAGCTTTATGTCAAAAGTGAATAGGTGTGTAAGACAGGAGAAGAGCAGAAGAGAATCATAACTCAACTACAGGCTGAAAAAGAGAAACTTTTATCTACTGTCACTGATCTTGAAAATGAGGTAACTCTATTGTCTTCTAAACTTGAAAACATGACCAAGTCCATAAGAATGTTGAACAATGGGTCTGATATGCTAGATGAAATTCTTCAAGTTGAAAAAGGGGCTGGAAACTTACAAGTTATGGGTTTTAATTACCAATATCAAAATAAACAAGGAAAAACCCCTGTGACAAAATTTATTCCTCCAGAAAGAAAGTATGAGCCTATGATGTCTGACCAAATGATACAATATCCTGCCAGACATCAGTAAACTCAAACTAAAGTCAATTTTTTGCCTTGGAAATGTCATTACTGTGGTGAATATGGACATATAATGCCTTTCTGCTACAAACTGTATGGTTTTCCAAAACATTCAACATATCCTAGGGCTAATCATGTAATGATTAAAACTAGAAAGGAGTGGAAACCTCAGGTTATTCCACATGAAACTACTTATTATTCCACATGCCTAATGTCCAAGGAAGATGAAGTCAAGTTGTGGCACCAGAAGCTTGGATATATGAATATCAAAGGGATATCTCTTGGTTACTCTATAAATAGTAGAGCTTACAGGGTATTTAACTCCAGAACCAAAGGCATGATTGAATCCATTAATGTTGTGGTTGATGATTCAATTATTGTAAAAGGAACTGATGTTGATGAAGATGTTGGAACATCATCTCAGTAGACTCATGCTTCAGAAAATATGGAAGACATTGGGTCAAACATTGAGCCAACAAGGAATGAATTAGGTGTTTCTGCTGACATCTGAGTTGTTTGTTTTTTTGTTTGATTTTGTATGTTTTTTGTGGGTCTCTGCCCTGAATATTGCACCTTTGTGTGCCATGGTCTGTACCTCTAACTCACATGTTCTGTTACTGCTTTGTTCTATTGTTTTGTTGTCATTGATGGATATCTGTTTGGTTTGTCATATTATGGATAAAAAAGGGGAGTAGATAGTGTAAAGTTGTGCTAGTTATGCTCTTGATTTTTTTGTATTCTCCGTGTGAAGGTTGTTTCTTTGAGGGGGAGTATGTTTCTTATGTGACAGGGGGAGTTATTTATGTGTTGTTGATCATGTCATTTTAGGGGAGTTTGATTTGTTTATACCTAGGTTGTTGTGTACTTGTTGTGATGTCAGACAAAATGTCTTGACATTTTATTTCAGAGAATTATGTTTGTGCTTAGGCTATTGTGTACTTGCTGTGATATCAGACAAAATGTCCTGACATTTTGTTTAAGAGAATTTTGTTTATTCTTAGGTTGTTGTGTGCTTGTTGTGATGTCATACAAAATATCTTGACATTTTATTTCTGAAGGAGGCTCGGAGTGTGAGAGTTTATTTCTCTCTATGTCTTTTCTGTGAGGCTAGGTTTATACTACTTATTTTTGATGTGTGTGCCTTTGATATGTCTTGGTGTTATACCAAGTGTTTAGTTTTTGTGCTTGTGATTATTGGTGTTGTTTTATCTTTTCTCCAACTATATGATGCAAAGGTTGTTTTAGCCAAAATTTGCCAAAGGGGGAGTTTGTTAGGTCTGTGCTTTTATGATTGGAAGCAATTTTGTTAAAACATGTATCACAATAAGATGTTGAGCAAGATGTCGTGACATGTTGATCAAACATATTTGTAGATTTTGTTTTACTTCTTGGAAGACTTATTTTATTATGAGATATCTGAAGATTCTCTGAATATTCAACTATCATATCTGACTGTCCAAGAAGGTTTTTTTTAGGAACTTTTATTTCGTTTCTAGTTGTGCCTTAGTGTCATAAAAATGGATGTTGAGACATTTTAAGGAAACATTAGATCAAATTTGATTTGATTATGTAGAAGATTGTGCAGACTGGATGTCAAAACATTTAAGGAAACATTTGATTTGATTTTACAGAAGATTATGCAGATTGGATGTCGAAACATTTAAGGAAACATTTGATTTGATTCTGTAGAAGATTATGCATACTGGATATCGAAACATTTAAGGAAACATTATATTTGATTCTACAAAATGGATGTCAAAACATTTAAGGAGACGCCAGATTTGATTCTGCAGAATGGATGTAAAAAGATTTAAGGAGACATCGGATTTAATTCTACATAATGGATGTCAAAATATTTAAGGAGACATCAAATTTGATTATGCATAATGGATGTCAAAACATTTAAGGAGGCATCAAATTTGATTTGATCCAATATTATGCAAAACAGATGTCAAAACATTTAAAGAGACGTCATATTTAATTTTATGAGATTTAATTTGATTTGTTTTGGATTTGCCGACTTCTATGCCTAAGCCCATGCTTACCAAATGCTATTTAAAGACGACGTTACTAAACCTAATTGACAAAAAAGAGAGCTACAGTTGAGCATTAGGAAATTAGGATTTTAGTTGTTTTTATAATTTGTGAGCCATTCTAGTATCTCCTTGATACTTGAATTGGACTGAGTTTATTGAGTTATAATTGTGAATCACTCGTGAGCTTTTAAGCAAGAGTGTATTTTGTTTAATTGGAATGTCTATTATTTTCTTTGATTGTTTTCAATTGTTATCATTGTTGTATGATTGAAGGGAAGTGAGAAGGGTCTCATATCTAGGAGAGTCTTAGATAGAAATTCCAAGGGTAGTGATTAGGTGAGAAGTTTATAAAACCAGAGGTTGTTTAGTACTTCAAAGTAATACTATTATAGTGGATTTCCTTCCTGGCTTGGATGCCCCCAGATGTAGGTGATGTTGCACCAAACTGGGTTAACAATTGACCTGTGTTATTTACTTCTTGCTTTTTACACTATAATTGGTTCTGGTGTGACATATCTTGAACCTAATGTCGTGACATCGTATACGGCACCTGTTATCTGCGTAATTGTTTCTGATGTGACATGTCCTGATCTTGGTGTCGTGACATTGTATACGACATCTATTATCTGCTTATTATTATTATTATTATTATTATTATTATTATTATTATTATTATTGTGTGAAGTCTTGATATTAGTGTCGTGACATCTTATATGACATATGATATCTGCGTACCAGAATTTCAGTTGAATATTGGGACATGGTGTTGAGTGTTGAATCATAAAGATCGGTATGATTTATAGGGTTTTATGGGGAAGGAGAAAAAGATCATGATTTCTAGGGTTTTTTGGGTGCAAATGGGGATGAACACGACTATAAGGTTCTTCATGTGGTGTTTTATAATTAGAAGAAATAATTTAAAATGTTTATCATTTTAAATGTTTAATTTAAAATTACTTTAAATGATGTGGCCGAAGTTTTATACAAATTGGTCAACATTTTCTTTGCCACATCACAAATGGACATGTCACATATACAATTCTCAGAAGGGGCCGAAAAAAACCCAAGATTATTAAAAACAAGGGACCTAAAACCTGGTTTTTTTAATGGGAGACTAAAAAGTTAGAAAAATTAAAGAATAGGGACCAAAACTGCATTTTAGTCATTTTATTTTTCTTGTTAAGTGTTTTATGTTCAACATATTAAAGATTTGAGATTTTAGGTTAGTGTATTGTGTTTATCTAAGTTATGTTTTTTTTTAGTTTTGAATGGTTTGAGTTTTTATTATAGTGTTTTCTATTCATAAAATTTTATATTTTTGGTTTAGTGTCTTGTGTTCAATAGTAGATTAAGGTTATGAAGATAATGATGAAATCCAAAATAAAATTATTGATTTTTAAAAAAAAAAATTGGATGAAGGTTAATGATGATAATGAAGAAGAAGAAGAAGATGATGAAGAAGAAGATGGAGAAGGATAAATAAGAAGAATATGAATAAATATTAAAAATGATAGGTGTTCATGGTTCACCGTTAAATTAAATATATCTCCTAGATTTAATAGTACGATATTGTTAAAAATGCCAAATGGTTATAACTAAAAAAATAATAATAATAAATTCTATGGTGGACACTCAACAATATTGCTCCACTTTAGACATTTCAAATTAAAATTTAATGTAATAGAATAACATAACACAAATAGGGTTGAGGAACTTAAAAGTAATAAATATTAATTATGGGACTAATATAAAACAAACAATTTAGTTAAAAATTTGAAACTCTAATTAAGACTTTAAAAGTCATATATTAATATAACCCGAATATTACAAAAAAATCGAAAAAATGATTACATTAAAAAAAATATAAGGTCGTCGTCGTTAGACATAGGGTGATTGTCGAATCCACATCGACGAGATATTCCTTGTCGCTGACCCCTACCAAGTAATGATGATTCTTCACCTTGGACATTAGTTAGATATTATTAAGTGGTTGAACCTTGGTCTTTTGCAGCTTCTAGAGGTTGGGAAAAATTCTAGCTTTCATCGAAATTATTTCCAAAATAAGTTGAGAAAAAGGTCAGGTTTGAAGAGTTTATGGTTGAGGATTTTGAAATTTGAATTTAAGTGGCGGAGTTGGGGTTAATGGTTGTGGTGGATTAAACAATACTTTTTGTTGTGGTGTTTGTAAGATGTAGTTGGATTAAGAAGTTGATTTTTATAGAAATTATGGATTAAAGTATGAGTGTTCTGATGGTTGCATGTATGAGTATGGATGAAGAGGATTGATGTTTGATGTTTGTTATGGAAATTAAGGTTAAAATATTGTTATTATTGTTGTTGGATGGATTGTATGTAAAAAAATTGGAGGTTAAAGTATGTTTGTTGCTAGGTGGATTTCATGTATAGGTATGGTTGAGGGGTGTTAATGTGAATGGATTATTTAGGGATTTGAGGGTTAAAATATGTGTGTGGTTATGTGGGGTGGGTTGTATATTGTGTTTGTTTGAGGGGTATTGATATGAATTACATATTAATTTACATAGATAAATGGACTTGTAGATTTAAACCAAACCAATCTTTATATTTCTTGTTGCTCAAATTCTTCTAACTTTTTGCATTCCAAGTCTCGAACATAGTAATCACATATCGTTGTTTGAAGCACCTCGATAGATTCAGTGTGCCCTTTTTTAATACCAAACTGATGTTTGACTCGATCTGTTTGATGCATTTTTGCAACGTGGAAACAAATTAAAGAAGTCATTGTTGCTCTAGAGGCCAGTCCGTTCAGATAATGGCATGCCCGTTGAACCATTTTATTTTTTAGTTGTGGGTACATGTTGTTGATTTCCATAGACACATATTCAATGTTTGGAAACTGAACTTAACATTTTCCAGTCTTCTTTATGAACTTCTTGATGAATTTGAATCCTTATTTATTTATCGTAGTTTCATGTTCATTAAATAAAATGTTATTACCTCAACCTGATGCCAATAAAACCTATCATTGAAACATATTTCCATGTCTAACCAGACTTGAACCAAGTTTGGTGAAATAGTAAAATTCCACAAAAACTTGTTCCTTGGAATGATAAAAGAAACTCTTACAATTTATGGAATTCACTTTGACATGTTTCACCACAGAACACAATGAATCTCCCATTGTACTCCATGATGGACTTACTATATTTCCTATAAAGGTGGACAAGTCAGGAGTCTTGTCACCTCTATGCATAAGCATAAATCTATCTACACACTCATAATATGGCTTCCTATACACAAGCATGTCCATGAGATTTATTCAGATCCCAAAATACCTCATGAGTTTATCAACTAGGAGGATGGATCCACTATTTCCCAAGAGGTTTAGGAATACTTTTGAAACTGTCCTGGGGGTAGGGGATTACCCCATGGTTATTCTTGGTTCATTTCTATATTGTTTCTTATAGTATCTCCAAATACCATTGACTACTTATACTGGTGTATTGGTCAAAATGTATAGTTGTGTGTGTTCTTCCTACAAGTGGAGGGGGAATCAAAGGCCTTAGTATGGATATTATGATGTATGGTGGTTAGACTTTCCCATGACGACGAAAAGCTTTGGACAATGGTGTTTCATGATGGTTTTAGGAGTGCTTCTCACGTGAGGTGAGAGGCTTTGTGGATGAATTATATGCTTAGGTATAAGTGTATGACGGGTGTGATCAATATGAGTTATGTTATGTCTTCCTCCTCCTTTGAGGGAAGTGTATTTATAGTGACCTCTAGGGACTATGGTTTTCTTGGGAAGGGTCACCGCCCATTCAGTCAATGTTGGACCATTTAATCCATATTTCTAAGGAGGACATGTGTCAGTTAATGACTTTGACTTCTCTCTACCCTAGAAACATCTTTCCCATATTTCCCATAACAGTGCGATAGAAAGACCTTAGAGGTGAGGTCGTACCTCCTCTTGGGAGATATATCATCGTCGCTACTCATTGGGTGTCCTATAATCATCGTCCTCGTAGGGTCCTTTTACAAATATAACACTACATAGTCCATTAAGCACAAGGCCTTTTAATATAGGATGAAGTGTTTTTTAGATCAAGACTTAGGGGAGTATCCCAAAGGCTTGGGCTTCTTGAGGACATATTTCCTCAAGTAAAATTTCTATCAGCTTGAGGAATCTATGTCCCTCACTCCATGTTAGATGTAGTTCGATTGATGAGATTATAAGTCCCTCGTGCAAGGCGTTTGACCTTTCGGGCAGGACTTCCATCAAGCCCACAAACAAGACTTATGATCAAATCTATTAGGCTAGATAACGATCATGCCTCTTAGGCGTGATTCTTGATTCTGACCTCGCATGAGGAAAGACTAAGTACCTCGGGTGAGAATTTAGTTAGCCTAGGTAGTATAAGTCCCTTAGGCTAAATTATATGTAGCTTGGTTGATGAGATTATAAGTCCCTCATGAGAGGAGTTTGACCTCTCAGGAGGTACTTTCATCGAACCCTCAGGCAAGACTTGTGATCAAATCTTTTAGGCTGGATATCAGTTGCACCTCTTAGGCGTGATTCATGATTCTGATCCTGCCCGAGGGAACACTAAATTCCTCAGGCAAGAGTTAGTTAGCCTGGAGAGTCAAAGTCCCTCAAGAAAAATTATATGTAACCCGACTGATGAGACTATAAGGCCCTCAGGCGAAGCATTTTGATATCTTATTTGAATTATCCTGAGGGGCGACAAGGATCTTCTCCATGAAGTCTAGCATAAAAACATTGCCTCTGAGGGCGGCAAGGATCTCCGTCATGAAGTCCAGCTTACAATTGTTGCCTTAAGGAGTGGTAAGGATCTTCATCATGAAGTCCAACAAACAATCATTGTCTCAAGGGGTGGCAAAGATCTTTGTTATGAAACCCATAAATTTATTGTTGCCTTAAGGGGCAACAAGGATCTTCGTTATGAAGTCCAACAAACAAGAATATTTCGGAAAAACATCCCTATTGAGAATAAATCACTAAAGAATTATGCATAAGTACATAATCATGTTGTTTATTAGAGAATTACAAATAATTTTAACTGTAATAATATCTAAGATGAAGAACAATCCAGATTATGGGCAAGAGTGGTTCTTCCAACTCCTGCAACTTATATGCCCTGTGAGGCAGCTTCTGAAATATGAAATATGACTCATCCTAGTTAGGTTGTAGCTTTCTCTGCTATGCGGGTAGAACTACTTATTTTAAGACAATGTCACCTTCTTGCATTTCTCTCGGCTTGACTTTGGAGTTCTATTTTCTGATGGCCTTGTGTTTGGCCGCAATTCTCGAATGTGAGCGACTTCTCTCAATTCGTCGATCAGGTCTGCCGCACACTTCAAGCCTACCTTATTTTCTTCTTCATTGAACTAGGTTCTTCGCCACGAGAGCGCATCGATCTCTATAGGTAGCATGGTGTGTGTAGCGGTGTATTCGTTACTATATGATCTATTGATTAAATCATAAGCAAAGTATACAATAAACATAGAGTCGCCACCGCACTTTTATTTATCCTAAGGACTGGCTAAAAAGCGAACAAAAGCCTAAGAAGTTTTACACGTAGAAAACCAATGAAAAGATCAGAGATCGGGGTAAGGGGTAAATTACGCAATGGGAAGGTGTTAGGCACCCAATGCGTCCTAGGTACTCCTAGGGAGCCCTTTTCACACTTTGTTGTTTGAAAATTATTATTTGTCATGACATAAGTATTGTGCAAACATGATTGGGATGATGAGAAAAGAATGTACAAATTAATTATTTTTGTGTTCGAACGGATGAACCCGTTGCCTACGTACCTTCCATCAAAGGTAAGGATCAAAACGCCGTAGTTCGGCTAAAAACTTCCGAAAGTTAGTGGATTCAATTTTAAAACACAAGCTCAAAGGTCTTACGTTACCCACGGGAGAAAACTCAACCTTAAGAAACAACAAGTCCACCATGTGAGAAAAGCTTCAACTTGCTAGAGAGGGGTTAACCCTATAATAAGCAAGGAAAACTTACAATTCAATCAACTAAGGACAAATAGGTGAGATTAATATCAACCAACTAGGGTAAATCAAACCTATAGCTAATGTATGAAAACTTAACAAACATGGACAAAGCCACAAAATCATTTGAATGGGTGAAGTTATTTGGATTATTTACAAAAAGGTCAAAGTATGATTAAAGTCAATTCAAAATGAAGTATTTACAAAAATGAAGTTTGGAAAATCATGGACTTAAGGTCCAAGTTTCTAATTTGGAAAGAAGGTGAGAATGTTTGCACAACACTTATTTCAAGTTTTTAAAAGTATGTGTGAAAAGGTAGGACACAATGGGATGAATGGATAAATAATGGTGGAATGTAAAACTTCTTAGAAGGGTCCACCTCTTGAAATCATATATAAGATGATTCAAGTGGGTCCTTAGGAATAGGCTACAAATGAGCAACAATATGAACATGGTAACAGATGAAAGTAAATAAAAGCGGATACTGGATGCCACTCAATGGTCTTATACCTGTCTCCTAAAACAAGTAAGGATATCAGAAGCCACTCTATGGACTTACACTAATCTCCATCAGAATAAAACAAAAAAACAAAACAGGGAAGTCAACTGCCAATCCATCTGGACTTATGTTAACCTCCACAGTATGATCCTAGGAATACAAATGCCACATCACAGGGACTTACAATGAATCCTCACATACAACAACAATGCTCAAACAAAGAGCAAAGAAGATATGAGTGACCAATGAGGTCTTACACCCTATCTCTTCCATGTCATAGGAACAAAAGCCAATCAATATGGACTTACAATTGTCCTCAATGGGAAAACATCAATGTCACAAGGACAAAAGAAATGATCATGCACTAATGGCAAACAAAGATGATAAATGCACAATGGCAATCAATGATAGTAAATGCACAATGGCAATCAAGTAATCATGTATAAGTGAATCAAGTAATCAATCACATAAATTCAAGTAGCACACGCTATAACCATTCAATGAGGCTCAAGCAAAAGGGTTTGACTATGAAAGTCCACTGTAAGAGGTAAGTGTCGCTCTTAACCTTGTCATTGAGAGGCTAAGGTGAAGCAGATGAAAGGATATGAGGGGTGTGCCTCATTGCTTCTATCTCAGGTCCGAGAGAGCATGTAAATATAAGAATGTGGGGGAGTCCAGAAAGATGGAACTCTTTCCCCAATTAGACTCGATAGATCTTGGGTTTGGATCTCAATGCTACAACCATGTAATGGGAGCAAGGAGAAGACTCACAGAATAGTGGGAGATAGGCTACTTATCTCTTTGATCCACCAATTGCCTCGAATGAGGACTTTTCCTGCTTGGGACAAATATAAACACACACAAGCATTGCCTCTTAAGGAGGACTTCAGACAGTTTGCCCGGCCAAATAACGGGCCGGGTCTCCAGACTACATGAAGAAGAAGGTTCTATACCTCAATGCCAATTGCTTATAAGCAAAGCAATGCAAGTTCTTAAGAGAACTGAGCAACTAAGGGTACCTGGAAAAGTCAAACAGAATCAGCATCCCAACATAAACAAAACAACAACAATAAGAATCAACCAATGTACAATCAAACAATAATGTGCAACATGTGCATAGCACAAAGATCAAGTGAACCAAGCCCTACAAAACAAACAATTGGTCAAATGATTTCAACTCAATTATGCATCAACCTCCTTAAGGCATTAGCTTTTTAACCTGAAAAGTCAAAGTCAAGCTCAAACATAAGTAACAAGACCACTAGGCCAAGCCTAGGGTCCAAAGGAGGGAAAAAATCTCAAAACAGCAGGCAAAACATGATTAAAGTCAAGATATTTCAATTACAAAGGGATCCCAATTGGTCTCATATCCAAACTATGCCCCTATTTCTATTTATGCATCATGTAAGGCAAAGGAAGCAATGTTGAATCACATATGAGCAACCAGCAAGATCACATCACAAAAAATACCAAAACAGCATGGAAAATTCCACAAAAATTATATCCTAAACAGAGGACATTCAGCAAGCTACATGTCAATTTTTATGCCATTTGGATTAGTGGAAGTATGGGAATTAATTCAACATGACAAGGCATGCAAAAAACACAATCAAATGAAGCTACAAAATGTACATTAACTTCAATCCAATGGCAAACAGTGACATTACATGGGAAATGGATGGGACCAAAGCTAAATGAAAGCTTAATGTGTTAGGAACTACCCTACCAAGTTTCATGATCATTGGATAAGGTATGAAGATTTGGCAACATATATACAAAAGGTTACACAAGTAAAGCCCTAAAATGCTAGGCAGTGGACAAAAATCCTAATCAATTAGAAAATGGATTATAAAAATCCACAAAAAATCATATTGAATGTTAACATGTTAAATGTGCTACATGCAAAAACTTAAGGCCATAGGCCAAGGGGAAGCATGGCAAAAAAATCAGGGAACTCAACATATCATTTTGTGTCACATTTCATTACACTCAAGTTCTATAAATCATATTAAAAAAACCAGAGGTCCAAAAAATGCAAATCCTATATCAAAAATTCCAAAAATGAGTCAAGAACCTACATCTAAAATTTCAATTCATTTGGATTAGGCATGGTGATTTCATGATCAAAATAGCAAAACATGCAATTATATCATACATGTCAAAAAATCAATTCACCATTTAAAATTCCACCAAGCACAATTTACATTTTTATGCCTAAAAAAAAGTAGATTAAAAATGGAGATTAACAAAAAAAGTCTCAAATTATTTGGATGATTATTGATGATTTTATGATTTTTTGAAGTCTTGAAATAATTATTGAAATATTATTTAGGAATTATTTGGATGATTTAATTAATTTGGAATGATAATGGCAAAACAGTAATAACGGATGTAGAAGCCAAAACGCAGCGTGTAAATAATTGACGTGGCGTGCAGCGATTGGTCCTGGCGCTTGCAAACACGAATTGAAATTGGAAACAGACGGAAGCGGATCTACGCATGGCTTTTTCCAGAAAATCTGAACATCCATCGCTGTTCTTGAGTTCTTCATCTCAGAATTAGGTTTGGAGCAAATGTCAACGAAAATAAGCGATCCATACACCGATAGAACCGGCATGAACTCAGGATTACGAATATGGTTTCGATTTCGTCCAGAAACTCATACGTAGAAGGAATCGATGGAAAATAAGATTTGGTACCAAATCTTGAATCACGAATATCTTAATCGATTCTTGATGAAATTACAAACCACAAGTTGCTACGAAATCTACAATCCACACTCTACAATAACCACTACACAATTTGGAAAATGGTGATGGTCGAAATTTAACCTTCTTGATGTGCAGTATGATAGTCCTTGCGTATCGAGCCTTGATTTGCAGAAACAGACGCAGCAGAGCGTCGTGGAAGGTGAAAGATGAGGAGGATCCAGCTCAAAGATGCTTGAATCAAGAGATTTCGCTGACTGCTATGGAAGAACGCTATGCAACAGCTGCGACTTTTGCTCGAATTTTCAATCGATTCCTGCAAACAGCAATCCTAAACCATGTACCAATGATGAATCTGCAAAAGAGCTAGCACAAAGATCAGTGAAACTTGGTGAATTGATGCAAAAAAGTGTTGTGTAAATTTGAGAGAAATGAGAGAATTTGGGAGAATTTGCTTGAGATTTTCTGTTGAGTTGTGAATTATGATTGTAAATTGTGATTAACCTGTAATTCTGTTATAGATTAAGTTTATATATGAAGCACTAATCCAACTATAATCACAATTAAGCAAAAAATAGTGAATTAGCAAATGTGCTTATGTGAAGCATTTGGCCTTTTTTCTTTTTCATCCTTAGAAGCATTTCAGCAGCAATTTCTCCCTTTGAACAAGTCACAAAACTCATTTGGAAGCTGATGGAATTAGTCTCATGTCCAAATTCCTCCTACTTTGCATTTTGGACCATTTTGCCCCTCACTTTTAATTAGTTCACTTCAAAAATGAGCTTTTGCATTGAGCAATTTTGAAGAAATCCAATTATGCACCATGAAAGTACATGTTAAATGGAGTTTGTGCATATAAAGAACAACCAATTTGGACAATCCATGTGGAAGTTATGCCCTCCTGATTACGGGTCTTTTTTGAAATTCACTGAGCCATATCTTGCAAACCATAAATGGGATTTTCAAGTTCTTGGACTTTTTGGAAAGGTGAGGACAAGATCTTCAACTTTCATGTTGGACAAATTTTGATTTGAAGCTTGCTTGGACATGTAATTTTGGGGAGAAAAACTTTCCATTTTGGGCAGGTGAGAATTACAGGTCATTTCCATTTTGGGAAACTTTTTATCTGACTTCAAATCCTTCAACCTTGATCTTTGAAATGCCAAATGAGGCTCATATGGACATGAATGAGACTTTTCTAACCATCTCACACCTTCCAAATCCTGATTAAATGCACAGTTGACCACAGTTGACTTCTGTTGACTTTTGGTTGACTGGGCCAAGTTCTGATGAATTTCAAGCCTCTTTCAATTGAGATCTTGATTTCAAATGGTATCGCAAGTTATATGAACTCTTTTTGAATGATCATGGTGTCCAAATTCTTCAAGAATGGTCACCATCAGTTGCTCAATGCCTGATTTAATTGCTCTGACCTAGCTAGCTTCATCTACAAGCAACATGGTTAGATGACAATATTTTTGTACTTTTGGTTAGTAAACATATGGAAAGCAATGATATACAAATGCTAGACATGCTTGGTGATCAAGAATCACACTCACAAGGTATCCCACCCACTAGGAGGGCAGCTAGGATATGCAATGATCCTTGAGGCCATGATATGATATGATATGATATGGGCCATGAGGGATCTTAGGGCCAAAATTGGGGTCTTACAGTGTGCGCTCCATAGACCATGGCAAATAGAGTTTCCTTGGTGGTGGAATGCGGAGTGGTGTGGTATGACCACAATATCTCATGGAGTAGTTTCGCTCATAAACCTTTGGCATCATCAAGCTTCTTCTTGACTCCCTTCAGAACTACTTTATTTGCTGATTCAGCTTGACCATTGGCTTGAGGGTCAACTATATTTAGGCTATGTTTGGATATCATAAAATGAATGAAATGGAATAGAGTGAAGCGGAGTGAGACAAAGTGGAATGGAGCAGAACGGAATGAATTTGAAAATTTTAGAACGAGATAAAATAAGTTGTTCATTCCACCCAAATTAGAGGGGAAAAAATAGGGTGGTAAATGATGGAATGAAATGGAATCTATACCACTTCATTTCGCTTTGTCCCATCGAATTTTAAATGATCCAAATAATATAATATCATTCCATCCCATTCCGCTCCGTCCATCCGATTCCTTCTATCCAAATAAAACCTTAATTTTTCTTAAAACTTCCCTACACAAGTTATCATTTTGAGGAAACAACTATGGTGTAAAACTACGAGGTCCATTAAACTCTATCATTTTCCGGTTGATCCATGATGTTGATGCCTATGCTTACATGCAGCACAATTCACCCTTGAGAGACATATACCAAAACAAATTTCCTCTGATCTTTCTATTCCACTTCCACTCACTCACTCACTCACGCTTCCAATATCTAACACGCAAAGTTTCTTTTCTTCAAAATTTCAACATTTCTCACTCTCTCTAAACATCTGTTTTGATTGTCATGGGGGACTCAACGGTTAGTATTTCCCATTTTTGACACTACCTGATTTCTCATTCACATTATCAAACCCTAGTTTCTATTATAAATAATTAACGTGTTCATGTTAACTGTTTTCAGTAAACTGTGTGTGTTGTCGCTAATTAGTTGTGCTTATTACTCCAATTGTCATGAATGTATAGTGGAGTAGGAGTGATGCAAATTGTATTAAAATGGAAATAGATTGTAACTAGGAAGAATATATCAGAAGGAGAGTAGAGTAAGACCTAGAAAAATGATCAGAGAAACTATTAAGAAACATTTGGAAATTAATGAATTGGAGAGAAACATGATTGTTGATAGAACATTATGGTGTAGTTTGAGTCATGTAGTCGACTCTATTTAGTGCGATAAAACTTAGTTGTTTTTATGCAGAGAGTGGATAAAGACCTAGCATTGAAAATATATACTAAAGCAAGTGCCACACCAGAAGTAATGAAACACTTGGTTATTAGGCTTTCCTGTGAAATTAATTTTATACTTTCTTTTTGTTACATAGTTCTATTTATTATTGTTTTTGCACTAAATGTTGATGTGTTTTCTCCTTTTACTTTGGTGCAGGTTGGATACACTCTTGATTAGTTATTCCTTTTGAAAACAATATTGCGAACAGATGCTCAGGGTGCTCTAGATTTTGCTCTGATAATGCTGCGAATGGAGGGGGGTTGCCCTGTTGACTGCAACGCAATAACTGATCTGTTTCTTCAGGTTTACTTAGTTTTATTCTTAGTTTCATTGATGTTGGGTTCATTGTGCTCTTATATCAAGTGTAATCTCGATAGCACCGACACATCTGAAAAAAGGTGCGTCTGTATCCGTGTCAATGTTCGAAACCGACACAGACACTTGTGATTACATTTAATTTATTCAAATTTTCAAATTATTTCTAGTGTCAACGTATCTGTGTCGTGTTTCTAGTGTTCGTGCTTCATAGAGTGTAATTTGTAATTTTACCTAACTTAAACATAGGAGGTCTATTTTGTTTTTTTTATATGTTATCTTCTTATTATAGTGTTTTTCAGGCTCTTGTTGAGTTCTTTGGAACCCTTCCCCAAATATGGGCACTGGAGTGTATGGAACATCTTTTACTTGTCAACCTTAAGGGAAATCTTCAAATAACTGTGCAGGTACTGTATTAGGCCTCCTATGTTTTTTCAGTATGACTCCTTTTTCAATTCATTTTTTTCCGTTTTATTGTAGTTTCTGCATATAATAATCTTGCTAGTACATAATTTGCAGATTGCTAATGAATATTCTAAAAACTTGGGTGTTGATGCATGCATCGAAGTCTTTGAGAAATCCGAGTCCTATTGAAGGACTATACTTTTTCTTGGGTGCATATTTGCGCTCTAGGTGTTTCTGAAAGCAGAACGAACACAGTTGAATTTCTAAACATACTATTTTTCCTTTTTGTCAGTAGTTATTACTTTACTAATTTATGCTTTTGATTTTGAGTCTGTGTTCTAGTAAGGATCCTGATATTCACTTCAAGTACATTGAAGCAGCTGTTAAAACTGGACATATTAAGGAGGTAGAGCGCGTGACGCGAGAATCAAGCTATCATGACGCTGAGAAGACAAAAAACTTTCTAATGAAGACCAACCTTCCAAATGCATGGCCGTTGATGAATGTGTGTGACCGATTTGGTTTTGTTCGTCAACTCATACATTATCTCTATACTGAAAACATGATTTGTTCTATTGAAGAATACGTTCAGAAGGTAATTTTTGTGTGATTATATTTAATTTTGAATCTTTCTATGCTAATCTAAAACATGATTTCTAACATTATATGTCTTACTTATAGGTCAATCCTCGAAATGCTCCTCTAGTTATTGGGCTGTTGCTTGACGAAGGATGCCCCGAAGATTTCATCAAAGGTCTTTTACCTTCAGTCAGTTCCCGTTTTCCAGTTGAGCAAGAATGTGTGAAGAGGTATGCTAGTTTTCTCTCTGCCCTGCATCTCCATATTACAATATTATTTTCTCATTTTACTTTCTATGTGCAGGAATCGTCTTTGTTTTCTTACTCGGTTATTGGAGTATCTTGTGAGCGAGAGGAGCCGAGATGTAGATGTGCATAATGCTCTTGCGTGTAGGTGATGCCACTCACTTCTTAGAGGTCATAAAAGCTGCTGAAGGTGCAAATATATATACCATGACCTAGTAAAGTACCTTCTCATGGTTAGGAGAGTGCCTATAAGAGTATCTTTACTGAGTTGGGAGTTCTTTATGCAAGATATCGGCCTGCGGTGTTATTGAAGCACATTGAGTCATTCTCAACTCGGCTCAATATTCCCAAGCTTATTCGGGTCTGTGAAGAACAGCGACACCTAAAGGATAACTATCATGCAAACGAGCACAAAGCCACTAAGGAAAGAAAAGAGAAGAAATAAATCTCTTTTTATCCCTACCAAACTTGCTTAGAAGGCAAGAAACATTAAAGGTGATGTGGTTACAGATGCACACCAAGTTGTGGAGAAAGACCCTCTGGTAAAATATTCTCATACACAGAGTAATGTTTGAGGTAACACCTATGGAGGTTCCTATAATTGATACTGAAAGCTCCCTGATGGTTAAATATGTCATACACAAACTAGTATATGAGGTAACACCTATTGAGGCTGTTGGAACAAATTTCAGAAACTCACTGTTTCTTTTATCGAGGCAAAGAAACAGATCAAGGAGATCGAAAAGAGGATTTCCATGAGGTAGGGAATAGAGAGTCTTCAACTTCTCAAATTACTCCTAAACTCTATCTAGAAATGGATTCTAAATTGTACACTATTGTTCAGAACTCTTAAGAATTGTATAAATTTCATCCTAGAATTCATAATGACATGTAAGTTGTTCAACAACTTTGGGGAGATACAAAAGACATAGATAAAAAAAAAAGGCTATTGTAGCTGCAAATGAAGAGTCATCTAAGTCACTCTCTTTCAAACATTTTATGGTTCTGACCAAAATTATGTAATGAGACTATTGGCCAAAATTATGCAATCAGACTATCAACCATAGAGTCCTCGAGATAAAATAATCCAATTATACTGTACAGTATCCTACTACACTCTAGGAAGTGTTTTAGAATACACCCTCAGAGAAGGAAGCATTTGTTTTTAGACTTTCAAGATACTTCTCCTCCAACTATGATGAATATGCAACAGTCAATTTCTTTGAAATCATCTAACAAGAGTTCCAATCAGCATCAATGTACCCCCTCAAAGACATCGGGAAACCATGAGTGGTTCATTGATCTAGTGACAATAATCTCATTCTTTTGAATGTGTTTTGAACTCCGTCTTTAGCTAATCCTTTTGACAAATGGTCAATTAAGTTTTAATGAGCGTGAACATGATCCACTCTAACAATCTTTTTTAGAGAGAAATTCTTTAACAATGTTTTGCTTAAAAAAAATTCTTATATTATCGTTGTAGTAATTATTCTAAATTTTTGCAATATCTTTGGTACTATCACAGTGGATCAAAGTAGGTGGAATCATTTTTTTCACATGAGAATCTTTGCTAGCATGCATTTTGATACGCCGTAGTACGACGGAATATCAGAATACACACTCTTCGAGCGAGTGCCAGCTCCAAAATAAGGAAGAAGGAATAGATTTAAAGAGAAAAAAAGAATTTCTTATCATTCAACATAACCCAAAAAGGTTCACCAGTACAGCTTATATGACCTCATGCAATCTAACCAACTTCAATAAACCTAGCAAAAAAAAATAACAGAATTAATAAACAATTAAATGATTAATCCATTCTCCCATGGGTCCCTTGGTAGCAAGCATAATCTTTCATCCACATAGGTAGGTTGATTTTGCGTTTAGCTGGCGCTGTAGCTGGTATCTCACTTGGGCCTTCCATTTCCTTGTTGGGTTCAGTGAGTATTGGGCCTATGTCCATTTGTGTTGTATCATTCCCTCCCCCTTTGAACATCACCTTGTCCTCAAGGTGGAAATCCGGGTAGCAAGTAGTGAAAGTGGAAAGATCTTCCCATGATGCCTCTTCCACTGGAGTGTTACGCCATTGAACAAGAAGTTGGGTATGGCTGGCGTCGTTCCTAAGTAACGTCTGACGGTCCAGGATAGCCTCTGGTTCATCCACAGGCTGGTTGTGGAAACTCTCCAAGGGTAAGTCTTGAGGTGGGGAGCATTCGGTAGCGCGAAATGGTTTAAGAACCGAAACATGGAAGACCGGATGGATGCGGCTCTCAAGTGGTAGTTGAAGTTTATATGCCATAGAACCGATGCGTTCAATGACCGGAAAAGGACCATAAAACTGTTTGGAGAGTTTATGCTGACGGTGATTACGGACTGAAGTTTGACGGTATGGTCGCAGGCGAACAAGAACCATATCCCCAACAACAAAAGAAAGGTCACGACGGTGCGCATTTGCCTTCTGTGTCATCCGATGCTGAGCAGTTAATAAGTTGTCTTTAAGAACCCGCAAGAGCTCATCACGGGCGGTGAGAGCCTCATCCAAGACTTGAATGGATGTCGAAGCCCTGTTATAACCGGGAATAGTGGGAGGTTTGCGGCCATACAATGCTTCAAAGGGTGACATTTGGATGCTGCTATGAAAACTAGTGTTGTAGTGGAACTCCGCTCATGGAAGGAGGGACACCCAAGCAGAGGGTTTGTGCTGTGTGAAAGCACGTAAATATTGTTCCAGCCCCCTATTTACCACCTCGGGTTGGCCATCCGATTGTGGGTGGTAAGCACTACTCATAGCCAAGGTTGTGCCACTTAGCTCAAAGAGTTTACGCCAAAACGTGCTAACAAACACCGGGTCACGGTCGGATACGATTGAACGAGGGAAACCATGATGTCTAACGACCATCGAAATGAAGAGTTCTGCCACCTTCGACGTTGTAAACGTGGCTGGTAAGGCTCCAAAATGAGCACTTTTGGATAGGCGATCCACCACAACAAATATCACCGATGAGCCTTGAGCTACCGAAAGACCCGTAATAAAATCCATCGTATTATCTTCCCAAACCGCTTCTGGAATGGGGAGCGGTTGAAGGAGACCCGCAGGCACTTGAGTGGAGTATTTAATCTGTTGGCACACAAGACAAGATGCTACAAACTGCTCAACTGATTTGCGCATACCCTTCCTTAAGAAGTTGTCTGCAACTCGGACAAGGGTCCGTTTGATACCCGCATGTCCACCACTCGGAGTGTCATGAAATTCACTAATAACGGTGGTACATATAGGCGAGGAAGGGTTGAGAACATATCTACCATGGTGCAGAAGCACACCACCTACTACAATATAAGGATGAGGTAGATTGTTTTGTGCCAATTATTGGTGAAAGGCCAAGAAAAACGGGTTTGAACTGTTCTCCTTCCTGAGTTGCTGCACAATCCCAAATGTGGGGGAGGAAACCAATGCCATAAGTGTTGTTAAACATAAATTATCATCCTCTTCTGACTCTGCTGGTACCCTGGACAAGGGATCAGCCACTCGGTTGGAAACCCCCGGTTTGTACTCTATGCGGAACTGAAACCCCAAAAGTTTCCTCACATATGTTTGTTGATCCGGCGTTTGTATCACTTGTTGTAGCAACTCCTTAATACTCTTGTGATCCGTGCGAACAACAAAGAAATGACCCAAGAGGTATTGACGCCATTTAAGGACAGCTTCATTGATACCATGAAGTTCTTTGAGGTAAACCGAAGTAGCTTGCATCTTTGGGCCAATTTTCTTCCTGAAGAAGGCAATTGGTTGGCCATCTTGCATGAGAACGGCGTCGATGCCTACATTATACCTGTCGGTTTCAACCACGAAGTCCTTAGAAAAATCTAGTAATCTCAAAACTGGGGCAGCAACCATAGCTCGCTTGAGAAACTCGAAAGCTGAAGTAGCATCCGAGGTCCACACAAAAGAATCATGGCGGAGTAAATCTGTGAGAGGGGCAGCGATGCTGCCATAATTGGTAATAAATCGGTGATAGTACCCCGTAAGACCTAAGAATCCTCGAAGTTGCTTAACTGAGGACGAAATTGGCCACTTAACCATTGCCTCCAGCTTGCTCGGATCAGCATGAACCCCCTTGGAGGAGACAATATGGCCCAAGTAGTCAATAGTTTCTTGACAAAATGAGCAATTCGATAGCTTGACGTAAAAAGAGTGGTGCAATATACAGCCAAAAACAACATCCAAGTGGTGTAAATGCTTCTCAAGGGTAGCACTGTAGATCAATATATCATCGAAGAAAACAATCACAAACCTTCGTAGATATTGGGAGAAAAGTTGATTCATTGTGGCTTGGAAAGTTGATGGGGCGTTTGTGAGGCTAAACGGCATAACGAGGAACTCAAAATGCCCTTCATGAGTTCGAAAGGTTGTCTTGTAAGTGTCGCGGGAGTGCAGACGGATTTGGTGGTAACCAGCACGAAGGTCCAACTTGGTAAAAATGGTGGCTCCTCCCAATTCATCTAAAAGTTCATCAATGGTGGGAATAGGAAATTTGTCCTTAATAGTGGCTGCATTTAAAGCACGATAATCTACACAAAAGCGCCACGAACCATCTTTCTTGGGAACCAACAACACCGGAGAAGAGAATGGGTTATGGCTCGGAATGATGATCCTTGATCTAACATCTCAGGAATCAACTTTTCCATCTCATCTTTCTGAAATTGTGGGTATCGATAGGGACGCACATTAATTGGTTTTGTGCCCTCAACCAAATGAATGCGGTGATCCACGGGGCGATGCGGCGGAAGGCCAGTTGGTGTGGAAAACACTTGGGAGAAACGGTGTAATAGGGCGAACACCGGGGTTGGAAGATGGGAAGGAAAAACAGGGTCTGAAACACCAGATAGCTCAGGTTCAGTAGGTGAATTGGTGAGGGTAAAAATACCAGCAATGTCCTTGCTCTGCACCAGTGTTTGTAGTTGGTGCAGCGAAACCGCATTCGTAGCCAGGGACGGATCACCAACCAAAGTCACCAGAACACCCTGCCAAGTGAATTCCATCGTCAAGGCTGAATAGTCATGTGCAACCTTTCCCAAAGATTGGAGCCAAGGAAATCCCAACACTACATCCGGACCTTCAATAGCCAATACGAAGAAATCCAATGAGAAGGTAATACCTTGGAGGATGATGGACATATCCTTGCAACAAAATTGACACACCAGAAAATTCCCACAACCAGTTGTTACGCGAAAACATGGGCATGGCGTAACCGGAATACCCAATTACTCAACCAGTGCTGGTTTGATGAAATTGTGTGTGCTGCCGCTACCAATGAGAATGGGAAACTTATGTTGCTTGTACAAGATGGTAACCCGTAGAGAACATTGTCGCAACCTGAAAAATACAGTGTGCTAAAAAAGAACCGGCGAAAGAAAATGACAAGAGTCGCCACCGTGCGTTATTTATCCCAAAGGAGGGAAAGGAAACGCTCGAAGTAAACCTGAAAAGAGGAAAGGAAAAGACAAGGTCTCGCAACCAAATCTTGGGTTCGGGAGTCGGTTATGCGAAGGGAAGGTATTAGCACCCCTACGCATCCGTAGTACTCTACGGGATCCACTTTTGTAGTTCTTGTCTAAAGGGTGTGAGTTTATCTTGTGCTGTTTACTAAAAAAAGGGTTAAATGAAAATGACTCGCGCGGATGTCGCATCCACTGCATACGTATCTCATCTGAATATGAGAATCAGAGTCTTCGTAGCTCGGCTGACCTATGGGTTGGGGGATGTGTGCTCGCTAAGACATCGCGTCTTATGCCTACGTATCTCATCTGGAATGAGAATCAGAGCAAGTCGTAGTTCGGCCAACTACGGGGTTATGGAGTGGGTTTTGGACGAACGACGTTACTACGCAATCTACCGGATGCTCGACCTTTGGAGACTTACTCACCTGTAGTAGAAGGAGTAAACGTGTGTTTAGGAGAAGAAAAATCAATGAAGGGTTAGGGTTTGGTGAACTCATGCAAAAAGGCAGTCCTTGACGAAGGAACCTGTAAAAAAACACACAAAAACATTGCCTCCTATCGAGGTCTTCCAGCTAGGAAAGCAGTAAAATGCGAGAAAAATGTAAAAGTACCACGCGGATAAAGATCCGAAGTAACAACAGTTAGAGGAATGGGAAACCCAGGGATCCTCCCAAGCTAACACCATCAAAGAAAGTGAGTCAGTACAGGTAATCGGAATGAAACCTCCAGGGGGTATCCCACAAATAAAGTGGAAAACCACGCAAGTTATCCCTGCAAAAGTCATGTGAGCCCTCACAAAAACTCAACAAAAGGGTTAGTGAAACACGATAAGCATTTTTTTCATGGATAACAATATGGTTTCAGAAACCTCAAACCCTGTGGCATACACTTCAGAAATTAAACGATTAAGCATTCAAGGCATTATTTATACATTCATACATAATTATGACCCGTGGGCAAAAACCTAATGAAATTCATCCATCATACCTCAAACATTCAGATGATCCAAATTAAGAGCATAAAGGTAATGGGAATAAGGGCAAACCTGATTGGAGAGCTTGATTGAAATTGAGTGGCACCCGTGAGGTTTACAAAACAATCTTTAGGGTTTATGTGAGGCAGAGGTGATTCTGTGCAGTTGAGTTCCCTTCAGGGTTTGGAGGCTGCTCTGAGTTCTCTGTCAGGTTTCTCTCTAGGTTTTGTCCAGGGTTTTGTTTCAAGGAAACCCCAGAGTATTTTGCTTCTCTTCCTTTTTTCTCAAGTGAAGCCTTGATATTTATAGACTGAATTTCATGGCTTTGTGGGCTCAAATGAGAGAGACCCAAGTCCAAAAAAATTTGTTACATTTTATTTATTATTATTTTTATTTATTTATTTTTTTTTGTTTTTTTTTTTTTTTTTTTTTTTTTTATATAAAGCTTCTTGGATCTAATTCTGATTGACATGATGAAATGCAATGTATCTAATGTTAAATGACCTAAAAATGAATGCATGCATGAGGTGTAAAGCGTATGCTTCCAGGAAAAATGAAGGGTAAATTTTGGGGTATTATAAACGTCCCTGCAACTGACTAGATAAAGCATGTAAACTGGAGATGTCACCAGAAACCTCGTCCAGTGGGTGGTCCTCAGGTTCCGGTTCCGGCTCGTCATCCTCCGAACCCAAAAGAAGCATCACTTTACTCTTATAACAGTGTGATGGGCCCCACTTTTCATTACACTTAAAACATAATCCCTTTGCACGCCGGTCTCGTATTTTAGCAGGTGGGATTAAACGAACAGGGGAGGTGGAATTTGGAGTGGGTAAGAGGGCAGGTTGAGGGGTGGTTTTTTGGGTTAGGCTAGTGTATGGGTTCAAGGCACTGTGTTGTGTTTGGGTTGAAGGGTTATGGGTGGAGATGGGTGTAGGGTTAAGGACAATTGGGCTTGATGCAGAAGAGGACCCACGAGACCAACTTTTAACATGCGTTGGATTGTCATCCAGATGAGCCTCATACGCACGTGCCATGGCAAACGCCACCATCAGCGTCGGCGGACGGTGGAATTGCAACTCTCGTCTGAGATTTCGTTTCAAACCAGTGATAAAAAACTGATAAGCAATGGTTCCGAAATGCATGTTACCTTGTTCATCAAATCTTCAAATTGGGCCTGAAAATCGGTCACAGAACCCGTTTGAGTAAGCTTAGAAAGATCTCCCTCAACATCTTCGTAAGCGGTTGGACCAAATCAGTCCCAAACGGCCTCCAAGAAGATGGACCAAGACGGAAGCAAGTTATGTCGCATCGCCCACTGAAACCAAGCAGTAGCACGCCCTTCCAGATGAAACGAAAGGATTTGGAGTCGAGCGGTGTCCGGTGTGTCGTGGAATGCGAAGAACGCCTCGATCTGAAAGATCCAATCGATGGGGTTGTAACCATCAAATCGTGGTACACTAAGCTTCAGTGTACGGGAAGCAGCACCAGATAACCCTTGAGATAACGTCGGTGTGTAGAGCTTCAGATTAGCAACCTTGGTATCCACCTCAAGGAGATGATTGTGCAGAGTGTTGTGAATTTTCTCTGTATGAGAGGTGAGGGATGATTTGAGCAATGAACGAAGGTCAACGAATTGAGCATCAAATTTGGATTGAAGGTTGCCCAATAGTTCAGAAGGGTCCATAATGAAAGCACCAATGATACGCCGTAGTACGGCGGAATATCAGAATACACACTCTTCGAGCAAGTGTCAGCTCCAAAAGAAGGAATAAGGAATAGATTTGAGAGAAAAAAAGAATTTCTTATCATTCAACATAACCCAAAAAGGTTCACCAGTATAGCTTATATGACCTCATGCAATCTAACCAACTTCAGTAAACCTAGCAAAAGAAAATAACAGAATTAATAAACAATTAAATGATTAATCCATTCTCCTATGGGTCCCTTGGTAGCAAGCATAATCTTTCATCCACATAGGTGGGTTGATTTTGCGTTTAGCTGGCGCTGTAGCTGGTATCTCACTTGGGCCTTCCATTTCCTTGTTGGGTTCAGTGAGTATTGGGCCTATGTCCATTTGTGTTGTGCCTATGTCCATTTGTGTTGTATCATATTTCAATCAACTTGCTTATTCACTAGAGGTTACAAGAGCTATAAATTATGATTCCATAATGGATTGAGCGGAAATCGTTTGTTTTTAGACTTCTAAGATACTTCTCCTCCAACTATGTTGAATATGAAACTGTTAGTTTCTTTGAAATCATATAAATAAGGTGTTCCAATCAACATCAATGTATCCCCTTAAAGACATTGAGAAACTTTTGATGATGTAATCAGAGGCTCATGGTCCTTTTCAGTTATCTTGTGACTTTTTCAATGGTGTGTTACTGCTTTATACCAGGTCTACTGGTAAACATGCATAACAATCCTATGATATTGGCAATGTCAAATGAAATACAATCATTGACATATCTGATGGTGTCAATAATACTCGCCTATTCCTATTTTCTTACATTATTACTTATTTTTCTGAAGAGTTTAAAACTCGGGTCATATGTGATGCGTACGTATTTCTAGTTAAAGTAACTATATTTCTTTAAGATCTTTTCAACATAGCGAGATTGATCCAAAGAATTTCCTTTTTTTTTTGCATAGTAATTTTAATACATAGGATTTCACTCGCTTCTTTGAGGTATTTCATATTGAAACTCTTACACGACAATGATTTCACATTATTTATGAGATGAATGTTTGAATCAAATATGAGAAAGTCGACAAAACATAGAGACATACTGTCGCATCCGCGAAAAAACAACCGGCGGGCTAAAACAAAAACAACACAGAGCCGCCACTGCGCGTTATTTATCCCAAAATAGGGAAAGGAAACGCTCAGAGAAACCTGGAAAAAGCATGGTCTCGCGACCAAAGAGAAAGGGTAAGGGAGTCGGTTATGCAAGGGGAAGGTATTAGCACCCCTCACGTCCGTCGTACTCGACGGGATCCACGCTCTAAGAAAAGAAAAGGTTGCTAAAACATCACACACACACACAGGGAACGCAGGTGGGGTTAAGAGAAGGGAGCTCGATAGGACATCGCATCCTATGCCTACGTATCTCGTATGGAACGAGAATCAGAGCTGCCGTAGTTCGGCTCACGCACGCCAAACAAGATACACACACCCACAGGCAAACCTGGAACCCGACAACCACTCGATGCAATTACGTCAGCTTCCGAACCAAACAAACACAATCAGGATACGTACAGCCAATCGCTGGGCTTACGTCCATATCCTGCACACAAAAAGATAACAAGCAAACACACACAAAAAGAAAAAAAAGTGCCCGGAGAGACCTCGCACGGTCTCCTGCCTACATACCTCGTCTGGAACGAGGATCAGGGCGATGTAGTTCCCCTGAAAGGGAAAGAAAGAACATGCAAACCAGTAGGGAGTCGGGAACTCGAGCCTACAAGTCATCAAGCAAGCTAGAAGAGACGCTGAGACGTCAGAAGAAACGGCACACACAGACTAACAGGGAGTCGGGAACTCGAGCCTGATAGCTGCCAAAAAAAACACACGCAAAAAAGAAAAGGGTGCCCGGAGAGACCTCGCACGGTCTCCTGCCTACGTACCTCATCTGGTATGAGGATCAGGGCGACGTAGTTCCCCTGAAAGGGAAAGAAAATCTAGCCAGAAACCAAGGGAAGACACACTACCAGGGAGCTGGACTCGAGCCTAGTGTTGTCATGCATCATTGCCCTACGTTGAGGTTTCTACCTACTTGCACAACTGCAAGCTAATCCTATCTAGGAAGAAAGCAAGCATGCAAGCATACAAGCAAACAGAGCAAACAAATATTCACAAAGCACACACTATAACCAGTCAAGTGAGGCTCAAACAATGGGTTTGACTGCCGAAGCAAGTCATCTGTACAAGGGTAGTGTTCGCTCTTAACCTTGCCATTGCGAGGCTAAGGTGAAGCAGATGAGAGGTGAGTGAAGATTAGACTTCACAGCTCTTATCCCTGACCAGGGAGAGCTTCAGACAAAGGAGCGTGGGTCCAGAATGGAGGGACCCTTCTACGCTCAAAGACTCTGACTCGATTGTGCAACAGCACAAGATCTTGGGTTTGTGTCCCAATGCATCAACACACAGCCGTGTGAGCAGAGGGACGACTCAACAGAATAGTGGGGGATAGATTGCATATCCCTTTGATCCACCAATTGCCTCATAGAGGTCTTTACCTGCTTGGCACAAAAAGTAAACAACCACAGACATCGCCTCTTAAGGAGGACTTCAGACAGTTGCCTGGCCAAGTAACAGGCCAGGTCTTCCAGACTACATGAAGTATAGAGATTCTACCTCAACTGGTTAAAAAAACCAAGCAACAGCAAGCAAGTTCTTAAAGAACTGTAAGCGACTAAATGTACCTGAAATCAATCAAGTATCATCAGTACTCAGACAAACCAACGATAAACAGCAAATGTTAATCTATACAGACAACACAAGTTAATGCACACAAGTGCAGGCTATGAGCTCAAGCTCAAGCATCAAACCTACAACACAAAATCAATGTTAGTTTACAACATCAAACAAAACTCAATTTAATCAACTTGCACTTTTTCCTTTAAGCCTTTTTGCATTTCAACCTGAAAATCCACACCAAATGTGAGAAACTAGACCACTAGGCCAAGCCTAGGGTCCAAAGGGATAAAAAAAATCTAAACAGCAAGCAAAACCAATCCAAAATCACATTCAAACAAATAGAAAGCAAATGCAATTGGTCTCATGCTCATATCATTCACCAATATCAATTCATGCACAATATACCACAAACTAGGTCAAATACAACACCAAAAGTCCAAACAGAATGACTTCAATCAAAGGCATACCAAAACAATTCCAAAAATCCTAAAATAATTCACACCTAAACAGGACACAATCAACAAGTAGCATGTCAATTTTCAGCTCAATTGGACAAAATAAAATAGGTCAATGAAAATCAAAAATTCCAGACACAATTATGTAAGCCAATTCAAGGCATCAACACAAGCATCAAATTCCAAAAATCATAAAACAGTGACAACATATTAGAAATGAATGGGATCAAAACCATGATGTCCTATAATGTGTCTACAATCAACATATCAAATTTCATCTTCATCCAGTACCATATGAGAATTTCACAAGCAAAATGCCAACATGTGTCACATAAATTCACAAAATGAGCATACAGAGAAGAAAATTATCAATCAATTAGAAAATGACATCAAAAATTCCAGCAAAAATCACATGTTATCTTGACATATCAATGATCATTCATGCAAAAAATTGGAACCATCAAACATTCCTAAGCCAGGCAAATAAAATCAGAAAGTTGACCTAGCTTGGTGTGACACAAATTGTCACACCTCTATTCAAAAACTCATATCTAATCAACCAGAGATCCAAAATTCACAAACTATACATGGAAATCACCATCAATATGTCCAGAACAAGCACAAAAATTTTCATTCATTTCTTTAAAGGTATGAGCATTTCATGAAGGTTTTAGCAACACATGCAAAAAATGTACACAAGTCAAAGATCAATAGGCAAAGTCAAAATTTCTCCAAGCACAACTTGTGGTACTATGCCTATAAAACTCTAGACAAAATTTGGGATCTATCAAAAAAAGTCTCACTAATTTTGGATTAATAATGAATTTTTTATGATTTTTTAAAGTCTTGTTAATTAGGTGAAATAATTATTTATAATGAATTATGAATTAAATTAAGGCTGTGGCAATTTTGTAATTATCTCTTCCAGGAAGCAAAACGCGGCGTATTAGTAATGTGGTGGCAGCTCGTGAGTGGCTCAGCGCGGCGGGAAACACATTTTGAATTGGCCAGGCAAAAGTTCAAGATCAAACACGGCTTAAATCCAGAATTTCTCTTCCTTCTTCGCACGCTCATATGTTCTTCAACCTTCCAATTCGGTTACGCTCAAATCCTCACCAAAACTCACAAATGATATACCAATGGAAAGGTCTAAGTACCAGGATCATGAATATGCTAACGATTTTGCCTAACTCTCACTATATCTCACGGATCGAGCATTTAAAGAAACGACATCGAAACTTCAAATCGAAATAACTCAATCAATAGTTAACCAAATCCAAAACCAAGCATAGCACAATGATCTACACTGAACACACTACAAAACACATATCTCAATTTAAGCAATAGCGAGATTCGAATTGGCACCTTAGATTGAAGACAGTGATGAATTTGTGTGTATTTGGACGTGATTCTTCAAAACAGATGAAGAAGAAGCTTTAGGAAGATGAAAGCAACTCGTAGCTTGATCCAAGACAGCTCCACGTGTGAGAAACTTCAATTTGCCATTGATGAACCTATGATGAACAGTCACGAATTGGATGCTTTTTGGCAATGAATTGATGAAACAGTTGGAGAAGGAAGATCAAGGAACACGAAGCAAAAAGAATTTTGCACTTTGGTGAAGAATTGAAGAAGATTGATGAGAAAAAGTGATGAAGCTTTTTGGAGAATTTGAGAGGTTCTTGGTGAAATTCTGTTACAGATCTTGGTGAATGTGATTGTGATCAACATTTCAGTTATGATTAACCATATATACCATCCCTTAATTAACTCTTAATCACCAATTAGCAAAATGAATTTGATTAGCTTAATGTGCAATTT
Organism: Lathyrus oleraceus; assembly: GCF_024323335.1. Taxonomy (NCBI): domain Eukaryota; kingdom Viridiplantae; phylum Streptophyta; class Magnoliopsida; order Fabales; family Fabaceae; genus Lathyrus; species Lathyrus oleraceus. Next base: position 139,015,522 of record NC_066580.1, read on the forward strand.
TAGTGAAAGCTCAAAAATGCCTTTGCCAAATATCACCATATGACAGCTCATGACAGCTCATACATCCTCTAAATACCATTTGGAATATGTTGGAATTGGTTTCATAGCAATTGGCATTGTATTTTTCATTTTCACTATGTCATGCCAAATTTTGCATTTTAAGTGCAAGTTCCAAAATGGCCTAGCCAAATATTGCACCTTGAAAACTTATGACAGTCCAAACCATTTCTATTTGGCATATGTGATGTGTTGCAAAAACTCCCATTCCAAAATTCCCATTATTTCTCAAGTTGGACCATTTTGCCCTTGGATTTTAATTGTACACTTGAAAATTGACCTTTTGCATTGACCATTTTTGATAAATTCCAATTATGCACCATGAAAGTACATGTTAAATGGAGTTTGCTCATAAAAAGATCACTCATTTTGGACACTCCATGTGAAAGTTATGCCACTTTGATTATAGGTCTTTTTTGAAATTGAATGGACCATAACTTGTCAACCATACATGGAAATTTCAAGTTCTTGGACTTTTTGGAAAGGTAAGAACAAGATCTACAACTTTCATGTTGAACAAAGTTTCATTTGAAGCTTCCTTGGACATGTAATTTTGTGGTCAAAACTTTCCATTTTTGGAAACTTCCATTACAAGTCACTTTCTATTTTTGGCAATTTTTGTTCTGACTTTATTTTCTCCATTCTTGAGCATTGACATGTCAAATAACACTTGTTCCAACATGAATGAAGTGTATCCAACTCTCTCCCACCTCCAAATCCATAAAATCAAGCACAGTTGACCACAGTTGACTTTTTCAACTGATAGATGAATTTGGCAATGCACTGATCAAGTTAAGCCCCAATCCTCTGATGAAATGGCTCAAGGATGAAACCCTAGCCTCAATAAGCTCGATAAAATCATGAAATGATCCTCATATCCACCATAGACCCCATCTCCTTGCTATGCCCTGATTGGCCCAATGCAACTGATTAGGGTTGACCAGTGGTCAAAACCCTAATCTCAAGGTGTCTGCTCCAACACTTGATGATGACAAACCATGATGATGATGATGAATCATTTCAATCAAGATGAAGACCAATCCCCTTTGAGAACCACAAAACCCTAATCTGGACCTCCACATCCTCAGATGATTAATGACCAGTCCAATGAAACCCTAGCTTGCACATGACCTCTTCATCTCCTGATCAAGACTTAAGAGGATGACTTGCACAATGTAACCACATGATATGCAATATGCAATGCCTAATGACCTAAAAATGATATGCAATATGTTAAGCTAGTCCCAAGAGAGGAGGGCAAATTTTGAGGTGTTACATCTGCCCCTATTCAATCCACTGTGAACCTGTCCATATGAACAGCCTCGACTTTCAGATGATCAGGATGAAGAGTGATTGAATACCAAGAACAGACGAACAATTTGCACTCTGATGGGAAAATAATTAACAACGCCCGTCAGCATCGGCGAAGAAACAATCTTGAAAAAGAAATCCCGTCTGGTACGGAGAAAGTCGGCCTGATCACCGAAAAATGTCGACCTGGATACCAAAATAAATGGTAACACAGGGATAACTATGGCCTGAACACCACTCATCCGCTCGGGATTATTATTCTCTCTTCTCTTTTATGCTTTTCTTGAACCCCGAAATTTTCTTCTGCGCAAATGATCCTCAAATCACTGCATTTGAACCCCGCTCTCCTATTTGCCAAATAATGAACCCCATTCTCCAGTTTGAACCCCAGTCGCCTGACGATAACTCACGATCGCCATTGTGAACCCCGTTCTCCAGAAAATGCCTCAACATTTCCCTTTCTCCATTTGAACCCCATCTCCAGAAAATGCCTCAACATTTCCCTTTCTCCGATTGAACCCCGTTCTCCAACTTCTTGTGATAATTCCGCTGGCAACGCCGGAAATAACACCAACACCACTCTGAGGGCGACATGTCAGAGGGTATACCTTCACAAAGGAAGGTAGCATGTGTATCTCTTCCTCAGAAGACACCCATAACGACCTCCATCAGCCTCAGCCAGAGTCTAAGGTGACACATGAACAGAAGATAATCCTAAGGACCTCATCCCGAATACATTCTTCAACTCCAATCTTCATTTGAACCCCGCTCTCCAGAAAATGTCTCAACATTTCCTTTTCTCCATTTGAACCCCGATCTCCAGAAAATGCCCCAACATTTCCCTTTCTTCATTTGAACCCCATCTCCAGAAAATGCCTCAACATCTCCTTTTCTCCATTTGAACCCCGGAATCGCGCTGATCGCGTAACGTCTTCTGATATTATTTCCATCTCTGTCCGACGGAAACATTTCCTCCAATATCGCACTACTGGGGAACATTGCTGATCTGACGTCGTGATGTTGAACTCCTCGGAGTACCATCTTCACCATCTGATGAAACCAAACCTTCAAGCGGTAACCACGGCTTGAATCGCGCTGATCGCGTAACCTTTCCATCTTTGCCCGACGGAAAACCTCCTCCAGTATCGCACTACTGGGGAAATACCTTTGATCAAATCATGAGGCCAAACTCCTCGGAGTAACACCTCTACTTCTGGTAAAACCACCTCTCAAACGGTAACCACGGCTTGAGACTAGCTTGTGCTTGCAATATGATGCATGATTGATTTTTCTGCGTAATGCTCCATAATTATGGAAATGCTACGCGCTTTATTACTTTTCTATGCAACATGCTATGCTATTTTTTTCATGATGAATGTATAAAAAGTATCCCCTTCAAGGGATTCTGCTGAGGAGCACGAGACACTCTGCTGAGGAACTCGTCAATACTCCAATCTCCACCCCGCTGGGGAATAATACTGCTGCTGGGACAAGGCAACCCTTGCTGGGGAAGAACCTCCTTTGCACCCGATCCACTCGGGAATTGCCGGGGATAAGAACCACCAATGCACTCTGTGGGGATACCACAATCTCTGACTTGCTGGAGATATACATCCACCTCTGCTTCGGGAACCCTCACAGATACCTGGCAACTTCACCGGGGAAATGCTCACATATAGCCCCGCTGGGAAATAGCAACCTCCAGGCCTGGCGACTGGGGAAGCATCGATCTGACACCTGCTGGGGATAACCATCCTGACCCTGCTAGGGAAGCGAATGCTACTCCGCTGGGTACAACCCATGCAATCCATAGGTAGAATCGACTCAGCTGGGGATGCAAATATCAGTCCACTACGGAAACTCATCCAATCCACTGGTAGGATGAACACTGCTGGAGATATATTTCATTGAAACCCGCTCCACTCGGGGAATAGCAACCTTCGGGCCTGGCTGCTGAGGAAACACGTTTTAAACCTGCCGGGGATAATCATCCCGACTCGGCTGGGAAAGTCACAGACCTTGGATCTGCAGGGGAGTTGGCCCTCTGATTCTGCTTGGGGACATAGCTGGGAAATGAGAAAAATTGGTACAGAACACCCGTCGACTCATCGAACCATGGTATCAACCTCCCAATCTCGTATCAGCTTTCCACTTTTGAGAATTCCCAGACTCGTCTGGACCTTTTATGCTCCATCATCTTGTATTCCCAATCGCTCCGCGCTCGACGGAGAGCGAACTCCTGGGGATTATACAGACTTTTCAATTTCCGACTTTGAAGAGTCTTCTTGATTAATTCCAAGGGTCGTCGGACGTCTCGACGTCTCTCATCGCTTCTCTACCCATTCATTCGTCCCTGACTGGACCCTGCGGGGAATTTCTACAGACTTTCCAATCTTCCGATTTTGAAGAGTCTTCTTGATTATCATCAAGGATCGTCGTACGTCTCAACGTCTTCTCCGTCATCCCTTCATATTCATTCGTCCCTGATTGGACTCCATGGGGATTTGTTTCATCAACAGCTTCCACATCACAACCTGCAAGTGAGTGAAAAAATATCTAACAACACCTGCAAAACAGATCGTCAGATAAAACCGTGCCCCAGGCGTGTCAAGATTTCAACACTTGGGTCACCCAATCCTTCCAAATAAGATTTCAAGCTTTCAACCTTATAAACATGCATTGGAAGGGACCTGTATGTCTTAAAATGCAAGATTCTTTATCAAAATAATCAGATGTTTTTGCGATCAAAGCGGTAATGAAAACAAAAAACAAAATTATTTGACTGAATATGCATTTTATTGATTGGAAAAGTGTGGCTCAAACTGAGCAAATACAGAGGAAGCAATTCCTGAAAAGAGGTAATTGCGCACAAAAGGAAAAATCTATCCTAATGGCAATGTGAAACCCGTGATCTCATCGAGTTCCAACTCGGTTACACCCCATATGTCCTCAGACTCTCCGTGCTTTCTGCCTTCTGAACAAGACGTTTCTGATTGATCCCTACCGGGTATTATCCATGATGCTTTAACCAAAGCGCGAACGATCATGCTGGACGCAGTTGTTCGTTTCAATCCCTCTTTTGCCTGGACCGCCCTTTCGGGTTTTCAGTCCACCGGGATACCCATTTTTGCCCAAGTCGCCTTCACAGGTTCTCGACTTGCCGGGTGTACACTTTTTTCATTTCCCTAATTTTTGCCCGAACCTTTCTTTTTCTGTTTTTTGGTTCGCCGGGATGCCCATTTTTGCCTGGACTATTTTATTCTTTTCGTCCAGCGGGTCTCTTATACGAAGTATTTTTTAACTGCATCCGCATTCACAGGGGATGGAAAATCCTCGCCATCCATGGTCGTTAGCAACAAGGCTCCGCCAGAGAAAACCTTCTTGACCACGAATGGACCTTCATAATTGGGTGTCCATTTGCCCCTTCGATCGTTTTGAGGAGGAAGGATCCTTTTCAGCACCATATCACCCACGTGATATACTCAAGGTCGTACCTTTCTGTCAAAAGCACGCTTCATCCTTTGCTGGTATAACTGCCCATGACAGATGGCTGCTAGCCTCTTTTCCTCGATCAGGCTTAACTCTTTGTACCGGGTCCTTACCCATTCCGCCTCTTGCAATTTTACGTCCATCAGGACTTCTCAAAGAGGGAATCTGAATCTCAACCAGTAGCACGGCTTCATTCCATACACCAGCGAGAAAGGAGTTGCCCTAGTAGATGTACGCACCGACGTTCGATACCCATGTAATGCAAACGGCAACATCTCATGCCAGTCTCTGTAGGTTACCACCATTTTCTGCACAATCACACTATCGGTGCATTCCAACGTTATCCGGGCAACAAAAGCTCATTCACCTTAACCTCCCCATCAGACATCAGAATCCGTTCGGATTCAGGGTCAGGCCCCTCCTCCGGGATCGGTTACTCTCAATCTTTCGATTAGAGCACCTCGAGATGTCCTCATCAGGGAACTCAAACTTCCTCGGTTGATAATCCTCAATGGGTTGTTGAGAGAGGTAATCAGACAATACCCCTTGATTGCTTTCTGAGAGTATACTGAATCAGTCAACATTATTTTGCTCCTCTCGCAAACCCGTTCGGTCATTGCTGGCTCTTTCAGAAATCTACCTGATCAGATCCCTCTCGAAATCCACAAGGTGGTATGAACCAGTATATACTGTCTCAGTCGGCGAGCAGCCTATGCCAAAGTACATCAAGTTTTCTCGAGCAGTGAATGTATTGTTTCACAGTCGGTAAACTTTTTGCTAAGGTAAATTGCATGCTCTTTTCGACAAGACTCGTCATGCTGACCCAATACACCTCGTAGACCCCTCGAAGGCTGTCAAGTACCAAATTAACAGTCTCTTTCCATAGGGAGGCAACAGAATCAGAGGTTCCTGCAACTTATTCTTTTATTTTTCAATGCCCCTTGGCAATCATTATTTCACCTGACCGTTTGATCTTTCTTTTCAACATCCTGAATATGGGTTCACACGTGGCTGTTAGATGAGATATGAACCATGACATGTAGTTCAATCTACCTAGAAAACCATGAACCTCTTTTCTTGTTCTCGGTTCAGGCACTTCTCTTATTTTTTTTTTTTTTTTTTTTTTTTTTTTTTTTTTTTGCAGGATCGACCTCGATTCCTCTCTTACAATGAACCCCAACATCTTACCGGACTGCACTCTGATAGTGCACTTATCTGAATTCAACCTCCGTTTGAATTGTCTCAACTGGTCCACTCAGCTTGGCCAGATCTACCAGATGCCCCTCTTCCGTTTGGGACTTTGCTATCATGTCATCAACATAGCATTGGACTTCATGATGAATCATATCATGAAACAAAGTCACCATGGCTCTCTGATACAGGCACTGGCGTTCTGCTTCTTTAGAGGACAGTCTTCTCTCCATGGTAGCTTGTGCACAACGATATCGGTGTTCAACCCTGGCATATTCTGACATGACCAGGCGAAAGTATCCACATGCTCTTTCAACAGGGCTACCATTCTGCTCTCGACTTGCCTCTGAAGCGGCCCTAATTTCACTTCCTTCCTGACCTCAGCGGTGCTTGGAATAACAATCTCAATCCGCTCCTCATGCGGCTGAATCACCTTCTCTTCTTGTTTTGACAACCTGGCTAATTCCAGCAGATCACAATCTTCTTCGCCTTCTCCTTCGGCAAGATAGATTGGATTGTCGAAGTCATATGAGGTGTAACCAAGTTGTTATCAATGAGATCCGGAGAATTACTTTTCGAAGTCGGAACGAGATAAATCAAAAAAGAAAAATGAAAACAAACATTGCCATTTTTATTTGTTTTTAAACTGCAAAAATAAATGAAAAACAGGGAACATCGCTTTTTATTGAAAAACATCCATTTATTTATGATGCAGAATGTTGCAAAATGAAACATGAGGTGGCCCTTACAATGAACCATTACGTGTCGGGCAACACGTATGGCTTTCATGCAGATAAACTGAAAACAAGAAAATATTACTCTTCCAGTAGAGTGACAGTGATGATCCTTCTAGGCCTCCCAGTTCTGGACTTCCACCCCTGGTGCGCACGACTTTATCCAACCATCACTTGCAGTTACCATCAGTCTTTTCACCCACTGTATAGGCGTGACCCGAATCTTCAACAATTGCACTCACCATTACCTGACCATGCGCCGGCATGGGATTAGCATTAACATTCGGCGATGGCGCAAAACTGATAGCCTTGGAGTCTACCAGATCCTGGACAACATTCTTGAATGCTCTACAACCCTCAATGTTATGCCCCGGTGTTCCAGAATGAAATTCACACTGGGCATTCTCATCATAGTTAGGTGGCCTTTGATCTGATCTCATCGGAACCATCGCCCTAAGCTGAACCAACCCAAGATCCATCAATTTTTTGAACAGAACAGCGTATGTCACGGGCGGCTTGTCAAAATGGCGATCAACCCCTTTTCCCCTCACCTGGTACCCAGCTCTCTGTTGAAGTGGCTGACGTTGCTGTCGGACTGACTGATTACCAGCAGGGATGGTTACCGCAGCAGTGTGCTGGTAGTACCGATCCCTACCACGTCCTCTCTGGGCATGCACAGACACAGCACTCGCGCCATCCTCTTTCTTAGGCTGACCATCACCAAAGGATTTCTTCGGTCCAGACGACGAAGCGTTTCCTTGCATGTTCCCCATCTTCAGCCAGTCTTCAATCCTCCCCACCTTCTCGGCGATTACTTTCTGCCCCAAGGCGAACTCTTGCATGACATTGATCAACTCTCCCATCTTCTCTTTCAGCTCGAGAAGGTCGGCGTTAGGCGGATTCATCATTCCTGTGTCAATCAAACAGGTTAGAAACTGATACCTGCAAAACAGAAGACAAGTTATTATGATCATGCATGAATGCAATGTCCATCCACATGAGGGACACTCTGTTTCTTGATCCTGGCTTCATCGAGACATATGATAATCCGGCATCAATATTCTGACATTCAGCATTTGATTTCATCATGTAGATCAGAGATATATGATTCGACAAAATACCCCCCAACCATGTGTGTGCTTGTGTGAGTGCATACGGGAAAGCAAATAAAAGCTTGAAGATCAATCACTGAATGAACATAACCATCACATAACAAAATGCACAATCAGTGCCATAGTCATACATCACAGCTGATATAAATCAGATACAATTCTCCAGAATCGACAAGGAAATACAAGCAAATGGATTCCGTCAACAGGCCTGACGGTAATCCCCAAAAATGAAAGGCTAGCCTGATGAGGGTCCCACAGATGGCCCTACCTCATCCTCCATCTTCGCGAACTCTACGGAGAACCTGAGCTCGGTGTTCTCCTGCTGTAATCTCCCCATCTCTTTCTGGTGAATCTTCATCTGCCTGAAGTAATGATCTCTCTCAGCAATGTAATGATCTCTCTCGGTGATGATCTTCACATTCTCCATTTCCTTAACCTTCAGCTTGGCCTCCCACTCAGCAATGAGAATTCTGACTCTGTCGTCTCTCTGATCCTTCACGAGAATCTGCCTCCTCTTCTGATCCTCAATAACCTTTGCAGCTCTGGCTAGCTTCTCCTTAGTGATGTCGTGCTCTCTGGTAGATGACGCTAGGGCTTGGTTAATTTTCCCATAGTAGGCAGTGTCTATCTCAAAGCGCTTTGCTTCCATGGCATGTCGCTTGTCTTGATCTTCCATCTTCACTTTGATCTCCTGGTTGGCTATCTGAACCCGAGCAACAGTCATCTCCAATTCCGCTTTCTCCGCAAGCAACTGATCTCTGGCTCTCTTCATCTCGAGGAATTCTTCCATACTGACAGAAGAACTTGGACCCTCGATCATAGGACACCCAAGATCACCTCCCGGAAATGGTAGATGTGTAATCTCAATTCTCTTCCGCAACCAATCCTCAAATAATGGAAAATACCGACAGTTGACCTTCCCATAAGGAATCTTGCCCTTCCTCTGAATATCACGCCACTCATCCAACACTTGCCTCAGCTTGGCCTGATTGCCATCAATCGGGAAGTAAAAGGACTCCTGAATCTCTCGACTGAGAGGAGGACCCTCTACAGCAAACCCCATCTGTCTCCTGAGAAGCACCGGGTTGTAATTGATGCAACCCTGAACTCCCACAAGAGGCACATTAGGTAAACTCCCACAGCTATATATAAAATCCCGTCCTGCCAAACCATTATGAGTCCATGCAATATCATCAGCCCGCAAACCCATCAACCTGAAGGACCACTTGACCGAAGGATCAAGATGAGCAAAAGCACCTCTGGAAGGCAAATACCCCATAAACCACCTAAAGAGTAACTGAGCACAGCACCTGATCAAACCCCCACGCCGCTTCTCGTTCCTGTTATGAACCGAGTAATAGACATCTCCGATCAGAGTAGGAATAGGGTTCCTCTGCATAAGCAATCTGATGGCATTATGGTCCACAAAGTTCTTCTGATTAGGAAACAGAACTATCCCATAAATGCTCACAGCAACCAAAGCACAAACCGTCTTCCAATTACCCATAACAGCATGCTCCTTGGCATTAGCCTCCAAGAAACTCAAATGAAATCCAGGTAACTTCCCCTTTTCCTTCAATCCTTCCTTGACCATTTCCGGACTCAAATAAAGAGCACGAGAAATCCCAAGGACGTCAGGCTCCACCCTAGTGACATGGAAAGGCATCTGATCACGGATCTGCATACCCAGAATGCTAGCATAGTCCTCCATCAGAGGTCTCAACAGATAATCTGGAAATACGAAACACCTCAGCCCCGGATCATAGAACTGGAGAAGAGTATGAATGGCGCTCCTGTCACTGTCAGTGAGTCTGAAAACCATCTTCAGGATACTATCGTATGACTCTCTGAACATCCCCACATGGTCGGGAGTAATCAATGCTATCATCTCCTTCAGCACACCAATCTCAGGATCGAAGAAACTGTAGGCAATGTTGTCTTTCAGACCGGTCCTCATATCTGAACAGGAAGTCTCTCAACCAGGATCTCGATCAAAAATGTCCCTGCATATGGATAAACATGTGTTAGATGCAATTAATGCAAGATGTAATGATGCTGATGAATGAATGCAATGCGTTGCCATCCTCCAAGCCATCTGATCATCTGCACTGAAACCTGGTCTCTGAACTGATCATAACCATCTGAGGGAACAAGTAACCACCAATCCGACTCAAGGGTTCCGAAATAAACGGAACTGCAAGATACATCATCATCATCATCATCACCAAACCATCTCTGAGCAGATACCCATAACCATCTGAATCGGCCCGGGGAATCCTGAAATAAACGGATCCCCACTGATAAGTAACTTGGACAGCACTCCGGCGTCTCAGAAATAAATGGCCATAAATCCGACTTATAAATAGGACTCTGATCCACGGAACAAAAAATCACCATCTGAACATGCATCTGAAAGGATCACCCTCCCCTCACAGATAAATTCTAATCAGGTCATCCTAAGGCGGATAATAGTCTCGACAATCGGGCAGAGATACTCAATGGGTTTGCCCTTTCGGGTGTGCCATTGTAGCTCTCCTGAGATCGTCTAAACCAAAGATCCGGGAAATGATCGGTCACCAGAGTCAACAGTTCAGATGAAGTAACTCAACCAAAGTGGAATACCCACAGAGGCAAGCACTATCAAATGAACCTCGTCCGGCTTGTGGTACATCATGCTGCCAGGCACATATTGACTTAACATGAAAGAGGCAACATGAGACCACACTAATCCTAGGTGTATACTCGGGCCTGGGTTTTAGCCCCACTCCGAACACCCACCCCAAAACAGAGGAACCACCTGCACAGAGGACGGCAACATGATAGTATGATGCATGCAAATATTTATGCAAATATATACACTGGTTAGAATAATAAATGCAATAAATAAAGCAAAACAAGCAACCTAAACTATCCTAGAACGCTAGGAAGGACTCGCTTAGGGAAGATGGACCAGCACAGGTCAACATCTTGGTCATCCCCAGCAGAGTCGCCAGCTGTCGCATCCGCGAAAAAACAACCGGCGGGCTAAAACAAAAAAAACACAGAGCCGCCACTGCGCGTTATTTATCCCAAAATAGGGAAAGGAAACGCTCAGAGAAACCTGGAAAAAGCATGGTCTCGCGACCAAAGAGAAAGGGTAAGGGAGTCGGTTACGCAAGGGGAAGGTATTAACACCCCTCACGTCCGTCGTACTCGACGGGATCCACGCTCTAAGAAAAGAAAAGGTTGCTAAAACATCACACACACACAGGGAACGCAGGTGGGGTTAAGAGAAGGGAGCTCGATAGGACATCGCATCCTATGCCTACGTATCTCGTATGGAACGAGAATCAGAGCTGCCGTAGTTCGGCTCACGCACGCCAAACAAGATACACACACCCACAGGCAAACCTGGAACCCGACAACCACTCGATGGAATTACGTCAGCTTCCGAACCAAACAAACACAATCAGGATACGTACAGCCAATCGATGGGCTTACGTCCATATCCTGACACACAAAAAGATAACAAGCAAACACACACAAAAAGAAAAAAAAGTGCCCGGAGAGACCTCGCACGGTCTCCTGCCTACATACCTCGTCTGGAACGAGGATCAGGGCGATGTAGTTCCCCTGAAAGGGAAAGAAAGAACATGCAAACCAGTAGGGAGTCGGGAACTCGAGCCTACAAGTCATCAAGCAAGCCAGAAGAGACGCTGAGACGTCAGAAGAAACGGCACACACAGACTAACAGGGAGTCGGGAACTCGAGCCTGATAGCTGCCAAAAAAAACACACGCAAAAAAGAAAAGGGTGCCCGGAGAGACCTCGCACGGTCTCCTGCCTACGTACCTCATCTGGTATGAGGATCAGGGCGACGTAGTTCCCCTGAAAGGGAAAGAAAATCTAGCCAGAAACCAAGGGAAGACACACTACCAGGGAGCTGGACTCGAGCCTAGTGTTGTCATGCATCATTGCCCTACGTTGAGGTTTCTACCTACTTGCACAACTGCAAGCTAATCCTATCCAGGAAGAAAGCAAGCATGCAAGCATACAAGCAAACAGAGCAAACAAATATTCACAAAGCACACACTATAACCAGTCAAGTGAGGCTCAAACAATGGGTTTGACTGCCGAAGCAAGTCATCTGTACAAGGGTAGTGTTCGCTCTTAACCTTGCCATTGCGAGGCTAAGGTGAAGCAGATGAGAGGTGAGTGAAGATTAGACTTCACAGCTCTTATCCCTGACCAGGGAGAGCTTCAGACAAAGGAGCGTGGGTCCAGAATGGAGGGACCCTTCTACGCTCAAAGACTCTGACTCGATTGTGCAACAGCACAAGATCTTGGGTTTGTGTCCCAATGCATCAACACACAGCCGTGTGAGCAGAGGGACGACTCAACAGAATAGTGGGGGATAGATTGCATATCCCTTTGATCCACCAATTGCCTCATAGAGGTCTTTACCTGCTTGGCACAAAAAGTAAACAACCACAGACATCGCCTCTTAAGGAGGACTTCAGACAGTTGCCTGGCCAAGTAACAGGCCAGGTCTTCCAGACTACATGAAGTATAGAGATTCTACCTCAACTGGTTAAAAAAACCAAGCAACAGCAAGCAAGTTCTTAAAGAACTGTAAGCGACTAAATGTACCTGAAATCAATCAAGTATCATCAGTACTCAGACAAACCAACGATAAACAGCAAATGTTAATCTATACAGACAACACAAGTTAATGCACACAAGTGCAGGCTATGAGCTCAAGCTCAAGCATCAAACCTACAACACAAAATCAATGTTAGTTTACAACATCAAACAAAACTCAATTTAATCAACTTGCACTTTTTCCTTTAAGCCTTTTTGCATTTCAACCTGAAAATCCACACCAAATGTGAGAAACTAGACCACTAGGCCAAGCCTAGGGTCCAAAGGGATAAAAAAAATCTAAACAGCAAGCAAAACCAATCCAAAGTCACATTCAAACAAATAGAAAGCAAATGCAATTGGTCTCATGCTCATATCATTCACCAATATCAATTCATGCACAATATACCACAAACTAGGTCAAATACAACACCAAAAGTCCAAACAGAATGACTTCAATCAAAGGCATACCAAAACAATTCCAAAAATCCTAAAATAATTCACACCTAAACAGGACACAATCAACAAGTAGCATGTCAATTTTCAGCTCAATTGGACAAAATAAAATAGGTCAATGAAAATCAAAAATTCCAGAGACAATTATGTAAGCCAATTCAAGGCATCAACACAAGCATCAAATTCCAAAAATCATAAAACAGTGACAACATATTAGAAATGAATGGGATCAAAACCATGATGTCCTATAATGTGTCTACAATCAACATATCAAATTTCATCTTCATCCAGTACCATATGAGAATTTCACAAGCAAAATGCCAACATGTGTCACATAAATTCACAAAATGAGCATACAGAGAAGAAAATTATCAATCAATTAGAAAATGACATCAAAAATTCCAGCAAAAATCACATGTTATCTTGACATATCAATGATCATTCATGCAAAAAATTGGAACCATCAAACATTCCTAAGCCAGGCAAATAAAATCAGAAAGTTGACCTAGCTTGGTGTGACACAAATTGTCACACCTCTATTCGAAAACTCATATCTAATCAACCAGAGATCCAAAATTCACAAACTATACATGGAAATCACCATCAACATGTCCAGAACAAGCACAAAAATTTTCATTCATGTCTTTAAAGGTATGAGCATTTCATGAAGGTTTTAGCAACACATGCAAAAAATGTACACAAGTCAAAGATCAATAGGCAAAGTCAAAATTTCTCCAAGCACAACTTGTGGTACTATGCCTATAAAACTCTAGACAAAATTTGGGATCTATCAAAAAAAGTCTCACTAATTTTGGATTAATAATGAATTTTTTATGATTTTTTAAAGTCTTGTTAATTAGGTGAAATAATTATTTAAAATGAATTATGAATTAAATTAAGGCTGTGGCAATTTTGTAATTATCTCTTCCAGGGAGCAAAACACGGCGTATTAGTAATGTGGTGGCAGCTCGTGAGTGGCTCAGCACGGCGGGAAACACATTTTGAATTGGCCAGGCAAAAGTTCAAGATCAAACACGCCTTAAATCCAGAATTTCTCTTCCTTCTTCGCACACTCATATGTTCTTCAACCTTCCAATTCGGTTACACTCAAATCCTCACCAAAACTCACAAATGATATACCAATGGAAAGGTCTAAGTACCAGGATCATGAATATGCTAACGATTTTGCCTAACTCTCACTATATCTCACGGATCGAGCATTTAAAGAAACGACATCAAAACTTCAAATCGAAATAACTCAATCAATAGTTAACCAAATCCAAAACCAAGCATAGCACAATGATCTATACTGAACACACTACAAAACACATATCTCAATTTAAGCAATAGCGAGATTCGAATTGGCACCTTAGATTGAAGACAGTGATGAATTTGTGTGTATTTGGACGTGATTCTTCAAAACAGATGAAGAAGAAGCTTTAGGAAGATGAAAGCAACTCGTAGCTTGATCCAAGACAACTCCACGTGTGAGAAACTTCAATTTGCCATTGATGAACCTATGATGAACAGCCACGAATTGGATGCTTTTTGGCAATGAATTGATGAAACAGTTGGAGAAGGAAGATCAAGGAACACGAAGCAAAAAGAATTTTGCACTTTGGTGAAGAATTGAAGAAGATTGATGAGAAAAAGTGATGAAGCTTTTTGGAGAATTTGAGAGGTTCTTGGTGAAATTCTGTTACAGATCTTGGTGAATGTGATTGTGATCAACATTTCAGTTATGATTAACCATATATACCATCCCTTAATTAACTCTTAATCACCAATTAGCAAAATGAATTTGATTAGCTTAATGTGCAATTTTAGTGAAAGCTCAAAAATGCCTTTGCCAAATATCACCATATGACAGCTCATGACAGCTCATACATCCTCTAAATACCATTTGGAATGTGTTGGAATTGGTTTCATAGCAATTGGCATTGTATTTTTCATTTTCACTATGTCATGCCAAATTTTGCATTTTAAGTGCAAGTTCCAAAATGGCCTAGCCAAATATTGCACCTTGAAAACTTATGACAGTCCAAACCATTTCTATTTGGCATATGTGATGTGTTGCAAAAACTCCCATTCCAAAATTCCCATTATTTCTCAAGTTGGACCATTTTGCCCTTGGATTTTAATTGTACACTTGAAAATTGACCTTTTGCATTGACCATTTTTGATAAATTCCAATTATGCACCATGAAAGTACATGTTAAATGGAGTTTGCTCATAAAAAGATCACTCATTTTGGACACTCCATGTGAAAGTTATGCCACTTTGATTATAGGTCTTTTTTTGAAATTGAATGGACCATAACTTGTCAACCATACATGGAAATTTCAAGTTCTTGGACTTTTTGGAAAGGTAAGAACAAGATCTACAACTTTCATGTTGAACAAATTTTCATTTGAAGCTTCCTTGGACATGTAATTTTGTGGTCAAAACTTTCCATTTTTGGAAACTTCCATTACAAGTCACTTTCTATTTTTGGCAATTTTTGTTCTGACTTTATTTTCTCCATTCTTGAGCATTGACATGTCAAATAACACTTGTTCCAACATGAATGAAGTGTATCCAACTCTCTCCCACCTCCAAATCCATAAAATCAAGCACAGTTGACCACAGTTGACTTTTTCAACTGATAGATGAATTTGGCAATGCACTGATCAAGTTAAGCCCCAATCCTCTGATGAAATGGCTCAAGGATGAAACCCTAGCCTCAATAAGCTCGATAAAATCATGAAATGATCCTCATATCCACCATAGACCCCATCTCCTTGCTATGCCCTGATTGGCCCAATGCAACTGATTAGGGTTGACCAGTGGTCAAAACCCTAATCTCAAGGTGTCTGCTCCAACACTTGATGATGACAAACCATGATGATGATGATGAATCATTTCAATCAAGATGAAGACCAATCCCCTTTGAGAACCACAAAACCCTAATCTGGACCTCCACATCCTCATATGATTAATGACCAGTCCAATGAAACCCTAGCTTGCACATGACCTCTTCATCTCCTGATCAAGACTTAAGAGGATGACTTGCACAATGTAACCATATGATATGCAATATGCAATGCCTAATGACCTAAAAATGATATGCAATATGTTAAGCTAGTCCCAAGAGAGGAGGGCAAATTTTGAGGTGTTACACATACGATAATGCAAACTCCCTTTTCGAACTTGTAGTAATAACATGTGTCACTTTTATTCACTTTAAACCCATTCAAGATAATCCAATTATCAAAATTTTATGCCATTGTTTAGAATATTGTTTAATACCATACAAATACTTATCTAACTTACAAACCTTATCTTTTTATGTGTGAATAAAAATCCCTTGAGGTTGTTCCATATAGATTTATTCTTCTGAATCACAATTTATAAAAACAGTTTTATCGTCCATTTGGTATACCTCTATATTATAAATAGTGACAATTGAAATGAGTACAGTAGTGAATGTTATTTTTGTAACAAGTGAAAAGATTTAGAAGAAATCTATATTATCTCATTGATTAAAATATTTGACTACACAGTGAGCCTTGTATTTGTCAATGGTTCCATCAGGTTCTAAATTCTTTATCAAATTATATTTACAACTTATAGGTTTTCATCCAAGAGGTAAGTCTACTAATATCCAAATCTTATTAGATCCATGTGCTCTACTAGAGATTCTAACTCATTTTGGTTCAAGGATCCTGACATAAGCGACATATCCTTGTGTTCGAAGATAAGACAAGTTAGATTGTGTTTTTCTTAGAGATTTAATAATAAGATACATTTCTCTTAGAGTTGGAAATTCTATTCATCACAATGCAAAGAGTAAATAATATTTCCCCTGATAATGAGAAGAAGCACTCAAATTTAACATAATAGTATCAACCAATCCAATTAAAGTTATATTCTTTTTTGCAGCTTTACCATTCAATTGAGAGGAATATGGTGGAGTAGTTTCACGTACCATTCAATGCGGATTATAAAATTCATTCAACATGTTAGATTCATACTTTGTGTCTATAACACTACATAATCTCTTAATATTTCTTCTTAATTTATTTTCTATTGTTGTTACAAATATCTTAACTGTGTCAAGAACATCAGCTTTAATTTTTATGAGATATACATGAGTATAGTCATAACAGTTGTCAATAAAATTGATAAAATAATAATTTTCTATCTATAAGTACAGTCAACACAAACCCAAACTGGCCTAACCGAGCACACTCCTAAGAGATTGCCTACATTATATAAATACTAGAAGGATGTGAAAGTTTTCTAAAGAGGAGTTCAATGAGATTTTTTAGTTCATTACCTAGACTTATACTTTAACACATTCTTTGGAAAATGTTCCAAGAATCCCCCACTTATATTTGAAAAATAATTTCAAAAGGAGCATAAAATGCTTTTATAAAGTAGTACATCAACAAATGTATCGACAAAATTCAACTATAGCATAACGAGTAAGATTCAAATTTAACAAGAGTGACTTAGTCTTGAACTTTATCTCTAACATTAGGCTCACATACAACATTTTCTTATGCTGTATTTTAAAATAGTTCTCACTATAATGATCATACACATCTATCCCAACTTAGTAAATACTCTAGGAATTTATGTATGGGATTTCATAGAAAGCGAGCCCATTATACTATTTACAAAGGTGAATCAATCAAAATTACTCATATAATTAGGCAGTTCACTCCACATAGAGTATATAAAAATTTTATACTATAAAAAATACATCGGAATATGTCGCATGTGACCTACCCCATATTCCTCATCCTCATGCACTGAAGGAATTCTTAACCACCTTTAGAATATATTGCATAATATTGTGAAATGCATATGTATTCCTTTATATCCCCACCATACAATATCTCAGTCGCAATATATGAGATACAAGAGACCAAAATACTTGCATGGTCATCCTCGTCTTCTATAGTTGCATATGCAATTGTTTCATTCTCATATTATTTTTAGAGGTTTTCAAGTGCAGAAAACAGGTAGGGATGTGATATATGAAAATACCATTTTATGTATGTCACGTTAGCAAAATAACACCTCAGTCCTTTGTAGATCAATATACCTCTGATCAACCTATTCTCAGATAATGATATGTTAAATATACACAGCTGGATGTTTAGGAGAAATTTGCACGTACCTGAACTAGCGCATGACTCACTCACACATGTATCAGACCATACACAATTAACATGTGACCTTATCATAGTAGAAGCATGCCTCATCTAGAGGGTGTGTGTCATGGTGAATGGAATAGGAGTAAAAAGAACACATATTCATGGATAATGAATCCAATTTTCTCGATACGGTTCTAGAAAAAAGGTGTCCTTTAGTAAAAGAGAAAATGTTAGTACGTACCTCATTCTCCACGTACACAAACTCATAATCTCATCGGCCAATATCGAAAAATTGTTGGAAGATCCATGCCTACATCAATACATAATTATCGATGAATGAAATTTGAATATAATATTTTAAACAACTAATTAATTCATTACACAAATATGTTACGTGAATTAATGTCATATGCCCGAGCAATTATGCACTTCTTATTAAACGTTATATTGAAATTATTTTATATGTGTAAGTAAGTCAAGGTGGAAACTCCCCATGCAAAGTCATCAACCATATCGATGTCACTAAAAAACTACTAGTACGCTACATGGTCTAGGTGACACTCTTGTATGAAAATCCAAAAAATCATTCAAAATCTAAAAAAACTACAAGTTCGCTACATGAGTGTAGGTAAATACAAAATGGATTTTTTTCGAAAATACATAAAATCCAATTATTCCCAACTAAAATCAATATTTTTGAAAATATAAAAAATTGAGTTTTTTTCAAAAATAAAAAAAAAAATCGATTCTTTTTTCGAAATACAAAAAAAAAAATCCTCCAAAAAAAATCTTTTTTCCCAAAATTTAAAAAAAAAACATTTTCTTTTCGAAACTACAAAAAATCAACTTTTTTCAAAAACACAAAAAATCAAATTTTTAAATAAAAAAGTGATTTTTGTAATCAAAAATACTAAAAAATATCTTTTTAATGAAAATACCAAAAAAAAGATTTTTTTTCGAAAATACGAATAAAAAACAGTTTCTAAGAAAAAAATTGTTTTTTCGAAAATATAAAAATTTTGTTTTTCTCAAAAATCAAAAATCATTTTTTTTAAAATACTAAAAATTGATTTTTTTGAAATAAAAAAATCAAAAATACAATTGAATATTTCATAAATACAAAAATAGTTTTTCCAAAAGTAGGAAAAAAATAATTTTTTTCAAATATAAAAAATTGATTTTTTTGAAAAAAAATCCATTTTTTCAAAATTTAAAATATAAAAAAAAATTATCTTTCAAAATAAATAAAAAATATATATTTTCTGAATATAAAAATTGATTTTTTTTTCTTTTTTTTTCATTTTGTTTCAAAAAAAATTATTATTTTCATTTTCATTTTTCTTAAAATAAAATAAATCTATTTTTATTTCTGAAAAATTAAAAGAAAAAATTCTATACAAAATAATTTTTTTATAAATATCATTTATTTACAATAATAAGTGGATATATTTAATGGATGAATTAGATTGAATTTTATCCTTAATGGATGTATTGGATTTAATATTTTTAAGGAAGCTTTAGGGGATTGATAATGGATAAATGAATTATTTTGATCCATCCATTTTGTCACCCATACTTCTAGGTTCTTCTTAAACACATCTTTCAAGATGCTAAATTGTTCATGACCCTCTGGTTTTCTCAACTTCCCGCCTAACTTCCTCTGGGTCATATTTGATCAATTCCACCATCATGTCCACCACTACAACTGTGGTAATGAAGACAACCTTACATGGGTAGATTTGGTAGACAAGACATGTCATTTAATGTCATTGTCATTTATCCAATCGATAGATGTAAGGTGTCAGTCTCCTCACGCCACCTCTTAGAAAAAGCAGTAAGGAAACCATGGTCAAATTGACTATAGCCTGTCGTGGCGAGCTCTTCCAATCAACTACCTCTGATAGTATCAATGAACAATCTCTTGTTTGGAATAATCAAATGAATAATATTATTTTCGTGATATCAACAAATTACCACATAAACAAATCAACACGTAGAGAAATACAAAGACATGTGTAGTCTGCGATATTTGGATTATGGAATCTGAAGCCATATAGAATGATGCATGCTCGGATTCTATAATTTGATTACAAGTAGAATTATGCATGCTCGGATTCTATAATCTGAACTAAACCAATAGAACATACGCAAAATAGAATTAATAGTACTTACAATTGAGAAAATATGTACTAAGCTTTTATTTAAAAGATGAAAACTTGAAAAACGTGATGAATTCAAAAATGATTTACTGAAAAATGAGGCAATTTAGTGAATTTTAGTGGGTTTCAAATTTGAGATTTTTTTATACAAAAATTGAATTGCATAAGTGGAAAAAGGATGAGGGTTCGAGAGTTATATTGAATGTTTAGATTCTATAATCCATACACTTACAAACATGATTTGGATTTTAAAACCTGGAGAATATTATTAAATTTTAAGAAGGGTTTCGAAAGAACTAGAAGAAAATAATTTAACTAACTTAAGAACTTATATCGATCATAAACTAAAAAATAACTAAAATTTAGATTGAACTTTGAGGCTCAACATTACCTTTTAAAACAAAAAGAATAAAAGTAGTTGTGAGGGCAATCTCATTAGGACAACCTTAAACAAAGAAAGAAACTATTATTTTACTACTTGAAAACAAAGTTCTAAGTTATTGACAAAATATTGTATTGGATTTTTTTTGTGAGAGTGAAATCGAACAATAAAAAAGACATTTAAACTTTTTAAGCTTTATCGGGATAAAAATATAAGACCATTTCTTATCTCATCCTATGAGTTTATCAACTACTCTTATGAAACCCAAAAATGTCCTTCGCGCGTCCAGAGATTGGAATTCAGACGCACCTATTTAACAACCAAATGACTTCATCAGAGAGACACCCTCATTCTCCCTAAAATTAATCTGAATATTAATCTCCGAATTAACCCATGGGTAAGTCTGAATAACAATCTTCGGACCAAGTCATAGTAAGTTATTTGGAAAGTTTCTTTAAAATTTGACATTATTTAATAAACATGATATACATAGTATACATAAATGTAGTTAAATTAATCAATAGACATTTGTCATACAATTAAAATACAATATATTAAGTCAAAAATTGGTTACCACCATACAACATTTGTTACTAAAAAACAAAACATCATTGTTCAGTAAATGCAAACCATAATACAAATTATCAAAATACAAAGAAAAAGTCAATTATTAGGTATATCTGCCCCCTCCCCCAGTTCCTCCTCTACCTCCTGTACTGTAAGGCGTGTTGAACCTTGCCTATCATGGCCTCTACAGTGGTCATCCCAGGAATGCCATCATGAAACTCTCATTTCTCTATGCATGTTCTCCCAATGGCCATAGTACGCTAACAGATCAACAACATATCAATGACATGGTCTTCCCTAGCCTTCACCTCTTCTAATATCTCTTGATGAGATTGACTAGGTGACTATCCCTCTGCATACGGTGTCATATAAAAATGTGACACTCTATTAAACCATTGGATGTAATTGTATATCACACTCAATGGCTGAGGAGTTTATATGCGTCATACATCTGCAGTAACCATATGATCATAGAATGCCTCAAATATAACATCAACATCGTTACGGGTGATAATGGGAGGAGAAGACACAATTAGAGTTCTAGGAATACTCTACATATACCTGAATTGTTGCATGACTTGCTCAGGTAAATATGGGTGCATCAGTCGTGACCCATAAGTCAACCAAATGAAGTATAAGGCTATCATATCTTAGGATTGTGTTTGATGGTGATAGGCATATGGAATGAAGCAAATATCATTTGCCGTGATGCGGTCAAGATAAACACATGACAACTTGATAGATTGATTCCTTTTAAGCGGGATGATGGTGCAAGCACATGGAAAATTCTTAGAGTACTCTTTCGCATATGCCCAACCGGAGAGACGTTGAAAGTGTTGGTGGACTCATGTCTGAAAATGGTTCAAATGAAATATTAGTAACTCAGTAGCACAAGTATTATGAAACATTAGTAACAGTAACGGTGAAAAATTATTACCATAAATAGATAATTGTTTCCCGTCAATTGTTTAGTCTTCCACATACAAGATTCACTTAACTTGGAATAGAGGTAAACCAAAGAATAGACCCGTCAATTATACTCACAAATCGTCTCCAAGTTAATGAAGTATATGAGATAGATGACATTGATATAGGTTGCACTTTTGTCCATAAATATAGACGTGACAACCAAAAAATATGAGGTATACCCTCAATGCACGTCCTTTATGATACATAACATGTGCATCATCATCATCAGCCTCCATTACCGCAATGAGGTGGTCTCTATACAAAGTCTCGAAGAATGAAAATATAGAATGACATCCTCTAGTGTCATTTATCTCCTCATGGGAATCACCTTGGTCAGCTTCCAAATAAGTCACCATCATCTCTAGTGCATTAAGTCTACCACATTTGGAGTAGTTTAATAATCTTCATGTGACTGGAATATGTAGCAGGGATAACCCGTCATCAAGTGTGATGTACATCTCACATATCAAACGATGGAATGAAGATGTCCTTGAGTATCATATATATGCGAAAGTAGACAATAGACCATGGTTAATATAACCATACCTCATCCTACATAAATCTTATAGCCCAAATGCATGCATGACGTCATGAAACCATGGCTCTTTAGGTTGCAGCATCATTACCATCTTTCTATCATGGTTGATACATTTCAATGTATCACAGTACTGTAAAAAAATATCATCTTTAAAAATTTCAAATCTTATAACATATATGTTTAAAAGAATAACTAAAGATTTATGTTACCTCTCCATCCCACACGTGTCTAGCACCATGGTTTGGATACAGAGGAAGATGTGATAGGTCTAAGGGGCCTCTTGAAAAAAAACATAAAAAGTGGCAGCATGAGGTTCAACAACATGGACTTCTTAAGCTTCTAGCGCATCATGGGCAGCAATAGGGGGCTCATGTCTCCGAGAGGACGATGTCGGAGATACGTGAACTCCGGAAGACGATTCTCATGTATCAATTGAAGTGGAACCAATGTTTGGACGAGGGTATAACTTTTTCCCTCTGAACAAAAGCATGTTGAGTTACCCTATCATGCCTCAATCTTTCTTAGTTATCAAACTTTTTACCAGTAATTACACTAGAAAAATCATATCATAATCAAAGAAGTCAAACCTAGAGGACAAAACATGCAAAACCAAACACAATGCATAACAGAAAAATCCATATTTATTTCTTCTGACTCATGATTTGTATTCCAATCTCATACAAAACCAGAGTTGCAGAACACAAGCAGACAAAACCCATTCGCTCTAAACTTGAAGAAAAAAATGCATGCATTAGAAATCAATTCATTATGCTTTTAACTACAACCAAATGAACCATAAATAACTTATTTAGGTCATGCATTCATCACAAATAAAAAAAGGAAGAAAATAATATAGTGGAGTAGCAATTGAGTGATGCCTGAGGCTTAAATAGAATGCAATAAAAGTAGCGAGAAAACTTGAAAAATGAAGGAAATGGAGTTTGTTAACGAACTCTGTTTCGGGTTCTGAGTAAGTTTATGAAATGAAGAAGGAAGAATGCAAGAATATAAATTAAATGCTTCTGGTTGTTGGAGTCCGTAACATTTACAAAGATTTAAATATGGATTAATTAAGTGTTTAAATTGACTTGCTCTAAAAAATGAGTGTGGTGTGGTGAGTAGGGGTGTGCATAGTTCAAAATCCAAACCAAATTGAACCAAATATATGAATTAGTTTAATTTTTAAAACCACTTTGATAAAACTGGTTTAGTTTTTCAAAAACGGTTTATGTTTGGATCGGTTAGGTTAATAACCGGTTTGCACTAAAAAAACTAGTTTTGTTTAGACCAATTTTAGAATCAAATTTACCTCAAACTTATTTCGACTAAAACTTAGTTTCTAATCCAACAACTTCTTAACTCTATCCAACCGCTTTTGAAATCAATCAATATTCGTCTGCGAAGAAGAAATGCTAAGAAACTGTAAAAAAAAATCAAATTTCAATCTGAAAAATCAAATTTGAGTTATTATATATATATATATATATATATATATATATATATATATATATATATATATATATATATATATATATATATATATATATATATATATATATATTTCTCTTATTTCACCTTCTCAAAAAACTGCTTTCTCTCCACATGATTTTATAGTTACCATTTTCATGACTCCATCCATCTTCACTTTCATTTTACAGAAGTGAGAGATTTCTTAGAAGAAACATACGAGTCTAACGAATGAATTAATATAAGGAAAGATGCTAAAAAAACAACTCAGTAATCATATAATTTCAACCTACTAAAAAGTATACTATTTATATTGAATGTGGGAGGAGAGACTAAACACATCATTTTTGAAACCATAAGTTTAAACACAAAGCTATGTTCAAGAAAATGTAATTAATGTATTTTTTTATCTTATCGTAAAAAAATAATATTTATGACTTTTTTTTATTTACCTTAATTGTCACTTATGAACCAAAAACCGAGAGAAAGCAAACCAAAGTACATCATGTTTGAAAAGTGGATTAATCATTTATATATTGGTTTTAAAAAGTGAATATTGATTTTTTGTGGTTTTAATAAAATAGATCTGGGTTAGTTTCTAAACCAAATAAAGTGGGTTTTTAAAATAGGTGCACCATATTTTTAAAAATGATTCTTATAAACCAGTTTTTTTCACACCCCTAGTGGTGAGGGATATGGTGGGTCCAGAATCCGATCTCCAGATTTTTTTTTGCCTTCACATCATCCATTTAACATTTTTTTTCTCATTTTTGAGTGCATCTAATGTTCAAAATCTAGATTTTAGAGACATTAATAATTTCACTATGGTGGGTGAACAACCCTAAGAGTGGGAATATCAATTCCCAAAATATAATTGTATGAATATTGAGTAAAATTTTCCTACACTAATTTATAAGCAATGTGAGATAAAATCCAATTGATTTTGGCCTTTTGGGCCATATAACCTTAAAAGATCCAACAAACCCACATAGTATTTTGCTGAAAGCCTAAGAGGTATAAACTATTTTTTTTTTCAGATTTCATTATCAAATTTTGAAAAATATGCTTTTAGCCTTTTAACCAACATCTAGTCATTGTCAGCTTGCGCTCATTCAAACTTTGAGCACATTCAAACTCTCAACATCTCCTCCTTTTCAATTCAATTATATCTTTTTAGTGGATAAAATAATGTGGTGATATTGTGAATTCTTATTGGATATGGATGCCAAAACAAAACTGGCTTGCAGTGTCTATATTAATGCTTACATCACCAATAACTATGAACATTTTTTATTGCAATTACTTTAGGGAAGTGTGAATGTACCACACTTTATGCCATTGTATTTGATATTTTGATGATAATATATATGTATCTTTTTGCTACTATAGGGATAAGTTTGCAATCCAATTACTCAAGTGATGGGCAAGCAAGTAGCACTGACATTAATTAATAATGCAAGTTAAAAAAATCTAGAGAATTGTAAAGAAACTATATGGTCCACAATACAGATCAATCCAATTGTATATACATCATACAATTTCATTTCATCCAAACATTTTCTCCTTTTTCTTTTCCATCAAAACCCAATTGGCTTTTCCAAATCCATTTGCCATATGCAATTGTTGACTCAAGCCAAAAAGCATGCAACATGAGGTATGCTTCTTGTGACATTGTCCCTAGTTGTTTTATTGAAAATCCAACAAAGAAAACACCAAATTGTAAGTTTCATGTGCCTTTTCTACTTATGTTGTGTGCCATGTAAAACCGAAAATTAAACATAGGGGCCCGCTTTATGTTTCTCCCATACCGAAAAATATATACCACAAGAAGTGAAATCTTGTGGGGATATGTGGGGTTCAATGGTCTTTGATACTTGTTGTCATTGGTTTGCTTTGGGATCTATGCATGAAGACGTGAACTCAACAAATGTTGTTTTGATTTGAAGTGTGATAATCCGAAATCTATGGAGGATTAGGGGCCTATCTCTTTATACAATGTTAGGATGAAAAATAATGTGCAAAGTTCTTGTTAAATATTGAAGATAATTATGGGTAAGTGTCTCTAAAACCAATGTATTTTTAGCTCGGATACTTTTGGACCGTATTGAAACATGAAGACACACGGTACATAATTGTTACTCCTTTTATTTTAAAATGGTTGTCGTTTAAAGTTTTTGCATATAAATTAAGAAATATAATAATGTTGTTATAAGACATTACAATTTTATTAAATTAATCTTATTAAAGAATTGGAATTAGTGTACAACGTAATAATTAAAGGATACAATTGGAAACATTGTAATCATTTCTTCATTGAAAAATGAAAATGACAATTATTCTGAAACAAAATTTTATTTCCTAAAACGACAGTCATATTGAAACTAAGGGAGTAGTTATTTTATGTTATAATTCACTTAGGAAGTTAGTTGAGTTAGTTACTTGCTAAACAAGTAACAATCATATGCAATTTTCCTAGTATTGCTTATGAAACAAGTCACACCATTTTATATATAATAGAACATTGTTAATGATCCAATCAATGAGAAGGACATCAATCAATTGTTTAATTCAGATTTCTTAATATTGTCTCAGGAAAACTAATGAACTCCGTCTCTTTCTCATTCATCCTTTGTTCTTGATCTACAACTCTGCTTGCAGTAGTTCTTCATCCTCTAGTTTTCATATCAATGTTCATCATTTATGCATTTTATGCATCATCACCTTCATCGATCCAACAGTCCTCTGTGCGCAATACCGCATAATAATCAAATTGATACCTAACCAACTTACTACGTTCATCCTAGTGAAAATCCAAATACAATCAATGGTAATCCAAATTTAGATGTTCAAATTATTTAGTTTGGAGGAAATCTAAAATAGCTTTAGGAATTGAGAATAAGTTAAAATTCATTTATGGATCTATTGAAACTTGTGCACCTGATGATTTGAATCATGCTCAATAGGAACAGTGTAACCATCTTATTCACTTATGGATTATCAACCTTGTCTAAGATCAAATTGCTTCAACCATTGTTTTTAATGAAAATGTTTTGGTTGTATGGAATGATCTTTATGAAAGATTCTCAAAAGTTGGTCGAATTCAAACTGTTACTCTTCATTCTTCCATCAAAAAACCCAAGAAAAATTCAAGACATGTCATGGAATAATTTATTGAATTGAAAAGCTTACGGGAAGAACTCAATTTTCATCAACCTTTACCTATTTGCACTTGCATTCATAGATGCAGATGTGTTGCTCCGCAAGTTGCTCAAAAATATAGACTTGAAGATCAAGCCATTCAATTCTTGACATGCTTGAATGACACATTTTTCTCTCGTGATAACTCAAATTTTACTCATGGATCCTTTACCATATTTCAATTGAATATAATTCTTATTTGATTATTGCTACACAAAGACCTTATTCCAAGAACAAAGGCACATTCCACAATTTCAAGAATTCAAACAGAGTTTATATATTTTGCCATAGAAGTGGTCATACTATTGATTTATGTTATCAAAAACATGGACATCCTAATTTCAATAAGCACAAGTTTGTTGTGAATGTGAGTAACATGGATAGCAATGAAACATCTCAATGAGTTGATGAAACATTGATGGCTTCTTATACAAGTAACAATGCTCTAATTTCTTAAGCTCAATATGATCAACATGTAAACTTGTTTCAACAAGAAAATTTGACCAGCTCAGTTAAGCTTTTAACTAGAAATCAAATTTCAACAAGTCATTCACTTGTGGAACCTACATCAAGTATAATATGTATTAACATCTCTAAATATTTTAATCAAATTTGCTCATGGATCTTAGTCTCTGGAGCCAATGATCATGTATGTTCATCCTTGTTTATATTTAGTTTATATTACAAAATTATACCTGTTAAAGTCAATCTTCCTAATGATAATTATGTCATAGTCAATTATGATGGTAACATTACATTCTCACCCATCCTTAATCTTACTAATATTTTGATCTCACCAAAATTCCATTTGAATCTAATTTACATTTCTAAAATGTGCCAAACTTTAAATTGTTGTACTATATTTTCTATTGGCAATTGTATTTTGCAGGATTTGAATATCAAAAGGATGACTTATTTGAGTAGTCGAGTAAAAGGCTTACATAGATTGCAAATATATGAACCTCACCTTGCATCCCAAGTCAAGTCTCAAAACCTTGCATTTCAAACCACATCTCAAAACCTTGCAACCAAAGCCAACACATACAATACTACCAACCTTATTATCAAGAACAATACAAATAATTTTGTAATACCTAAATATTCCATTTGATATTTTAGATTAGTTCATGTATCTCACAATAGAATTAGGCAAATGTCTCAAATGTATTCATCATTTGAGTTATTTCATTTTGATATTTGGCGACCTTTAACCATCTATTTTGTTCATAATCACATATATTTTCTAACTAATCTAGATGAGCATACAAGATTTGTATGAACCATAATGCTCAAAAACAAGTATGAGGATTCTTAGCGTGTTTAAAATTTCAACATTACACTCTAATTTGTAAGAATAGATAATGGTCCTGAGTTCATGCTAAGCCAATTCTATGCATTAAAATGTATCATTCACAAAAATTCTTGTGTTTATACTCCCCATCAAATGGTAGAGTTGAAACAAAGCATCAACACTTGTTAAATGTTTGGAGAGCTTTTTTGTACCAATCTAAATTGCCTAAACCATATTTGTCATATGCCATCAAATTTTCCACATTCATCATCAATAGAGTCTATACTCTCATCTTATAACACAAATAACCTTATCAAATCATGTATGACAAAATACCTTATATAAACTCCTTTAAAGTTTTTGAATTTCTATGCTATGCATCCACTCTAGATGTCCATAGAACAAAACTTGACCCTAAAGTAAGGAAGTCCATTTTTTTAGGATACAATTTTGGTATGAAGGGAAATGTTTTGTTGGATATCACCTCAAAATAATTTTTGTGTGTCCAGAAATGTTACCTTTCATGAGAATATTCTGTTGGTGTAAACCTTAGAGGTCAATAGTTTCGGTACTTGTATCTAATTATTTATTAATATTAAAAATCATTTCTTTATTAGGTTTATTTTTCCAAAATAATAAAGTCCCTAGAATAGATAATTTGTTTAATGAAAGGTTAATTTGACTTAATCATGAGATCTCATTAAACATAAGAACAATATTCTTAAAGTATATGTAGTTGAACATTATTGTGAAGTTGGATAACATTAAAGCATTGAGACTATTATGTGGATAGATTGATGATCACATCTCATGGATCATGGATAAAGAGTTATCAAGTCTTCACGTAGATATGAACCTTAAGAGTAATATTTATATTGGATTGACACGCTATGATAATACTACATATAAAGTTATGCAAAGTGTCATAAGTTATTCTCATGATGATAATGGTGTATATCATCCTTCGACCTGAAACCACTATGGACCCTAAATGTGGAGTCGAGTGCTTTATTATTGATCAAACATTGTTCGTAACTGGATGACCATAAAAACAATTGATGGGTACTCCACAAAGTATGCTGAGGAACATGAGTGACCTAGATGGAATTTGACCATCATATGTAATAGGATAAATGTCTAAGAGTCCGATATTGAACTGGACAAGGGTGACACGGTTTATGTCTTATGTTCAACATAAATATGAGGAAAAAGGGTAATTACACACAATAATATTATCACGAAAAGGTTTTGTCATATCACATGACATTTTCGTGACTTGGCTATGAGTGATGTGTTGTCAGATACAACTCATTGTTTGTTATAATAAATGCATGATTTAGTATAATTGTCAATGTCACGAGAACCTACAGGATCACACACATAAGGACAGATTGATGAGAGATAGAATAAATAAGAAACACGGTAAGGTACAGTGTACTTGAGAGAATTTGGAACATCGTAAGGTACGGTGTACTTAAGTGAAATATGAAACATTGTATAATATAATAATACTAGTTATTATTATTATTATTATTATAGTTATTAAATATAATAATAATAAAATATATTTATTATAATAATATTATTATTATTATTATTATTATTATTATTATTATTATTATTATTATTATTATTATTATTATCATTTAATGGTGCACTTAAGTTGAGTTTTTTTAGCTTGCAACTCACACAAGTGGTTCTATAAATACAACCCTCGTGTAGAAGCTTTTTCACTTGATGAAATTCGATTTGTGAAACTCTGGTTGTAATTCTCTCTTTCTCTCTCACTCAAAGTATTCATTTGTAGCAGCTAGCGTTGAGATTAAAGACACTCTATTCTTATGGATTGAGTATAGGTGTTGTTCTTCATTCAACGCTCGTGACCATCCTTCGATTCTGCATCAAATTGTTAATCACCACAAGAGGTAACCATTTCTATCATTGATTATGCTCATTTGTAAGGATCAACTAAAGGAAATTTTTTGTTTTTTCACTGCATTTTATGTCGCAGTTTCCCTCCAGTGGTATCAGAGTCACTTAGGAAACCATGAATTGGATAGATGTTTATTTTATGTACCTTCTGATTTAATTTGATTAAAACACAGAATAAATTAAATAATAAAGAAAATTAATTTTTGGCATCATGTTGTGTACGATTTGAATGATTCGATGTTAACTATACTTAGGAATTCGAGTTTTGTATGGTGAAGCAGCGATACATCGATCATCCATAAATTACACAAAAGTGATCGATAAATTTCATATGAGATATGAATAATTCAGATGCAATCATAGTATATTTGATATGTCTTTTATTTCATCGATTCAATTGATGTGATGATTGTGTTTCATATGAATGATCAATGTTCATTCTGCTTCAGAATTTGACGTATGGTAAAGCAGTGACATTTAGATCATTCAAATTGAATAATCGGTCATTACATTTTTGATAGTATAAATGTGTTGCATTAGAGCTTATGACGATACAAGAGTTATATTGTCAAAAGTTATAAAACCGGGATTTATAACGCGAGTTGTGATTTAAGCATTTCAAATCTTTATAATATAATAATAATTGTTATTATTTATTATTATAAAATATATATAATGCGGTAATGTAATGAAAAGGAATGTCGGCATCGTTAAGCAGTATTTGTTATATAATAATTATTATTACTATAATAGGGGAAGTTACTATAAGTGTAATGAAAAATATGGAAAAGAGCAAGTTATTGTGTCTACCGGTAATAACAGGGAAATAGCAAATGGCTAATGAAAAGTAAATGTTACTAGTCATCATGGTTTTAACATGTTCTTATCATATTATATGATATAAACCATGTTTCAAGTACTAAATGTTACCATTTTTTATCATGATAATGATTATCATGGTTTAACATATCTTATTTAAATATTAGTGACAATTTGTTATTATTATTTATTTTAAATAATAATATCATTTAATTAATATGATAATAATTGTTATTATTATTTATTTAAATAATTTGCTATACGTTAATAACCGGACAGTCGAAACTCGAATTAACTCGTGATCAATCGCTAAAGTTAATTTAATTCATTTAATTAACAGAACTTAAATTAATAATAATAATAATAATAATAATAATAATAAAAGTGTGTTTATTTTTATTTTTTTGTGGTGATCGATTATGGTATTTTTCTTCTTTTATTTTTTGAGAATTTTAAATACGGTATGTGTGTCGTGCCTTCTCTACATCCTCTTCATGTAACTTCTTTTCTCATCTCACTCCCTCGTATGTAGAACGAGTATTTTGTAATATAATATAATAAATAAAAGAAGAAGACAAGATCTAAGGAGGACAACCATGAAGATCTACCTTGGAGAGACATAAATCGTTGTTAGGTTTAACTTAGGTTCTCTCATTGGCTTGAGATAACAATTGCGCTAGGGGCCATAGTCATATCATTTTGTTTTGTATGTATGTTGATGCATGTGAATGTATGTTGATGCATGTGAGAGACGATTTATATGATAAATAAGTCGGTAAGATCAAACTAATCAAAATTCCCTTATATTAAATATTAAGTTTAAACTTTCCAAATTTTAGCACTCATCAAGACTAGTATCGAATAATGTAGGTTTCGCCAAACACGAGGTGCATGTTCTATATTAGTAAGATGTGATGGGATAAATTTAATATTCAATTGCTAAAATATTTGGTCTAACTTAACTAAACTAATTACAATAAAATTGTTTACATTTAGAAGCAGGAGTTTGAAAAATCCATATGATGGATTAGAATAAGGAGTTATTCACCTAATTAAAATATTCGAGAATTTTATTAGATACAATTGGAAGGAGTTCCTACCTAAATAACTGAGTTTTATGTAATCAACCTAACGTTGACTTAAAACGAAGTGAAATATGAATCTTGATCCACTAGAAAATCTTCCAAAGGGATTTTCCGAATCAAATGGTGAGGGTCATTTGGTTTGAGTAAAATAGTGGGAGCATATTTAATTAAAGACATAGTTGAATATGTTTTAATGATACTGATATCTTCACAATAATTATGTAGATTACCATGACAACAAACACCTCTAACAACATTTTGCGATCAATCATTGACAAGGAAAAAATTTCTTGTACAAATTTTATGGATTGACACCGAAATTGGAGGATTATCCTCAAAGATGATAAAAATATAGTATGTCTTAGAGACACATGTTCCTAAAGAAGAGCCTCCTAGTTCTGTTCCTAAGGTTGAAAGAGATGCTTATAAGAAGCATGTCGATGATGTCAATGAAACTGCTTACATCATGTTGGCTACCATGAACTCGGAATTGCAAAAGTAACATGAGAATATGGGAGTGTTCGATATGATCGAAAACCTTAAGATGATCTATCAAGATCAGACGAGGCATGAGAAGTTTGAAGTTTCAAAAGCCCTTTTCAAGTCAAACTATCCAAGGGAGCCCCGATAGGTCCCCGTGTACTCAAGATGACTAGGTATGTGGAGAACCTTGAAAGCTTGGGTTTTCCCTTAAAAAAGGAGCTTGCGACTGATTTGATCCTGCAATCGTTACCGGAGAGCTTCAGTAAATTTTCCCTTAATTTTAACATGAATGATATGGACAAAAGTCTTTCAGGGCTGCTATGCATGTTGAGAATGCTGAGCAGAATCTGAAGTCAAAAGGGAGGTCCATTCTGATGGTTAGTAATGGAAAGAAGCAGAACAAAAGGCCCACCAAGAAGGGTGGTAAAGGGAAAATTAAGTAAATTTCCAAACCCAAACCTATTGTTCCTGCTTTGAATCCTAGTGGAGGTATAACAAATCAAGGCACTTGCTTCTATTGTAGAAGATCAAACACTGGAAGAGAAACTACCCAAAGTACCTGGAAGATAAGAATAATAGAGTAGAGACTTCAACTTCAGGTAATTTTGTTATAGAATTTAATTTATCTACTTCTACATCATGGGTATTAAATATTGGTTATGGTTCTCATATTTGTACTAATGTGCATGGGCTGAAACAGAGTAGAGAATTGGCAAAAGGCGAAGTTGATATACGAGTTGGCAATGGAGAAAAGGTTGTTGCTTTAGCCGTAGGAACTTATGTAGTGAATTTACCTAGTGAATTTGATAATTCAGTTAGAGAACTTTTATTATGTACCTACAATTAGCAAGAATATTATTTTCGTTTCTTGTTTGGACAAGTTTGGTTCTTCATTCATAATAAAGAACAATTGTTGCTCTATTTATTTGAATGATATATTATATGATACTGCGCAAATGAACAACAAACTGTATGTCCTTGATCTTGAAATGTCAATTTATAACATTAATACTAAAAGGATGAAACCTAACGAGTTAAATCCAAACTACCTTTGGCATTGTCGCTCAGGCCACATAAATGAGAATCATATTTCCAAACTCCATAAAGATGGACTCTTGGACTCCTTTTGATTATGATTCATATGAGACATAAAGGTCTTGCTTACTTGGAAAGATGAAAAGTCCTCATTCAAGGAAAAGGTGAAAGAGAAAATGATCTTTTGGCCCTCATGCATACTGATGCACGTGGACCATTGAACACGCCTGTCGAATGAGGTTTTTAATACTTCATCACATTTACAGGTGTCTTCAGTAGATGTGGTTATGTGTATTTAATGAAACACAAATCTAAATCCTTTGAAAAGTTCAAGGAATTCAAAAATGAAGTATCCGAGAGAAGAAACTGAACCTTGTTAGACATGGTTCAATCCATGATGAGTCACAGCGATCTTCCAAACTCCCTTTAGGGACACACTTTATTAACAATAACTTACACACTTAACCATGTTCCATCCAAAACGGTTGAGAAAACACCATATGAGATATGGAGTGGTAAAAGACCACTTATGTCTTTAATGAAGATTTGGGGTTACGAAGTTTATGTGAAATGATAAATTTCAACTAAGCTTGAGCCCAGATCTGAAAATTGCTTATTTATGGGGTATCCTAAAGAAACAAGAGAATACAATTTCTACAATCCTTCTGAGGACAAAGTGTTTGTCGATTGAACTAAATTTTTATTAGAAAAGAACCTTATTTATAAAGGAATCAGTGGGAGGAACGTAGAGCTTGAAGAAATTCAAGAATCATAAAGCATTGATACACCGATGGAGGAACTAGAGCAGGAAACACATGTATTTGTCGAAGAGCAACCTAATCAAGTAGAACAAGACCATTGTAGGTCAAAGAGGATACATCATCAACTTGAGATATATGGTTATCTTGTAACTGATCAAGGTGATGTATTACTCATGGACCAAAATGATCCTTGCGTCTACAAGAAGGTTAGTTAGAGCATGATGGCCATCCTGATATTATATGTAGATGACATATTAATTAAATTTGGTTATGTGTTTTGCTTAAATGGTAGCATTGCGAGCTTGAAAATTTAAAAGTAGTATATAGTTATTGATTCTATAACGAAGTCAAGTATATTATTGCCTTAAATTCAACAAAGGAAGTTGTTTAGATCAAGAAGTTCATTATGAACTTGACATGGTCCCTAGCATTGTGGATCCCATTGATCTCTATTTATCGCACGAGCTAAGGAGCCTAAATCTCACCAACGATCCAAACACATGCTTAGGAAATATCACCTTATTTGAGAGATAATATATATAGTAGATGTGAAAATATGTAGAGTAACAACACTTGACAATGTCACTGACTCACTCACAAAGCCTCTTACACAATAGAAGCATGATGGTGATATTAGATCTATGGGTATTATGTGTATACTTTATTGGCTCTAGTGCTAGTGGGAGATTTTTGGTGTAAGTCCTAGAGGTCAATAGTTTCAGTATTTGTATCGAATTATTTATTAATAATTAAAAGGAATTTCTTTATTATGTTTGTTTTTCCAAAATAATAAAGTCCTTAGAATGATAGATTATTCAATGAAATGTTAAGTTTGACTTAATCATGAGATCCCATTAAACATAAGGACAATATTCTTAAAGTATCTGTAGTCGATATTTATTGTGAAGTGGGATAACATTAAAGCATTGAGACTATTATATGGATAGACTAATGATCACATCTCATGGATCATGGATAAAGACTTATCAAGTATTCACATAGGTATGAATATTAGGAGTAATATTTATACTGGACTGACTCGCTGTGAGAATACTACATAAAAAATTATGCAAAGTGTCATAAGTTATTCTCATGGTGATAGTGGTGTATACTACCCTTCGACCTGAAACCACTATGGACCCTAGATGTGGAGTCAAGTACTTTATTGTTGATTAAATATTATTCGTAACTGGATGACCATAAAGGGAGTTGATGGATACTCCACAAAGTATGCTAAGGGACATGAGTGACGTAAATGGAATTTTCTCATCCTGCATAACAGGATAATGTCTAAGAGCCCATTATTGAACTAGACAAGGGTTACACAATATATGCATTGTGTTCAATATAAACATGGGGGCAAAAGGGTAATTGTACATAATAATATTATCACGAAAATGTTTTGTCATATCACATGACATTTTCGTGACTTAGATAGCAGTGATATGTTGCTAAATACCAGTCACTATTTATTATATTAAATGCACGCTTTAATATAATTGTCAACGTCACGAGAATCTACATGGTCACACACATAAGGACAAATTGATGAGAGATAGAATAAATAAGGAACATTATAAGGTACGGTGTACTTGAGAGAATTATGGAACACCGTAAGGTATAGTGTACTTAAGTGAAATATGGAACATCATATAGTATAATAATAATAATAGTTAATATTATTATTATTATAGTTATTAAATATAATAATAATAATAATAATAATAATAATAATAATAATAATAATAATAATAATAATAAAATATGTTTATTATAATAATAGTTATTATAATAATAATATTATTATTATATGGTGCACTTAAGTTGAGCTTTTTAGCTTGCAACCCACACAAGTGGTTTCTTACTTGATGAAATTCGGTTTGTGAAACCCTGACTGTAATTATCTCTTTATCTCTCACTCAAAGTCTTCACTTGTAGCAACTAGCACTGAGATTGAAGGCACTATGTTCGTGTGGACTGAGTTGAGACGTTGTTCTTGATTCAACGCTCATGATCATCCTTTGATTTTGCATAAATTTTTAATCACCACAAGAGGTAACCGTTTTTATCACTAATCATGCTCATTCGTAAGGATCAACTAAAGGGAAAATTATGTTTTTCCGCTGCGCCTTTTATCACGATTTCCCTTCACATTCTTCCTTACAAACCAACACTACAAGCACCTTACACATCATGGGATTATTTACCAACCACAACAGAATTCGTTCATTCAAAGAATTCCTATAACATACTTATTGATTACATCTCCCAACCTAAAAACCCAAATGATGATCACATCACAACAAATTCTAAAAAACAACATACTTGTTGACTGCACATCCCTACCTCAAAATCCAAATGCTGATCACGTTACCACATATCCTAAAAACAAAATACCAAATTAGACTCACCCTCACACTAGAATCTCTTTAAGAGTGAGACACCATTAATCATATTTTCAAGACTATATTTGCAATTCAATTGATAGAAAAAGAACTCATCCAAAGGTAACATATATTTTATGTCTCATTTCATTTCTTACAATAACTTGTCTCCCAGTAATTCACATTATTCCTTGGCACTAGTCTTTGAGAGGAAACATAAAACCTATATTGAGGCCTCCAAATTGGAATGTTGGGAGAAATCTATGCATCTTGAACTTAATAACCTTGAGAAAACATGAACATGGAAGCTTGTAGATTTGTCACCTAATGTCAAACCAATTAGTTCTAGATGGATATATAAAATCAAGTACTTAGTTAAAGGTTCAATTGATAAGTTCAAATTTAGGTTAATGCAAAAGGATACAACCAAATTTAGGGTCTTAATTATTTTAACACCTATTCTCCAGTTGTTAAGCTTATAACTATCAGAAATGTGATCATGTTTGGCTCCACTCAACCATTGGCATTTACATCAACTGGGTGTAAACAATTCCTTTTTGCATGATGAACTTCAAGAATATGTGTATATGTTTGTTCATCTTGATGTTAATACTTTCAAAACTAATCAAGTCTATAAGCTTGCAAAATCCCCCAATAGGCTTAAATAAACTAGCAGAAGATGGCACGAGAGACTTGAAACTTTTCTTACAAAATACCATGTAATGATATATTTGTAAAGACCCATTAGGGACAACTAGATGATAATGCCCGCATCCTTGAGACTCTACCCACGACCCATATTACTCGCACATAGTAAGTGGATGTGGTAGGTGACGTATCTTGGTCATAAGTAGTGTAGAAAAAGAGTTTGAAAAATAAACCATGTCTCCATAGGAAATAGGGATTCAATGGTACACTTTCATTCACTAGTAGTTTCTACTTCCAAGAAACTCTAAATCCAGGCCCATGAGACTCTATAAATACTTCGACCAGAGGGTGGAGAGGGACAATCTCAAATTCAGAGAGAATACTCTCAAAAGAAGAGATTCTCACCCTTGTGAGCTTTCTCTAACCCCACAGAAACACTAAAGCCTCTGGAAACCCCTACCAGCATAGAGCTTCTACGCATATGTACTTTTTTTTACAAAGTACACACCATTACAAACAAGATGAAACAACATATTCACTATTTATCAAGACCACTCCTTTATCCTTCATTATCCTCTTAGTATACATAGATGATGTGATAAACATTAGAAATTATTTGCATGAACTTTTAAATCAATCAAAGAAGCATTTCACAATTCATTCAGAATCAATGACTTTGGAACATTGAAGTACTTTCTAAGCATTGAAGAAGCGCATTAAAAAGAAGGGGTTTCATTGTGTCAGAGGAAGTATTGTCTAGACTTATTAGAAGATTCATGTTTTACAAAACCCAAACCAATCTCAACACCATCTGGTCATGCAGTCAAATTACATCAAGATTCAACTTATCCCTACCCAGATATACCTTCTTATAGAAGACTTATAGGGAGATTATTATATTTGAATGTAACTAGACCTGCCATTACATTCTACATACAAAACTTAATCCAATTCATGTTTGCTTCAACCATCACTCATTTCAATGGAGCTTGCAAAGTACTTACACATGTTATCTTTTATGATAGTATTTTGTCATAACAGTTAATCCAGTTCATATTTTGGTTGAGGTATAATGTTTCTTAGAGACCCAATTATCCATCTGAATGGATATTCTAATGCAGATTGCCCAGGATGCCTTGATATACAAAGGTCTATTTCAATACAATATTTCTTCCTTAGAAAGTCATTAATCTCATGGAGAACCAAGAAATAGTTGACAATTTTAAGATCCTCATCAGAGGTAGAATATCAAGCACTAACAGCTACAACATGTGAACTGCAATGGTTACTTTATCTCATGAAGGATCTTCAAGTCAAATACATCAAAACGCATGTTATATATTGTGATAAACAAAGTGGTTTGCACATTGCAGCTAACCCCGTTTTCCATGACATAACTAAACATCTTGAAGCATATTGTCACACTGTTAGATAGAAATAAGCACCAGGAATTATGAAGCTTCTACTAGTCAAATCCAAGGATCAATTGGTAGATTTTTTCAAACAATTGTGTGCAGCTTCCCTATGATTTCTCATGATGCAAGCCATACCATTTTTTATATAATACATTATTGTTAATGATTCAATCAATAAGAAATACTTCAATCAATTGTTCAATTTTGGTTTTTTAATAGACCATAATTAAATTCGAGGGATAAAGATATCATGAATTTAATTATTCTACTAATAAAATAACAACTATAATTTATTATTTTTAAATATTAAGTATGAAGCTACATTAAATTTAAATTTTAAGAATATGACTTCTTTTGTAATATGATAGTTTTTTAAGCGTTTAAAGATAGACTTGTGGAAAAAATTTAGGTTCAAAATGTGTTGAGCAATGAAAATTATTATTTGAGGCTTCCTTCTTTGGTTGTTTGATTCTCTATCAATCAATAACAAGATAAAGTTAAAGAACTTACATATATAAATTGTTTTCACAATTGTATCATATGTGTGTGTGTGTGTGTGTGTGTGTGTGTGTGAGAGAGAGAGAGAGAGAGAGAGAGAGGGAGAGAGAGAGAGAGAATTCAGTAATCCACTACCAATAAAAAGATTAAAATTAGTTACAGGAAATTAGTTCAGCAAGTTCATAAGAACACTTCCTTACTACCTATTTGTGACTCAGTCTCTCCCCTTTTCAATACACGAATCACTCAAACCCAAAATGTTTGAAAGTGTTTCTAGATTCTTATATTACAACCAAAGATCGTCCAAAACTTTTTAATGCAGAAATCTAAGAATTTTTCTCTTTGTCTTTCTAAGTCTATGTCTAGAAATCACATATGCTAGAAAAAATACATAAAAGAACTTAAGTATGGAACATGTTTCAAGATAGATATTTCATTCTTGTGCCACATGCCTCGCTCCTACCAACTTTCATATCTAACCACCTTGCACCTGACCTCATTCACCTCATGTACGAGGCAAAACCAAAACCCATGCGAAAACAAATACCCACTACCTTGCTGCCCTTGTTGGATGCCTTGCAGGTGAGTCGGTAGCTGGATGATTAATTATGAGTTTTCTATGGAAAACTTCCATAAATCTCCATCTTGAATTCATAATAATGGTGATGCAAATTTACCTATCAGTCATCTAGCTACTCTTTTATAGCTTGAGTCATTCTTCAACAAAATTGATAAAAACTAATCAATGTTTGAACCTTGACATAGGTAATGACACGATGAACAAATTCTTTGAATTGTCTTCTGAAACTCAATCTCATTTTATTCAACCATGTCTTTAATGAAGTGAAAGTGGATTTCAATGTGCTTTGTCCTTTTTATGATACATTAGTGATTATCTAAATGAATTTTACTTTGACTATCACAATGTATCTTGACGCATTCTTGAGCGATTTCTAACTCATTGATCATACCTCTTAACCAAATTATTTCCTTGACCCCTTAAACTAAGCAAAATATGATTTGCTTGAGTTTTAGATAAAACGACTACAAATTATTGATTTTCTTTCCAACTTTTAATCGTTCCAAACAGCGTAAACAAAAAATTAGACAAAGATCATCTAATATACATATTCCTTTCATAGTATGCATGTCCAACATGTTTGTCCATCGAGTTGCTCTTTTCTACTTAAATCCTCCTTTTAAATATCCATTAAAATATCCCAACTCTCACATCAAAGCTTCCTAATGAACTTGATCTAAATTTTCCATAAATTAACTTACTATGCTAATGGCATATGTTACGTCTGGTCTACTTAAAATCATCTCCTACACTCTTTTTCTTGCCCCGTTAGCATAAGGAATGCAATTTTTCTTCTTCTTCTCATCATATTTTTAGAGCATTGCACAACCAAGAGATTAGTGTGATAACCCAAATGAGTGTTTACAATTTTAACATCAAGCATTCTAAAATGCTTAACCACTTTATCTAAGTAACTATATGGAGAGGAGAATAATTTGTAGGGAAATTGAGGATAAAAAAATTAACACAATGAAAAAATACAAAAAATTCTTCTACAATGGGTCCTTACAAATGGTCATAAGTCACTGATTAATTGATCACCTCTTATAACTCATAACTCGTGATCATTGAAAACAAATTGATCATGGACGTTACACAAACGATAACACCTATACTTAGTCCATACAAATAAAATATGCAAAGAAAGAGTCTTTTATCTGCAATTCTAGTTGTGAACGAAAGAAAACCCTAGAGACACCAGGAAATCAAAATCTTGTTGCATCTAGGGATTTGAGAACTAGTGAATGGGTTATTATCACTCAATAAAAGTATGTTGTTTGTAAAGCCACTTGTACACACCATAACTTACAATGCATCATGGTTATCTAATTAGCGTTGGTATAACATAAGAATGCACCTTCAAAGTTTAAATGAATTATACTCATTTATTTAATATTTCGCCTATTTGATCTTATGAATGTGACTTTGTAGGTTCTTGTAATGTTGTAAATAATATTAATCACATATTTAATATTTCAAAAAGGAAACGATGTCTAGCAACACATCACTGTTACTCAAATAATGAAAATGTCATGTGATCTTGCATAAATTTTCTGTGATAATGATCATTAAGAGCGGTGACAATTGCATGTGGATCTCTCAAAACTGTCTCGTGAATCAGACGAGCTTTGTCCAAGTTAGTCGGGATCACAGTTGGTTCCTTGAAGAAGTTGTGGTATTTCATCTTTAGGTGGACCGTGGAGTCTACCGCGTCTAATTTTGTAAGGAGATTCCTTCCTAAGATGTAATTGTAAATGCTTCCACAATGGACTATTAAGAAACACACCTTCACCGTTTTATTTTTTCTTAATTCTCTAATAGAAACTGTCAATTCTTTAGTCCTATAAGGGTGAGTAACATACCCATTGAATTCCTAAAGACTCCTTCTTTCATATAGCATGAGGTTTTATTTTCTAAGCCACAGTCCTATAAACACTCTATCGTACATCACATCGCAAGAACTTTTGTCATCGGTAAGGATTCTCGAGACTATACAATGGTCATTGGCGGCAGCCATCACCAATGGAAGCATCACATCTTTTATAACTCCTTCTTGTCTTAGAACCCTAGGATGAGCCTCTATTTCTTCAATTTTTCATCAGTTATATGAGAAATCAAGGAAATTCCCGTTGAATGTTTTTCATCAATGGGGTAAACGAGGTTGGTTGATGACCTCAAGGTAAGTTCTTGAGAGGTGACTCTAATAGCCAAATCAAAGATTGTCACCAAGTATTGTGTGACATTGCTACCAATGAGATGTGGCCTTCAGGACTAGATGAATCTGATGTAGAAATTTGTGAGCATCAAAAGTCGATTCCCATAGAGGACACCATTGTTTATGTGATGGAACAAGGAATATCTATGTTTAGGGAACATGATATTGAAGGAGAAGGGTGATCCAAAATGCAGCGGAATTTAAAATTTCTCCTTTAGTGATCCTTACGAATGGGCATGATCAGTGATAGAATTGTTACCTTTTGTGGCGATTATAACCTTTGATGCAGATCTGCAGACCGATCACGAACGTTGAACGATGACAACGCCTCTACTCAGTCCACACGAACGGATTCCTTCAATCTCAGTGCTAGCTACTACGAATGAAGGCTTTGAGTGAGAGAGAGAGAGAGAGAGAGAGAGAGAGAGAAACGAAATTGCAACTGCACAAATGCTTATACACAAAGGTTCTATTTATAGAACCACTTGTGTGGGTTGCAAGCTAAAAAGCCCACTCAAGTGTATGTGGCCCATATCTTATAATATGCCAAAATCACTTAAGCGCGTGGTACCTTACCATATTTCGTATTCTACTTAAGTACACCGTACCTTACGATGTTCTATAATTCACTTAAGGGCACCATACATTGCGGTATTCCTTAGTTACTCTATCTCTCATCAATCTGTCCTTTTGTGTGTGACCCTGTAGGTTTTCGCGGCATTGGCAATTATATTAAATCACGTATTTAACATAATAAACAGTGAGCGGTATCTAGCAACACATCACTGCTACCCAAGACACGAAAATGTCATGTGATATGACAAATCCTTTTGTGATAATACTTATATGTACAATTACCCTTTTGCCCTTATGTCTATATTGAACACAAGGCATAAACTGTGTCATCCTTGTCCAGTTCAATATTGGACCCATAG
Organism: Lathyrus oleraceus; assembly: GCF_024323335.1. Classification (NCBI taxonomy): domain Eukaryota; kingdom Viridiplantae; phylum Streptophyta; class Magnoliopsida; order Fabales; family Fabaceae; genus Lathyrus; species Lathyrus oleraceus. Next base: position 139,058,996 of record NC_066580.1, read on the forward strand.
ACATTTATCCTGTTACGCGGGATGGGCAAATTCCATCTAGGTCACTCATGTCCCTTAGCACGCTTCGTGGAGTACCCATCAACTGTCTTTATGGTCATCCAGTTACGGACAATGTTTGATCAGTAATAAGGCACTCGACTCTACATCTAGGGTCCATAGTGGTTTCAGGTCGAATGGTGGTATACACCATATCACCATGAGAATAACTTATGACATTTTGCATAACATTTTATATAGTATTCTCATAGTGGGTCAATCCGGTATAAATATTACTCTTAATATTCATACTCATGTTTAAGACTTGATAACTCCTTATCCATGATCCATGAGATGTGATCATCAGTCTATATACATAATAGTCTTAATGCTTTAATGTTATCCCATTTCACAGTAAAACTCGACTATGGATACTTTAAGAATAGTGTCCTTATGTTTAATGTGATCTCATGATTAAGTCATACTCGATACATTAAACGGACTATCTATTCTAGGGACTTTATTAGACAAACATAATAAAGAAAAAGTCTTTTATTATTAATAAATAATTCGATACAAGTACCAAAAGTATTGACCTCTGGGGCTTACACCAACAGATATATGGTGAGATAGCGAGAATTTCTTGTGTAATAGAGCTAGGGGATGCAAGGGTGACACTTCAACATGCAAGTAAGTGAGTTTCAAAGATATAGCTTTGGGGTTCGAATGAGATCATACCTGCAATCAATGCTTGGAGAGGTTTATATACATCCTTTGGTTGAAACTTCCTCCGTTTGATTTGGTGTGAGATGTAGGAAGTCATCTAATCAAATCCAACAATATGAGATATTTCAGAGGGTTGTGATCAGGTGAGTCGTGTCTCGATGATGCTCCCCTTATCCATCTGTCTTACTTAGAGAGATTATGAATTGGGCTTTTGTGATTGAGCTTGTTGTCTCGGGGCTCTGGTTGGCCTATAACACCCTACATTACTTAATTTAAGTGCTCAAAATAGATATTAGTGGTTGATTACTCTCTCTTCCCAAATTATAAGACGTTTTGAATATTTCAAGTGAATTATAAACCTAATTAATTTTGTACGGGAAAGATAAACCATGTATGACTTTACAATATTGTCCTTCATTTATTACATATAAAAATAAAGTTGAAGAATTGAAAAAAGTAATAGTAACAAAGGATAAAGGATATATTAAAACAAATATCACTAATGTTGCATTGAAATTATAAAGTGACTTATAATTTTGAACAAATATTTTTTTGTAAAATAATTTATAATTTGGGACAGAAGGAGTATTGTTCATTGGTTTTTCCCTCACCTTAGTTTTACTAAGTGTAACATGGATTGTTCAATTATTAATATTGGAAGAAGTGGTTATCGTTTTAGTGTCTTTGCAAATAATCAAGTCTATTGAATCTTAGGTCACATTTTATTTGAGTAAAAAAGGATTGTTGGAACATGACAAAATTCTAATATGAGGGGTGAATTTAAAAAAATTCCTTAAGTCAGTATGTTGTTAGAAAATTATGTATATTTGTGTGTCAATTAATAAAAATTATAAGTTCCACATTGCTTAGATTACATACTTTTACTACTTTACTTCATTATTTAAAGAATATGTATGTATTTGACAGATAGTCGAATACAACAAGTGTTGATCTAAGTTGTATGAACTCGATAAAGAGTCAAATATAGCTTGTCGAAATTTTTCAGTTAGTTATTTTAAGATTGCTTGATATGCAAAGAAATCTCATTATAAATAGGAGGACACCTATTGTTTGGATAGTGATGAGATAGAGAGAATTCACAGTTGTGAACTCAGAAAGAGTGAAACTTTGTATTCAATAGAATCAATAAACATATTCTTCTTCTCTTCTCGCAAAACCTAATTTTTCTCTTTTTTTTCTTCCCCATTTATGTTTCAAAGATTTTATTTTATTTTCAAATCATTCTGTGAGGGAATTGTCTTGCAACCTAGGAGTGGTTGAATCACTCGAGTGAAGAGTGAAGAACAAGATTTTTGAATTAATCAAGAAAGTGATTGATCTTGTTTTATCAAGATCGATTCCAACAAAACGACCATTATTGAATTTTTCAGATAATTATTTGAATTTCTCTATGTCTGAAAAATCATTTAGAGTGGTCTTTATACTATAAAGGATGTACTTTTAGACCGATTTTCTACTATGCAGTAGTAATCGTGACATCGTGATTTATAGTTTATCTTACATAATTTTAGAGAGTGTTAGGAAACGTATTAAAGAGCAATTTGATCTGATAATTCCTTCTATAACATTTTTCAACATCGATATTTCAAATCGAAAAACATAAACTATTGAAATATTCCTATTGTCATAAATAGAAAACAAATAACAATGATTTTTTATAATAATAATAATAATAATTAATTATTACAAGATAAAAAACAATTAATTATATATTAAAAATAACAATTTTGTGTGTGTTGTAAACATGAGAAATTTTTACTCAAATAACCCATTTTTCAAAAACAAATCCTAAAATAACCCACTTTTCAGATTAATTTCCCAAACTACCACACTTTAAAAAAAACGGTAACACGTAAGTGCCAGATGAATTGATGCCTACCCTTAATTTTAAAGAGGAGGCGCCAATTGAATTGGCTACAACACATGGTGATGCCAATCCAATTGACGTCTGTGTGTAGAAAATGAGAGAAGACGTCAATTGGTCTGACTCCTCTGTGTATTCTGTAATTTTTTGTTTGTATAAATAGAGGTGTTGTGTGATTCATTTTTCCACATCTCTTTTCATTATATTTCAAACATGGTTCGTCTTCGTCGCCGCTATGGGAAAGTAATTTATTCGAGAGACAAGCATCCGACGGAGATGCTCTTTTGGAACACCTGTCGTTTTGAGCAACTACAGAGGGAGTTGATTCGTTGGTTAGATGGAAACATACCTGAAGGCGAAAAAATTAGAAGTATTGAGAGACTCGATACTGTACGTGGATGAGTGTGAGTTAAAAATGATAAGGATGTTAGGAAAGTGATGTTTGGACCAAATGATATCAGTTTGATTGTTGTGATCGGTTAGAAATGTTATTTTTAAATGTTGTGGTTAAGTATTTTTATCTGTTTTGATATTTGTTGTTTGTGTTGTTTATTCAGACCTGTTCGGTTTTAAGTGTGTTTAAGTTGAAGTGATGTTTGTTGTTAACCTTGTTGTAACAAAAAGTTATTAACATATAAAAATCAAAGGTTACAAAAATTGAAAGGAGGTACTAAATTATGATGCAGAGGTTGCTCCGAGATTGTGATATTTTTTCTTATTGTGTCCGGGTTGACGATATATACTACATAATCTTATCATTTTATCATCCGTATCCATTTTTGTTATAATACGTGTGTTGTTTGACCGTCCTTTTTTCTTTCTTCTCATCTCATTGTTATGCCAAATTTTATCCCCTTGATATGGAGACTAATATTCCTCCATTGCGAGCATTGAGAAGCTTTCGTTATAGACATTCATGGACACTAGTGCATGCTTTTTATTATAAATAGACATAAAAACCAACACTTCTTCATCAACAACAAACACTTTTTCATCTGCAACAAACATTTTTTCACCTGCAACACTACAGAAAAATGTCTTTACTCACTTTGGGTGAAATGCATAGAGGAATAGTCGCCAACATAACTCGAGAGGTCAAATAATAAAGATTCTATCGAATACGCTCGAATAATAAAAACTGGGTGTTATATTATGCTTTTAATTGATTTATTTTTATTTCCCTAAGGTAGTGGTTCTAGTATGCATGTTATGTATTTACCTTTATTAAGACATGTTGATAGAATAATAAGTTACAGTTGGGGGTCCGCTTGTTTGACTTATCTTTATAGCTCTTTGTATAAAAATGCACACAAAGGCACATCTAAATTTTTTGGATGTGTTGTTTTGCTCCAATCATGGGGTTGATCCAGACTATCGTCCCTAGCGACCGTCAACCACAACCTGTTTACATTCCCTTACGCACAAAAGTAAGTTCTTAACAATTGGCTATATTTACTTATTTTATCGATTATTATCTCTAAATAATATATTTACTTTTTTGGTGCAGATGATCGGTTCGTGGTATAAGTTATAACTGATGTCCTAGACATTATATTACCCAGGATCACAATCTCTTGGATCACCTTCGACCAGCAGATGTATTGCCATTAACCGAATTAATTCATAAGAATTTGTTTTTTAATATCACCCATTTTATAATTTAATGTATTTTCACATTTCAGTTCATTTGGCGTCCATATCTAAACTTGGATCATGACCATGAAATCAACGAACAAGATGCATCCGTTTGGACTGCATGCACACCGATCATAAGATTCACCACTGCGGAGATGCACCTCGTGTTAAATTGCAGTTTGGTATGCTTTAACACATCCCAGATCCCCCAACAAACCTCGGAGAATGGCATCTACGAAAAGTTAACAATCAATAACTTTAATCCTTGGCAAAGCTTCGCTAGATCTGAGTGTCGAAAATGGAAGCACTGACAAGGTCATGTCTTAATTGACGTTGTGATGTCAATCGAAGAAAAACCAACTCGTAATTATATGGCTTGGTACATATCAGTTGGATTTGAGTTCCTCGTCGAGGATATGTACCTATACGATCCGCGCCAGGTAGCTTACACACAAGAAGGTTCAACATCTAACCCCCAATAACATTTCCAGACCGGTTACTCACAACCCCTTGCTCATCAAAACTTTCGGCCCACAGACAAACAAACCTATGACCTTAACATGCCAAACACCCAACCAAAATACCAAGAGCATACCTTGTACCACCACCAACAAGTAGATCATCATCAAGACACCCAACATCGCTATGCACCAAACACATCACCCTACCATAGCCCCCTTAGCCAAAACACTCAGCGATCATTTAACACCAACAGTCTCTTCTCCTACTATAGTCAAGAAGGTCAAACATCACAAAACCAAAACATGCAACAACCATATGGCTACCAAACACCACAACAATCATTTCAACCTTTCCTCAACGCATCATTCACACTAATGTCGCCCTTCAATCGTCTTGGTCACCCTCCAATAACTCAAACACATCCCAACTACTCTGACATGGGTCACGAACTCAGCTATGGCGGTAGCGCTTCATTGCATACACAGGACTATGCAGATCTGTCTTAATATTTTAGGGATTCTCCTGCAGGTGCTGGTGATGTCCCTAGGCCCTCAAATCTTCAAACACCTGAGATGAATCATCAACGTGGATTAAGATCGCGCGTTCGGGTAGCTAGGGGATGTGGTACCAGAGGTCGGTTAGGTCATCCCGGTTAACGATATTAGTCTTTTTGGTATTTGTATGTAAACGCATATTAATATTAGAGATTAATTACTATACACTATCAGTGTAAAACGTTTTACACTATCGATTCATCACCATCATCCGTTTGCATTACTTTATAGATTTTTAAAATAAAAGTCAAACTTATTTCAACATCCAACGCCTGAGATTAACTGATGGTGTAAAATCCTTTTACACTGTCAGTGTATTTCAATTAAATCCTTAATATTAATACCAATTGGTCCGATTTCAATTTTTATATAAAATGTACATTATTTTTCAAATAAAATTACACAACACACATAGGTGTCAGAATAACTAGCGCCTCCTCTTAAACATAACACACATACGCAAATTGAATTGGCAGCATTAGATGTATAAGCCAATTCAATTGACGTCACCTCTTTAACTTAAAAAACATGCGTCAATTCATCTGGTATCAGTTCTTCAAAATGGGATAGGTTGAAAATTAATTTGAAAAATAAATTATTTTGAAAAAAGATTTGAAAAAATGAGTTATTTGATTAAAAATATCCTATTTATAACCTCTTTTAATTAAATCCAGCGCACATTATAAAGGCTAACCTCTCGATTAATTATTTATTTATTTTATATATTTAAGTATTTGATTATTGACAATTAATTTGTATGATCTTTAATATTTTAAGTTGGATCATAAAATAGACTTTGACATGACATCGTATAAGTATATGGTTTTACTTATTTATTTATTTATATATATTCACTTATTTATTTATTTATATATATTCTCTTTCTTCAAGTGATGAAAATAAAAAATATGACATTTAAAAAAAAAACACTGAATAGTTAACAAAGAACTAAATAGTAAAAATGTAAGCTATGCAAATGAAGACCCTCATTACTTAACTTAAGTGCTCAAAATATATATTTCCCTCTCCTTGGTTAGGCTAATTGTAACGTGGATTGTTCAAATGCTAATAGTGGAACAAGTGCTTTTTGTTTTAGAGTCCTTGCAAATAACCAAGCCTACCAAATCTTAATTTTCAAAAGTTGTTTGAGTAAAAAAGGTTTCAAAATTATTTCTACTAAAATTTAAAATAAATACACCCTTAATAATTTTCAACTTGAATCTCAATTTCAAACACCAACAATTCAATAACATTTTTAACCAAAAAGAATAATAATATATTAATAAAAAATGAAATGATTTGATTATTTTACAACACAGTGTGTAAATAATGAATATTCTACAAATATTCCTATCAAACTTTTCCCAACCGTATCTATACCGACATCTCCAACCACAACAACTTCCACTTCCACCTATAATGCTGTTCCTGCGGTTGCGGTTGTACTTGCACTGATTATAACACTCACGCCACCACAACAACCTCAACATTTCCCATTTTACCCTTTCATCAGAATTTGAATATTCCAAACTAGTTTCTACTTCTACCTCCATTTCCTCTACTACCCTCATTACATTCTCCAATTCCGATATTGCCCCTGATACTTCGTCCCCACACTCTTCTTTTTCTGTTGGTGATGACTCTTCTTCAGACGAAATTTCCCTCACCACTACCCAATTTTCTGTTTCCCAATTTACCCTCAATCCACTCTCTAATTTACTAATTCTATTTTTAGCTAAATTTGTATCGCAATTCAACTTTACTTCTTCGAATTCGAACTCGTTTTCTGACTCGGTGAATCGCGAGTCAACCCAGTCCATGACAGAACGAGGTGACGATTCTACCACACTATCGCACGGTAACAGAAATGGATGCTGTAGCAGCTGATCACAGCTCCATCTCCGGCTCCGGTCTCTCCTCAAACACTTCTCGAGAAAATCGATCCCGATTTCCGATAAACCGTTAGGAAACTCCGGTAATTCATCGGAAAATCCAATTTGATTCAGAGTATCGAAGCCTTGATCCTCCCACGGTGACTTCCCGGAGAAAATCTCAATCACCGTGCATCCAAGCGACCACACGTCAGATTCCGGTCCTTGATACTCCCTCCGAATCACCTCCGGTGCCATCCACAACGGGCTTCCACGAGGCGAAAAACATCTCCCACCGGAAAACTCCACCGCCGATCCGAAATCAGCGAGCTTAGCGACGGAGCATGAACCTCCGGCAACGAGAACATTCTTCCCCTTAACATCGCAGTGAACAACTCCACGCGCGTGAACATCCCTCAGCGCGTTAACCAAACACCACGCGAACTTTCTAACTAACCGTTCGTCCACGTCAGCGCGATCCAAATCAGCGACGGTGCCACCTGGCATGTACTCCAAGTGAAGATTCTTAAACGACGACGTTCCTTCACCCTCGCACGTGACGTCATCGCCGAGATAAGATACCACGTGCGGAGAAGAAGAAGAAGAAGATAACCGTTTCAATATCGCAATCTCATTCTCCAACGCTTGTAACTGATTCGGAAGCGCAGTTTTAGTATCAACAGACTTCACCGCGAAAACTCTAGAATCGCTTTTTGAATAAGCCATATTCACGACGCCAAACGCGCCCTTACCGATACACTTTCCTCTCACCCATGAATTAGCCTTATTCATTGCTATGTTTTTGAAAATGTGTGTTTTTTTATTTGTAATTGTAATTGACCTTTGCGTTGTGTTTGTTTGATTTTTTTAGAGGGACATGAAAGAGGTTTATATATATATACACATGTAGTGCGTGTTTGTTCTTCTAACATTCGGTGTTACGTGTTTTAGAAATTTATTGTTTTTTTAATAATGTTTATTTTTATTTTATCTGTGTTACATTACAGCATGGAAAAAATGAAAGTGGATAATTAAGAAAAGCGGTGGTGTGTGACGTTGAGATGAGATCGTGAAGGACGGTAATGTTTTTAACTTTAGATGGAGAATTCTTGGAACAGAGGACTTGATACTGTTTTTTTCTTATGGGATTGGACTTTTAATCCTTATCCATGATTTTTTAGATTAAGATTCTCTTTTTTATTTTTTATTTTAATGTTATCAGTAGACAATAGTTAATTAAGTACTTAAGCTTTTTGATGTATTTAGGTGAATATTTTGTGTAGAGAAAAAGTAAAATTAGGTGATTCTAGTCCTATAGGTTAGGCTAAAATGTTTGTATGTTTGTAATTAAGGGTGTGCCAAACTTGGTTGTTTTAAATTTTTAATGTGTTGAGTGAGTCATAATTTTGGGACCATAGTTGTGTGAAGTAAAAAAATAATAAAATAATTTTTAACCAAATTTTATTTATAATTAAATAAATTTACAAGAAATGTTTTTTAAGCGTAAAAGATAACACATTTGAAGTTCATGCATAATTTATTATTAATGTCAAAAAATAATAAAAACAAAGCAATGTAATTGGGACATATTACTCCTCTCAAACTTTAAGACCTAACTGAATATACTTGCATATACTTACAGGTCGAAGTCTAGAAACACCTTGTTATAATTCTCCTAAATAGCAATAGTAGAGATCATCTTATTTGATGATTCGATCGAAATAAACAACCAACAAAATTTTAAATTTGATTCACTACACTGTTAGAATAAGATTTAGTTCTGCATCTATATCTTAAGTTTTGATGATAACAATATTGTATTTGTATGAGAACAATTTTGTACCCTAATGATTTGTTATTGTGAAGCTTTAACAACCAGTTCTGATTTTGAATATATGATGTGCAACATCATCAGTTTCTGAACTATGTGTTATAAACCCGCTTTTGCGCAAGTTATTAGAAGTTCTGAAAGACGTCAATATTGTTGCTGCAATGTTCTTTATGCTTCTGAGATATTTCACTCATCAAAAGTTTCTAAGGAGACACTATGTTGTTGCTGCAATGTTCTCTCAGTTCGTGCTTCTGGACGAGACTCTAATAACCAAACTTCTGAAGAATGGCAAGCTTCTGAAGTTATGTTATGAAACTGAAGATTTTGAAGATCTCAAAACAGACGGTTGAAGTTATTAAGATTCTGACTGAGGATTCTGAAGATTCTGAAGATACTGAAGACCTCAAGTCAGACTACTGACGCTGTCAAGGTTCTGACCCAAGGTTCTGAAGTTTCTGAATCCAACTCTCTATTTCTTCATTTCATGCTTCATCAACTTTCATCAAAAACCAATGAATTTGAAGATAAGATCAAAATGGGAACGTGATCAAATAGTACATGGTACAAAACGAACAATCTTTCCACTACCTAATTTCGTGGGCAAGGACAATACTATACATCACACTTGTCACCTTTTATGGGCGAAAGGACAGTACGCAATATCATTTATTTCCCATCCAACAGTGGACAGCCGCCCAAATGATCTCTTCCCATTTTGCCCTTCAACGGTCCTATGCTTATGTTATATAAGCAAGACTTGGAGACTTGAAGAAAAACACACATGTTACGCAAATATTTTTGACAAGTTATTTTCTTTGTGAAAAGCTATCATTTTTTAGTATACAATTTTCTTTAAGTGTTTGCTATTCATTTGTGTAAAACTGCTTGTATAGAAGCATCTTGTAACACACAAAATATTATTCAAACTTTATGTTTGATTCCTTAAGGAGGTTGTCCTTAAGAAGACAAATAAGGTTGTTCTTTGTGAGTCCTTAAAGAGACTAAGGTTTAGTTTGATCATTGAGAAGACAAAGAAGGTTATTCTTTGTGTTTGTTGTAATCTATTGATTATATTGGATTAAATCTTTGTGTATAAGGCAAAATCACCTTGGCGGGTGGACTGAATTAGCTTTGAGTTCAAGCGAACCAGGATAAAAATCTGTGTTATTAACTTGTTAGTGGTGTTTTTGTCTTGGAAAAAACTTTTCCTTGTAAAAGCCAATTCAAACTCCCTTTTCTTGTATTTTTCACACCTTCATACACCACTTTTCAAACAGTCATACCACGACAACTTCTTATAAAATCTATGCAGTTGGATGTTCATCTCATGATACTAGCCTTCACCAGCTCATCAACAAATTTAACTTGAACATAACAGAAACAACACTAACGCCTAAACATATTGAAATCAACATAGTTAAAATTTATTAGCAACTCAAAACTTTTTAAACCAAAACATTGGTCCTTATAAAACAGAGAATTGACAACGAGACAAAGCTATTGTTGACAAACATACTCAATTGACCAAATGCTTCCAAATACTCCAAACATAAGCGATCCAAATGACATATAATTTTATAGTTAATGTTCTTCATCTACCTAACAAGCTTTCGAACTGTTCCAAGTGTTTCCATCCATTTACAATTGGAACTCTATACATCTGCAAAAATTGAACATTAAAAAAAATTGAGAAATCGACTCCTCTCCATCACACCCTAACTTCCCCTAATCTAAAACTTCACTTCTTACTACATTATCATTTGTTGAGATTCTATTTTGAAGGACTATGCAAGCCAAACATGAGACTGAAGGGGGGGAGGGGGGTCGACTTATTTCAAATTTTGTTCTAAGATTGACTATATGGTGGTTGGATGTTCGACACAATGCTCTTATAAACCTCTTTCTCTAAACATTCCCTTCATGCGACCCACCCACCTACATCCAAATGACAAATATCCATCATGTATTTGTAACTTACACATCATACCAAATACACATTTTTTCATTATTTACTTTTCATTTTCATTTTCCTAATAATAATATGTTTAACATACTTAAGTTTATAATCCTCAATCCTCATTCTTCAATTAGCCTACACATTTTTTTCATTTAACTCAATAAATTTTTCTCTCTTCCTCACTAACACCCCTTACCTCCTAAAAACTGTTTAAAGATAGATTTTAATTTAAAAATGATACTTGACGGAACCATGAAGAGAGAGAGAGAGAGAGAAAGAGAGAGAGAGAGAGAGAGAGAGAGAGAGAGAGAGAGAGAGAGAGAGAGAGAGAGAGAGAGAGAGTAGACAAGTATCGGATATAGAACATATTTCAAGATTACCACCTGAACGCCAATAGACAAATGTCTGTGCTTCCAAATACTCAATCACAATTTCACTATTTTTATCATCTAGTTCCATATTTATTTTTGGTTCGGATTTGCTCCAATTGAAATCCTAAGATAATTGAGCGACAAATAACCCATTCTATAATGTAGGATGTTTGTTCTCTCAAGTAACCAATAGTGAGGTACGTTAATCCCTACAATCGAATTCTTTTGAAAATTTATTTTCAGGTAAGACATTGATTCGAAAGGTAGTAGGATTTCCATTAAAATTTGAATATTTGACCATTTTTTCTCACTTATGATAATGATGTCTTCAGTGTATTGAAGGTGGGAAAAACGATGGTCATCCACCTTAAATATGTATCCCAAAAATTTCCCTGAGATAATATCTTTTTTTATTAATAAGCTTAATCCTTCAGCTACCATTAAGAATAAGAAAGGAACAAATGACCTCTTTGTCTTAATCCATAGTCCATATTAAACTCCTTAGTGGGACTACCACATACTAACACCAAACTAATGATGGCCTTAAGCATTTTAAGATCCACCTCCCCCACTTCTCATAAATGATTATTTTCTTCATCCCAAAGATTAGAAAATCCCAATCCACTGAATCATAAATTTTCTCAAAATCCACTTTAATATGATCACTTATTTCTTATTTCTCCTAGCCCCGTCCACAAATTCACTTGCCACAACCACCCTGTCAAGAATCTGCCTAACTGAAATGAACATTGATTGTGCTTCTGAATGATGGAATCAATCACTATTTTCAACCTATTGACCAACACTTTAGATATTACTTTATAATATACCTTATCATATATTCTTGACGAGTTATTCTTCTTTGGAATGAGAATCAGAAGAAGAAAAACAATTTGTACCTTTAACAATTCTACCGTTTGTGTGAAATTCTATGATCTCTTAGAACTCTTATATAAACACGAAATTTACTCGATCCAGACTTAAACTATTTGAACTATTGCATTTTCAATTTGTTCTACAAACTTTGATTTCCGAAAACTCTCGGACTAAACACTATCTATCCACTTTTTTTATTATTTGAATCCGATATTAGCTTATCTTAATTCAAAACACCTAGATAAAACTATATTTTTTTATAAAACAACATTGTTATATTATTTCTACAATAACTTTGACAAATATTAATTTGGGTTCATTGATGAATTTTTCTGTTGAAGGGGTGTTCGGTACTTATTAATTACCCAGCAGTGTTCATTAATTTTATCAATAATATACAGTTGGTCCTATTGCCTAAGAGTAATAATAATTCAACATGTGGTTGGAGTGTGGAATGTGAGCTTTATAGTTGAGAGGTGGATGTTACTAGTTGGTTAAGGGAACATAAAACCGTGGCGGTAGTAGAAACATAGCAAAATTTAATTAGGTAACAATTTCCACGTGTCAAAAAATTGTTGGTCCACGAATCTATTAAGACAGTGCTAGATCCTTGTAATGTAAATAAATGCAAAGATTTTGAAGATGTTCATGATGATGCTTATGTGTGACTTTAGCCACACAAAATTTAGTTAAACTACAAGTATATGACGTGCACCACTATACTTCAACCAAATATTTTATTAATATTTTTTATTCTTCATTTTATTTGGTTCTAAATTTGGTAAATTTGTTTCTATATGAAGTTTTGGATTTTGGTAAGGTTCCTAAAATCAAGTCGTATCTTTTAGAAGATATTGGAAATTCTCTCTGGCTTGTGTTGTGGCAATATTTATTGGAACAATTTGGCATGATGTAGTATTTGACACCTTACATTACCGTACTAGAGTATTCCTTTGTTTGGGATGTGAATTTAAGATAAGGTTTTTCCTTAAATATTGATTTGCCTAATTCGGCCTAAAGTATAATATGAAAAATACCGATTCTCATGTTTAATTAAATGTGATACTTCACTCTAAATGGCAAAATTATGCATTTGTGGAGGAGCATGCAAGATTATTTAAAATAAAATTGGAAATTTGGAATTACAACTCATCCACTTTTTTCTCTATATTTCATTGTTTTGGTAAATTATATTAATTAATATCAATATTAAATAAAAATGAAAACTTGATTTAAAAAAGGCATGCATTAAATTATTTTTTATAAAAAAATAAAAAAAATAGTTAAAAAAAATCTAAGACTGAAATACACAATAATTGGTAAATAAAAAATTAAATATTCAAATTTGTTCAATTATAAAATATGTCAAATAATAATTTTGCAAGAACATATGTAGTATATCTAATTATAGGGACGCCTATTCATATTTATTTATTGTTAAAAAATAAAATTTTATTTATTAAACTATTAAATAAAAAAAATACTTATATAGTCTTTAAATTTGATCGAGTATAATCAAGACCGTCTTTGAGAGTATGTAGTCTATATATGACTTCAAATTGTTAGAATTAAACTATCGTTATATAATTTTATATAATATTTGTCTATTTAAATTGTAATTAAATAGGCTTTTATTTATTTTGTATTTGATAAACTATGACTATCTATACAAGATATCTAAAAACGAAAATATAATATTTAATAAAAATATATATTATTTAAAATTTATATTTAATTTTAAATATATTCAAAATAAACATAACACTAAATAACTATATGAAATTTTAAAATATCAAAATATTATTATTTTATTTATTTAAGTTGTACTATTTTATTTATTTAAGTTTAAATTAAATTTAAACTTAGATAATGACATTAAACTTAACGATACAATTATCTTCTATTGAAATTTATGAAATATCTTTATTCCATATATGATTGGTGTATATTATATTATATATATCTTTGGTTTTTCGTGTCTGCAAACCAAGTTTTAGTAAGGAGAAAATCTCTTATGAATGTGCCATTTGTCAGCATCTAAATGATTGAGAATATCATTAAAATAAAATTTGACCAAACAAGATTTTAAAAAAAGAAAATAAACAAAGCGTTACGCATAGAAGGAAAGAGAAATGAAGTAAGTGTTATGTCCACACAAACATGACTTTTGGCATAAAACTAAACACACAAAAAAGGAAAAACCACGACTCAATTTAAACATGGTTTCAATTTCTTAATTTCAAAACCTTTTTAAAACAACAAGTTGAATTATTAATTAATTAACTTAGACTAATTTCTAAAACGATGCCACTTGTCTTTATAATGAATGTCCCACACGGTGGTAGAAAATGGTCTTTAAGTATATGTGGCAAGGTTATGAGAGAGGATAATAAAGTGTGACGCGTAGGAATGGTTTTCTTAGTAAGATGAATTTGCAACCTTTGAGACTAAGACACGAATGAGTAGAAGAATAGAATAAAAAAATATACTAAAATTGTGGTGCTTAGTGCTTACTCGGTGACCTACTTGGTTTGGATAAGATGTAAGTTATGAAGGTTAAGTAAGGAACGTGCTTCATGACTTGACTTGCATATTGATATTGCTGCAAAGACATGGCTATATGTGTATTTATGTTATGCGGTTTATTGTGTCCACATCTTTTTTTTCCTAAATAAAAGTGACTATTAGCATAAAGAGGAGGATGTATATTCTTTTGCACACCCTACCTCACTACGAACCTCCCAAAAAAAGTAAAGAGGATATTTGATTATATGTTGGCAAAGAGTTAAAGGTAGCCATTGAGATGTGGTAGAAAGAGATGTCCCAAAATCATGAGCTTTTTAGGGTTTGGTTGATCAAAAAAAAATATGTATATAAGAATATCCTTAGTAGCATTGCCTTTGACTCTTGAAAAGCAAGGGTCTAGCTTTTGTGCGTTTAATAGTCTAATGAGATGTTACTTTTTATTATTCGCATAATATGTCATAATTTGTTGCTATTTTAAATTTTTAGTCATTGTTCAAATAAATTGTTTAAGAGCGATTTTTTACGAGTAAAGCTCGCTAGGCCAAGCTCATGGGCACGTTAGGCGAGTACATGTGAGAGAAGATTTTCTGATTAAGTAATTTAACGGTGAAGGAATGGTTTATGCACTAAGTAAAGATGGGTGGTGCGCCTAGTGAGCTAGGGTAGTTAGGGTTATTTGTATGGTAAATGAACATTACTTAACAAAGAAGAAAGTAGGCACGCTAGGCGAGGAGGGGAGTGTGCCTAGCGAGTCTATCTTTCTCAAGCATATAAATATGAGGTCAAATTACAATTCTAAGGAAGTTTTTGGTGGATTCAAGGGATTACAGAAAGGTAGTAGGTTCACCTTGGTCTCAACAGGAGAACATGAGAGGGAGATTAAAGGTGGAAGTGATGCTCGAGAAATCAGTGTAGACGGTCTTCCAAGTTTGTCTTCTCGAAATTACTTATACAACTACGAGGAGTAAATGCATCTAGAAATATCTTTGTTAGGGGTATATGTAGTCACTATTTTTTTTACGGTTGTGGAGTTTTATGTAATTCTACTTAAGCTTTATTATTGATATTTATCGTACCTCAAAAAATGAGAACATGATGCTCGCGAGATGGACTTAACAAAGTCGTCACCGAACTTTATTTATTCCTGAAGAGGAAAAGGGAAAATATCGATAAAACCCAAGAAAGAACAACGATGATATTGGTTGTCGCAACCAAATCAGGGTTTGAGAATCGATTACGCTAGGGGAAGATATTAGCATCTCTCACGTCTGTTGTACTCAACGGAAACCATTTGGTTAGTTGTGCGCGTTAGTGTTAACTTTGAAATGTTAGACTTCTCGAGTTATTGAAAGGAAAAAGAATATGGCAAAAAGGTTTATTTTTTATTAGGGTGCCCGACGAGACTTTGAAATCTCGCTCCTATGCATCTCCGGATGCAATAGAGAACTTAAGGCTTACGTAGTTCCGGGAAGAAAATATTTGTTTGTTGGTCGATTTTAGCGAAAGTTATTTTGTCTCAATCAACAAAAAACATTGCTTGCTTCCCAAAACAAGTGAGGAGCGAACGTTTGCATCACATAGAATGAATTTCTAGATATCAACATTCACGGCAAAACGCCATTTATCTCAACTCACACATGTGTGGACAAAATATTGTTTTGCATCTCTCGAGACGAAAACATCTTTCGTTTGTGAAAAGATTTTGAAGGATCATCGTATGTTGGCGAGAAAAAAGAGCTTGATTGGTTGGATGTCTTTTTGGGTTGGAAGACAAATATTTATGACTTGCAAGCAATTACTACTTGGGTCTAATATTTTGAACTATGACTAGACCTTTCACCTAGGTAGTCTTTTTCTTCCAATTTTGTTATGAAGGGGTTTGAATATTTACAAGTGTTTTAAAAGTTTATTTGAGAAAATGCACTTGATGTCGATCGAGGTTTGTTTTGTATTTACAAAAAAAGTTTGGAATGATTTGAGGGTTTAAAAATGATTTGAATTTGGAATGATTTGAGGGTTTGAAAATGATTTGAATTTGGAATGTTTGAGAAGTTGAGATAGTGGAAGTGGATTGAAATGGTTTGATTTGGGAAAAATGCTCGACATTGGATCAAGCACTTATTATTTTTTGTTCTTTTTGAAAATGGTTGATTTTATTCTTTTTTGGTTTTTGATTAATGATCTATCTAAAGAAAATAAAAGCAAGAAAATGAATAGAAACTATAAATAAGGGACGTGGGTACATTTTGTCAATGGGAGTAAGAAAGCGATAAACATACGGTCCATCAAACAAGTGAGTATAAACATACAAAAAGAAAATAGTGAATTGTAAGAAGGCCCAAGAGTAAGCCATGAGACCGAAAATCAACCGAAATTGAAATCCAAATGAGTTTAGCTCTAAACTAACTTAAATTCAATTCATGTAGGAATCAACTCTATAAGAAAGCCGAGCAAATGAATATATGCGTCAAAGCAATGTTCGAAAGTTAAATTGGATTTTAACTCCAAAATCGTAACGCAATCAAATCGATGCAACAATTAATCAAAGTCTATTTAAAAAAACAATTTGTCAATTAAACTAAAACAAAATTAATTAATTAATTAATTATCAATCTAAAAATTAATCAACATATAAAAATAAAAACCAAAATAAAAAAAAAAGGAAAGAAAATGGTGAAAGAAAGAAATGGGCAGGGTGCAAACATGAGAATAGATTTGGGCCCAATCCAATCTTACATTAAACTCTACCAAATAAATAAATAAATAAATAAAAATTTAAAGGCAAGAGATGCTATTGTAGTGTAAAGGGGGCAGTGCCCCACTCTATTCATCACACAGAAAAACCTATTTTGACTATTTCCAAATAATCAAAAGAGACCAATATAAAGCAGACACATGGCAGAGCAAAATTTAAAACAAAACAACAAATAAATATCATACCAAGAAATAACAAAGAAAAAGAAAACGAAATTCCTCTCTCTCAATCCCTCCATGATTTTTTTCCAGAAAAACAAATAAAAAAGACTCTTCAACGAAAATCAATGCTCTCTTTCTCTTTAGGGTCCGCTCAATAATGCAAGGGGGTGGAAACGGTGACGTATGGCGGCTGGGTTTGGTTGTAGCTTAAGGTGTGAGTTATAAGGAGAAGGAAAGGTGGTTAAATGGGGCTTGGTGTGGCATTTTGGAGGCCGATGAAGGCGAAGAGAAGGTTTTTATGGTGCTAAACTGAGTGGTCTTTTGGTGAAGACAAAAAGGTTTATTTTTGTTTTTAACTAATCTCTCTTTCAATTCTCAGGATGTTGGTGGTTCAAAAAAGAGAATAAGAACAGGAAATGGATTGAAAGTTGTATTAGTTGGTATGAAAAATAAGGTGGTTATGTTGCTTACTGTGATGAGTGGATTTGAGAAAACGAAAAAAAACAAATTTTCACGCACAGGTCCTCCAAGCAAGAGACCAAATTTTTTTATTTCCCTTTCATTCTTTCTAATTTCAGTGATGAAAGTGAGTGCCTAACGTGTGGGGGCATCACTTATGGCCTCAGATTGGGTAGTCTTTAATTTCATGCAATGCTTAGTATATATACTAGGGTTTCTTAAATGAAAAGTTCCAAAATACCCTTTTGATTTTTTTTAGTGTGAAAATGAGTTATAAATAACTAAAATAACTAAAATTAAAAGAATTATAAATAGCTCAAATAAAATCGAACCGAAAGCATATATAATCCTATTTATTTTTTGTGAACATGTTAACAAAAAAATAAAAATAAGAATAAAAAGATTCAAGATGAATAAAAAATGCACCAAAAAATGCTCAAAAAATTAAACTGAATACACCATAATGATTAATGTAGAATAAACTTCTCAGAAACATACAACTTTTTGATCAAATTTTGAAATAAAAAATGACCGATTAAAAGGCTCGGACTGATCAAAATACGATCGGAAAAAATTATCAAAATATTAAAACGAGTACTCTAGGTCGTAGATTAATAAAATTGACGACTACAAGCTCGATTTTGAAATTTTTCACCTACTAATTTCACATACATTTGAGAATCAGTTCGACCGGCTTGTTTGTAAATCCAAAAATTGATTCTGGTTTACATTTTAAGCACTATGCAAGATGAAATGCATGTTATGTTATGTAGATGATGCTAATGTTATGATGAATGTATTGATTAATTGAATGAGGGGAAAAATTGGGGTATGACAATATTCTTCGTTCTTAATTCTTATTTTGGATTAAATACCTAAAATATGTTTTCGTGGTACGAATTGACATATAAGAGATGTTGATCATTACTAGATTCAAGTCTCCATCTATTGGATGCTAATGACTAGAGTCAGGGGTTAGGTTTAATATCGGCAGAATACTGATAATTGATGATCAATATCTTTATACCATGATTGAATCTTAATGTTGTTGTATTTAAAAGTTCGAGATACCGCCTATTAGGTAATACAATTGATCTCATATTGTTGAGTCAGAGATGAGATACAATGAAAGCAATAAGAGGTAATATTAATAGCTTAGTAGAGGAGCATATTACTGACCACTGGTTATGCATGAGTATAAATGATGACGAAATATACTCCTAGCAAGTTTGCTTATGATTAACACTGAAATCTCCATTTATTTTCTATCAATTACTCTTCTGCAATCAAACAACCACAAACTCTTTCTTAGAATCATAAAAATTATTTATATTGTATTTAAGCACATCCAGTCTCTATGGAGACGATAATAATGCACCTGCTAACTACTCTGTAACAAAATGGTGTCGTTGTCGGAGCATGGCGCTAGTTTTTAAATACATATCAATAATTTTTTTTATCATTTTAAGTTTTCTATTCATATTTGTGAATATCTATATATTTTTATAACCACTAACCTACTAATAGTATTGCCTAATTTTACTTATTTATACGAGGAAAGGATCCAATAGAACAATCTTTGTTCGATCCTGAAATCGAAAAACCACATGAAATATAAGAATGAAAAAGTTGAAAGTTAGATTGATAGATCTAGAAGAGCCTTTTATCTTTAAAGCAAGAAAAAAAGGATAACATAGATAACAACAATCAAAACAACAATAACAACAATGGAAACAATACATGTGGTATGCCATGCCACAATAGTTCAAGATGTCTGACACACAAAACTAGACCAAAAAGGAATGCCCGTTAAATGGATATGAAAAAGAGAATATTACAAATTTTGTATGCTAACCCTTTTGTAGGTTTAAATCATGAAGATCCATACACTCACCTTATAAAGTTTTACGATATTTCTGGAACACTATGAGCCTCAGAGACTGAAGAAGAAATAATGTTTATGAGATTGTTTCCACATTCACTAATTGGAGAAGGAAATGAGTGGTATCTAGACCATCAACGTCTACAATGACAAATTTAGATGTCTTGGAGGATAAGTTCTTAAATAATTTTTTTCCTCACAAGAAATTCCTGGAAGCAAAGACAAACGTTTCAATGTTATCCCAAGGTGCAAATGAAACACTTTATGAAGTGTGGGAGAGGTACAAGTCCATGTTGAGAAGATTACCAAACCATGGTTTTGATGACTTTACACAGATTCAGATCTTTAGAAATAGGCTACAACAACCAAAGTTGTTGTTAGATGCTACTGCTGAGGGTTTTCTCATTTCCAAGAGCACAAATGATACAATAGAAATGGTTGATCAAATGACAGTCACTCATCATCAAGGACAACATAATAGAAAGCATTAACAAAAAAAGAGTGGTATCATTGAACTAAATACCAATGATAGTGTTCTGGCACAAAATAAGTTGTTAATGCAAATAACTAATGAAATTACAAAGAGGTTGTTGGTCGCACCTAAAAAAAATGAGAACACGACTTAGCGAAGCGTAATTGCACGCTCGCATGATGGACTAAACAGAGTCACAATCGAACATTATTTATTCCTAAAAAGGAAAGGGGAAATATCGATAAAACCCAAGAAAGAACGACAATGATTATGGATGTCGCAACCAAATCAGGGTTCGGGAGTCGATTACGCAAGGGGAAGGTATTAGCACCCCTCACATTCGTTGTACTCAACAGGAACCGTTAGGTTAGTTGTGCGCGTTAATGTTAGCTTAAAAATGTTTTCTCGAGTTATTATGAGGGAAAAAAGAAAAGAGAAAATGTTTTTGGATTTTTTGCAACGAAGGGGACAAAACCTAAGTTTTTTATTAATGGGCATGACAAGATTTCGCAATCCTGCTCCTACGTTTCTCCGAGTGCAATAGAGAATTCAAGACTTACATAGTTCTGGGTAGAAAATGCTTGTTTGTTGGTTGATTTTAGCGAAAGCTATACTGTACTAATCGACAAAAAACATTGTTTTACTCAAAATAAATGAGGAGCGAACGTATACCACACATCGAATGGATTTACAAATCAACATTCGGAAAAACATCATTTATCCCAACTCAATAATTATGGACGAAACATTGCTTTACATCATCTTAGGCCAAGATGTCTTTCGTTTATGAAAAGGTTTTCTGATCAATCGCACGGCGGTGAGAAAAAAAGAGTTTGATTGGTTGGATGTATTTTTGGGCTTGAAGGATGAATATTTATGACTTGCAAGCTCTTACAACTTGGGTCTAATACTCGGGACTAGGTCTGGACCTTTCACCCAGGTAATCTTTTTCTTTCAATTTTATTTACAAGTTTAAATATTTTTGGGCTTGAAGTTTAAATATTTACAAGTATTTTGAAGAGAAGGCGAATACTTATGGCTTGTAAGCTCTTACAACTTGAGTCTAATATTCGGGATTACGACTGGATATTCCATCCAGGGTAATCTTTTTCTTCAGATTTTATTCAGAAAATGGTTTGAAATTATTTGAAATGCGGTGAAATTAAATTTAATTTGAAAATAAGATTATTTACTTTATTATTTTAAAGATCTAGAGTCATTGAATTATTAAAATGTCACATTTTAGCTAAATAAATATATATAAAAAATTAATTTTTCGTAATTTAGTTTTACACATATGAAAGAATAAATTTATCATATTGCAAGACTAATGCACACATATTCCCATAAAAACAAGACGTGAACTTAAGTCAAATAAAAGCTCTAGAAACAAATACATATACCGAACAGAAGTTGCTAAAGATGAATTTAACATAAACACTATAAGAACTAGAAACAAAAGAAAACTATATATTATAAGAATGAGTTTAACATAAACATTTAATAAAAGAAAACAAAAGTAACTAGGAACAAAACTATCACACTGAAAGAAAATATTTAGTAAAAGAAAAACCAAAAGTTACTATTAAATGATGAGTAATAAATTAAAAGTACTAAGATTGTTTGGTCTAAATTAATCAACTGACAGTAGAATGTAAACAAAACTAAGCATGGTCATTTGAACACAAATAATAATTGTAAAGTGATAACATCTCTTCTCTTAAAACAAGCAAAAGCAAGAATCATTTACAAAGTAAGAACAATTTTACAAAAAACAAAATATCATGAACACAAAAGTAAATATGGATAAGAAAAATCAAACCAGTAGGATGATGTAAAGAGTAGCCAAGAGTATGATGTGAGATGTGTAGGTGTGTAGATATTTTTATGGTTCACCTCTTTTATTTCAAGCAAAATATCAGTATATGTGTCTATTGGCTGAATTTTAACTTTTGAGAGAGACTCATTTCTTTCATGCGCCGCAAATCTGTTTGGTTTTGAGGAGTCTCAATTCATATGCCAACCAAGTAAGTTTATATACTTGAGTTTTTAGGGTTCTCAATTAACCAAAATGTCTATATTGTCCTTTGGAGTGTTGTTAGTGTAAAAATGAGTTAGAAATAATTTAAATCAATAAAAATTACATTGTTCTAAATAAATAAAATTACCTCGAAATTAAAACATAGAAAATTCTATTTAAATATTTCGAACCTATTGACAAAAAAAACTAAAAATAAAAGGACTCAAAATGAATAAAAGTCGGGAAAAAAAAGCTCGAAAAATTAAACCGAGTGCACCAAAATGATCAACGTGAATTAAACTTCTCGGAAACATACAACTTTTTATCAAATTTTGAAATGGAAAATGTCCGGTTAAAACACTCAGACGGATCAAAATATGACCAAAAAGTGGTTGAAAAAATAAATTGAGCGTACCCGATTAAACTAAACGAAACATAGAATAATAAAGCTGATGTTTGCAAGCTTGATTTTGAAATTTTTTCGCCCGCTGTTTTGGCACACATTTGACAATTGATTCAACAGGTATACCTGTAGATTCGAAGATTTATTTCGACTAACATTTTAGGCATTATACGGTATGGAATGGATGTCATGCTATGCAGAGATGCAACAACTATGATGAATATGTTAAATTGGTGATTCAGGGTCAAAATCAGGGTGTGACAGTTGCCCCTATTTAAGTATCTTTAACTAGAGAATATGAAGCAGGACACTCTTCATATGATCATAGTGGGAGATAGTTAAATATTAAGAAGACCAAATTTTGATCCTGAAATGAAAATGATATGATATGAGATGTTATAAATGACTCTTTTTTGTTTTTGGTTTGCTAGGGATATGATCAGACATAAGATAAACCCTAGCAGGATGCTTTATGATGGATGCAGAATGAAACAAAGATTTATGGGGAATTGTGGAGACATATGGTAAAGGCGACCCACATAAAATAAAAAATAAGGGTAGAAATTCCTTGGGGATAATAATCCTGCTAGAGGAAAGACAATTGGGGAATATGCAAAGAGATTTTAACAACAGGTTCATACATGACCTGGCAACACTAGAATATTCAAGGAATTTTCAACAACAGGTTCAAACATGACCTGACAACACTTGACTATTCAAAGAGTGCTCAATTAACATGTTCAAAGATGACCTGACAACATTAGGGAACATACAAGAAGATTTGAACGACATGTTCATACATGACCTGATGACAACTTGAATATCATGGAAACTTTAGTCAACGGGGTCATATATGACCTGACAACACTGGAAAAAATCGAAGAATTCCATCAATAGGTTTATACATGACCTGACCAATGGAATATTCAAAGAGTTTCAATAATAGGTTCAAACATGACCTGGAAATGCTGGGGGTATTAAAAGGTTCCATCAACAAGTTCAAACATGACCTGACAATATTGGAACATATAAAAAAAGTTCCATCAACAGGCCCATACATGACCTGACAACATTTGGAAAATTCAAAGCATTTAAATAATAGGTTCAGACAGGACCTGATAATACTAGAAAATCAAGGAAAGTTTAATCAATAGGTTCATACATGACTTCAATATTAGGATATTCAAAGAAAGTTTTACTCACAGGTTCAGACATGACCTGACAACACTTGGGAAAAATAAAAGGGAGTTTTATCAACAATTCTGGAAAATTCAAAGAAAGTATATACACAGGTTCATTCATGACCTGACAATTCTGGAGGTTTCACAGATATTTTAACAACAGGTTCATACGTGACCTAACAATATTGGAAAACATGCCAAGTAAGTTTCATCAACAAGTTCAAACATGACCTAACACTTTAGAATACATCTAACAGTTCTGGAGATTTCTCACAAGAAATTCATCCAATCAAAGATTTTAGAGATTTCTAACAGGGAATTTATGCAAAACAAAGATAAATGGGAGTCTTCTTATAAGTAGATCATCCACGCAAAAGGATACAATGATTCTTTACAAAGAAATCAAACAAAACTAACATCATCGGAGTTTTCTAACATGAAAAAACCTCCAAGCTTCTGGGAATTCCTCAAGATGATGAGTCATACATGACTTTCACGGAACCATCAGGAAAGACAGGGTAATCAAAATCTCTGTACGTGCCAACAACAATTGGACTTTGGCCATAAGCAACAGATTACAACCAACTTTTAACAGATTTTGCCAACAAGAATTAGACTTTGACCGTAAGCAATGGATTATAACCATCTTTTAACGGATTTTTCCAACAACAATTGGACTTTGACTGTAAGCAATGGATTACAAGTAGTTTTTAACGGATTTTGCCAACAACAATTGGACTTTGACCGTAAGCAATGGATTACAACCAGCTTTTAACGGATTTTGCCAACAACAATTGGACTTTGACCGTAAGCAATGGATTACAACCAACGTTTAACAAATTTTGCCAACAACAATTGGACTTGATGGAAGTCATTAATAAAACAATTACCGACTACAACAGAGTTTGCCAACAACAACTGGACTTGAAGTGATGTTGGCGACAACCAAACTTTAGATACCAATTACGATTGTATTTATAAACAGAGTGACAATGATGCCACCGACAATTGGGTTTAAAATGAGTTTTAGTAACCACTGAGCTTGGAATAATTCCTAGTAACAACTGAATTTTAGGAGACACCAATGAGTCTTGAAATAATGCTAGGGAATGACATAGAGGTTCTGGAAGTGCGCCAGAACATAAATGACATACCTGAGAATTCATCAGAGAGTAAAAGAAACGAATTCTGGAAATGCATCAAAATTACAAGTGATATTCTGGAAATACATTAGAATACAAACACATCCATAATACATCGAGGAAATTCTGTAAATACATCAAAATACAAGACAAACATATTTGAAAATACATCAGATAGGTGGGGAAACATCTGGAAATAGATCAGACAAGTTATGGAAATACATCAATAAACAAAGGAGTAATCCGGAAATTCATCGGATAATCCTAAAAGGAATTGAACCTCATGGACAAAAAAATGGATATGTGCCAACTGAGTTAGATTTGAAAATGACTGCGAAAACCGGATGATGGTTTAAAGGCACCAAAGACAAACTGGAATTAGAGGTCAAAGGATATAGGATCAACAACAAGACTTGGAGGAATGAAAAATGAGCACAAAGTACATTTCGGCTATGCATGATTTGAACTTGTTTTTATGCATGATATATGAATGATCATGATATGAAAATGCTGACACTTGAGTGGACTGGGAGTTTGTAAAGGCTTTTTATGGAGGTCATGATTCCTCAACACCGAGAACTCAACCAAATTTTTTGTGATAGATGTTGTCAAATGAGAATTCTATCAAGCCTGACAACCACAACTTAGCTAATGGGATTCTTTTGGAGGATTAATGAATCATGCTAGCATAATTTTGGGCACTCATCTTAAACTCAATAGTTGTTGATGCACGACATAATTTGTTCGAGTAGTTTGCAATCATGAAGGGGGTCTTATCCTCTATGGCTCATCTTGCCCCAATCTGATGGGTCTTTGAAAATGTTCACCTTGAAAGTGAGTTTGAAACAGCTTGACACGAGATGATCTCGAGATGGCTTGACACAATGTTTGAATACCGTAATGATCTGACCCTGATTAACCAAAAACTGGAATGGTAGACTTCTTATTAATTGTCCTTGGATAGTTGGACTCAATAAGCTTCTGAGGTGACTTTCCCCGATCTGAGTCTTGAAGCAAATTACTATTGGCTAACTAACCCTTATGGTGATTGGCTTGGATTGACTGATACTCAAAGTGATTTTCCCTGACTGAACTTCTTTCACTTTATCAAGTTCCTCAACTGTATATTATTGGAATTTCTTTGATGCTGAGTGTTGACTTACAAATAAGATTGTTCATTCAAAAAATGGTAATTTTAATGCAGTGCTTATGCAAAATTTTGAATATGAACAGGTGAAATACAGTGAAAGAGTCATTGATAAGAACACAATGATGATCTAGTCATTCACAGTGTGCAATGTGGTATAATCAAATGATTAACAAAGATAGTTTGGACTCAGGTTAACACAACCTTGTTGTAGTATGCTTTCAGAATAAACTCTGCCTTAATTAGGTCTTTTAAGGGTTGTAATATGGCATGGTTCACGTTTTTTTTAAATAAAAGGATATAAGGCTCAAAATTTAATTTTTACCCACCCCTTCTTCTTGATGATATCCAGTTTCTAAGTTCAGTTAATTCGATACATGCATTCAACTTCCAAGAGGGTTCGAAGGCGTGATGGGGATTCAAGACGAATTTTCTTGAAATGGCAGTCAACTTATTTTGCTTTGTTTTGTTGAGGATTTGAGGACCCTTTTTTTGTTTTTCTTTATCCCTAATTTTGCCGGGACCACTTCTTTGAAGTTTTCGGTCCATCGGGATGCCCTAACTTTTGCCTAAGTCATTTTGTGGTATTTGACTTAGCGGGATTTTTTCTCTTTTTTTAAAGGTGTTAACTGCCACATTATTGGTGGATGAGGATCAACCAACACTAATTTTAGCTTTTCTCTGCTTCTTCGACACTTTAACATGTGCACGAAGGATGACATATGGTTGAACCTAATTGGAGGGTGTATAGATAGACGAATTCTTTTGAAAGATCGAATGCACGGTCAAACTATTTGAACATAACTACCCTGCCCCAGGTTAAGATTAAAGTTTTAGATCTGAAAGAAACACCAACTTCTAGGCTCAAAGTGGTTGACTAGGGATTAACTCCTTATCTCTTTAGTGTTTGGGGATTGGAAAGAATGCCTTACATAATCAACAAGGTTTTATTCAAAAGCATACCGCAACAATTTCAGGTGTTTCGTTTTCATCATCCTCCTTCAATATTTTTTAACACAACAATTTGATAAACAAAAGTGAATGAGAGAAGTATTTTTTTGTTTTTAACATAAATGAAAAATGAGTGAATATGAATGGATTAATTCAGAAGATGCATAAACATTTCATTAATCTTACCAATTCAAAGAAAACAACAATGCTTAAAAGCAACTAACAATAAACATGCAGGGAAATTACAAAAGAAATGATGAAACAGTCAAATGATTTCCAACTTTAGGGAAATGACTTTTTCAAACTTGATCCATTAACCTCGGGAGATACCCCTTGAGATATTCTCACTTATCCGGATGATAGGTTGACGTTCACCACCAAGTTTCCTTCTTGAAAGGCTATATACCTGTTGTTAATCAACTGTTGTACTTTGACTTTGAAAGCATTGCACTCTTCAGTTGTGTGCCCTTCTGATCCAACATGATATCCACATTTCACATTCGGTCATACCCGGGTGAGTAAGGTTGTGGAACTGGCTTGAGAGACTTGGGAACCACCAACGAGTTTTGAATCAGAGGTTGTAGAAGTCGGCTATATATCATAAGGATTGGATGACGAGGAGCATTTCTTCTTTCCAAGTTAATTCGAGGCCTAGGCTGATTTTGATGTTGTTTTTGATATCTTGGGCCTTGGGCTCGTTGGTTTGGATGAGGAGCAAACCAAGATTGTTGGTAATGAAGACCAAAAGGTAGTGTTTGCTGGTATGGCACTTTAGGCATTGCTAACTGCTCATTTTCAACCACTTGAAGGTCAGGATCAATAAGCTTTTTGACATTGGCACGACGATCTTCAAATTCTTTTCCTTCAATCTCATTGTTGAACGTAACCCTCTTGGATTCACTACTCACTTCTCCTTTGCTTCCTTGGCATGGGTCGTGACATTGGAAATCCAAGGCGATATCTCAATTCCTTTACCATGAAACGATGATGTCTCGTTAGCCACATCCCTGACCTCTTCCTTGTGGTATAAAACCTTAAGGGGCTTCAGGGGTCCTTTTCCTTTCTCATTACCTGGCCCAGAAATCAAGATATATGTACCTGAGTCTTCCTCCTTGAGTGTTAGTAACCTTATTTCAATCAATCTTTGCAACTTTAACTTAAAACTCTTGCATTCCTCGATGGAGTTCCCCATTGTTCCAGTATGGTATCTACACTTGAGCTTCGGGTGATCTTCTTCAAAGACTAATCTCTTTTTGTTAATAATTTCTCGTACCAAGGCTTTCAGTGCTAAGCAAGAATCTAGGTCATGTCCCAGTGCCCCTTTATGGAATTCACATGTTGCATTTGGATTGTACCATGGCAGGTATGGTGACGTAGGTGTGATAGCTCGAGGGGTCACCAAAGTATTTTGGATCAGCTGTGGGTAGAGTTTGTTATATGGCACCAGAATCGGTTCGCTGTGATCTTTGTTCCCCTTGTTCTGATTTTGATTTTTGTTTCGAACCTGACTTCGGTGATTTTGAAGAGGTATAGACAGAGGATGTTGATGATGACATCCTGAGGGAGGGCCACATTTCGGTAAATGAGGAGTTTCCATATAGAATTTCCCTTTACTTCGGGTAAAACCAGATAGATGTAGAGCAATAGCTCCCTTCGTTACAACAATAGGTATGGGATGAACCTCTTTTCTCAACAAGGCTTGTAGGGTTTCCAAGACCCATTCCATTTGGCTTTTCAAAAGATTGAGTTCCTCTTTCAATACTTCTTGACTTTTCCTTAACTCGTCCATCATCTCGTGAGACATGGTTCTTTATTCTAAATGCGTGTCAGGAATCACTTTGCTGATCATGGACAAAGGATGAATGAGTTTTTTTGTATTTTTTTTGGAAAATGACATGCATTTTGATGAGATGCAGATGCAATGGAATTTGAATGAATACAATGCAAGCCATATATAGTTTTTTTTCAATACACAGGTCTCGAAGTCTTAGGTACTGATGAATCTGATTGCTTCCTAAGAATAGGTTCTCATCGGGTATGATCTAGGGTTACAAAGGTTCTCGCAGTCATGGATCCATTAGACTGTTTGCTGCCTATGGCAACTTACTTGCCGGGCATCAACTACATCCAAAGATTCTACTCTAAGTGAGGTTCTCGTGTCGACCCAACGATAAATTCATCTCGTAGACCCACACTACGCAACCATATTTCCGAATTGGCCAAAGTATTAAGGTTCTACAAATGGTCCTCAGGTTCATGGATCCTAATAAAAAATATTGAAGCTTACGGCGACTTACTTGTCGGGCGACAACATCCTCCTAAGGATCTAATCTAACTAAGGTTCTCGTACTGACCCAACGAGAAATTCATCTCATGGACCTGCACTACTCAAACTCGTCCTATCTTATGTTTTTACTCGAGACTCGGGTAAAAAGTCTTTTCCACAAGGTTTGCAATCAGAGTATCCCAGTACCAAAGCATAATAGAACTAATACAACAAATTATATCAATATTACAATAAAGATAGCAAAAGAAATAAAGAAAATCCACACTAGGACACAAACAAAGGCACACAAAAAACCTAACTAGGCTTGACTCAATTAGGGAAATCATCACTCCCCAGCAGAGTCGCCATCTGTCGCACCTAAAAAAAATGAGAACACGACTTAGCAAAGCGCAATCGCACGCTCGCATGATGGACTAAACAGAGTCGCCACCGAAATTTATTTATTCTAAAAAGGAAAGGGGAAATATCGATAAAACCCAAGAAAGAACGATAATGATTATGGTCGTCGCAACCAAATCAGGGTTCGGGAGTCGATTACGCAAGGGGAAGGTATTGACACCCCTCACGTCCGTTGTACTCAACGAGAACCGTTAGGTTAGTTGTGCACGTTAGTGTTAGCTTAGAAATGTTAGGCATTCTCGAGTTATTATGAGGGAAAAAATAAAAGAGAAAACGTTTTTGGATTTTTTTGCAACGAAGGGGACTAAACCTAAGTTTTTTATTAATGGGCCTGACAAGATTTCATAATCCTGCTCCTACGTATCCCCGGATGCAATAGAGAATTCAAGGTTTACGTAGTTTTGGGTAGAAAATATTTGTTTGTTGGTCGATTTTAGCGAAAACTATATTGTATTAATCGACGAAAAACATTGTTTTACCCAAAATAGATGATGAACGAACGTATACCACACATCGAATGGATTTACAAATTAACATTCGGAAAAATGTCATTTATCTCAACTCAACAATTATGGACGAAACATTGCTTTACATCATCTTAAGACAAGATGTCTTTTGTTTATGAAAAGGTTTTCTGATCAATCGCACGACGGTGAGAAAAAAAGAGTTTGATTGGTTGAATGTATTTTTGGGCTTGAAGGACGAGTATTTATGACTTGCAAGCTCTTACAACTCGGGTCTAATACTCAGGACTAGGTCTGGACCTTTCACCCAGGTAATCTTTTTTTAACAATTTTATTGAGAAAAGAAGTTTAAATATTTACAAGTATTTTGAAGAGAAGATGAATACTTATGATTTGCAAGCTCTTACAACTTGGGCCTAATATTCAGGATTACGGCTGGATATTCTATCCAGAGTAATCTTTTTCTTCAGATTTTCTTCAGAAAATGGTTTGAAATTATTTGAAATGCGGTGAAATTAATTTAAATTAAAAATAAGATTATTTACTTTATTATTTTAAAGATCTAAAGTCATTGAATTATTAAAATGTCACATTTTAGCTAAATCAATATATTAAAAAAATTAATTTTTCGTAATTTAGTTTTACACATATGAAAGAATAAATTTATCATATTGCTAGACTAATGCACACATATTCCCATAAAAACAAAATATGAACTTAAGTCAAGTAAAAGCTCTAGAAACAAATACATATACCTAATAGAAGTTGCTAAAGATGAATTTAACATAAACATTATAAGTAAAAGCTCTAGAAACAAATACATATACCGAATAGAAGTTGCTAAAGATGAATTTAACATAAACATTATAAGAACTAAAAACAAAAGAAAACTACATATTATACGAATGAATTTAACATAAACATTTAATAAAAGAAAACAAAAGTTTCTAGGAACAAAACTCTCACACTGAAAAAAAAATATTTAGTAAAACAAAAACCTAAAGTTACTATTAAATGATGAGTAATAAAATAAAAGTACCAAGATTGTTTGGTCTAAATTAATCAACTTACAGTAGAATGTAAACAAAACTATGCATGGTCAATTGAACATAAATAATAACTATAAAGTGATAACATCTCTTCTTTTAAAACAAGCAAAATCAAAAGCAAAAGCAAGAATCATTTTCAAAGTAAAAATAATTTTACAAAAAACAAAATATCATGAACACAGAAGTAAATATGAATAAGAAAAATCAAACCAGTAGGATGATGTAAAGTGTAGCCAAGAGTATGATGTGAGATGTGTAGGTGTGTAGATATTTTTATGGTTCACCTCTTTTATTTCAAGAAAAATATCATTATATGTGTCTATTGGCTGAATTTTAACTTTTGAGAGAGACTCATTTCTTTCATGCGCCGCAAATCTGTTTGGTTTTGAGGAGTCTCACTTCATTTGCCAAACAAGTAAGTTTATATACTTGAGTTTTTAGGGTTCTCAATCAACCAAAATGTCTATATTATCCTTTGGAGTGTTGTTAGTGTAAAAATGAGTTAGAAATAATTTAAATCAATAAAAATTACATTGCTCTAAATAATTAAAATTTACTCGAAATTAAAACATAGAAAATTCTATTTAATTATTTTGAACCTATTGACAAAAAAATTAAAAATTAAAGTACTCAAAATGAATAAAAGTCGGGCAAAAAAAATCTCGAAAAATTAAACTGAGTGCACCAAAATGATCAACGCTAAATAAATTTCTCGGAAACATACAACTTTTTGTCAAATTTTGAAATGGAAAACGGCCGGTTAAAATACTCAGACAGATCAAAATGTGATTGAAAAAATAAATTGAGCATACCAGGTTAAACTTCGCAAATTATAGATTAATAAAACTGATGTTTGCAAGCTTGATTCTGAAATTTTTTCGGCCGCTGTTTTGGCTCACATTTGACAATTGATTCAACAGGTATACCTGTAGATCCGAAAATTTATTTTGACTAACATTTTAGGCACTATGCGGTATGGAATGGATGTCATGTTATGCAAAGATGCAACAACTATGATGAATGTGTTAAATTTGTGATTCAGGGTCAAAATTGGGGTGTGACATTGTCTAAACTGCCATAACAATTGAAGGAGATGCATGAAATTCCTCAATAAAGGCATATTGCTTTATATGAATTATGCAGTAGAGATCATCCAACTGATCCCCCCAACTGATGCAGGAGTAAATTATTTAGGCAATCAACAAACTGTGCAATATCTGAATGACAAATTTAAAAGAAACAACTTCAATCAAGGATAGAGATTTGAAGTTGGTACATCCAATAGAAAACCTTTCGAGCATTATAAATTAGCATCTCCACAATAATACAAAGACAAAGCAACATAGTTGGATAATTTACTTAATTATTTTACCCAGTGTCTATGGTCAGCCAGACAAATACTGAAGCGTCCATAGAAACCCTTGAGACACAAGTTGGTCAGTTAGTGGAACAATTAGCTGATATCCCGACCAACATATTCAGTGCTAACACCCATATAAATCCAAAGGAGCATTATATTTTGTACAAGGGTGATCAGAACATTATTGCATGAGGAAAACTGCAAAATAATCCAACAAACTCTACCCTAGAAGAAAGTAGACCCTAAATTCGTCATATTATCTTTCTCTATAGGTAGTACGGATGTTATAAATTCACTTGTTGACATGGGTGCAAGTATAAACATAATATCATTATCAATGGTAAAAAAGAATGGGGGACCTCGAGATATAGCCAATTGCAGCAACAATGCAGATGGAAAACAAAACTTGTAGGAAGCTAGTAGGAACAATTAAAGATATACTAGTCAAAATTGACAAGTTCTAATTTCTTGTAGATTTCATGGTGCTAGATGTTAAGGATAACCCAAAGATGCCTTTCATTCTTAGACAACCATTCATGAAGACCGCAAGCATGTTGGTAGACATGGACAAATGTCAAGTGAAGGACATAATCAAAGATCCTGAGATATGTTTTAAGGTAATATGTATTATGTTAAACTGACTATCGTCAAGCTATTGACTTTTAACAAGCGCTTGTTGGGAGGCAACTCAACCAACTTTTACAGTTTTTCTTATATACTCATTCTTTTTAGTTATTTCTGTTAACATCACAGTGATGAAAACAAAGTTCCAAGGAAAACAAAACAAGGGCTCGCTAAAGGCACAATGGAATGTGCCATATTTTTCCTAGCATGTCAATGTAAAGAAGTGTGTCGTTTCTCGGCCAGCCAGCTAGAGCTTGCCTAGCGAGAAATTGAATGATGAACAATTCCTGAAGGAATTATGTCATATGAAAGACTCTTTAAAACATAATTTTTCACTATTTGCATGGTCAAACTTTGAAAGGTTGAGTAAAAAAACATAACCAAACACATTTTAAGAAAGAAGGAAACTTGAACAAGCATCTTGGACATACTTAGAACATCAAGTTCATTCCCTCGTACTCTAGTAACAAATTTAAGTATTTCAAAATTACTCACTCTTCTTACATGTAATTGAAGGTAACAACATATGTTTTTATCATTTACTTGTCTCTAGTAGAAATGCTCAATGCATGTTGTTAAATTTCACTCTAAGTTGAAAAACACAACATGCATGTCTGACAGCACCATTATTTCATGCTCAACTCATCAAAGATAATGTTTTGGTTCAAATTTCCGTGCTAAGCAAGCTCAAAGTCTCTCCTAGCAAAGAAATACCAAACCAGAAAAACCAGCACGCTACAAATGGGAGAATGTTGTTGAATGTCATGTATATCATTGGACTATCTAACACATTTGTCGAAAATATAAGTTGCTCAATAACTTTTTACAAATGGCTCCGAAGAAATCCATCATTGGAAGAAAAAGGAAATTATGGATAGAATCCTAAAAAAATCCATATAATAGTAATAAGTTTGAAAGCTCTGATCATGAGGATGTCTACCATAAGTTAAGGAATCGACAAATGATTGCTGAAAGAAGAGTATACATGGAAGATCTGGGATAATTCTCAAGTTTTGTACAAGAAATTGACAATAGAGAATGGTATGTGTTAGCGAACCCCTTAGATGAAATTAACATAGACATGATAAGGGAATTCTATGTTAATGCAAAACCCACAGACAATGATGAAATAATCTCGAGAAAATACTGGGTAAGATGAAGATTGATACGATATCATAAATATGAAATTCAAAATTATATTAAAGACGCATTTGATGCACCTCCGACTGAGATTGATGCTTTCTCAAGAGAGGTCGAAAGAAATATTTGGGATTATGACAGGGTTATCTCTGACATTTGCGTTGAAAATGAAGTATATGAAATAGGTTGATTTGGGAAGCCGATTCAATTCAAAAAGTCCAACCTCACGAAAAAAGCACAAATGTGATTGGACTTCCTCCTACACAATGTCACCCTGAAATTAAACACCTCTTTAGCAAGCCTACCAACAACACAACTTATTTGATTCATTTTAACTTAACAAGAGATAGATGTATCTAAGCTAATTTAAGATAAAACTTGGGATATTGTACACTTCATTTCTAAACCTTATTTTGCATTTCCATGAATAATCACAGGGCTCTACCGAGTTCATGAAGTAGATTTCCCTGATTAATATCATTGTCGTATCAATAATACAATGGGTGATAATTTTATTCGCCTTCATTGTATGTCAAGACAATTTAGAGAAAATATTTGTTCAATACCATCTCTAACACCACAACAAAACCAACAGGAACAACTAAGTTTGGATTGTTAGACGATAGGCCTAGATCTATAAGAGGGGGGGGGGGGGGTCAATAGATCCCAAGTTAAAAATTTATTCAAAATTTTGATTTAGAAAAATTTATGGCGCGAAAGCAAGTTTCAAATATTTCTTGGATCAAAAATCGTCTAACTGAACCTACTATTGAAAAGCCTGAATATGCGTAAAAGTACCAATAGTATGATAATGATCCACAAGTTGATTAATCAATACTTCAACCACTAAATTGAATACTCCACTATAGTAACAATATATCTCCAATGATATCCACACAAAAAAAACTATGTCAAACAATTTGTCGAATACTTGGTGTGCGAAAACAAAGTTTGGAAGTTTATATGGTGTTTGTTGTTCTAAGAAATCCAATCACAAGAAAATGGTTAATGATCAATACAACAAATACAAGATTCAAAATGTAATCAAAATTATGATATAAACTATGTTGATCTGGTGATGAAAGCAATCAACTTGTGAATCGAAAAATAAAAGATCTCTCTCTCTCTCTCTCTCTCTCTCTCTCTCTCTCTCTATATATATATATATATATATATATATATATATATATATATATATATATATAGAAGAGAGAGAGAGAGAGAGAGAGAGAGAGAGTATGCAAGGATTTTTTAGGCAGTTCCCCAATCAACCGCTCTATGGGAACGTCTTCCCTTAATTCAAATATAATAAATCTTACTTTGAAAATGTATGTATACAAGAGATGAGAAATAAAATCCCATAAAACCTTGATCAAGGATTGATCGAGTCACCAACAATGTCGCTTCAATTCACTTGTTGATGCTACTTCCTTGCACGACCTCCTTGTCTGAAGGCTTTCACCCGACTGAATTAATCCCAAGCACACACTTGTTGAACCCAAGATTTGTCAACACGATCCACCGTTTCACGTCCCTTTCCGATACACCTAGTATCAAGGATTTCACTCGATCGGATATGAATTTGTAAAATCTTGTCCAAAACCTTCAAACCTTAAATATATTGAAGGAAAACCCCACCTCGGTTTTCTTATTTGAATTCCTCAAATATCACAACCCAATATTCTCAGTACAACAAACCTAATTGGACATTATCAATCATAATCTAGATGACACCCAATCAAAATATGATTATGTGTAGTTTGATTGTGTGTATGCATAGGTTTAGTTGAAGATGATGAGATGCTTTGAAATCCTGGATTAATGTAGGTTTTACTCACTCTAGAAACCTTACTAGAGAATGATGCATGTATGAAGTATTTATATGCATGGGAGATTTAGGGCAAAAGGAAATGCAAATACCTTAGAGAAAATATGAATTTTTTCAAAAAAAATATCGTATAGATCTACCTGTAAACAACATGCGCCGACCTGTTCAAGGTCATGCGTCGACCTGTAATATCTATGTGCTTCCTATGTGTCGACCTGAGGAGTCAGCACGTGAAACATAAGATACATGCTATAATACTACAGCATACACGTCGACCTATAGAATACATACATCGATATATAGCAGTGAAAATGTTTCTATAGGTCGACCTGTAGACAACATGTGTCAACCTATAGACAATTTTTTACAAAAAAAAAATTCATGCATTTTTCACAAAAAAATATTTTTCATGCATTTTTGATGCATGAGACCTTTCCAAGTTGTTCACAAATTCTTTTATGCTTCATAATTATAAGATGTACTTATAGAATCAGAGAATACCGTCCAATATACATTAAAGCTAAAATATCCTAGTTTTGACATCATACAAAATACATCTAAATGAAGTTGCACTCACATACTCTTTTTTTATGATGGCAAAACTTGAGATGATGTGTTCGTGTTTTCAATGAAGGACTCCCCCTGAATATATGCATCCTAACTTCATCTTGCTTCTCCCTCTTTGACAACATAAAAAATAAATAAAGCAAATCATGAGAAGTATCTTGAATCACACATAAACCAAAATAACACACAGAGGCAGTTTGCAAAGATAAGAACATCAATAAGATATCACTCACAAAGAATGACATACATATTGAAGGAAAATTCCTAAACATAAATACACGCATGTAAGGCAACAATACAACGTGATTGTTACAATGAAATCCAAATAATATAGCACAGACATGAAATATGAAGGATACAATGCAATCAAAAACTCTTGAGTTGCTATAAATGTTGCACACAATTACATGACATATGCCTTTGGTACTCCCGAAATGCTGCACATGCATGTGGTCTAGCAAGGCGATAAAGATTTATCACCACACAAACCAAAAACAAAGATGTTAACATAACAATGACACACAACAAGAATTTGCGAACATTATAACATGTTCAATCAAGTTTAATGCAAGAATAGGTAACAAGCCAATGCACCAAGATAATATTTTCAAGCATATAGAGTGAAAAGCACAAAGTTACTATAAGCATATATTTGACATACATCAGTAGACATTTTTGGAAGTGAACATTTATGACCTAACTCAAACATCAAGAATATCAACCATTTGGAACACAAGCAACATGTAAAGATAAAAGCTTACTTACAAAAGGGGAAAATGAAAAAAGGAACAATATTACCTTTCTTATGAAATGATTAAGGATGCACTCTATATTTATTGACATCTACATCCTTACCATTTTCATTCTTTTCCAAATTCCAATTTGTGGCCATAGAAGTCTCAATAAACTTCGCATCTTTCATGCCAAATCTCTTTAGCAAGTCGTTACAATATTTAGTTTAACACACGCATGACCCTTCATTGAGTTGTTTGATTTGAATATCAAGTAAGTAATTCAACTCCTCCATAAGGCTCATCATAAGCTTAGAAAACTCCTCTACAAGTTGCATGTTATTGGATCAAAAAATAATATCATCGACATAAACTTGAAATCTTCTAAGCAAGTTTCATACCCTAAAATTTTCCCCACCTAAGATCATTCATTTGATTGCATCCATTCATTTTCATAAATTTGTCTGTATGATTCACTAGCATCTCATCTGTAGCAAGCCTCATGATCATTTCATAAGATCTTATTTCCATGCACCGGTAAGAATTCATTAATCAAGGTTTGGTTAACTTCGATTGTGTTGTTTTGTTAAGACCAATGCATACATCTTTAATTAATACAATTTAGAATAGTTGTAAGTCTCATGCCATTTGAATTTATCATCCATGATCATCATCATCACAAATCCATTTTAAACAATAAATAATAAATCTTATTTTTTGAATAAATGCTTGACTTTTGTTTGGAATTTGGATTTAAATGATGAGCATACATTTTTAGTTTAAATCATATTATTGTTTTTAAAAGGAATTTCATAAAAAAAAGATTGCAAGATTATCATTGTTACTTTAACTTTGAGTTTAAGAAGTCACTGTGTTTCCGTATTTTCTTTTCACTCATACTCGTTTGATTCAAGTTGATTTTAAAGGCAATTCATTCCAAAAGTGAAATGTTTAAAATTCTTGTTACATCATGAGAAGAACTCTTGAATAGAAAATTACAAGTTCTATGAATGTTTCATTACAAGTTCTAATGATATAAAGAAATTCATTACAAGTTCTATGAATTTTTCCATTACAAGTTCTAATGACATAAATAAATTGGAACACTTTCTTCAATCTTCCATGATCCATAATCCATGTCTCTACAATCCTAAAATTACTAGTGCACCTTCCACTTGAAGCTTCCTCTTAGTACCTTGAGACCTAAGCAAATGAAAGAACAAATGCATCAAGAAAAGAGAGCAAGATGAATCCACATCATCATCTAAATCATCCAAATTTCAAAAATTCAAAAAGGAGGAAAGTGAATATTTTCTATTGCTGTCAACTTTTTTGTAAAAAACATCAATTTTTCATGCTTACAACAAAACAAACTCAGCAAAGCAGAAAGTACAGCAACCCAAATTTCACCAAAATAGAAAAACATACACCTAACACATTTGATTCCTATGTACTATTCCACATTCATCATCGTACATCAGAAAAACCCTAATTTCCCATATAAATTCAACAAAATAATCAGAGAGGAGGAGGCATAATCAAAACTAAGAACAAAAATATTCACATTAACAAAAACCTTTTTTTAAAAAAACAAGAATATTCGAACATCAAATAACCATCAATTTGAAGAAAGACTAAGAGGATGCAAAAAAAATAAAACCAAGAGAAACATACCTGAGTTCATGGTCTTTGTCAATTCGTGAATGTATGACTTCACCCTTTCTTTCGTTCTTCACTTTTTTCCCGATTCATGAAGGTGCAATTTTTGTTCAAATATGATACCGTATATTTGTGTTTATGACACCGTGAGGGAGTTAACTGGTCGGAATCGTGGATTAGAAGAAAATTGGTCGTCATCATGAGTGTGCGAACCCACCGAAAATGTTGAAATGAGTGAAACCAGAATCATAGGGAAGAACGGTCGGGTTCGTATTGGAGGTGGTCAAATTCGTAAGAAGAGAGGCCGGAATCGTGAGAGGCAGCCGACAACATGATGAAATCGTCCAAAGACGTAGTGAGGAGGTGTCGCGGTCGGGTTGCGATTGGGTGAGGAGGCATCGCGGTCGTGTGTGCTTGCCGATCGAAATCACGTTTTTGAAAGGAGAGAAAGAAGTGGTCGCGCGTTTGTGAGGAATAGAGGGAAACGACCATGGAAATTAGGTTTTCTTTTGGATTTTTTTATTAATGGCCGAGTTGGGTCGGATCCGACCTGATCCGCCGCTCCAGGCCCATTCGTCCACTGTTTGGGCCCAATTTTTCTTTATTTAAAAAATTCAGTTAGTTATTGTGTCTTGTATTATCAAACGCATGTATTTCACAACTGGACTAATGGCCCGGTAGTAAAGGCGTTGGTTGTTAGACCCAAGGCTAAGGGTTTGATCCCTGGTGGCACTAAATGCTTTTTTTCACTTGTCTTTATTTTTTTTAATGGTCATTTTCTTGAATTTTTTTATAAACTTCTTACGATTTTATTTTATCATTTTTTTGTATCCTCTTATCTAGTCACATTTTAAATTCTTGTTGGATTTATTTTTCTTCGTGTTAATTTTTAAGTGTGTTGTAAATAACCCTTTTGTATTTATTTATTTTGCTCGACTTATTTTTGGGAATTTTTTACATCAAGTTTTTAAAGCATATCCAGTCAAATTTCATTGATTTCAAACTTTCGTGCATTGATCATTTTAATTTGGTTTTAAACCCTTGTACTAATCATTTTTTAAATTTATTTTTCTTAACCAAAATCAGAAGAAAAAGATTACCTGGGTGAAAGGTCCAGTCGTAATCTCGAACGCTAGGCCCAATTTGTAAGAGCTAGCAAGCCATAAGTGTTCGTCTTCCCTCCAAAACACTTGTAAATATTCAAACTTCTTTTCTCAATAAAATTGAAAGAAAAATATTACCTGGGTGAAAGGTCCAGACGTAGTCCCGAGTATTAGACCCAAGTTGTAAGAGCTTGCAAGTCATAAATACTCGTCTTTCAAGCCCAAAAATACATCCAACCAATCAAACTCTTTTCTTCGCCGCCGTGCGGTCTTTAAAACATTTTCATAAACGAAAGACATCTTATCTTAAGATGATGTAAAGCAATGCTTCATCCACAATTGTTGAATTGAGATAAGTAACGTTTTTCCGAATATTGATTTGTAAATCCATTTGATATGTGGTATATGTCTTCTCCTCATCTGTTTTGGGTAAAATAATTTTTTCTTGTCGATTAATACAAGGTAGCTTTTGCTAAAATCAACCAACAAACAAACATTTTTCTATCCAAAACTACGTGTGCCTTGAGTTCTCTATTGAGATACGTAGGAGCACAATTGTGAAATCTTGCCAGGCCCATTAATAAAAAAACTTAGGTTTAGTCTCATTCGTTGTAAAAAATCGAAAAACATCTTCTCTTTTCTTTTGATCCTATTATTCTTTCCCTCATAATAACTCGAGGAACCCTAACATTTCTAAGCTAACACTAACATGCACAATAAACCTAATGGTTCCCGTTCAGTACAACGAACTTGAGGGGTACTAATACCTTCCCATTGCATAACCGACTCCCGAACCCTGATTTGGTTGTAACGACCATAATCATTGTCATTCTTTCTTGGGTTTTATCGATATTTCCCCTTTCCTTCTTAGGAATAAATAAAGTTCAGTGGCGACTATGTTTAGTCTATCATGCGAGCGCGCGATTGCGTTTCTCTAAGTCGTGTTCTCATTTTTTCGAGGTGCGACAGATGGCGACTTTGCTGGGGACGGCGATTTCCCTAAGTGAGTCAAGCCTAGTTAGGTCGTTTGTGTGCCTTTACTTATTTACTTGTGTGGCTTTTATTTATTGCTTTTGCTATTTTTATTATCATATGATATAATCTGTTGTATTGGTTCTATTATATTTTGGTACATGGATACTCTGATTGCAAACCTTGTGGGAAAGACTTACACCCGAGTCTCGAGTAAAAAATGAAGATAGGACGAGGTTGAGTGGTGCGGGTCTGCGAGATGAGTTTCTCGTGGGGTCAGTGCGAGAACCTTAATTAGAGTAGATCCTTGGGAGGATGTTGTCGCCCGACAGGTAAGTTGCTGTAAGCTTCGATATTTTCTTTAGGATCTTTGACTCTAAGGACCATTTGTAGAAGCTTAATCCTTTGGACAATTAGGAAAGATGGTTGCATAATATGGGTCCACGAGATGAATTTCTCGTTGGGTCGACACAAGAACCTCACTTAGAGTAGATTCTTTGGATGGAGCTGATGCCCAACAAGTAAGTTGACACAGGCAGCAAACAATCTAATGGATCTATGACTCTAGGAACTTTTTTTGAAACCCTAGACCATACCTGGTGAGAACCCTATTTCATACGAAGCAATCAGATTTATCCATACCTCAAGCCTATGAACTTATACAAAGAGGATGCATCACATTCATCCACATACATTGCATCAACATCATAAAAAGCAAACTCTTAGTTGTCTCTTATTTGTTTCAGGAATTGAGAACTTGAAAATGACAACTCCAAGAAGAAACACTTTCTCACTTAAGTACAAGGAACCTAAGCTTGACAGTCTGAAAGGATAGATCTCTGATTTGGCTCTCAATAAGCGTGATGACTTCGAAAAAGACTATGGGAAAATTTTGAGCCTTCTGACTAAGAAAGTTGACTATGGGATTATCAACTCTTTGTCACAATATTATGATCCGCCTCTATGCTATTTCACATTTGCTGATTTCCATCTAGCTCCTACTTTGGAAGAAGTTGAGAGAATTATGGGTCTAAAGTTGAAAGACTTCAATCCATTTCCAAAGCTTGAAGAGGAAGTGGGACCAAAGAAGATAGCCTTAGCCCTAAGTATCAATGTCCCAACTGTTCTAGCCAATTGGGTCGAGAAAGGGGGTTTCAAAAGTTTTTCCATGAGGTTCTTGGAAGAATTAGCTCTGAAGTTCAAGAAAGAAGGAAATGTGAAGGCACTCTATGTTGTGTTGGCTCTGTTGATCCATGGGATTGTGCTCTTCCCAAACATTGAAAGTTTGTGGATCATGTAGTCGTCGACGTCTTTCTCTCCGACAATCATGTACCATTTCTCTTAGCTGACATTTACCATGCCCTTCACGTTCGACATGAAAAGAGGGGTGGAACTTTGTTATGCTGTGCTCTTTTGCTTTATACTTGGTTCATGCAACATATGCCGAAAAAGGCCCTTTTATGGCGAAAGAGCTTAAATATCCTCAAATACTAGCTTCTCTCACTGAAAGTTCTATCAGATGGCACGTCAGAGAATGGGAAACCCCAAACATCATTGTAAGCTGTGGAGAATTTCCTAATGTGTCGTTGTTAGGAACTAAGGGTTGCAACAATTATAACCCTATGATATATCGAATGCAACACAACTACTACATGGATGATCCTTCTGAAGAAAAAGACTTGCATCCATTTGTGCTCTTTGACATCCGAGCAAGTAATCCTGATGTAAGAATGATCTGGCTTGGTTGAAGATTGTTAGAAAGGGTAAAGAGTTCGGAAAAAAGGAACATTCTTGTCAAAGAACTTTACACTCGATGGGTGAAGGAGAGAATTGAAGTAATCCATTTGCCATTTATCTTTGATGCTTCAACTTTCCCTAAGGTTCCTCAGCCAAAACCTATACTTCCTGAGGGCATGGAGAAACTCAATGCTAAGGTTAAAGAGCTCGAATTTGAGAATACTGAGTTATAGGTTAAGATGAACCGAGGTGTCTTAGAAAATCAAAATTTGAATGATGAACGTAAGGGGAAAGCCCGGGAACTTGAAGATAGTAACAAAAGATCCAGGTTATTGGAAGACCAGAAGGATGATCTTGATCATATCCTTATAGGTTCCACATTAGTGATTCAGACCAGGAAGGAAGAGCTCAAGAAAGTTGAATATAAAATTTATGAGTTAGGAAGAATGTTGGATAGTTCTCTTATGGAAAAGAAGGAAATTAAGCTCGACTTTGAAGCACATATTCGTGAACTTAAGGACACTCTCAAAAATGTAAAAGGTAAGTTGTCTCAGGAGATACTCCAGAAAGAAGAAGCTGAAAGAAACTGTCATCTCCTCGAGTACCAATTGGAAGAAACTAATAGGAGGTTTCCAGTTTTGGAGAGCCATGAGGGTGATGCAACCTACTTGCTCTTAAAGAATGATTGTATGCATTGGAGGAGGTTGTATATAGAGGCTACAGTGGCCCTAGATGAAGATCAACATGTCATCAAGAAACTCCAAGACCTCTATGTTGAATGGAATAGAAAGAAGCTTATTGGTGTATGTGTTAAGAGAACACACCTCCCCAATCTTTCAATTTTGTCAGGTTTGGAAAAAAAATGGTTAAGGAGCTCACCACAGATCTTGCTACGATCAAAAGGGATGAGATAGAGCTTAAGTTTACTTGTACTTGAGTTTGAATTTATTGTAATTGAATCTTTTGTATTTGAATTTGAATCATTTGTACTTGAAGTTAAAACACTTTGTATTCGAATTTGATTTTAAATTAATGAAGTTGTCATTTTGGGTCTCAATTATTATGCTTTCATTCTTATTCAAGATATTGCAAACAATATGTTCTAATATTGTTGAAATAAATAACAAAGATAACTAAGAGATTTGCATAAAATGCATCCATCTATGAATCCATACATGCATCCATGTCATTCTTCAAACAAAAACTCATTTTGTGTCTTCTTCTAGTTTCACACTCAGTCCCCAACACCACTACAATGCCAGAG
This sequence comes from Lathyrus oleraceus, assembly GCF_024323335.1. Classification (NCBI taxonomy): domain Eukaryota; kingdom Viridiplantae; phylum Streptophyta; class Magnoliopsida; order Fabales; family Fabaceae; genus Lathyrus; species Lathyrus oleraceus. Next base: position 139,103,423 of record NC_066580.1, read on the forward strand.
CCAACTCTCGTCAAAGAATGGCATATCAAGAGCAAGAATTGGAGAGAGTAAGCTCAGAACTTGAGGACTTACAGGGAAACATGGGTCGAGTCATGGAGATACTACAAGTCATTAAGGATAAGTTGGACACCCAAACAACGGTCATTTCAGAGGTCACCGGTCCTACGATTGAACCTCAACCTGCAAGAACAGTGCCTACTACTTGGACAATCTTTGGTTTACCTCCCGACTTTACATATCCAGTTGAAGGTGCCCCTGGCATTGTACAATCCACTCAGCAGACAGTTCCTCTACCAACTATCAATGAAGCCAAACCCGTGGTCCACACATTTGCACCACCCCTTGTCAATACACATGTACAACCTTATTTTGAAGATCAATAACATGCTCCGGATTTTTCTGACAAAGATGATGAAAGGCATGAAGACATAAGAGGAATGAAAGCGAATTTCCAGATTCTTGAGAAAAAGTTAAAGGCTATGGAAGGTGATCAAGTTTTTGGTGTTGCTGCTAGGGAGATGCACTTAGTGTTTGGTCTTATGATCCCCACGAAATTCAAGACCCCAGATTTCGATAAGTACGAGGTCCACTCATGCCCTAAAAGTCACCTCATTATGTACTATCAGAAAATGGATGCACACGTTGAGGACGATAAACTTATGATACATTGCTTCCAAGACAGATTGAGGGATGCTCCCTTAAGTGGTACTTAAGCCTTGATCAAAGTAGAATTCATTGTTTCCAAGACTTATCTGATGCTTTCATCCAGCATTATAAGTATAACATGGATATGGCCCCTGATAGGAGGAAATTTCTTAGCATGTCCCAGAAAGATAATGAGTCTTTTAAGGAATATGCACAACGATGGAGGGAAGTGGCCTCACAAGTTGAACCACCCCTTGTTGAGAAGGAGTTAGCAGATTGGTTCATGGATACATTAAAGCCTATGTTCTATGAAAGGATGGTAAGTAGTGTATTGACAAGTTTCTCTGACTTAGTTGTCGTGGGCATAAAAGTCGAGCTTGGATTGAAGAATGGCAAAATGATAACCACCACTGAAACATCAATGTCAAAGGTTTTTCCGGAGGTTTTCAAAGAAAGAAAGAGGGTGAAATAAACGCAGTGTCAATGATTCAAAGAAGGAGTCACTCATGGAGGAAGCATCAACAACAAATTGCGCAACAACAACCAACTTATCCAATGTAGTATATCCAATAACTGTATGTGGCAACAATTACACCAGCTTTCAACCAATCACAAGCTCATATATATCAACATGTTCAATAAGCACCAGTATACCACGAGCACCTATGACACCTGTTTATCAACATCCAAGGCCACAAGCCCCTCGTTCGTAAAATCTTCCAAATCAGAATAGGATACAAAGAGGTAAACCTCATTTTTCTCTGATCCCTATGACCTACACTGAGTTGTACCCATCATTGCTGCAGAAAAGGGTTGCTGACTCCCAGACCTTTGGGTCCTCCACCAAATCCTTTTCCTCCATGGTAATACCAAGGTGCCCATTGTCCTTTCCATGAGGGTGCCCCTGGACATGATTTAGAAGGATGTTATGCTTTGAAGCATATTGTGCGAGAGTTGGTTGAGAAGAAGATCCTTTCATTCCGAGATATTGGACCCAACATAAAGAGTAACCCTCTGCCTGCACATGGTGTGGTTAATGCCATTGAAGATGTATCTGACGTTTGTATAATAAAAAATGTTGAAGATATTAAATCTCAGTTGCTAGCACTCCATGCAAGATTGGTGGGAGTTAGTTTTATTGATATATGTCACGATAACTGTGAAGAATGTGTCGTTTATCCAAGAGGGTTTAAATTGGTACGAGCCAATATTCAAAATTTAATGGATCAAGGTGTTTTACAAGCTCGTGGTCCTGCAACAAACGAGGAAATTTCAGTAATTGAACCCTTTTTCAATCTACCAGAGCCTGTTGAAATAACCTATCAAAGAAGGGATGTTGCTCATCCATCACTCGTGGTAGTTTGTATGCCTACCCCCTTCCCTTCGAAAGCACAAAGGATGTACCTTGGAAATATGATATAACTGTGGTAGATGGAATGGTAGATGAAGAACCCAAAGATGTTGAATGTGAGAAGATCTTGGAGGATGTTGATGCCAATATCACGAACATCGCAGGGACAAGCAAAAAGACCTGCAGTGGTCGGATTTATACCCCTGATTTCAATATAATCCCTTAAGAACTGACAAAGGAAGCTACAACTACAGTTTCTGCCCCAAAATCTGGAGGGGTACAGTCAGCAGTGTAATCCAGTGAAGCAATTGAATTTCTGAAGATGATAAAGAAAAGCAACTGCACGATAGTCGATCAGCTACATCAAACACCGTCAAAAATATTTATCCTACCATTGCTTATGAACTCCCAAGCTCATAGGGAGGCTTTTATGAAAGTGCTTGCTCAAGCTCATGTTACTTAGGATATAACGGTTGTCCAATTCGATGGGATGGTTGCCAATATCAAAACTTGCAACACTCTAAGTTTCAGCAATGAAGAGCTTCCCAAGGAAGGACAAAATCACAATCGTGCCTTGCATGTATCCATAAAGTGCCAAGAAGATGCTCTTGCCATGGTCTTAACTGACATTGGGTCGTCCTTCAATGTCTTGCCAAAAATGGCGCTTGCTAAATTATCTTACCAAGGTTCAAAGATGAAACCCAATTCATTCTTGGTAAAAGCATTTGAAGGTTCCCGGAGGACAATAGTTGGGGAGGTAGAGCTATCAATCCAAATCGTACTGCATGTATTCCCGATCACTTTCCAAGTCATGGACATCAATCCCGCTTATAGCTGCCTTTTGGACGTCCGTAGATACATGTTGTTGGGGCAGTAACTTCTACTTTGCACCAAAAAATGAAGTTTGTCGTCAACAACAAGCTCGTCATTGTCTCAGGTGAAGAAGATTTCATCATCAGTGAACTCTCCTCTTTCCGATATATCGAGGCTGATGAAGATGCCTTGTAAACTTATTTCCAAGCACTTAAAATAGCTAATGCCACACTTATGGAAGTAAAGGATCCTGTTGAGAAAGTTAGTTTGTCGTTTGCCTCTTTGAAAAACGCGAAGTTAGTAGTTGAAAGTGGAGGCCCCATAGGTTGGGGGCAAGTCATCAATGCCAGCAAGAAAAAGGATCGTTTCGATTTGGGGTACAAGCCTTCTACTAAGGAATGTGCCCTATTCCATGCAAAGGACCGCATACGGAGCATTCAAGAAGTCTTCCTAAGCACAGGTTTTATCCATGGGGATCAAGTTGGTGCAGTTGAAGATGATACTGAAGTTGGAGAAGTATCAAATTTGATATACCGTTGTGAAGCAACCTTAACAAATTAGGAGGCAACTGAGATTCCAGAAGTTTTTCCCGTGTCAAAGTAATTGTGTTTTCTTTTTGTTTTTCAAAATCCTTAGCTCTTCCCAAGACTAACAGATTATTTGTAGGTAGGCATGGCAACATAACCCGTACCCGCGGGTATCCACCCAAACCCGCCCCGAAGTTGACGGGGAAAACCCGCTTTGACTGGGTTTGGGTTTGGGTTTTCCTCGATTATAAAATATGGGGACGGGTCGGGTAATGGGGATACTAGTACCCCCCCCCCCCCCCCCCCCCGAACCCGCCCCGTTTACTTTATTATGTACATTATTTTTTATTTTTGATAATTTAGAATATTAAATAAGTGTCCAATATTTTGATATTTTGATTTGTATTAATTATTTAAAATATTCGAAATGTATGTATGTAATTTTTTTAGATTACTTTATTTTATTATTTGTAATATAATTTGATTTTTTAAAAAATAAATATTTCTATTTAAAAAATTGATTTTATTAAATGGATGGTGGCGGGGGCTGGGATACCCAAACCCAACCCGAACCCGTTTGGGACGGGTTTGGGTTTTAATTCTCCATCCCCGTTTGGGTTTGGGGCGGGGAACGGGGATTGTTTGGGAATTCGGGTTTGGGTTTGGGGGAGGTAAAAATCGTCCCCGACCCGCCCCATTGCCATGCTTATTTGTAGGGCCACTTTAAATTTCAAAATCATTATGACAAATAAAGAGCATTTTGTTCAAATTCTTATCATTCAGTTATTAGCCTTTCTTTCCTTAAAATGGAAATCCTTTAAAAAACTACAAAAATATTTTTATGTCTTTTGCATTTTATTTCCACTTTTCTAAAAAATCATCATTTAAAAAACATGCAAAATAATCAATAAACTAGTTGAATTCGGTGGCCCTACTACTTCCTATAACTTTGAATTCCCCATCTACCAAGCGAGAGAGTATAGTGAGGAAGATTGCGACTTCCCCAAAGAAATGGCAAGGCTGCTCGAGCACGAGTTAAAAGTCCTTCAGCCACATCAAGAACCGGTGGAGACAATCAACCTTGACACCGAGGGAGAAGAAAGAGGTCAAAGTTGGGACTACACTTGGGACAAGCATCAAAGAAAGATTAATCAAGTTGCTACAAGAATATGTAGATGTATTTGCATGGTCATATCAGGATATGCCAGATTTAGATACTGATATTATTGTCCACAAGCTGCCACTACAACCATATTGCCCGCCGGTGAAGAAGAAAGTTCGAAGAGCAAAACCCGACATGGCTCTAAAGATTTGTGACGAGGTGAAACGCCAATTTGATGTCGGTTTTATAGTAGTTGAAAAGTACCCTCAATGGGTAACTAATATCGTACAAGTACCCAAAAAGGATGGCAAAGTTAGGATATGTGTTGATTACAAGGATCTAAATAAAGTTAGTCCAAAGGAGGATTTTCTCTTGCTGCATATTGACACTCTAGTACATAACACTGATAAGTTCGTGGTCTTCTCCTTCATGGATGGATTCTCGGGTTATAATAAAATTAAGATGGCTCTAGAAGACATGGAAAAAACCACATTTATCACCCATTGGGGAACATTTTGCTACAAGGTAATGTCATTCGGTCTCAAAAATGTCGGGGAAACTTACCAAAGAGCAATGTCCACTCTTTTTCATGATATGATGCACAAGGAAATTGAGATTTATGTCGATGATATGATCACAAACTCACAAAGTAAAGAGGATCATATAGATCACTTGCAGAAGCTATTTGAGCGTCTCCGAAAATTCCGACTACGACTGAATCCTGCTAAATGCACCTTCGGTGTCTGATCTGGAAAGCTTCTTGGTTTCATTGTTAGTCAACAAGGAATTGAGGTAGATCCATAAAAATTTAGGGCAATACAAGAAATTCCTACTCTACGTACAGAGAAAGAAGTCAGAGGATTCCTTGGACGTTTGAACTATATCTCTAGGTTTACATCTCATATGACTGCTACGTGTGAGCCCATATTCAAGTTGCTTCGAAATGATCAAGCAATTGAATGGAACTCTGTCTGTCAAAGAGATTTTAAGAAAATCGGACAATACCTACAAGAGCCCCCTATTCTAATCACACCTGTTCAAGGGAAGCCAATATTTATGTATTTGACTGTGCTTGAAAAGTCAATGGGATGCATGCCGGGACAACATGATGAAACCAGCCGAGAAGAACATGCCATCTACTATCTGAGCAAAAAGTTTACCGATTGTGAAACTTGATATTCAATCTTGGAGAAAACTTGTTATGCTTTAGCATGGGCCGCTCGCCGTCTAAGGCAGTACATGATTTGTCACACTGCTTTGTTAATCTCAAAATTGGATCCAATAATGTATATCTTTGAAAAGCCTGCTTTAACTGGAAGACTCGCTCGTTGGAAGATGTTACTGTCTGAGTATGACATCCAGCATGTATCCCAGAAATCCATTAAAGGAAGCGTGTTGTCTGATTACCTAGCACACCAACCTATTCAAGACTACCAGCAGTTGAAATTTGACTTCCCTGATGAAGACATTATGGTAGTAAAAGATTGTGAAATCCCAGGACTTGATGAAGGGCTTGAACCCGGATCTCAGTGGAAGCTCATATTCGACGGTTCCTCCAATTATATGGGGCATGGCATATGAGTTGTTCTATTAAATCCAAATGGTGGATACACTCCTTTCACAACAAGGTTGTGTTTTGATTGCACAAACAATATAACAGAATATGAGGCGCGCGTCCTCGGCATTGAAGCAAAAATTGACCTTCGAATCAAAATCCTCGAAGTTTGTGGATACTCAGCATTGGTGATATACCAAGTCAAAGGCGAATGGGAAACCTGTGATACCAAGTTGATCCCATATCGTGCCTATGTCATGGAGTTGGTAAAATACTTTGACGAAATCACTTTCCGTCATATCCCGAGAACTGAGAATCAAATAGCTGGTGCTTTGGCTATGTTGGCTTCAATGTACCAAGTTGTATTCCATAATGAAGCGCCTCTCATTCAGATAGAGCGGAAAGTTGAGCCTGCCTACTATCAGTTGGTTGAAGAGGAAGCCGATGGTAAACCTTGGTTTCACGACATCAAATGTTTTTTCCAAAACCAAGAATATCCAATAAATGCAGCAACCCTTAACAAGAAAACATTGAGGAAGTTAGCATCCAAGTTCTTCTTAAGAAATGGTGTGTTTTACAATAGAAACCACGACATGATTCTTCTCAAACGCGTTGATGGGCACGAAACAGACCTATTGATCAAAGAATTCATAAAGGATCCTTTGGAACTCATGCCAATGGACATGCCATAGCCAAGAAGATTTTGAGAGCTGGTTACTACTGGTTGACCATGGAATCCGACTGCTTCAATTATACCAGAAAATGTTATAAATGCCAAATCTATGCTGACAAGGTACACGTGCCTCTGACCCTACTAAAAGTTTTGACATCATGTTGTCCGTTCTCAATGTGGGGCATTGACATGATTGGCGTCATCGAGCCTAAAGCATCCAATGGTCACCGCTTCATCCTGGTTGTCATTGATTACTTTACCAAATGGGTAAAAGTCGCCTCTTACGTTAATATGACAAAACAAGTGGTCGCACAGTTCCTCAAGAAGGAGATTATTTGTCGCTATGGAGTTCCGAGCCGGATCGTCACAGAGAATGGGACGAATCTGAACAATAAGATAATGAAAGAATTATGAGAAAACTTCAAGATTGAGCATCATAACTTTTCACCATATCGTCCAAAGATGAATGAAACTGTTGAAGCCGCTAACAAAAACATCAAAAAGATCCTGCAGAAAATGGTGAAGACATATAAGGATTGACACAAAATGCTACCATCTGCATTGCATGGATACTGAACTTCTGTCCGCACTTCAATAGGGAAAACTCCATTTTCTTTAGTATTTGGAATGGAAATTATTCTCCCAATCGAAGAGGAGATACATTCGATGAAAATCTTGATGGAGACCAAACTAGAAGAGGTTGAATGGATCCAAAACAATTTTGATTAGTTAAACCTCATAGATGAGAAGTGAATGACCTCTCTATGCCATGGACAATTGTACCAGAAAAGGCTCAAGAGGGATCCTTCTCCGGAGGTGCCTTGATTCTTACAACTATGGATGATGAAGAGCTATCACACCCCGTGAACTTTGATGCAGTTAAAAAATACTATGCCTAATAAAATCCGCTAAGTCAAAAACCTGAAAGGGCGACTTAGGCAAAAATGGGTATCCCGGTGGATCGAAAACCTGAAAGGGTGATCCAGGAAAAAGTTAGGGATAATAAAAATGATAGCTCGCTAAGTTGAAAATCCGGAAGGGCGACTTAGGGGAAAAAATAGCATCCTGGTGGATTGAAAATCCAAAAGGGCGATCCAAACAAAAATTAGCGGCAAATGCATAAACTGCATCAGTTGTTACTAATCAACACGGAAGAATCAGAGGTGGAAAATAATTCTGTCACTCCCTATAGAAGCAAGATTTTGGGGAGTCATGTTATTAGGGATGATAGTGGTCACTGGATTCAATGTAAACCTTTCCTCATTGCCATTTTCAAAAATTGTAACATTCCATGAAGCTACGCCATTTGCGTGCTACCATTCTTAAATAAAATACAAGTCTTGCCTATCAATCATTGTTAATTGTGTTCTTTTATGTTTTTCTTTGTTATGCAAAGTGTCATTTGTTTGTTAATAGTGAAATTTTGAAACCTGAAAAGAATTAAAAACGTATTAAAAAAACAAAGTTGCTTTGGTATATGTGGAAATCAAGAGAAAATCATTTATTTTCCTGAAAGTCTCAAGATTGCAGAAGCACTCCTAGATCACCAACAAGAATCTCCATGGAGCACAACCTATTAATCCTCTAGGATGACCCTTTGGCTAGTTGTAACTGTAAATCTTGATAGATTATCCTCTGAATGCACCTATTACATGTACTTGGTTGAGTTATTGGTGTTGAGGAATCAGAACCTCTGTAAACAGTCCCTGCAAACCCCCACTTTCCCTAGCGTCAGCATTGCATATCATGATCATGCATAAAACAAAAATCAAATCATGCATGGTTCAAAATGTACTTTGTACTCATTTGTGTTGCCCTTTGGCATCGTCGTTGATTTTTATCCCTTAACCCGAAGTCCAGTTGTCACTAGGCACCCCATCAAAAGTCCAATAATTATTGGCATCTTGTGAAGTTCAGCCGTCACTGGTGTTATCTCAAATCTAATTGTTATCGGTATGTGTCGCAACGCGAAAAACAACCGGCGGAAAAAAACATGTTTACAGAGCCGCCACCGACGCTATTCATCCTATGACGGAAACGGATCGCAGGACTAACCTAAGAAAGGGAAAGGAACGGTCTTACGACCAGAGATTACAAGGTACGGGAGTCGGTTACGCAAGGGGAAGGTATTAGCACCCCTCACGTCCGTCGTACTCGACGGGATCCACGCTCAAAAGAATAGAATAAGGTTGCTAAATAACTGCTCAAAGGGAATGCACACACTGGAATAATAAATAAGTGAAAGGAGACGGAGGAAGGGGACTCAGCAGGATATCGCATCCTGGGCCTACGTAGTTTGTCAGAAACAAACATCAGAGTCAACGTAGTTCGGGGAAATGGGAAACATGCTCGCTAGGATATCACATCCTATGCCTACGTATCTTCTCTATCTAGAGTAAGAATCAGAACACTCGTAGTTCGGCTAACGCACGCCGAAACAAAACACCGAAAAGAGACGCTGAGACGTCAAAAGAAACCCTCAAAAGGAAACAGAATGCCAATACATGGACTTACATCCGACTCCAAACACACACACACAAGGAAACAGAATACCAAACCTGGACTTACATCCGACTCCAAACACACAACACAAACAAGGAAACAGAATGCCAAACATGGACTTACATCCGATTCCAAACAAGCACACGCTAACCAGCGAACACCAAAGCAAAAGGTTATCAGATCAACAAGCTAATAGGGAGTCTGGAACTCGAGCCTAATAGTTGCCACACAAAAAAAAAGGTTGAACACACACAAAAACAAAAGGGTGAAAAAGGAAAAGGGTGACAACAAACTAATAGGGAGTCTGGAACTCGGACCTAATAATTGTCAAACAAACAAGAAGAGACGCTGAGACGTCAAAATAAACCAACAGGTTGAAAAAGAAAAAGGGTGACAACAAACTAATAGGGAGTCTGGAATTCGAACCTAATAGCTGGCACACAAACAGAGAGAGACGCTGAGACGTCCAAAGAAACAAAAAAAGCTTGAAAAAGAAAAAGGGTGCCCTGAGAGATCTCGCTCGATCTCCTGCCTACGTATCTCATCTGGTATGAGAATCAGGGCGACGTAGTTCCCCTTAACAGGGGAGAAACTCTCTCCTAACCAGAGACCAGGGAAGCAAACAAACTAATAGGGAGACTACGACTCGAGCCTAAAAGTTGTCATGCAATCAGATATCCCTAGGTTGAGGTCTCTAATCACGCATCTAACTCACACAGGAAGCAAGTCAGCTCAAACAACAGATAAACATGTATGAACAGCAAACACACAAGCAATCATCACACTCTATATACAAACAAGAGGCTCAGACAAATGGTTGGGCTTTAGTCAAGGGGTCATATCAACCTCGACAAACAAGCAAAAACTGTAGGGGTATGCTGAAGCTCTTAACCACTGGCATTGACCGTCAGGGTGAGCAGATGAAAGGTAATGAGGGTTAGACCTCATGGCTCTTAACCCTGGCCTGGGGGAGCTCAAATCAAAGAAAACATGGGGATCCAGAAAGAGGGACCCTATTCCACTTGACTGACTCTATACAGAGATCTTGGGTACATTGTTCAAGAGCATTAGCACGTAGTGCGAGCATAATGAACGACTCACTGAATAACAGGGGATTGATTGCTAATCCCTTCTATCTGTCAATTGCCTCTTCACTAAGGAGGACTTAACAAGTAACATGCCTCACTTGGAGGTCTTTGGCACAAATATAAACAAACACAAACATTGCCTCTTAAGGAGGACTTCAGCCAAATGCCTGCCAAAAAAAACGACAGGGCTTCCAGACTACATGGAGTGAGAAGGCTAAACAACCTCAGTGGTGTATCAACCACACTCTAAAGCAAAGCAAAAGCTAGCTAGCAAGCGGCTAATGTACCTGTACAAAAGTCAAACAGTTAATATTGCATTCAGACAAATCAACAGTCAACAACAGTGGAACTATCCAATATCTACACAATGCAAGTCATAAGTGCAAGCACTCAAGTGAGTTCATCACATCAATGGACCTACAACACAACAAAGGTTAGTAATCAAAGCAAATTGCATCTCAAGCAATGTGACCAAACCAAACATCAGTGCTAAGTGCTCAATACCTGAAATACAAAACACAATCGGTGAGTACAAACCACTAGTACAAAGACTAGGGTCAAAGGAAAGTCAAATAACCAAAACAGAAGTCAATATTTCACATGAAGCACATTCAATCAAACAAGAAGAAAGCCTCAAAAGGATCAAAGCCAAATCAATAAGCAAAGCCATCAATTAATTAAGATAAGGCAAAGGCAAACAATGTGATCAAAATTGGACATCAAACATAGAAAATCCACATTAAAACAGAAATGAATCCAATGATCACGAATTTTTTTATACAAGCTTATCATGTTAAGAATGAAAATCATACAAAATTAAGTCCAGAAGCCAACAAATGGTATATGAATGAAAATGCACAAGTACAAAGCATCAAATGTTACACCAAATGTCACAATATATGTTCATGTGTCCAAAACAGTGGTATTAAATGATAAAAATTCCAAACAAAAGCCAAAAGATCATGTCACATGTTATGAATAAGCATATCAAATTTCAAGGCAATTGGACAAATCATGAGCATTTTACAAAGCATATAGCACAACATGTCAATTTGGCATCATGTTCAAACAACAATTACCAATTAAAAATCCAGAAGCACAAAAATCATGAAATGAGCATAAAAAAACAATAGACATCAACACAAGCATGTGGAAAAAAGTTTGAATTAATTTGGACATGTTTTCCATTTTTTATGATATTTAGAAGTTGCATGAAATAAAATGGAATAACATGGAAAATGAGAGGGAAAATGATAATTCAAAAAAAGAAATCACAATGTGCACTCAGCAGGACTTGAACACAGGATAGCAAGGTAAATGGAGCGCTCATGAAAATAAATTCCAAATTGCCATGGCCAGGAATCGAGCACAGGCGCGCTAGGTCAATAGGGGTGCTCAAAATAAATGCTGAAACAAAGCACATTGCCAAGTATCGAACTCAGGTTCCTATGGAGTTCCAAGCGCTGAAGGCAAAAATGAATTGGAATTCAAAAAACGCTCCAAGCCAGGATCGAACCAGCGCCACACAGGTCCAAGGCGTTAATTGAAACGCTGCGTTTCAATAAGAAAAGGAAAATCAAATGGAATTTCAAAACTTTTGCGCCCGGGTTCGAACTGGCATGTGGAAGGTTCATCAGCGCATGAAGCCAAAACGCAGCGCTTTGGAGAGAAACCCTAGCACTATTCACAGACGGTGGAGCGCGGTGGTTTCCACCGTCTTCTTCGATGGCATAGGCGGCACTCATGAACAGAAATTTCCAGAAATCAGCAAACTATACATCATTGGAAAGGTTTTGCAACGAGGAATTCAAATATCATGCTCACTAAGCCTAAAACGCCATGGATTAACCGGATCGAGCGAAAACATTATGAATGTCAAAACTTAAAGTCAGCATATCTCACTCAATTCTCATCCATTTCAAGATCTATTTATATCAGAATCATCAGCATCAAAAAATCTACGAGTTCATGGCAATAAAAAGGCAAAACAAGAGATTCGAATTTCACCTACCTTGAGATGCAGTGATTGAAAACCGTGTCCTCAGGTGCTCAAATCCTCCAGATCTTCTCCTCTACTTGTATCTTGAAGCTTTGTGTGCGAAATAGCAATTGAAATCCACCAGATCTAGCTTAATTTGAAGCTTCCATGTTCATGTTCAAGCTTTGTGTATGCACGATTCTTGACCAAATTCTTGAATCCAAGCCTTGATTCCTACTCAATAATGCTCAATGAACCAGATTATGCAAGAAAATTAATGAGTTATGTGAAGAAATTTCAAGTTTGAAGTGAGAGAATTTTTGGAGGGAATCTTGAATTTGAGATCTAGAAAGTTAGTTATGAGCAAATTCTGTTACGGTTTGCTATTTATATGGTTCACTAGTCACAATGCTAATCACAATTAGGCTTGGTTAATCTTGATTAATGAATTATGAAGTGTTTTGCAAAAAATGAATAATGAGGGTGCATGGATAATCCACACGTGAACAGTGCCATGTTAGGGCTTGAAATCACTTAAAATCATCTAATAAACACAATGGAAGTGGTATTTTGCACATATCTTGAACCAAATTCAAATTATGAATTTTCCCTCCAAAAAGCACATGAATGAACAAGTTATCACATGAGCTTTTTCCATGCAAAGCAATGATTGATTTGGAAAGTATTGGTCAAGACAAGCATTTTGCAAAAAGAGTGGACCAATTTGGAGTTTTGAATCAAAAGTTATGCCATGTTGAACTTCCATGTACACTTTGTGATCATTTAGCCATAACTTCTCAACCAATCATCAGATGATCATGATTTTGGACTTTTTGAAAAGAGGAGAGAAATATCTTCAACTTTCATGTTCACCAAAAATCCCTTTGAAGCTTCTTTGATGTTGGAAAGTCAAGTTGAATGTGGACTAAAAACTTGCCATTTTTGGAAACTTGAAATCACAGGTCACTTTCCATTTTTGGAACTTTTGCCCTGACTTCAAAATCTTCAAGATAGATGTTTGAAATGACAAATGGACCTCTTTTGAACATGATTGAGGTGTTGAAACTCATCTCCCCATCTCATAGCCCTCAGTTGACTTTACAATTGACTTTTTGTGGTCCTTAGATGACCTAAACATGCCCTGATCAGCTTGAACCTCCACCATTTGGGGAAATGGATCAGAAATGAAACCCTAGCCCATGTAAGCTCAATATAATGATCATGTGATCCTATTCTTCATCAAATACCTCACCTCCTTGAGAAACCCTGATGAAAAGCAAATCCTCAGATGGTTGATCACCAATTCATGGAAACCCTCAGGCTTGAATCATGTACCTTCTCCATCTCTGAAAAGACTTTGGAGGATGATCTCTTATTTCCATATGATATGCAATATGCAAATTCCTAATGTCCTAAAACATGAAATGCAATATGTCAAACTAGTCCCAAGAAGAGGAGGGCAAATTTTGAGGTGTTACAGCTGCCCTTATTCAATCCACTGTGAACCTGTCGATATGAACAACCTCGGCTTTCAGATGATCAGAGTGAAGAGTGGTTGAATACCAAGAACAGACGAACAATTTGCGCTCCGCTGGGGATTATTAACAATGCCTGTCATAATCGGCAACGAGGTGATCTTGAAAGAAAAACTCTTCTGGTACGGTGAGAGTCGGCCTGAATACCGAAAAGAACGTTAACCCGGATACCAAAATAAATGGTAACACAAAAATAACCATGGCCTGAACGCCGCTCATCAGTCTGAATACTAGAAATGACTTCGATCTGAGTATCGGAAGATATGAGATTATCAATATTGGTTTGAACACCGAGAGATTGGCCTGAACGCCACTTCAGTCTGAATACTGAAAAGCTGACCTGAGTGCTACAAGTACTTCAACCTGAACGTCGGAAACTTCTTCGATTTGAACATCGGAAAACTGGCCTGAGTGCCACAAGTGCTTCGACCTAAACGACGGAAACTTCTTCGATCTGAACATCAGAAAAACTGGCCTGAGTGCCACAAGTGCTTCGACCTGAACGTCGGAAACTTCTTCGATCTGAACATCGGAAAAACTGGCCTGAGTGCCACAAGTGCTTTGACCTGAACGTCGGAAACTTCTTCGATCTGACCATCGGAAAAACTGGCCTGAGTGCCACAAGTGCTTCAACCTGAACGTCGGAAACTTCTTCGATCTGACTATCGGAAAACTGGCCTGAGTGCCACAAGTGCTTCAACCTGAACGTCGGAAACTTCTTCGATCTGAACATCGGAAACCTGGCCTGAATGCCGCAAGCTGCGTCAACCTGAACGTCGGAAGCTTCTTCGATCTGATCATCGGAAAACTGGCCTGAATGCCACAAGTGCTTCAACCTGAACGTCGGAAACTTCTTCGATCTGACTATCGGAAAATTGGCCTGAGTGCCACAAGTGCTTCAACCTGAACGTCGGAAACTTGGCCTGAATGCCGCAAGCTGCGTCAACCTGAACGTCGGAAGCTTCTTCGATCTGAACATCGGGAAAATTGACCTGAATGCCACAAGTACTTCGACCTGAACGTCGAAAACTCCTTTGATCTGAACATCGGGAAAATTGGCCTGAATGCCACATCCGCTGGGGATTATTATTATTATATTTTTGTTTTTTCTTGAACCCCAAAACTTTTCTTCTGCGTGGATGATCCCTGATCACCGCATTTGGACCCTGAAAACTCCACGTCACTCTTGCCGTCAAACAATGAACCCCGTTCTCCAGAAAACACCCAGTGTCTCCCTTTCTCCATTTGAACCCCGTTTTCCATTTCTCCCCATGCTAATTCCATTGGCAACGCCGGAAATAACACCAACCACCACTCTGATGGCGACATATCAGGGGGTACACCTTCACAACAGGAAGGTAACCATGCGCATTTCTTCCCTCGAAGACACCCATAACAACTTCTCTTGGCCTCGCCAAAGTCTAAGGTGACACATGATCAGAAGACAATCCTGAGGACCTCATCCCGGATACAATCTTCAATTCCAGTTGAACCCCGTTCTCCAGAAAATGCCCCGCACTTCCCTTTCTCCATTTGAACCTCGTTCTCCAGAAAATGCCCAACACTTCCTTTTCTCCATTTGAACCTCGTTCTCCAGAAAATGCCCCGCACTTCCTTTTCTCCATTTGAACCTCGATTTTCGTTCTGATCGCGTAACGTTCTCTGATCTTCATTTCCATCTCCGCCCGATGGAAAATTTTCCTCCAATATCGCACTACTGGGGAATATTGTTGCTCCAACGTCATGATGCCGAACTCTTTAGAGTAACATCTTCCAACTGGCTAAACCCACTCTCAAACGGTAACCACGACTCGAGTTGCGTTGATCGCGTCATGATGCTAAACTCCTCGGAGTAACATCTTCACCATCCGGTGAAACTAATCCTCAAACGGTAACCACGGCTTGAGTAACATCTTCACTAACCAGCAAACCAATTCTCAAACGGTAACCACAGCTTGAGTAACATCTTCACCAACCAGCTAAACCAATTCTCAAACGGTAACCACGGCTCGAGACTAGTTTATGCTTGTAATGCTGATGCATGAGTTTTTTTCAGCGCAATGCTCCATAACCATGGAAATGCTACGCAACTAGGTATGCAATATGCTATGCTTATCTAAATGATGAATGCATAAAAAGGTATCCCCCTCAGGGGACTTTACTGGGGAGCTCGAGGAACTCGATATCGCTCCAATCTCCAACCCTACTGGGTAATAGCACTGCTGCTGGGGAAAGCAACCCTCACTGGGGATAACCTCCACTAAACTCGATCCGCTTGGGGACTTCGCTGGGGAAACAACCACCAACACACCCCTCTGCTGGGGAAACAACAACCTTTCGACTTGCTGGGGAAATAGAAACCTTCAGGCCTGGCTGCTGAGGAAATGCCGACCTCGAACCTGCTGGGGAGATAACAATCTCAAACCTGCTAGGGAAACAACACACTTCAGACTTAGCTGCCGAGGAAACACCGACCTCGAATTCGCTGGGGAGATACGGAATATTTGACATGGAACACCTGTTGACTCGTCGAACACTGACGTTCAACATCTAACCATAATGTCAACTTTCCACTTTTCCAGACTTTGAAGAGTCTTCTTGATTAACCCTCCAGGATCGTCGCACGTCTTTCGCCGTCTTTAATCCCTTGTCCCTGATTGGACTCCATGGGGATCTTTTGTCAAAAGGCTTCACATCACAACCTGCAAGTGAGTGAAAATAACCAACATCACCTGCAAAAGAGATCGTTAGATAAAAACGTGCCCCAGGCGTGCCAAAATTTCAACACCTAGGTCACTCAACCTTCCGAATAAGATTTCAGGCTTTCAATCTTATGAACATGCATTGGAAGGGATCTCCATATCTCAAAATGAAAAGATTCTTTATCAAAAATAAAACGGATGTTTTTGCAATCAAAGCGGTAATGAAAACAAAAAACAAAATTATTTGACTGAATATGCATTTTATTGATGGAAAAAAGGTGGTTTATAACTGAGCAATACACAGGAAGCAATTCCTGAAAAGAGGTAATTGCGTACAAAAGGAAAAT
This sequence comes from Lathyrus oleraceus, assembly GCF_024323335.1. Taxonomy (NCBI): domain Eukaryota; kingdom Viridiplantae; phylum Streptophyta; class Magnoliopsida; order Fabales; family Fabaceae; genus Lathyrus; species Lathyrus oleraceus. Next base: position 139,120,241 of record NC_066580.1, read on the forward strand.
CTATCCTAATGGCAATGTGAAACCGTGATCTCATCGAGTTCCAACTCGGTTACAACCCATATGTCCTCAAGACTCTCTGCGCTTTCTGCCTTCTGAACAAGACGCTTCCGACCGATCTCTGTCGGGGATTATCCAAGGTGTCTTAACCAAAACACAAACGATCATGCTAGACGCAGTTGTTCGTTTCATTCCCTCTTTTGCCTGGACCGCCCTTTCGGGTTTTCAGTCCACCGGGATACCCCTTTTTTGCCCAAGTCGCCCTTGTGGGGTTTTCGACTTGTCGGCTGTACAATTTTTTCCTTTTAATCCCTAATTTTTGCCCGAACCTTTTTTCATTTTTTTTCTGGTTCGCCGGGATGCCCATTTTTGCCTGGACTATTTTATTCTTTTCGTCCAGCGGGTCTCTTATACGAAGTATTTTTTAACTGCGTCCGCATTCACAGGGGACGGAAAATCCTCGCCATCCATGGTCGTCAACAACAAGGCTCCGCCAGAGAAAACCTTCTTGACCATGAATGAACCTTCATAATTAGGTGTCCACTTGCCCAGACGATCGTTCTGAGGAGGAAGGATCCTTTTCAACACCATATCTCCTACGTGATACACACGAGGTCGCACCTTTCGGTCAAAAGCACGCTTCATTCGCTGCCGGTACAACTGCCCATGACAAATGCCGGCCAGCCTCTTTTCCTCAATCAGGCTTAACTCTTCATACCGAGTCCTTATCCATTCAACTTCTTCCAATTTTACATCCATCAGGACTCTCAATGACGGGATCTGGACCTCAACTGGCAACACGACTTCCATCCCATACACAAGCGAGAATGGCGTTGCCCCAGTAGATGTACGCACCGAGGTTCGATACCCAGGATACAAGCTTCGCATTCAACCACTTTGTTGGTGCATTCAAACGTTAGCCTGACAGCAAAAGAAATGTGGGATCCTTTCGGCGAAACCAAAACAGCACCAACTCCACTACCATTCACGTTAACGGCCCCATCAAACTTCAGAATCCATTCGGATTCAGGGTCAGGCCCCTCCTCCGGGATCGGTTCCTCACAATCTTTCGATTTGAGAAACATGATGTCCTCATCAGCGAATTCAAACTTCATCGGTTGATAATCCTCAATGGGTTGCTGGGCGAGGTAATCAGACAATACACTCCCCTTGATTGCTTTCTGAGAGGTATACTGAATATCGTATTCAGTCAAAATCATTTTCCATCTCGCAACCCGTCCGGTCAATGCTGGCTTCTCAAATATATACTTGATCGGATCCATCTTGGAGATCAATAAAGTGGTATGAACCAGCATATACTGTCTCAGTCGGCGAGCAACCCATACCAAAGCGCAGCAAGTTTTCTCGAGCAGTGAATATCTTGTTTCATAGTCGGTAAACTTTTTGCTAAGGTAGTAGATTGCATGCTCTTTTCGACCAGACTCGTCATGCTGCCCCAGTACACACCCCATAAACCCCTCGAGGACTGTCAAGTACAGAATTAACAGTCGTCCCTCCACAGGAGGCATCAGAATCGGAGGCTCTTGCAAATATTCTTTTATCTTTTCAAATGCCGCTTGGCAATCATCATTCCACCTGACCGTTTGATCTTTTCTCAACAACTTGAATATGGGTTCACACGTGGCTGTTAGGTGAGATATGAACCGTGAAATGTAGTTCAATCTACCTAAGAAACCACGAACCTCCTTCTCTGTTCTCGGTTCAGGAATTTCTCGTATTGCTTTTACTTTAGCAGGATCAACCTCGATTCCTCTTTCACTAACAATAAACCCCAGCAACTTACCGGACCGCACTCCGAAAGTGCACTTGTTCGGATTCAACCTCAGTCTGAATTGTCTCAATCGGTCAAACAACTTGGCCAGATCTACCAGATGCCCCTCTTCTGTTTGGGACTTTGCTATCATGTCATCAACATAGCATTCGATTTCATGATGAATCATATCATGAAACAAAGTCACCATAGCCCTCTGATACGTGGCACCGACGTTCTTGAGACCGAATGGCATCACCTTATAACAAAAAGTTCCCCACGGTGTGATGAACGTTGTTTTCTCCATATCATCTGGCGACATTTTAATTTGATTATAGCCAGAAAAGCCATCCATGAAGGAAAACACCGAGAATTGAGCTGTATTATCTACCAACACATCGATGTGAGGTAATGGGAAATCATCCTTTGGGCCAGCTCTGTTCAAATCCCAGTAGTCCACACACATCCTCACCTTTCCATCCTTCTTTGGCACGGGTACAATGTTTGCGACCCAAGGCGGATAATTAGTGACAGCGAGGAAACCAACATCCAACTGCTTCTGCACCTCTTCTTTAATTTTCATGGCCATCTCAGGTCGAGTTCTGCGCAACTTCTGCTTCACTGGAGGACAATCTGCTCTCAATGGCAACCTGTGCACAACGATATCGGTATCCAACCCTGGCATATCTTGATAAGACCAGGCGAAGATATCAACATACTCTTTCAGCAAGGCTACCATTCTGCTCTTGACATTCACCTCCAAAGCGGCCCCGACTTTCACTTCTTTTCTGACCTCCTCGGTACCCAGATTCACAACCTCGACTTACTCTTCGTGCGGTTGAATCACCTTCTCCTCTTGCTTCAACAACCTGGCTAATTCCTCCGGCAATTCATAATCTTCTTCGCCTTCTTCTTCGGCATGATAGATCGGATTGTCGAAGCCATATGAGGGTGTAACAGGATTGTTATCAATGAGATCCGGAAAATGATCGCATCTGCATAAATGTTGATTCATGCATTGCTTTTAGAACCGGAACGAGACAAATTAAAAGGAAGAAAAATGAAAAACATTGCCATTTTTATTTTTGTTTTAAACTGCAAAAATAAATGAAAAACAGGGAACATCGCTTTTAATGTGAAAAAAACATCCTTTTATTGATGATGCAATCAATGCAAAATGAAACACATGAGGTGGCCCTTACAATGAACCATTACGTTTCGGGCAAAACCCATGGCTTTCATGCAGACAGAATTGAAAAACAGAAATATTAATCTTCACGTAGAGTGACAGTGATGATCTTTTCGGCCTTCCAGTTCTGGATCTCCATCCCTGGTACGCACGGTTTTATCCACGAGTCGAGCTCGCAGTCACTGTCAATCTCTTCACCCACCGCACAGATGTGATCTGGATCCTCAGAAATTGCATTCACCCCCATCGGACCATGCGTCGGCATGGGATTAACATTAACATTCGGCAACAGTGTAAAATTGATCGCTTTGGAATCCACCAAGTCTTGGACGGCATGCTTAAAAGCTTTACAACCCTCAACATTATGCCCGGGAGCACCAGAATGGAACTCACACTTGACGTTCTCATCATACCTTACAGGCCTCTGGTCTGGTCTTAATGGAGCTAACATCCTCAACTGTACCATCCCGAGATCCTTCAACTTCTTCAACAGAAGAGCATACGTCATGGGTGGCTTATCAAACTGACGATCTGCCATCCTTCCTCTCACTTGGTACCCAGCTCTCTGCGCTCTCTGTTGAGGTGACTGTTGTTGCTGTTGTACAGATTGATCACCAGCAGGAATTGTTATCGCAGCAGTATGCTGGTAGTAACGATCCCTACCATGTCCTCTTTGGGCATACACAACACTCGTGTCACCCTCCTTCTTACGCTGACCTTTCCCAAATGGCTTCTTCGATCCAGACGACGAAGCATCTCCCTGTACATTCCCCATTTTCAGCCAGCTTTCAATTCTCTCCACCTTCTCAGCGATTGCTTTCTGCCCCAAGGCGAACCCTTGCATGACGTTGATCAGCTCTCACATCTTCTCTTTCAGCTCGAGAATGTCTGCGTTGGGTGTATCCATTAGTTTGGATTTGTTGCGCCTGGTAGGGTATCGGTGCGGACGTGCTACGTGCAAAGGAATGATTCTACGTGCGCGAGTAATGATTCCTGAGTCAATCAATCATGTTAGAAACTGACACCTGCAAAACAGAAGACAGGTTATTATGACTCACGCATGAATGCAATGTCTATCCGTATGAGGAACACTCTATCTTTTGATTCTGGCTTCATCGAGACGGATAATAATTTGACAATAACATTCTGATATCAGGATGTCTCTTAACCAGAATCTCAATCGAGAATGTACCCTGATTATGGATAGACATGAGTTAAATGCAGATGAATGCAAAATGGGAATGATGCAGATGCATGAATGCAAGTCACAGTGCCATCCTCCAAGTCATCTGAACATCAACTGTACGGACATTCGGGTCTCTGGACTGATCACAACCATCTGAGGGAATAAGTAACCTTAAATCCAACTTGAGAGATCCGAAATAAACTGAACCGGAGGATATATCACCATCATCACAGAAAATCCTCTGAACAGATAACAACCAGATCCTCTGAACAAGTAACCTCCAATTCAACCCGGGGATCCGAAATAAACGAAACCCGCTGATAAATACCGCGGACAGAACTCCGGCGTGTCAGGAATAAATATCCGTAAATCCAACTCATAAATAGAACTCTGATCAAGAACTGAACCATTAGTCACCATCAAATAGTCACCAACAGAATCTGTGTCGTAAGAATCAACCCTCCCCTCACAGGTGAATTCTATAAGGTCATCCTAAGGCGGATAATGGTCTCGACAATCGGACAAGATACTCAACGGGTTTGCCCTTTCGGGTGTGCCGTTGCAGCTCTCATAAGATCATCTAAACCAAAGATCCGGGAAAGAACGGTCACCGAAGTCAACGGCTCAGAAGAGGTAACCCAACCATAGTGGATACTCCACGAGGAGGGGCTCTCTCAAAAGAACCTCGTCCGGCTGGGGTATGTCACATTGCCAAAAACATGTTGACCTAACATGAGAGGCAACATGAGACCACGCTAATCCTAGATGTATACTCGGGCTTGGGTTTTAGCCCCACTCAGAACACCCACCCCAAATCAGAGGAACCAACCTGTACAGGATCCAACACAATGATAATATGATGCATGCAAACATATATGCAAATATATACAATCACAGTATAATAATCACAAATGCAATAAATAAAGCAGCGAAAGCAACCAAAACTATCCTAAAGAGCGCTAGGATTGACTCGCTTAGGGAAGATGGACTAGCAAGAGGTCAACTTCCAGTCCCCAGCAGAGTCGCCAGCTGTCGCAACGCGAAAAACAACCGGCGGAAAAAACATGTTTACAGAGCCGCCACCGACGCTACTCATCCTATGACGGAAAGGGAGCGCAGGACTAACCTAAGAAAGGGAAAGGAACGGTCTTACGACCAGAGATTATAAGGTACGGGAGTCGGTTACGCAAGGGGAAGGTATTAGCACCCCTCACGTCCGTCGTACTTGACGGGATCCACGCTCAAAAGAATAGAATAAGGTTGCTAAATAACTGCTCAAAGGGAATGCACACACTAGAATAATAAATAGGTGAAAGGAGACGGAGGAAGGGGACTCGGCAGGATATCGCATCCTAGGCCTACGTAGTTTGTCAGAAACAAACATCAGAGTCAACGTAGTTCGGGGAAATGGGAAACATGCTCGCTAGGATATCGCATCCTATGCCTACGTATCTTCTCTATCCAGAGTAAGAATCAGAACACTCGTAGTTCGGCTAACGCACGCCGAAACAAAACACCGAAAAGAGGCACTGAGACGTCAAAAGAAACCCTCAAAAGGAAACAGAATGCCAATACATGGACTTACATCCGACTCCAAACACACACACAAGGAAACAGAATGCCAAACCTCGACTTACATCCGACTCCAAACACACAACACAAACAAGGAAACAGAATGCCAAACATGGACTTACATCCGACTCCAAATAAGCACACGCTAACCAACAAACACCAAAGCAAAAGGTTATCAGATCAACAAGATAATAGGGAGTCTGGAACTCGAGCCTAATAGTTGCCACACAAAAAAAAAGGTTGAACACACACAAAAACAAAAGGGTGAAAAAGGAAAAGGGTGACAACAAACTAATAGGGAGTCTGGAACTCGGACCTAATAATTGTCAAACAAACAAGAAGAGACGCTGAGACGTCAAAATAAACCAACAGGTTGAAAAAGAAAAAGGGTGATAACAAACTAATAGGGAGTCTGGAATTCGAACCTAATAGCTGGCACACAAACGGAGAGAGACGCTGAGACGTCCAAAGAAACAAAAAAAGCTTGAAAAAGAAAAAGGGTGCCCGGAGAGATCTCGCTCGATCTCCTGCCTACGTATCTCATCTGGTATGAGAATCAGGGCGACGTAGTTCCCCTTAACAGGGGAGAAACTCTCTCCTAACCAGAGACCAGGGAAGCAAACAAACTAATAGGGAGACTACGACTCGAGCCTAAAAGTTGTCATACAATCAGATATCCCTAGGTTGAGGTCTCTAATCACGCATCTAACTCACACAGGAAGCAAGTCAGCTCAAACAGCAGATAAACATGTATGAACAGCAAACACACAAGCAATCATCACACTCTATATACAAACAAGAGGCTCAGACAAATGGTTGGGCTTTAGTCAAGGGGTCATATCAACCTCGACAAACAAGCCAAAACTGTAGGGGTATGCTGAAGCTCTTAACCACTGACATTGACCGTCAGGGTGAGCAGATGAAAGGTAATGAGGGTTAGACCTCATGGCTCTTAACCCTGGCCTGGGTGAGCTCAAATCAAAGAAAACGTGGGGATCCAGAAAGAGGGACCCTATTCCACTTGACTGACTCTATACAGAGATCTTGGGTACATTGTTCAAGAGCATCAACACGTAGTGCGAGCATAATGAACGACTCACTGAATAACAGGGGATTGATTGCTAATCCCTTCTATCTGTCAATTGCCTCTTCACTTAGGAGGACTTAACAAGTAACATGCCTCACTTGGAGGTATTTCGCACAAATATAAACAAACACAAACATTGCCTCTTAAGGAGGACTTCAGCCAAATGCCTGCCAAAAAAACGACAGGGCTTCCAGACTACATGGAGTGAGAAGGCTAAACAATCTCAATGGTGTATCAACCACACTCCAAAGCAAAGCAAAAGCTAGCTAGCAAGCGGCTAATGTACCTGTACAAAAGTCAAACAGTTAATATTGCATTCAGACAAGTCAACAGTCAACAACAGTGGAACTATCCAATATCTACACAATGCAAGTCATAAGTGAAAGCACTCAAGTGAGTTCATCACATCAATGGACCTACAACACAACAAAGGTTAGTAATCAAAGCAACTTGCATCTCAAGCAATGAGACCAAACCAAACATTAGTGCTAAGTGCTCAATACCTGAAATACAAAACACAATCGGTGAGTACAAACCACTAGTACAAAGACTAGGGTCAAAGGCAAGTCAAATAACCAAAACAGAAGTCAATATTTCACATGAAGCACATTCAATCAAACAAGAAGAAAGCCTCAAAAGTATCAAAGCCAAATCAATAAGCAAAGCCATCAATTAATCAAGATAAGGCAAAGGCAAACAATATGATCAAAATTGGACATCAAACATAGAAAATCCACATTAAAACAGAAATGAATCCAATGATCACGAAATTTTTTATACAAGCTTATCATGTTAAGAATGAACATCATACAAAAAATTAAGTCCAGAATCCAACAAATGGTATATGAATGAAAATGCACAAGTACAAAGCATCAAATGTTACACCAAATGTCACAACATATGTTCATGTGTCCAAAACAGTGGTATTAAATGATAAAAATGCCAAACAAAAGCCAAAAGATCATGTCATATGTTATGAATAAGCATGTCAAATTTCAAGGCAATTGGACAAATCATGAGCATTTTACAAAGCATATAGCACAACATGTCAATTTGGCATCATGTTCAAACAACAATTCCCAATTAAAAATCCAGAAGCACAAAAATCATGAAATCAACATCAAAACACAATAGACATCAACACAAGCATGTGGAAAAAAGTTTTAATTAATTTGGACATGTTTTCCATTTTTTATGATTTTTAGAAGTTGCATGAAATAAAATGGAATAACATGGAAAATGAGAGGGAAAATGATAATTCAAAAAAAGAAATCACAATGTGCACTCAGCAGGACTTGAACACAGAATAGCAAGGTAGATGGAGCGCTCATGAAAATAAATTCCAAATTGCCATGGCCAGGAATCGAGCACAGGCGCGCTAGGTCAGTAGGGGCGCTCAAAATAAATGCTGAAACAAAGCACATTGCCAAGTATCGAACTCAGGTTCCTATGGAGTTCCAAACGCTGAAGGCAAAAATGAATTGGAATTCAAAAAACGCTCCAAGCCAGGATCGAACCAGCGCCACACAGGTCCAAGGCGTTAATTGAAACGCTGCGTTTCAATAAGAAAAGGAAAATCAAATGGAATTTCAAAACGTTTGCGCCCGGGTTCGAACTGGCGTGTGGAAGGTTCATCAGCGCATGAAGCCAAAACGCAGCGCTTTGGAGAGAAACCCAAGCACTATTCACAGACGGTGGAGCGCGGTGGTTTCCACCGTCTTCTTCGATGGCATAGGCGGCGCTCATGAACAGAAATTTCCAGAAATCAGCAAACTATACATCATTGGAAAGGTTTTGCAACGAGGAATTCAAATATCATGCTCACTAAGCCTAAAACGCCAATGATTAACCGGATCGAGCGAAAACATTATGAATGTCAAAACTTAAAGTCAGCATATCTCACTCAATTCTCATCCATTTCAAGATCTATTTATATCAGAATCATCAGCATCAAAAACTCTACGAGTTCATGGCAATAAAAAGGCAAAACAAGAGATTCGAATTTCACCTACCTTGAGATGCAGTGATTGAAAACCGTGTCCTCAGGTGCTCAAATCCTCCAGATCTTCTCCTCTACTTGTATCTTGAAGCTTTGTATGCGAAATAGCAATTGAAATCCACCAGATCTAGCTTAATTTGAAGCTTCCATGTTGATGTTCAAGCTTTGTGTATGCACGATTCTTGACCAAATTCTTCAATCCAAGCCTTGATTCCTACTCAATAATGCTCAATGAACCAAATTATGCAAGAAAATTAATGAGTTATGTGAAGAAATTTCAAGTTTGAAGTGAGAGAATTTTTGGATGGAATCTTGAATTTGAGATCTAGAAAGTTAGTTATGAGCAAATTCTGTTAGGGTTTGCTATTTATATGGTTCACTAATCACAATGTTAATCACAATTAGGCTTGGTTAATCTTGATTAATGAATTATGAAATGTTTTGCAAAAAATGAATAATGAGGGTGCATGGATAATCCACACGTGAACAATGCCATGTTAGGGCTTGAAATCACTTAAAATCATCTAATAAACACAATGGAAGTGGTATTTTTTGCACATATCTTGAACCAAATTCAAATTATGAATTTTCCCTCCAAAAAGCACATGAATGAACAAGTTATCACATGAGCTTTTTCCATGCAAAGCAATGATTGATTTGGAAAGTATTGGTCAAGACAAGCATTTTGCAAAAAGAGTGGACCAATTTGGAGTTTTGAATCAAAAGTTATGCCATGTTGAACTTCCATGTACACTTTGTGATCATTTAGCCATAACTTCTCAACCAATCATCAGATGATCATGATCTTGGACTTTTTGAAAAGAGGAGAGAAATATCTTCAACTTTCATGTTCACCAAAAATCCCTTTGAAGCTTCTTTGATGTTGGAAAGTCAAGTTGAATGTGGACTAAAAACTTGCCATTTTTGGAAACTTGAAATCACAGGTCACTTTCCATTTTTGGAACTTTTGCCCTGACTTCAAAATCTTCAAGATAGATGTTTGAAATGACAAATGGACCTCTTTTGAACATGATTGAGGTGTTGAAACTCATCTCCCCACCTCATAGCCCTCAGTTGACTTTACAGTTGACTTTTTGTGGTCCTCAGATGACCTAAACATGCCCTGATCAGCTTGAACCTCCACCACTTGGGGAAATGGATCAGAAATGAAACCCTAGCCCATGTAAGCTCAATATAATGATCATGTGATCCTCTTCTTCAGCAAATACCTCACCTCCTTGAGAAACCCTGGTGAAAAGCAAACCCTCAGATGGTTGATCACCAATTCATGGAAACCCTCAGGCTTGAATCATGTACCTTCTCCATCTCTGAAAAGACTTTGGAGGATGATCTCTTATTTCCATATGATATGAAATATGCAAATGACTAATGTCCTAAAACATGAAATGCAACATGTCAAACTATTCCCAAGAAGAGGATGGCAAATTTTGAGGTGTTACAGTATGTCCAAAGTTCGGTTGTCATTGGTATCTTGTTAGAAGTCCAATTGTTATTTGGTACCCTTAAAATCTAGTTGTCACTAGTATCGTTTCAAGAGCTCAATTATCATTGGAGTCCCTGGAATTCAGTTGTCACTAGCATTATCTTCAAAAAAAAATCTAGTCATTACTAGTATCTTCTCAAAATCCCATTGTCATTGGGTATTTATCTAAAATTCCAATTATAATTGGAACTCTGTTTGAAAATCCAATCATAATTACCTGAAGTTTTGGTTGTCGCCAATATCATTTAAAAAGTCCAGTTGTCACTGGCCCTCCATCTAAAGTCCAATTATTGTTGGCATATGCAGAGAGTTTAATTACACTGTCTTTCCTGATGGTTCCTATAAAGTCATGTATGACTCGTCATTTTAAGGAATTCCCAGAGGCTTGGATATTATTCTAGTTAGAAATAACTCAAATGATGTTTACCTTGATTGACTTCTTTATAAAGAATCATCGTATCCTTTTGCATGGATGATCTTCGCATAAGAAGGATCCTAATCTAGTTTGTGTGGACGATTTTCTAGTAAGAAAACTCCAATATGTTGTATGGATAATCTTCTTGTAAGAAGATTCCCATCTATTCTTGTCTTGGATAAATCTTATGTTAGAAATCTCCAAAGTCTTTGATTGGATATATTTCTTATGAGAAATCCACAGATTTGTCAAAAGTATTCTAAAGTGTTAGGTCATGTCTGAACCTGTTTGATAAAACATACTTTGGATATTTCTTATGAGAATCTCCGAAACTGTCAGACGCATTCTAGAGTGCCAGGTCATGTCTGAACCTATTGATCAATCGTACTTTGGATGTTCCCCAATGTCTTTTCTCCAAAAACTTGTCATCCCTAATGAGTCTTCACCCATTTCCTTTGACATTTCCTACGAATCACCGGTACCGTATTTCCATCATCCCCCATTGGTTCGTTTATCATCCATCATGAAAATCATACTAGGGATCGTCATATCCCCAACAAACAAAAAAGTATTTCAGCCCATATCATCGAACGTCATTTGCATCCAAGGGAAAAATTTCAGGTCTTCTATATTTAAATACCCTTCACCTTGACATATCAATTGATTGCTCATGGCAAAAATGATGAAAATGCTTAACAAAATCTTTGTGCAATCGATTGACTCCTAACTCAATCGATTGGTTGCCCTGTGTTTTGCCTAGAACCACTTATTTTATATTTCTAATCCACCTTGGATGTTCTATAACTTATACCATGATGTGTATGCATTAGATTAACATTAATTAGTCGAATTACACGAGCTTGGGTATGATTTAACCTAGAATCTCAATTAGGTTAAAATGTTTGGTTAATAAGTTCTGTAACTCATAATTATGTGTGCACAGATGCGTTAGGAAGCTAAGATAGAGAACTATAATATATAAATAAGTATCTATGAGTTATTCCACTATACCATTCCATTTGAGTCAGGTTAACCCCACCATAGGATGATCAAACAGACGTTTGTTATGTGACATGAAAGTAGATTAACTTAAATTTAGGAGGGTTGTGTGATAACTTTGCCTATGATTATTGCAACATGTTATACTATGATGCATGTTATGAGTTGATGTTTGTATTGTTGTATAATAATATGACTAAAATCCTATGATGATGAGTGAGGAAATATAGGAGTATAACTAGGTGAATGAATTAGAAAGATAACTTAGGTTATGAAATGACTTAAGTGGTGATGCTTAGACGCAATGGTACCGCATTATGTATCACAGATGAGTAGTCGCTTGATTATGAATATATATTCTTTGTATCGAACATATGGAAATATATTTGAATGTGTGGATATGATCACCTGAGAATTATGTAATAACATGAGAACTTATGAATGTATCACCTAGTGATTGATGAGAGCAATGACGATGATGTGAACATAATCGTGTATTTGGATATGATTCTGCGCATACCATTTGAGAGGCTTATGTAAAGCAGAAAATAGGGATGTGACACCAATGGTCCGTTCCTCAATTGGGTTTGAGTCCTAACCCTAGCAGAGCATGGGGGAGAGGTGGAGACCTAAGTGGGTTCGAGTCCCATATGGTGAAAGATACTCAAAGTGAGTTCGAGTCCCATACGAGTGACAATTGCTTAAACTGGGATTGAGTCCCATAGAGAACTCGATATCCAACATGGAAGCCAAATCATACGAGCATGCATGAATCGAGCTTGACCTAGACGTAGGCCCGAGAGGGGATCAATGTTTTGTGAATCTGAATAGTGATTTATTGAGTTAAGTAAACTCAAATTACATGTTGACATGCATTACGAATATCCCTTAGATACATAAGTCTTGGTTACATGGTGTGAGTGATACACAAGTAACGAAATATGAGGACTTGAGTTAGAAGTCGATTTTAAACTCTGTAGAGCCGAGTAGAACCATAGGATTGGGGAAATCATTGAGATTACTATCACACCCCAATATTGTTGTTGTTTTTCAGGAGTTATTTGCAGGTTATATGCAAAAGAAGTTGTCTGTTGATGTTTCGAAGGATTCTAATCATTGTAATCTTCCACTGTGGATTGTGCAATGAAGATATTGCACATAACTCCTCATTTTTATTTTAGGTGTTATTGTATAACTGTTAGATACCCAAAAGTGCTTATTTGAGCTATCAAATATGGGCATCTTTCACTCCATTTTCTTGCTAAAGTGTACGAAACCACCTTTGTTTTAGATGAATTGCAATACAATGATAAACGATCTTGGTACCTTTGATTTGTGTGTTATTGTGCAGGAATTAGGCATGAAATAATAGAAAATGAAGCCACAAGAAAGTTGGCAAAGGGACCAAAGAAAGGATGCATTCATCAGCTTGCTCGCTAGGAGAGGGTTGTGGCGAAGAGCTCGCTAGGCGAGCACCCAGCGAGAACCCAGCGAAGAGCTCTAGTATTTTACAGTAGCAAACATCAACACACTCGCTAGGCGAGCAGCCAGCGAAGGGTGTAGCGAACACGTCCAGACTTGGTCAAAAGCGCAGCCAGCACTCACTCTCTAGGCGAGCCATTAGCGAGCTCCCAGCGAGCAATTCCAGTAGCAAAACCTCCTAAGCTCGCTGGAGCGAAGGGTGAAGCGTGGGCTTCGCCTAGCGAAGGTTTTGTTCGCCTAGCGAACATGCCAATCTGGCAAAGGTTATTTCTTTGGACGCAGGTGCCTCAGGTGCCTCATTTTGGGGCTCGCTAGGCGAGCCATTCTGCTCGCCTAGCGAGCATGACAGCTCAGTAGCAGCACTATAAGTAGCAAGGGATACTTTTTGGAGCCATACTTTTACACCTCCATACTTTTGTACTTTTTAGATATTTTTCCAGCATTGCTCTAGAGATCTTTTGTGACCTAGAAATCATTTCTCTTCATCTCTTAACAATCTTTCACAAAAAGAAGGTGGATTCCCATCCAATCTCGATTATTCGACTCGGATGTTGATCAACCTTCTTCCGAAACTTGTTGACCAAGCTACCATGATAATGAGTAGCTAAGTTCTTCATTTTTTCAAGGTTAGATGTAGATGATCATTAGCTTTGTGTGTAAATGGGATGATCTTCATTTGTAAACTCTTTAATGGTGAATATATGGTGAAAACTTTGTTCTTATTGAAAACTCTTTGTGTTGGTTTATGATCGAGAGATGTTTACCAACTCTTTACCTAGGTTTTCATCCAATCTTGTTTGTTAGCTAGAGATAGTAATGAATGATTTTGTTCACCATAAGGTTGAACCAAAAAGTTGCCATTTTGATAGATTGTGTTAGAGATAAACAATGGATCAAAATGGGAAAACTCACAATGTGTGTTAGAGATAAACACATTGGGAGGACTTTGTGAAATAGTTTATCATCTAAAGGAGTTTATAAGTTTTGTTGATCGAACATATACATGCAAAGTGATCGTCGAACCCTAACTTTGGCAATATTTCTCGAATATTAAAACCAAATCTTTTACCGCATTTTCTTACACTTTTATGCAAGATACCGTGACTAAACCCAAAAACCCCCTTGTTACTACGAGTTAAGAATTGAAACAACTGTCGAAAGGCGGCGATATCTCACAATCCCTGTGGAGACGATAACAAAAACCCGACACTAAAAATACATTCAACAAAATGGCGCCGTTGCCGGGGATTGTGAATTGATATTGCGAGCATCGCAATAGTTGCTTAATTTTTAGCTTTCGAATTTTTGACTTGTGCTTGTAATTTGTTTGGTTCAGTGTGCAGCTTTCATTTTATGCGAGGGCAGATTCTTGTGAACGAACTTCTTTTTGATCCCGAGATCGAAAGAACCGCAAGGAGGCTGAATAGCAGAAAGAGACGAAGGAGACAACAAGCTAGACAGCGACAAGAACAAGGAGAAAGTTCTTCTACCACACATCCACCACCGTTCATACCTATCATGGAACCACCACCACCGCCCATTTCCACTCCATGTGTAAACAGTCCAAGGAATACTGCTTAGTTTGCCAACCACACGGGAAGGCAAGCCGAGATGAAAACGGGAACTCTTAATTTACTCTATGGAAGTCCATTCACCGGAATGGACCATGAAGATCCCTTTGCTTTTCTCACCAAATTTTACGAGATAGCATTGGCGGCCGGAGTTGATCAAGCTCAAGAGCTACCATTTTTCAGAAGATTATTTCCCCACGCTTTGCTCGGCAAAGCAAAAGATTGGTACTTAGATCAAACACCAGCCGTCATGACAGATTGGAACGTGTTGGAAGAGAAGTTCATCGAAAGATTTTTCTCCCACAACCGGTTCATGGAATCCAAGACGGCCATCTCAGTGTTTTCACAAGGAACCAACGAATCACTAAATGAGGCGTGAGAAAGATTCAAATCCATGCTGCGGAAGTGTAAAGGGCATGGTTTTGATGAATTGACTCAAATCCATATTTTCAAAAATGGACTTCAACCAAACTGCAAGACTTTGTTGGATGCTACCTCGGGTGGTTCTTTATTGTCTAAAAACGCTGAAGAAGCTACAGATATCATAAATCGAGTGGCTCTAAATGATCTTCAAAGTCAAAGTAGAGGCAACTCTTTGAAGAAGCCGGGAGTGCTTGAACTTGGGACGAACAATGCCATTCTTGCCCAAAACAAACTCATTTCACAACAAGTGGAACTCTTAACGCAGCAAATAAAAGAGTTGAGAGAACCTTCAAAAGCTAAACAAATAGCTTGTTGTGAGCTTTGCAAAGGTGAACATGACACCGGATTTTGTCCACCTCCCGGGTTCGAAGAAGTAAACTACATGGCGAACCAACGAGACTACCAACCGAGACAACAACAACAACAACAACCTTATCAACCACATCCTCAAAATCAACAACAACACTTCCAAGGGAATCAAGGGTTCCAACCTAGGAGTAACTATTACCATAACCAAGGTTATGGGGGTGGTTCTTCTAGCCGTCAAAACCCTCCCTAAAATCCTTATCAACCTCAACAACCGCCGGTCATAACTTCAAAGTTAGAAGAGACATTGACACAATTTATGCAAATGTCAATGGCTAATCAAAAGAGCAACGATGCGGCAATCAAAAATCTCGAGACTCAAGTTGGGCAACTTGCTAAGCAACTAGCAGAACAACAACCCGGTCCATCTTTTTCGGCGAACACACAAACAAATCCTAAGGCGCATTGTAAAGCGATCACGACGAGAAGTGGGAGGGAGTTGATTAGTGAGAATAAAAAAAGAGATGAGAGTGAACAAAGAGAGGAAAAGAAGAAAAATGAGGAAGAAATATTGGAGGATAATATTGATGGTGAAGTGGGGGAGTGGAGTGAGGAAGAAAGTGAAAAGAACAACAAGAATGGTGAAGTTGAAAAGAAAGAAAGTGTGGAAATTGAGAAAAATAAGAGTGATGAAGTAATGGGGGAGGAAGTGAAAAAGAAAAGATGGAAGAGTTCTAGAGTTGCTAAAGGAAAGGAGGTAGTGAGCGCTACTCCAATCCAAAACCTTTCGTACCGACATGCTCCATCTAAGAGGGAGAATGAACGGCATTACGCCCGGTTCATGGATATTTTCAAACAATTGAAAGTGAACATTCCGTTTGCCGAAGCATTGGAGCAAATGCCTAAGTATGCAAAATTCATGAAAGACATACTTACTAAAAAGCGGAGGTACACGGAACCAGAGACAATCTTGCTTGATGCACGATGTAGTGCCATCATTCAAAAAACTCTCCCAAGGAAGGAATCCGATCCGGGACGAGTCGCTTTACCGGTAACCATCGGAGACACCTACACGGGTAATGGCTTGATTGACTTGGGATCTAGCATCAATTTAATTCCCCTATCCATTGTCAAAAGATTGGGAAATGTTGATATCAAACCTGCTAAGATGACTTTACAACTAGCTGATAAGTCTACCACTGCACCATATGGAGTGGCTCAAGACATGTTAGTCAAAGTTGATAAATTCTTCTTCCCGGTTGATTTCATTGTTATTGATATGGAAGAGGACGATGATGCTCCGCTTATTCTCGGCCGACCATTCATGAAAACCGCACGCATGATGATTGACGTTGACAACGGTTTGATGAAAGTAAGGGTCCAAAATGAAGAGGTAGCCTTCCATCTTTTTGAAGCCAAAAAGCATCTTAATGAGAAGCATGATTCTTTCCGAATCGATGCCACCAAGGAGAAGCTAGTGGAGGTCGCAAACCAGGTTCATGTTTCTAATCCCTCCGAAAGATCTCTTATCAGAGTCTACAAAGTTTCGACCAAAAATAAAGGAAAAGAGATGGAAGCATTGTTGCATGAATTAGAGGCTTGTGGAGAACTTGTCTATCATGAAGAAACAAGGGAAGGCTTGGATATGACAAAGAAAGTGGAGGAGCCAAAACTAGAGCCAAATTTGAAGTATGTGTTCCTGAGTGATAACTGTACCAAACCGGTAATCATTAGCAGCACTTTGTCCACAAAGCAGGAGAATCAACTGATGCGGGTGCTGAGAATGAAGGATGTTGTCAAACTAGTAGAGGCCGGGATGAATTGTTCTATCGCCGATGGTGAATGGGTGAGCGTTGTGCAAATAGTTCCGAAAAAGGGTGGTATCAGATTTTATCGAAGGTTCATCAAGAACCTCTTGAAGACAACAAAGCCCTTGAGGAAGTTTCTCAACAAAATGGATCCCGGAAGCTCAAACAATAAAGTGGATCGCGAGAGCTGTGCTATCTCTTTGGATGCTCCTCTGGGAGCATCGCATCGTCGAGCTTATCCGACGTTAAACAAGCGCTTGTTGGGAGGCACCCCAACATTGTAAGTATTTACAGTTTTTCTGTGGTGACATATTGGGATTCTAATTGTTAAGCCTTGATGAATGTACCAGGAATGCTATTTTTGAAAAATCAAATGCTGTCATGCTCGTTAGATGCTCGTTAGGCGAAGCAGTAGCGAGTGGATTCGCTAGCTGCTCGCTAGGCGAAGCAGCAGCGAGGGCTGCGTGGCAGCACTCATTTAATTCTCAGCAGGCCACTTTTTTGGGCCCAAATGCAATTTTTTTTACAACTCTGAACTGAAGCACTCACACAACTCTCACAAACACTCTCTCACTTTTCATCTCACTCAAACCCTAAACGGTTACATTGCATTGCAAACCTCACTACACTTCAAATTCAATCAATCTCTTTCACTAAGGTTTGCCCTAATTCCATTTCTTTATGTTTTAACTTTGTAAATTTCTGATGTATATGTCATTTAGGGTGAATTTGGGGGAATGGGTACATTAGGTTTTGCATGTGGGTTTAGATTTGCATGTACATTAGAACAATGTCGTTCTTGATAAATCATTTTGTTCTGAAATAGATACCATGAGACCTTGGGTTTTGCCAAAATTTCATTGTAAACATTGCAGAACCCAAAAACCCGTAAGATTCGCTAGCAACTCGCTAGGCGAACCAGTGGCGAGCATTCGCTGCCACTTCGCTAGGCGATGCAGCAGCGAGCATGACAGTAGTTGGAATTCTGTGTTGCTTTCTAATCTGTTTTGTGTCGTGTTGTTTCCTCTCTATGTCTGTGCAAATGGGATCCAGGTCCGGAGCTTCGAAAAAGAGAAAGGGCGGGAACACTTCCCGTCCCGTACCAATACAATTCGACACCGACAAATTTGTCGGGCCAAAGTAAGCCGCAAGATATATTGCTTTGGAAAAGCGAAAGATTTTGCCGGAAAAGAGATTTTTAATCAACCCTGAAGGCACGAACCGAACATTCGCCGGGTTGATTAACAGCAAAAAGTGGGATCGGTTAATATCCCCCCTGGAGCATTACGATATCGCAACAGTGCGTGAGTTCTACGCGAACTCACTGCCGAACGACGACGAGCCATTCACATGGACGTCTAGAGTGTCCGACCGTCCTGTTGCGTTCGATCGGGATGCAATTAACCGTGTCCTGGGTGAACCGCTCCATCTGGAAGCCGAGGAGAGAGACACCTACCACCAAGATTTAAGGCTTCACCGGGATACTGATGCGATTTCTGCTGCCCTGCTTTTGAAAGGGAAATCAGTTGAGCTGAACCCATCTGGGGTTCCCATGAGATACCATAGGGAGGACATGATTCCCTTGGCTCAACTGATCCTTTTGTTGGTTCTTACAAACATCAAACCCAAGTCTCATACTTCTACCGTGCCGATCCCAGTGGCACACTTGGTACACAGCATCCTCACGAACATCCAGATTGATGTGGCGAGGATTATTGCTTTGGAGCTGAAGTCCGTGATTGAAAGCGGGCTAAAGTCGGGGACACGAGTGAATTGTCCCCTGGCTTTCCCTTGCCTAATCATGGCTTTGTGCCAGCAAGCGAGGGTGAGGCTACCCTCTAAGGGTCAAGTAAGGATCTCGCCGGCCATTGATGACCGATACGTGGCCAAGTATTGCAAACCGAAGAATGTAAGAAGTAGTTCAGCTGTTGAGGTTACCGGGGCTTCTGATGGTCCTGGTACTTCTACTCTAGGATCCGATCCTTTCCAGCAGGCTGTCTGCAACTACAACTGGGATTGGATGGCGGCAACTCAGCGCGCCATGCTCGATATGCACGATTCTATGCGGCTGTTACAGTTGCAGATGCGCGACCCCTCCGGAGAGCATTCTATGATGACACGTGAGCAGTTTCTGCAGCACGCTAGCTGGCCTGTGTTTGGAGAGGGGGCGGGTGTTGGTGCTTCTTCTGGTGCTGCTGCTGATGATGATGATGATGAGGCTACCGGTTCTGAAGCCGGTAGTGATGAGGGTTATGAGTCCTTGGAGGGCTAAGTTTATTTTATTTTTCATATTATGTTTTATTTCTATTGTATTTTCAGATTTGTGTATTTTGATTTTGGTTATGTACTTTTGGGGTGTTTTGTCCCCCATGAACAATTTTAAATTTTGAAGTAATGTTATTATTTATGTTTTAAATTTCTTCTGTTTTAATAAATTTTTGGTTGGTTGAGTGTCAAACCTTCTAGATTGGTTGATCCTCAAAGAAGTATCCAATGAAGGTGCATCCGAGCTTGGATGGCAATGATAAAAATAAACAAGTGAATAATGCTAAGGTACATGGTTACCTCCGGCTAGAATTTTAGAATGCATTAAGAACTTTACTCTTTTTTGTAATTGAATATTGTCTTTTTGCAACATAATTGAATGAATGTTTCATCTAGGACTTAAAACCACAAATTGTGAGAAAACCTCCATTGTACACTTAAATGCTGGATTCTAATAAGCTTTGTTGATTCATTTGATTCATGCTTTGTCTTTTATTATTGTGAAAATGTGGAAGCAATTAGAAATGATCAAGGCACTTGTTTTCTTTCGAGCACAACCAGTTCCAAATGCAACTTACCTGTGAGCAGAGAGAGTATTCGTTAACCCCTTTGAGCTTAAACAGTTGAATCTCTGCTTGAAATAAAGCGAGATTTCAAAAATCTTTTTTCTTGAAACCCGGAAAATTTTGATAATTGTTCTTTTGCCGTAAAAAGTCAAGAGCATTCACTTAGGGTGAGTAAGAAATAAGTTGGGGAGAACGAAAATGAGAATCGGTAAGTGCCACAACTCTTGAAAAATCAAGCAAGCATAAGAAAAAAAAATATATAATATAGAAAAGAGAAACATCTGTTTGTAAATATGATGTGAAAGAAAAGAAAAAAATAGAAAAAATGAAAATGAATGCTTGCTTGGAAGAAAAATAGTGAAAAACAAAAATTGAGTTGTGAAATAAGAGTTGTGAAGGTTTCAAATGAGAAATAAATGGAACGAAGTTGAGATGTGTGAATAATGTAGAGTGAATGTCTCTTTTGCATCGGCAATTTCGTTTTCAATGGCCTTAGAAATGACCCTTGTTTGTTAACCTAACCAAGCTTCAACCGAAAAGTCCTTAGTGATCTTCATGCTTCCACATTACCATTTATAATTGTTAGACATTGTATGAATTGAATTGATTTCTTCATTGTTGTTGGAGAGTGAGATTATTCCCGCGGTTGCAAACGCGTAATTTCTTCAATCCTTATTCGAAGAGGAGAGATAGGGTGATTCATTCAAGATAATATTGTTGTGGATAGATACATATTTCGCATTGCTACTAAGTTTTAGTTCTTGTGTATTATTTTATTCTAACCGTTGGAAATTTGTATCTGCTGATTCGCTTGTGTTTGAGCCATTTTATCCGATTTCGGAGAAATCTTTTTCTTAATTCAAATCCTCTTGTCTTTCAAGAGGCATACTCTGCTTGAGGACAAGCAAGAATCTAGTTGGGGAGAGTTGTTAGATACCCAAAAGTGCTTATTTGAGCTATCAAATATGGGCATCTTTCACTCCATTTTCTTGCTAAAGTGTGCGAAACCACCTTTGTTTTAGATGAATTGCAATACAATGATAAACGATCTTGGTACCTTTGATTTGTGTGTTATTGTGCAGGAATTAGGCATGAAATAATAGAAAATGAAGCCACAAGAAAGTTGGCAAAGGGACCAAAGAAAGGATGCATTCATCAGCTTGCTCGCTAGGCGAGGGCTGTGGCGAAGAGCTCGCTAGGCGAGCACCCAGCGAGAACCCAACGAAGAGCTCCAGTATTTTACAGTAGCAAACATCAACACACTCGCTAGGCGAGCAACCAGCGAAGGGTGTAGCGAACACGTCCAGACTTGGTCAAAAGCGCAGCCAGCACTCACTCGCTAGGCGAGCCATTAGCGAGCTCCCAGCGAGCAATTCCAGTAGCAAAACCTCCTAAGCTCGCTGGAGCGAAGGGTGAAGCATGGGCTTCGCCTAGCGAAGGTTTTGTTCGCCTAGCGAACATGCCAATCTGGCAAAGGTTATTTCTTTGGACGCAGGTGCCTCAGGTGCCTCATTTTGGGGCTCGCTAGGCGAGCCATTCTGCTCGCCTAGCGAGCATGACAGCTCAGTAGCAGCACTATAAGTAGCAAGGGCTACTTTTTGGAGCCATACTTTTACACCTCCATACTTTTGTACTTTTTAGATATTTTTCCAGCATTGCTCTAGAGATCTTTTGTGACCTAGAAATCATTTCTCTTCATCTCTTAACAATCTTTCACAAAAAGAAGGTGGATTCCCATCCAATCTCGATTATTCGACTCGGATGTTGATCAACCTTCTTCCGAAACTTGTTGACCAAGCTACCATGAAAATGAGTAGCTAAGTTCTTCATTTTGTCAAGGTTAGATGTAGATGATCATTAGCTTTGTGTGTAAATGGGATGATCTTCATTTGTAAACTCTTTAATGGTGAATATATGGTGAAAACTTTGTTCTTATTGAAAACTCTTTGTGTTGGTTTATGATTGAGAGATGTTTACCAACTCTTTACCTAGGTTTTCATCCAATCTTGTTTGTTAGCTAGAGATAGTAATGAATGATTTTGTTCACCATAAGGTTGAACCAAAAAGTTGTCATTTTGATAGATTGTGTTAGAGATAAACAATGGATCAAAATGGGAAAACTCACAATGTGTGTTAGAGATAAACACATTGGGAGGACTTTGTGAAATAGTTTATCATCTAAAGGAGTTTATAAGTTTTGTTGATCGAACATATACATGCAAAGTGATCGTCGAACCCTAACTTTGGCAATATTTCTCAAATATTAAAACCAAATCTTTTACCGCATTTTCTTACACTTTTATGCAAGATACCGTGACTAAACCCAAAAACCCCCTTGTTACTACGAGTTAAGAATTGAAACAACTGTCGAAAGGCGGCGATATCTCACAATCCCTGTGGAGACGATAACAAAAACCCGACACTAAAAATACATTCAACAATAACATATGCCATAGTTTCATATTTTAGTTTGGACATGTGTATATAATGATGTTGTTATGCATTTATGCATTTATGTTGTGTCAGTACCAAAAATTAACACTTGTATAATATTATTCTAGATATATATTATACAGGGTGTTACACTAAATCTCTCATTTTGCTCACGTACATTTACCCATAGTGCTTCGAGAGTAGTCTTAAGTCTAGGTGAGGATAATTATTTTAGATGAGGGCAAAATTGGAAATGTATCAAAAGTGTATTATCTCTTGAGTAATTAATTCTTCCATAGGAAGTTGTTATTTATTTTACGAGTTAAACTAGTTAAAAGCTCTAGTATTTTTGAGGGATTTTCTTAGGAAGTATCTATTTGGTTCATGAGTTTCTCCTTAAAGGAAAAGCTCTTTTTTAGTTTATAAAGATCAACCAATAAAATCTCTACAACTGTTCTTGATCTCAGCTATTTTAAAAGCTCCATCAATTCGATATCATCCTAATTAAAATATTTCTTGGTTCTTGAGTTTATCCTGATATAAAAGCTCAGTAGGTTCGAGATCACCTAGTTAAAAGTCTTGTCTTTGTTCGTGGTCAGCCTGTGTAAAGCCACAATTCGGTTTAGAGGATAGCCAACTCAAAACCCCGTCTTAGTTTGAGATCAGCCCGTGAAAAATCCCTTTTAGTTTGGAGACTAACCACTCTAAGCCTTGTCCATTGTTTGGTAAGAAGTTAGTCTAAAAACTTCTTTTCCTTGTATAAGGAGGATCATAGGAACATCCTTCTAAAAACTCTCAAGTTTAGTGGATACTCTCAAGAATAATTCTTAGGGACATGAGTAGGTCATTCATGTCCTAAACTGTATATTTATTTGTTTTACAAAATATTTTCAAACATTGATTTTGCAAATGACTCTGTTTTCAACCAAAATTGTTCAAACTTCCACAATTCACCCCCTCTTGTGTATAGAGCAAATATCCAACACTAAGATCAAGAATGTATTATATATAACTTCGGTTGATTATAACACTGTTGGTATTGATATTGGTCATGTATACCCTTTGTCTTTCTTTCTCTTACTCTCTTTATCTCTATTATGATATGAATGTTTTATTTGTTTGTTTTAGTTGGTTTGATTTAGTTTAGTTCCTCTTATGTTGGTTTGAATTGGTTTGATTATGCTTGATTTATTTTAATTTGATTTGATTTCCTTTAGATTTTTTTAGTTATTTGATTTGGTATGATTTGATATGATTCAAATTGATTTGGTTCGATTTAGTTTTGTCTTATTTAACTGTTTTGTCCGATGGCCACTCTCTTTGTTGTTACTCATCTCATTGTTGGTTCTTCTCCTTGATTAATCATCTTCCCATCGATTCTTCTATTTGATTATTTATCTATCTATTTATTTTCTCCTCTCCCTATCAGTTCTTCTATTTGATTGTTTATCATGTCATTGGTTCTTCATTTTTGTTACTAATCTTTCTCTCTCTCCCTCCCTCTAGATGTTTCTATGTGATGGTTTTCCTCTTCAAGATGTTTCTATGTGATGGTTTTCCTCTTCATATTTTTTCAATTGCTTCTCCTTTCTTTTGTTGTTGCTGTTCCATATGATGATGGTTCTTTTTTATTATGATATTAGATGGTTTTATTTGATCTCATATTTTCAGGATTTAACTTGTAGTAAACTTAAAGCCTATAAAATTTAACTTGAGGAACAATATTAGAATATTATAAATATTTAACAATATATTTTATATTAATTTAGAGTTTCTTAGAATATATTAGTTATTATTATCATGACTTTTTGTTAATTTAAGATTGAGTACATGTTTTCTTTAAATAAAAATTTGTATCGAGTTTTTTTTATCATATTAATAATTATTATCAATAATATCTTTTCTCATCTTTTACCTATAATCACAAATTCTATTTTTTAAAAATTATTTTAATTTGAACAAGTTACTTATACTTTTAGGAATTTATTCACAGCTAAAATATCTTTTGAATGTTAACTTTCTAGACCCAATGTAGACCAACTTTCATACTGTAAAAATGCCCGCATGACAATATACATTTGAAATGAAGATGCACCCCAAAAGTAAACTTTTAAACGTTGATATTTTGAAAAGAAAACAAAATGATGCAGAGAAATTAGTATAAAAGAGAAAAGGTTTCAAAAAGGAACCTCGTATAAATTCGACAAGTAACCATTCGAAATTAGTTTCTATGTCTACGTACGTACCAATAATGCAAAAAGAAGAACGTTTTGTTAACGTTAGCCCCTCTTTCCTTCGTGCATCCTAAAAAACTAATCTTATAATATTTAATGATGAATGTAGAATAAGACGTGTATTCCATTACTTACACAGCATGAGATAGGGTTAGAAGAAGCCCCTAAAGTTTTTTTTATAACATTGGCAACAGAAAAGAAGACACGAAAAAGCAACATTAGTTTGTTTGAGATATGCATGAATGATGATGCTGTAAAGAGATGTGGGAAGTGTGTTTGTTGCCAATTGCAATGTTGCGGAAATTTGTCTTTCAAGAGTGAGACAAAAGAGTGGTCATTGATGGTTTATGAGGTGCGCATGTAGTGCTTGTCACACAAAACATTTCATCTTTTTTTATGCTTAGCATGCAATGCTTCCCTATCCCCTCTTATCTGTCTCTTAAGAATTTTTATTTGGAAAATTCAAATCGCCCCAAGATAATTTTCAAATTTTGCATTTAATGATTATGTTTATTGTTGTCGTAATGTATTTATCTTAGTCATAATACTCCATCCGTCGTTTTAAAAAAAATTATATTAAAATATTCATTTAAATAGTTTTTTATCTCTTTTAAATTAGTGAATTTTAATTTTGATATATCTCTCTATATTTTTTGAATTTCTATACCACTTTTGTGTTGATTTTAATATAAAAAAACTGAAGGAATAATAAATAAAAAATAATGAATTGAGTGTCGTGTAATTAGAATGAAATAAGAATACAATTATAATAAATTATTATTATATTAAAATTTGAAATAAAATCATATGTATTAGAACAATTGTTTTACAAATGTATACTTATTGATATGGTGGCAGATCTTATTTTTTAAAGGGTAGTTGTCCACTAAAGATTGAATGATAAATTTCGCCGTCCTAATGCTCCGGTCTACTAGGGAACCGTACACACCTCAAGTCAGTAAAAATCGTAACTGTGGTTTAAAATTAGAATAATGTATATCTAAATGAATATGATTTGTTGATTTTATATTATGTCTCTTAAGTTTTAGATGCTCTAGTAGTTTTTTCGAACAACATATGTCTCCTAGGAAAATTCTAAAGTGATTAAGACGCCTTAATATCCAACGGTCTAGAGAGACTATGACATATTGTCCTTTAATGTCCCTAATTTAAATGTCTCATCTTAATCGTCCCCTTATTTGGAATGTGTGGAATGTGGTTACTTGAACCTTAGTGGGTTAGGAGTCAACATAAAACGAAACAATAGTCTCTCAAGTATAGATCAAAGGAGTTAGAGTGTGGCTAAGTTAGATATATTTCTTACTCGACATACACACTTAACTTTACACTTTTGAAATTTCAATTATTCATGAAGAGTTTTCTCCGAAATCCAACTTATCCTTTAAGTTTCTTTTTGCGTTAAGAGCTTTTGTTTTTGTTTTGTTAGATTTTGTTGGAACTTGTTGAACTTCTTAGAATTCTTCTGTTCTACCATGTGGAGTCTCTCATGTAGGGAATGATGACCTTTAACTAGTATGAAATGATTATTGCACGGTTAGCATCATTGTCATTATGAATCAGGATTTCAGGATTGTGACCCTTGATAGGGTGAAGATAAATCGTTGGTTTGTACGTGGTCATGTGGATCTCTTTTTTCTCACATGTTGAATTTGTTCTTCTTTCACATTTCTTATTTAATTTGAAAGTATATAGGGGTAAACTATTTTATTATTTCTTTCTAATTTTTTATTTAGGCATATCTCTCTACATGTTCTTCTTATTTTTTAGATAAATCTTTGTGATATATGTGATTTCTCTAGGGTATCACCATCATCAAGGTTTCCTCCTTCTTGTCAAGCATGTTTCATTATCTTTCTTCATTGGTATGAATTTGTCCCTTTGATTTGTTATTTTTCTTTCCATTATAGGGCATGGTGACACCCATTTTCAATAACATAAAAGCTTCAATCAATCTTAACAACAACAACATAAAAACTTCAATCTCAATCTTAACAATAAAAATATTAAACCTTTGGATTTTAAAGTCTCAACAATAATAATAACAAAAATAAACCTAAAATATCTCAACAACAACAACATTATTGTTATATGCATGATGAATATTTATTACATACCAAAAACATGATGAAGAAACCAAGAAAATAAGATTCATTTGAGTTTTGTGTTTCCTTCTTTGAGTTTTCTTCCTCCTATTTTTGCTTCATGTGAGTTGGAGAAAGTGTGCTGGAGTTTAAGTGAAGAAATATGTTTTCAAGTTCACTTTAGTGAAGAAATGGTGTTTTGTTCGTTACTGAAGATGTTTTTTTCGAGGAGATGATGAATTTTAATAGGACTCGTTGGTAATCGTTAAGGGAAACTAAAGAAACAAGTTATAACTCCATTCTAAAGAAGACAAAAGAAAAATATTTTTATTTTCAAAATAAAAAATTAAAGTTAGGTGCCATTTTATTTAGTTGACCCACTTTTCTCTTTTATTGAACTTCCCAACCGAGGGAAAATGTAATTTATTTTTAATTTAAAAATAAAATAAAAATTAAAAAAGGAATGTGTCCTTTTTATTATAAATAACAACACATTTGTTGGCACTAAGAGACAAATTCAAGACCAATAAATTTTCCCCCTTAGTTGTATGTCCAACCGAGAGGGGAAATGTTTGTTTTTAATTTATAAATAAAAGAGAATATATCACTTTTACAATAAATAAAACACAAATTTATTGATGTTGGGAGTCGAATTCATGATCCGTGCAACTTTTTCCCTCAGTTGGGAGTTCCAGTCGAGGTGAAATTATATATATATATATATATATATATATATATATATATATATATATATATATATATATATATATATATATATATATATATATATATATATATATATATATATATATATATATATATATATATATATATATATATATATATATATATATATATATATAAATTGACGCTAAATTTTAAAGTTTTCACTTTTATGCTTTGTAAAACTGAAGTAAAAACTTTGTCATAGAATATATTATATGTTATAGTGGATAAAGATGTTAGTCATCGCCTCCAAACTCATGCACATCTTCGGGGGAGGTGTTATTAATTACTTATGTACTTATGTATCACATAAGAGTCTCTAACCGAGTTAGAGCGGGTATCATCACTCTATAAATAAGAAGTTTAACAAAAAATCTAATCATCTAATAATAATTTTTAACACTTAGAGTTCCGATCATAACACAGTAGTGATAAAACCTCCATACCACCCATTTCTAACAAAATCCACCTCGTCTAACTTAATCAGATCAAATAAAAATGGTCGTTTAGTAATATTCATATAAAAATTATATACATTAATGGGCCTTTACAATATTTAAATAAAAAAGGAAAATTAATAAAATAATATTTCTTTTTCCATCCTCGGGGATTCTTCCCTACCATCGTGAAAAGAATAAAATTTCTCCAACGTCTGGAGATGAATCTCTAGACGCACTTTTTTCACACACGACTAAGACGAAAATGGTGAGAAACTCTTAAATCTGTTAAAACTTGATTCGGAGATGCATTTCCGTATGCATAAAAGATCGATTCGGAGATGCATCTCCGTAATCCCCTCAGTTCATTAGTTTGTGAGCATTCCAGAGATGCATCTCTGTAACCCCCCCCCTTAGTTCATTAATCTGTGAGCTTTTTGGAGAAGCATCTTGGAAATATACTCTATTAGTTCAAAACAGAAACATGCAAAAACAATGGAAGAATGGAAAACCAACATAATTTAACATCAGAATAAAAATTACATAGATAAACATTACATAAATTTAATATTCATGCCATTAAAAAAGGTGGTTTAAGACGTTGCAACATTCTTATAATATCTTTGGCTGATCTTTGAATTATCGCATCCACTTAAATCAGACTATTTGTTGAGTAACGGTAAAAGATACTCCACATAACCTTCAACTCATCATTTGTCTTCAGTTAAAGCATGGTGAAATGTATCTTTCATTCTGGATGAACGGTACTCAAGCTTGACAATTCTCCAATTTTCTGGATATCGCAAAAAAGTATTCAGATCGATTTTCAGATCAACAAGAAGTATGTCCTCGTAGATCTGAAATTGAACTGGGGGTTTTGCACTATTGAAATACACAAATGAAAGATGGAGATATGTAGTCATTTTGGTTTGTGTAAAGAAAATGGAATAAGAGGCCCTATTTATAGAAGTTGTAAAGCAATAAGGACCTTACAAGCATGATCATATTAGCATGCAAGACTTCATAGATACATATCTGGATCTGTCTTTTTTCCCAAAAATAAGGGTATATTCGGAGATGCATCTTCGAATTATCCCATGTTTTATGTTTTTATAATTAGAAGGTGTGTCCATAGATGTATCTTCGGAACCACCCAAAATTATGCAGAACATAACCAATTGATTATGCATAGCAGAATTTCAAAAACAAAAACTTTCCAAAAAATACCACCCAATTTTATAACATTATGTAATACATTACTTAAAAAATGTGTTACATTGTTAGATTACAACTAAAATGCATCAAAACAAATGGCACTACCTAAATATATTAGTGGCTCATTCTTCGACCTTTCCTTATTTGCTTCTCGCTCAATATCGCTTAACTTGGTGAACTCTTCCATCCTTTCAAGAAAGTTATCCGACCATGTTTCATTATCTTGTGTGAAATGTGTCATCCACTCCGGTGATGTCTTTGGTATAGTACAAATAAACCTGAACAAAATGTTGTTTTTTGATAGCCAACCAATACACATGATGCGTTTAGATGGATTTTGATGTGGCTTACTCCAAAGTGGAAAGGATGTTTCTTTGAAATTAAACAAGCACATGGAATACCGTAAGTCTTCCTAAGTGTACATCCATACTTTGAGCTATATGAACATGTTTTATCTGCTCGCTTGGCTTCGTGAAAAATAAAATTCAAAGTTGCCTGAGATACATTGCCAACCAATTGAGAATAAAGGATCTCGTCTTTGAAATGGTGTTCTAACACATTAATTCTCCGACCAAAATATGTTTGTATCTCATTATGTTGGTTTCTGAGCATTTGGTCGACAATGTCCCAATCTCGAGAAAAATCACCTTTACTGTTTCCCAACCAATTCTTCAGTCTAGCATGTGCAGATTCAACTTTGTTAGTTGTTGTATTGTCAAAGTGTCGAACCTAGTCGATCTATGCACAAACAATCTTTTCGTTTACCTAATCCAAAGTTATTTCCCTAAACATAATTAAGCAAATCTGGATATATCGCACACACGCTCCTGAAATTTAGAACATAGTCGCCCTATAATTCTATCGTGGAAGAATTTATTATAGAATTTCATGCATCCATTATAGTTTTCCATCTTCATGTTTGACTTATTTCGTTCCAACTGCAAGTTATACTCGACTTCTCACATTTTTTGTCATGTGATACTTACAAAGTAATGCAGATGATGTAGGAAACACTCTTGCAACCGAATTCATCAGTGTGGTGTCGTGATCGATGATTATGACTAGATGCATGTTTTTGTGGTCCTTCAAAATAGTCTTGCATATTTCCAAACCCCATGTAACGTTTTCTTCTTTTTAGGATTCCAAAAATGCAAAACTGACTTAATAAGTCATACGTAAATGTAACACAAAATATTTCTAGGAATGGAAGTCTATGCTTGTTTGTTTTGTATGTTGAGTCCATTATGAGCACAAAGGGAAATGTGTTAAACAACTTGACATAATCGAGATGACTCCAAAATATATCGCGAACTATGACTTTATCATCACAAACTTTGTATCTCGAAACATAGTGGTCATCATCTAAAAGCTTTAAGAGTTACTGCATCTCAAATTTTGGTCCTCTTACGACCTTGTTGTCTCGAGCACGCATGTTATATATTTGCTTGATATTTGAAACATTTAGAGGTCTTTTAAGTTTTAAAGATGCGAGTATGTTTTTTGGCGCCACCGTGTTTAATGTCATGTTCGAAACAAGTTCCCTCTCCTCTGGCATAAGGAGATTTACAATGGGATGATTGGATAGCTTGTCAGGCAAGGTATGATTATCTATACTATAAATCACATTAAATTTCCATGTTTCATCTGCCATATGGTATCCACGCAATTTAAATGAACACTCACATTTTCCCTATCCAGTGCCATCTCGTTTCAACTTCCTAATATTTGGTTGGTATGTGTTACCTATTTCACATATCATTGTTACAAATGTGTGTCTTCTATCTGAACCATTTTCGGACCTTCCAATTACAACGCCAAACCCCAATTTTACGGCCTCCCTACGGAGCCATTGTAGCATGTGTTCACGAATAATAAACACTTCCTTATTTGTAAATTGGTCACGAACATCTTCCTGTACAACAACCGATCGAGCACCCAGTTTAACATCATCATTCGATTTATCCGGTTGAACATCATCATTCACTTCATCTAGTTTACATCATGTTTCACTTTGACCGATTTAGTACCAACACTCACAATAGTTTTGAGAAACATATCCTGGTACACCATATCTATTACCACTAATAACAGAAAAACAATGTTAAAATTCATATTAACAGGGCAATCCAGATATGCACATTTGGACTACACCTAACTTCGTCCGGACATGCATATCTGGATTCAATGTCCATTTTTCAACATATATTCAAGATTAATGCAAGGAATGAGGGATGGAATGAGTGATCTTTACCTGCAATTCCAACTTATTTTCCTCTTTTTGAAGTGATGAAATACAAGAATGATTTTTTGGTTTTGAAAAGTTGATTGAGAATGAGAGAAAGTTTTTAAAGGGTTTTGGAATGGAGTTTCTTTTTTAACAATCAGGATGGGCATTTTTGGAGATGCATTTTCGGAAATATCACTGACTTGTTATTTAATTCAATTGTGTGAATAACAAAACCATATACATGAGTGCAGAGTGCAGGGAGTATTTTGGAGATGCATCTCCGGATACACCCAAATAGGATACAAAGATGCATCTCCGGACCATCTTTTTTAAAACTAGAGTGAATCTCAAAAAAGGGCATTTTGATGTACTTTTAGGTGCGTCCGGAGATACATCTCCGAACGCATTAGAGTATTTTCAAGTTTTCAAAGGTGTGGGAGGCACCACCAAAGATGGAAAGAGAATTTCCCAATATTTATAATGACGATTTCTTAATGCACCATTTATGTTTCTTAGCCACCACGCAAAATTATTTAAGTGCCCCTAGTTTCCGAAGATGCATCTCTGGGCGTACCAAATTCTGAATGAACATTTAAATATTCCAGAGATACATCTCCGTAACAATTTAAAACATTTAATACATCCCACTCAGAAGTCATTATACACTTGAATTTGACCGTAGATGCATCTCCGTGAATATTCCAGAGATACATCTCTGTAACGTCTCAGAGCTTGGTCTTTCATGTTATATTTTGTTTATCTGTATTCAAATGAAGATTTAAACCATTCCATACAATCGAAAAGCAAAAACCTAGGTACATAATTCCAGACGGTCCAAAAATGTCATACATAAATAAAATACCTATAAATGTAAAAAAATGTCATACAATCGAGACTAATAAAGTAGTAAGACCGTCAAAATAAAATACATACCACAATATTACTACTATGTACTAAGACACTACTATGTATGTATTGTCGCAGCCTAAAAAATATAGTGTGCGAAAAACAACCGGCGAAGAAGAAATGACAGAAGAGTCGCCACTGTGTGTTATTTATCCCAAAGGAGGGAAAGGAAACGCTCGAAGTAAACCTGAAGAAAGGGAAGGAAAAGACAAGGTCTCGCAACCAAATCTTGGGTTCGGGAGTCGATTATGCGAAGGAAAGGTATTAGCACCCCTACGCATCCGTAGTACTCTACGGGATCCACTCTTGTTGTTCTTGTCTAAAAAAGTGTGTGTAATATCTAATGTACTATTTACTAAAAGAGGGTCAAAAGGAAATGACTCGCACGGATGTCGCATCCACTGCATACGTATCTCATCTGAATATGAGAGTCAAAGTCTTCGTAGCTCGGCTACCTATGGGTTAAATAGAAGTGTGCTCGCTAAGACATCGCACCTTATGCCTACGTATCTCATCGGGAATGAGAATCAGAGCA
The DNA here is from genome assembly GCF_024323335.1 of Lathyrus oleraceus. Lineage (NCBI taxonomy): Eukaryota > Viridiplantae > Streptophyta > Magnoliopsida > Fabales > Fabaceae > Lathyrus > Lathyrus oleraceus. Next base: position 139,153,196 of record NC_066580.1, read on the forward strand.
AAACGTAGTTCAACTAACTACGGGAACAAGGGTTTCGATTGCAACTAGGGCAAGAGAAAGGGAAGGTCTCGATCGCAATGAGGGCGAGAGAAAAGAATCGCAACAAAGGAGAAAGCAAGGATTAGTTGTTAGTTGTCAGTCAAAAAACTCGGCAAGACATCGCATCTTGTGCCTACGTATCTCATCTGAACATGAGAATCAGAGTTGTCGTAGTTCGACTACATAGGGGTTGCCATCTAAACATGGACTTACAAAGGAGGACACCAGTTGTGTCAAAGGAGAATGGGCAATGTGTTCACGTCCTAGCAGTAGGTGTTGCAGCTCACTGAATCGAGTCTTAGGCAGTTACCTCTTTGCAATAGAGCGGAACTGACATGCCACAGGATCGGAGACGCACAGAAAGGTCTAAAAGTGGGGAAGCTCTGCCCTAGAGTTATCATGCAATGTGGACCTAAGTGTTAGGATTTACAAATGGGAACATCTACCTAATGTTAGCATGCAAAGGATAAGGGAGTTCTACCTATGTTATCATACAAAGGGGTAAGGGAATACTACCTATGTTATCATACAAAGAATAAGGGAATGCTACCTATGTTATCATACAAAGGGTTCTACCTAATGGGTGCTACCTAAATGGAACAAGAATCGACGAATGGAGCAAGGAGAAGAGTTACGGATGAGGGTAGATGGCGACGCACGAAGGCAATCGACTTACAAGAGAAATGGCGATGCATGAAGCAATCGACTTACAAAAGGATGGATGAATACGTGATGGTTCTGTTAAGTTTTGAAAATGGTTACTCGACTTTGAATCGAGGTTTTGATCTTGTTTTGAAATGATTATCGGATGTCCATTTTAATTCTTGTATTAACAGATGAATAAAGAATGAAAGAATAAATATTATACACTTCATGGGAGAGGAGTACATTTGTTATGAATGGGGATTGTTCATGGCAATCAAACAATAATAATATATGCCTCATACACCATACAAGTAGGCAACAACTAATCAATCAGATCAGATGAATAAACAAGTATATAATCAAATCAAATAATCAAAGAATGAAATGAAGGAGCATTAAACAATGTATGGGAAGTATAAACATGTTAAGCAATCAAACAATGGAAGCATGGATGAAAGAAACAAGTATAAAGAATATCAGATGAATCAGGCAGGTGAAACTATGAACACAGAGGATCACTGAATAATTTAATCGGGAAATGATGCAAGGATCAAATAAAATCAAGATAAAAGGCCTCTAATACATGGCATATGAGATGAACAAGGAAGGATCAAAAGATCTCTTCAATTGCCCTAAGCAATCCCTTAGTCAAACATCAATCATATAAAAGTCAATGGTAAAGTCAAGTCAACTTTAAAATTATCAAATAAATAGTAAATTAATTCAATAAATTATGAAAAAATAAATTAAAAGATGTGGGGTCAGGACATCATCATCCCCCAAAAAGATTTCAAAAATAATAAAAATTGGTTATTGAATTAATTGAAATAAAACAGAAGTCAAATAAACCGATTTTATACCAAACCCTAGTTTTAGGGCAAAAATGACTAGGAACTGATTGCACTGATTGCCAATGGATCTTTCTGTGATAACTGTGGATCTTCTTAGGCAAAGATGCCTCTCTAATCATGACATGAATGAGCCCCTTCACTTCCAACCAAACATTGCTTGTTGCAGATAGCCACGAAACCCTGATTCCTGATTAAATCCATATGCACACTCTGAGAGCTTTGAATTTTCCACTGATGAACTGGGGACCGTCATAAGACATATGGAACACCTTGAGACTTGTATATTTGGGGAATGAAGTTCAATTCTCAGTCTTGCCTTGTGTGGGCTCCTTCTGGTAAGGAGTGATCAATCAAACCCTGATTTCCCAAGTCACTGATGCAGTATGCAATGAGTATGACCTAGTATGATGCTAATGCAATGTGAAATACAATCCCATGCTTCCATAAAAATGAAGGGTAAATTTTGGGATATTACAGCTGCCCCTATTCAATCAACTGGAGACCTGAAAGGAAGATAGCAACGGCTTTCGTACTTTCGAGGTATCAAGGGATTGAATACAATAAAATCGGAAATTTACACTGAAGTGAAGTGAAGTAACAATGCTTGTCAGAATCGGCAAAGAGATGGTCTTGCAAAAGAATTCGTCTGGTACGGTGAGAGTCGGTCTGAACACCGAAAAAGAATGGTAGTTTGAATACCAAAATAAATGGTAACACAGAAATAACCATGGCCTGGATGCCACTCATCAGTCTGAATACTGGAAATGACTTCGATCTGAGCAACGGAAGATACGAGATTATTAACATCGGTCTGAACACCGGGAACCTGGCCTGAATGCCACCTCGGTCTGAATACCGGAAACTGGCCTGAATGCCACAAGTTGCATCGACCTAAACGTTGGAAATTTCTTCGATCTGAACATCGAAAAATTGGCCTGAATGCCACAAGTCGCATCGACCTGAACGTCGGAAACTTCTTCGATCTGAACATCGAAAAGTTGGTCTGAATGCCACTTCGGTCTGAATACCGGAAAATTGACCTGAATGCCACAAGTTACATCGACCTGAATGTCGGAAACTTCTTCGATCTGAATATCGGAAAAATTAGTCTGAACGCCATTTCGGTCTGAATACCGAAAACTTTCATGCCTGTCAGCACCGGCAGAAATAAGGAAAATGATCATTGAGGTGGCACGTGGGCCAACGACCCATGCTGGGGATAATAAGTCACGAACAATCTTCAGTCTGAGCATTGGAAACAACTTCGGACTTACCACTTGGGATACCGAGAATGTCTTATGTTTACATGCATATGTTTGAATTTTTGATGGCGTAATGCTCCATGAAAATGAAAATGCTACGCGATTTGGGAGGATGCAATGCAATATGATTCGACATGTAGGGATGCGAAATGCTGGGGAGAATGCCAAGCCGAGGCAAGGAAATCTGTTGGGGAAATGATCACAATCTTCTTGACTCAGGCGATGCTGTTGGAGATGCACAGCACTCGGTGGGGAAATGACCCGCTCACACGGTGTTCTGGCAATAGCAAAATACCGAGACTCTGACTGGGGAGAGAATGGCACTGAAAGCTTGCCGCTGAGGAAAGTGACAGGGGTTCTGGCAACCATAATCTACGAGAGAGACGACTCAGCAGGGGAAGCAAACCCTGGTACGGTACCGAGATTCTGCTTCAAGAAAAGAGATCAAGGGTTCAGTTCCCATTAACCACAATCCATGTCAAACAAAATTAAACGAGAGTTAAAAATCAAACAAATATAAATATACATATATGTCTAAGAGAATTAAATAAATATAATCACTCAAAATTATTAAGAACATAAATATAAACTTAAAATATAATACACATAAAAGTTAATCAAATTTTTCAATAACCAATTATCTAATTTATAATATTGAACATCCATACACATGAATTTTAACTTAAGAGATAATTTCACAACTTAATATATTAATCCAAATAGATTTGGATTTGTTTATTTACGGAAGGTAATGCAGTAACATGAATATACATATATGTTATGATATTGCAAATCAAATACACACATAGATATTTACATTCTGATCCAAAATAATTCTAAATACAGTATTTCCAAATTACATACCTAGTTATATAGTTAAATAAGTATGTATTTTATATACCCCATACGTTCACAATTTATACACTTGTTATAAAGATAATTGGGCATGAATTATAAAGGAAACTCACATGTATTACTAATAGAAGTCTCAAATTTTCTGGTAATGTCAGTGTATATGGCAATTATTTCAAATGCTACACCCATTGTACTATGCCTAAACGACATTCTACTGTACGTAGTACGTGGGAATGAGATATGGTTTAGAAATTCATCCACGTATATCTAAATAATTAATTCATCAGTGTAAATAATCATAGCTATTTTTCCTAATCATTTCAAGTCCGAGAACATTAAAAATATGCATATAATATTTAATTAGTTTCTAACTCAAATTTAATTTAGAATTCATAGAAAAAAGTCTTTATACGTGTTTCACTCTGAATCGAAAGAGATTCTACGATCTGATCATAATTTTAAAAAAACACATCATTTTGAATATAATGGAAGGATTATTGATGTTGCAAAATTATCTAAGAGCATAAATATTTTTCATAAAAAAAGTTTAATTCAGGGAAGAGTTTATACGAACATAGGAGGTAAAATGTGTAAAAATGTAATGTTTGAGAAACTAATATGAAATTAATTTTGGCATTGTTTGGAATTAAATATGGCATTATTATTATTATTATTATTATTATTATTATTATTATTATTATTATTATTATTATTATTATTATTATTATTATTATTATTATTATTATTATTAGTAGTAGTAGTAGTAGTAGTAGTAGTAGTAGTAATATTTTCATAACTAATATTAATAATAAATTGATTTATCAACCAACTTAACAGTATTAGTTTAAATAGATACTTATCAACCAACTTAACATTATTAATTTAAACGGATACTTAATGTTTAGAATTCAAATATATTATAAATTTTGGATCTAGAAACAACCGACTAGAAAAAAAAAATCTCATATTACAAACACACAAACTGAATCAATAAAAAAATTTGTATATTTATTGATAAAAAATTTAAGACTAACAATTTTTAACTAAATAATAGTAAATAAATAAAATAGGAGTAATACAGTAATTTTTAACTAAAATAGGAGATTATATAAGGACAAACTGACTGGAACCATTCCTCATTCGACTGAGGCAATACAGTAATTTTTCTTCTGTGGTTAAGAAACTTCCGCAGATCATGCTCCTGAAATTTGTCAGAAATAATCAATGTCAAAAATTTATCAATTAAAATCAACGTAAAAAAATAAATAATGAATTCAACTAATGATACCTCTTCATCCTAGATATATCTGGCAGTATGGTCTGGATACAGAGGCAGTAATGACAAATTAACTAGGCCTCCTTCAAATGCCTCTGACTTAGCACACGCAACAGCCTCACTCTCCAGAGGTGGTACTGGATCAACAACATTAACAGTAGGAGGTGGAACTGGATCAACAACATCTGCAGTATGAGGTGGCATTGGATCAGCAACATTTACAACATGAGGTGGCATTGGATCAACAACATCTACAGTAGGAGGTTGCACTGGTAAAACATGATGCAGGTGGAATGATGAAGGGAGTGGTGCGTCAAATGGTGAATTTTGTCTCCTTCGAGAAGAAGAAGATCGAGTGACATGGGGAGAAGCACGAGCCCCAGAAGTAGAAAGTTATGTCTGACCAGAGGTACCAGGAGCCTCCAGAGTCTGTTGACTCTTCTTTTGACGCACAGATGTGTGCTGAGCAACCCCCCGTGCCTCAATTTATCATGTCTATCAACCATTATGCATGTAAGTTAAAGTAAGGCAGACCATTAGTGCAGGCAAACAACACAAGCAAGAAAATAAAAAATAAAAATACTGCAAAAAATTCCGGAGATGCATCTCTGGAACCTGGAAAACTAAAACATTGAAAAATTCTGGAGATGCATCTCCAAAATTTTCTGCAACTCAGAAATTGTGTCAATGTACTCCATGCAATGTCAAAGAAACTTGTTTTGATCATCATTTTCAGCCAACAAACATCTAATACAATTTGTCTAAATTATCTTAAATGTTATTTCTACTCATTTCTAACTCTAATAATTGATTTCTACTCATTTACACAAAAACTCAAAAATTTATCGAAAATTCAAAAAACTTACAAGAAATGGATGTTTCAGATGTTGTTTCCGATGTTAGAGATGATAATTGAAGTTTCTTTATGCCTCGATGATTGGTGCAGAGAAAAACTTGAGAGAGTGTTGAAGAAGTGTTTTGACGAAAATAAGAAGTGAGGAAGGAGAAGGGTCTGACGTGATTTAACCTCTAAAATACTCCGGAGATGCATCTCCGAAATTTTTTAACGTTAACTGACATTTAAATTTGTCCAAAAATATATCTTCGAAATCTGAAGATATTTATATTTTTTGCATGGTGCGTAAGAAGCATATGGGTTGCATTAAGAAATTGTCTTTATAACAAGTGTTGAAACTTTTGATTTATCTTGGACTCGGCCCATGAAATTTTTGTGCAGGCCCATTAATTCACTTTATTCCCAAAAAGTAATGTTCTATTAGTTTGTTTTAACTAAACTTTTCTATTTTATTTTATTTCAAGAAAATTTATTAGTTGTTTGAGTAAATAAAAATAATAATTTATATACAATTTAAAATTAATCAAAAAGGTTAATACTGTTTTTATTTGATTTTTTTGAAAAACTTTGATTTAAAAATATCAATTACTTATTGACATTAATATATAAATATAAAATAAATAATGTCATTAGGTATTATAACCCTAAACTAGTAGTTTAGATCTATTAAGTCAACTATTACATATATTACATATCTGTCGAGTTATACTATCCATCCTATTTTTTATTCAATAAAGTTATATATAACAGCAAACGTGGTTCTTCCAAAACTCATATTGCCCAAATGAAAAAAGAATAAGTTGACTACAAACATTAACAAATAGAAAAGCCACCCATAAGGATTGGAATGAAAAAACATAGAAAACAATGCAAGCATGCATGTTCCGTGACGTACATATATTAATATTCTATATATCATCGACATACCAAAAAATACATAGCATGCCAAAATAAAATACATAATATATCATTGAGCTATGACTGATTCTTGTATGAGTCAATTCATACAATAGTGTACATATTTTAGCGTAATGTACGTGCTACATGCATTGCATATTATAAACGTTGGTTGATGATTTGATAATTGGGGTTTGGTTGCATGTACTTTCTCCTCTTCAATGGAATCTTGTAGGAATGTGGCATATAGCATCCAATAAGTAAACAAACGCATTGTGCCTTCCGCGAAAGGACCACAAATGATGAACGTGTCATATGCGTGTAGTCTTGATAATAATATCTCGAATCAACCTTGTGATATATCCTAAAGTCAATATCTAGTCAAGACACAAATAATATCTTATTATCACACTTAATAACCATCCCCATCTTAATTGTGTACTCAATTATATATATCATTATTTTATATGTATTGGGAATAATCAAACAATTTGAAAATGAAAGAGAATATAATTGAATTAGAGTGTGATATAACTCATATTTATATATTAATGGATTTTTAATTAAAGTGAAATTTGAGATTTTTTCAATATATTTTCTCATCTGTAATGATACTTTTTTTAGGTGCGTAGATATAAATAATTGATAGTTCGTTATCCGATTGATAAACTCTGATATTGTAATAGAATTGCAGTTTAGTTTAAGGCATTCATACTAAACTAATTTATAAGGTGAATGTGTTATTCTATAAAAAAATCAAACTCTATCTATAAACAATGTCGTATATGAGATTTTTCCAACTTAGACCGAAATAAAAAATAAAGTTAATTCTTATATTGATCATAAAAAATAAAATTTAAGTGTCAAGGGCCTTTTGTATTGTTTTGAAATTGAAAGATTCAATTCATTGGGAAATTGAAAGGTTCAATCATATCAAAAAATTGGATGAGTCAGAACAAAAAATAATTGCAACCAAAATAAATGGTTTTTAGCAAAATTAATTCTCTATACAATAAAAGAGCAACTTAACTTGACAAGAACAACAATAATTTGTTTATCTACTTCAATCAAACGATATACTCTGAGTGAGAGAAGCAACTCTTTAATTCACTATACTTCTAAAAGTATTTACATAAGATTATAAATTAGTCACAAGAAAATAGTCACTCAAGTTTTCAAGAACAACCTTATTTCCTACCTCAAGCATTTCCGAATCTCTCTAACTCTTTATACTTTAATCACACAAGCTCAAAGTGTTTATAAGTATTTCTCAATCGCCCATAAATATTTCTAAGGATTTCCCAAATTTCAAGAACACACTCATAGAAGTTTACCTTTGCCTCAATAAAATTACCACTAAACCCTTCTCTTTTTCTTTAACTCTAAATTTTTGAAGATTGTGAAAACAAGAATGATGGAAATACATATTTATAATTACAAAAACCAACTGATACTTAATGGGTCCAAAACACAACTCATTAAAAACACCCACAAACTGAACAATCAAGTTCGATACACAAAAACGTCTTGAACCAAATTTGATATCCGACATGACCAAATATTTCATCGGAATTGACCTGACCGGACCGCTAACGCTGACAAGGTCCCGCCGCACTAGCTCCATTGTCGACCTTCCGTGCCTTCGTGGTTTTGTCGACCTCCAAGATGGCTTAAGGTTTCTGCAATCTCGAAACATGCCCACTTTTTTTTCATCACTTAAGATTTTAAGGCATACTTCAATAATAACTATCTTGACTTGAAATAACGGTGATATCAATTTACCCATCAACCGCAATGTTTCTCTTTGCCAATTCAACATGCATTGAATAATTTTTATCAAATTCAAGTCTCGTTTGAACCTTGATCTTTTCACTTGCTTCCAACCACCTTTTTCACATCAATAATCTAACAAGCTAACAAGTATCCATAGTAGGAATCTCCAACTAAAATTGTGTCTTCTCCGCCACAGTTTCTAAAAGCTTCATCCCTAGATCTTTACTATTCTTTCCCTGACAGGATTCACTAATAGTAATACATATGTGGTTGATAAACTTTAACCCTTTGAGTGCCATTAATGATGACAGGGAGAAGAATAATATTTACTCTAACACTCACAAAGAAGCACACAGGCAACAAATGAATGTAATGTGAGATGAGATTAAAGGATAAAGGATTAACGTTAAATAGACAATAAATAATCTATTATATGAGCCTCTAATCGATTATGTCATTAATGTGATCGGTTGGATGATGTGATGGGGTTGGCTTGCTCAATCCAATGTTATAATTGATTATCTCTTTAGAGACAATTGATTAGAGCACGCAAAATTTGAATTTCAAAAGCCACTAATCAACTATTCCATTAGTTTTATTGATTATTTGTTGTATATTCAGCATCAATAGTCTTTTGGGCCTTTAATTTACATTGGCCTTTTGCATTTTTCTTTTGGCACCCCTTTTTTCAAACATGATTAAAACTCAACCAAAAGATTAATACAAATAATTTTAACTTGATAACCAATTAAAAACCACTTATTTAGAGCATCAATTAGAGTTTTCTTTTGAATTTTTAACTTAAAAAAATGTACCACCTTAAAACTCAAGTCAACTTGGGAAAACTCCCTTTTTTGAAGGAATGACAAACCACAATCATAAATACTTCTCTTTGAATCATCTGATGTGAGAGTTGGTTCAAGCCACAAGACTTATAAATCTATTACAAATTTATCATCTTAACCTACTAAGAGGTTACATGATCATCATGATCATCACACTAGTTGAGAAACACCATAAACAAGAACACATTTATGACGTACATATAAAATCACAATCAAATAGCATACTTTGATCACAAGCCTCAGGATCATAAAACACCATTAGGGAAAACTTTATCTTGTATACTTAAGGTAGACACCTTCCTTTGCACAACTTCATTTAATTTCCTCTAAGCCTTCATTAAAGCTACGAAGTACTCCTGAAAAACAGATTGTTTTTACCCTTTTGCACCTAAATATTTTTTTTTGTTCCTGGTGCATTAGTAGCTCAAAGAGGTATAGAGTTATATCCCTTTAGAACTTATCAGTTTATCATAGAAAATGGCTCTGAGTTGCCAAAATTATTCCCTATAGATATGATGATTCAGTTTCTTGCTATTATTAAAGTATTTACTATGTGATCTACATTATTTCAACCTTATTCCACTTTTATTTAGGGAAGACCTTTGATTTGATAGAATTAAATCTAGCTTTTATTTCCCCTTAGTAAATTTACTTAGGGTTGCATGCAATTATTTCACTTCATTTTTTATTGAAACACAAGGTTCACAATGATTAGTTTGGTTTATAATGTTAGGGATTTCATACCTTAACATTTCATTGATATTCTCTAGAAACTCAATATATTGAGCTCTACGTTACTCTTTTCCATTTTATCATGTTCCTCGATTAACTTAGCATTTAATTTAAATAAATTCTTGTCAGATAAAGTTGTTGCTCCACAACCATCATTTTCGTCAGAGACTTTCAAGAAAACATGTTTATCTTCTTCATCACATACTAGATATGAAGGATCTCTAAAGATTCTTCTAGAAGTTTATTCTTCAAGATTTCTTATTGACATTGAGTCTATAAAGATATTGCTTGTTGAGACTTCTTCCTCATTTCTTCTTTCAAAGATTCCACTGGATGGATTTTATTAATATTTTTCATTGATTGAAGCAAATAGTCTCCATAATGAATTTTTTTGTTATCAGATGACGAGTCTTTTGAGGATCGTTCGTCTCTGGAGATTGATATTTCATATGAAAATGATGGAGTTGACTTTTCTTCTTCTTCTTCAAAAGAATTTTGTTGTGAAGTTTCTAATGATTCTTCTAAGTTATTTGAACTCATTTCATCATCTTTCAACAGTTGAATCAACCCGTTAAGTTTCTTAAGGATATCTTCCTTCCTAGATTTTTCCTAAAAATTATAAACACTTACTCTCTTGATTTAACGATTGGATCCAATTTTGATTCCAATTATTAACTCTTAGATATTTGTCATTGATGAAAGTTCTAACATTCACAATCATTTGGGGTTTCAACTTCTTGGACTCATGTGTTCATTCCTTCTTGTTTGATACTTTGAGAGACTACATATATCATCTCAAGAGTGTCTCACACTTCATTAGCAGAATTACAATTAAGGACATAAAGAAATTAATTTTCACTCAAAAAAACTTTGTCTTTCAAATTAAGTTTGAACTTTCTCTTGTCTTCTTCGGTCCAAAGAAAATCGTGTTTATCTACTACTTCACATTGATTGAATAGGGATAAGTTGGTCAATATCATTTCCCACATATTCAAGATTAATACTTTTAGTGAAAAATTTAAATCTAACTTTCCGTATGGAAAGCCTATTGCCATTAAATGGTGAAGGTGTATTTAGGAAATTTCTCATGTTAGAAGAATTGTTTAAAGTCATCATCCTCTTGTGGCGATTAGCCTTTAAATACGAGTCAGACTCTAATGCCACTTGTTGGACGTATGACTTCAAACACAGGAGGGGGTTAATTATGTTGGTTTGAAAAACGTTGATTAAAATCAAAATCTTTGTGAAAATAAGAATTTTAAATCATTTCTAAAAGAAACAAAGAAATAAGCAGCAAATTAAAGAAGAAAATGGAAAATCAGAGGAAAGAAAATAATTGAAAATTAATAGAGATAAGGGAAATAGAAAGACATTATCCAATTATAAAGGTGCGGTCTAAGAGAAGTTGACCTAATCCTCTCTCCAAGAATTCTTCTTGAGAGTTTTTAACAGGAAGTGTCATTTGAAGGAGAATTGCCATCCAAGGCGCAACGGAATTTAAAAATTTCTCCATTTAGTGATCCTTACGAATGGGCATGATCAGTGATAGAATCGTTACCTCTTGTGGCGATTCAAACCTTTGGTGCAGATCTATGATAATGATCAAAACCTTTGATACAGATCCACGGGGCGATCACGAACGTTGAACGATGACAACGTCTCTACTCAGTCCACACGAACGGATTCCTTCAATCGCAGTGCTAGCTGTTATGAATGAAGGCTTTAAGTGAGAGAGAGAGAGAGAGAGAGAGCGAAACGAAATTCCAAGTCTCACTTGAAATTCTGTCTGAGTGGAGTGGAGTGACAATGCTTCTACCCAAGGGGTTCTATTTATAGAACCACTTGTGTGGGCTTCAAGCTAAAAAGCCCACTTAAGTGTATTTTGCCCATATCTTATAATATGCCAAAATCACTTAAGTATTTGGTACCTTACCATATTTCGTTTCCACTTAAGTGCACCGTACCTTACGGTGTTCCTTAGTTACTCTATTTCTCATCAATCCGTCCTTTGTGTGTGACCCTATAGGTTTTCGCGGCGTTGGCAATTATATTAAATCACGCATTTAACATAATAAACAGTGAGCGGTATCTAGCAACACATCACTGCTACCCAAGTCACGAAAATGTCATGTGATCTGACAAAACCTCCTGTGATAATAATTATGTGTATAATTACCCCTTTGCCCTTATGTCTATATTGAACACAACGTATAGACCGTGTCACCCTTGTCCAGTTCAATATTGGGCCCATAGACATTTATCCTGTTACGTAGGATTGGCAAATTCCATCTAGGACACTCATGTCCCTCAGCATGCTTCGTGGAGTACCCATCAACTGTCTTTATGGTTATCCAGTTACGAACAATGTTGGATCAGCAATAAAGCACTCGACTCTATATCTAGGATCCATAGTGGTTTCAGGTCGAAGAGTGGTATACACTATTATCACCATGAGAATAACTTATGACACTTTGCATAACTTTCTATATAGTATTCTCATAGCGGGTCAATCCGGTATAAATATTACTCCTAATATTCATACTTATGTTTAAGACTTGATAACTCTTTATCCATGATCCATGAGATGTGATCATCAGTCTACAAACATAATAGTCTTAATGCTTTAATGTTATCCCACTTCACATTAAAGCTCGACTACAGATACTTTAAGAATAGTGTCCTTATGTTTAATGTGTTCTCATGATTAAGTCACACTTAATACATTAAACGGACTATCTATTCCAAGGACTTTATTAATCAACCATAATAAAGAAAATGCCTTTAAATAATTCGATACAAGTACCAAAAGTATTGGCCTCTAGGGCTTACACCAACAATATCCCACTAGCACTAGAGCCAATCAGGCATACCCCGTATGCCCATTGATCTAGTATGGCCATCATGCTTCTGCTGCGCAAGAGGCTTTGTCAGTGGGTCAGCAACATTGTCAAGTGTAGGTACTTAACATATTTTCACACAACGTCTAAGTATGTGTTTGGATCGTTGGTGAGATATAGGCTCCTTAGCTTGTGTGATAACACCATTGTTATCATAATAGAGACCAATGGGATCCACAATGCTAGGGACTATGCCAATTTTATTGATCCAAACAGCTTCCTTTGCTGCACTTAAGGCAACAATATACTCGGCCTCAGTTGTAGAATCAGCAACTGCATCTTGCGTTGAACTTTTCAAGCTCACAATGCCACCATTTAAGCAAAACACATAACCAGATTGGAATCATTCATATTAAAGCGTCTCAGCACTTTGTCTATGTATGTACTCTGACTTAGGCCAAGCAGTTTTGTGATCTATCTCTATAGATTCTGATTCCTAATATATAGGCTGCTTCACCTAGGTCCTTCATAGAAAAGCATTTCCCCAACCAAGACTTTACTTGCTGCAGGGTAGGGATATCGATTCCAATGAGTAATATGTCATCTACATATAATACCAGGAATACGATCATGCTCCCACTAACCTTCTTGTAGACACAAGTCTCATCTTCGTTCTTGATGAATCCATACAGTTTTACTGTTTCATCATAACGAAGATTCCATAAGTAGATCACAGGCTCATCTTGATCCATGAGTAATACATCACCTTGATCAGATATCCATATATCTCAGGTAGGTGACGTATCCTGCCTGACCTACGCTGGTCTTGTTCTATTTGAGCAGGTTGCTCTTACACAACTACTTGTGTTTCCTGCTCTAATTCCTCCATAGGTGTATCGATACTTTGTGATTCTTGAATTTCTTCAAGTTCTACTTTCCTCCCACTGATTCCTTTGGAAATAAAATCCCTTTCTAGGAAAACTCAAGTTCGAGCGACAAACATTTTGCCCTCAGAAGGATTGTAGAAATAATATCCTCTTGTTTCTTTAGGATACCCCACAAATAAGCATTTGTCAGATTTGGGCTCAAGCTTAGTTGAAATTTGTCGTTTCACATAAACTTCGCAACCCCAAATCTTTATGTAAGACATATGTGGTCTCTTACCACTCCATATCTCATATGGTGTCTTTTCAACCTTTTGGATGGAACACGGTTAAGTGTGTAAGCTGATGTCAATGGTGTATGTCCTCAAAAGGAGTTTGGAAGATTGGTGTGACTCATCATGGATCGGACCATGTCCAACAGGGTTTGATTTCTTCTCTCAGATACACCCTTCCATTAGGATGTTCCAGGAGGAGTAAGTTGGGATAGGATCCCACACTCTTTCAGATGGTCATCAAACTCTAGGATTAAATACTCATCACTTCGATTTGATCGAAGAGTTTTAATATTCTTACCTAGTTGGTTTTAACTCGTTAGGTTTCACCCTTTTGTATTAATGTTATTAATAGGCATTTCAAGATCAAGGACATATAGTCCATTGTTCATTTGTGCAGTAGCATAGAATATATCATTCAAATAAATTGAGCAACAATTGTTCTTTATTATAAATGAAAAACCAAACTTGTCCAAACAAGCAATGGAAATAATATTCCTGCTAATTGCAGGTACATAATAACAGTTCTCTAACTGAATTATTAAACCACTAGGTAAAGTCAATACAAAAGTTCCTACGGCTAAAGCAACAACCTTTGCTCCATAGCCAACTCGTAGGTCGACTTTACCGTTTGCCAAATCTTTACTCCTTTTTAGTTCCTGCACATTTGTACAAATGTGAGAAATACATCCAGTATCTAATACCCATGATGCAGAAGTAGATAAATTAATAACAAAAATACCTGAAGTTGAAGTCTCTACTCCATTCTTCTTATCTTCCAGGTACTTTGGGCAGTTCCTCTTCCAGTGTTCGGTCTTACCGCAATGGAAGCAGGTGCCTTCTTTTGCTATGCCTCCACTAGGCTTCAAAGCAGCAGTGGGTCTGGGATTGGCAACTTCCTTGCCCTTCCCCTTCCCCTTATCACTCTGCTTAGTGGGCCTTTTGTTCTGTCTCTTTCCATTTCCGATCATCAGAATGGACTTCCCTTTTGACTTCAGATTCTGCTCGGCAGTTCTTAACATGGCGAGCAGTTCAGGAAGAGATTTGTCCATATCAATCATATTGAAATTTAGGACAAATTGACTGAAACTATCTGGCAACGATTGCAAGATCAAATCAGTTGCAAGTTCCTTTTCGAGGGGAAAACCCAATCTCTCAAGGTTTTCCACATACCCAATCATCTTGAGTACATGGGGACCTACAGGAGCTCCCTCAGCTAACTTGCTTTGAAAAAGGGCTTTTGAAACTTCAAACCTCTCATGCCTTGCTTGCTCTTGATAGAGGAACTTCAGGTGTTCGATCATATCGAATGCTGACATGTTCTC
Source organism: Lathyrus oleraceus (assembly GCF_024323335.1). Classification (NCBI taxonomy): domain Eukaryota; kingdom Viridiplantae; phylum Streptophyta; class Magnoliopsida; order Fabales; family Fabaceae; genus Lathyrus; species Lathyrus oleraceus. Next base: position 139,168,545 of record NC_066580.1, read on the forward strand.
ATGTTGCTTTTGCAATTCTGAGTTCATGGTAGCCAGCATGAGACAAGCAGTTTCATTGGCATCATCGACATGCTTCTTATAAGCATCTCTTTCTGCCTTAGGTGCAGAACTAGGAGGTTCCTCTTCAGGAACAGGTGTCTCCAAGACATACAGCTTTTTATCATGTTTGAGGACAATCCTCAGGTTTCGGTGCCAATCCAGAAAATTTGTCCCAGACAATTTTTCCTTATCAAGGATTGATCGCAAGATGTTGTTAGAGGTGTTTGCTGTCATGGTAATCTACACAAGGATTAATGAAAATATAAGTATCATTGACATATTTAATTAGGCCTTTAATTAAACATGCTCCCACTATTTTATTCAAAACAAATGACCCTCATCATCTGATTCGGAAAATCCCGTTGGAAGATTTTCTAGTGGGTCGAGATCCATATTTCACTTCGTTCTAAGTCCGCGTAGGCGGATTACACAAAACTAGATTATTTAGGTAGGAACTCCTTCCAATTGTATCTCATACAACTCTCAAAAATTTCAATTGGGTGAATAACTCCTTATTCCAATCCATCATATGGATTATTCCCAACTCTTGCTTCTAAACATATATAAGAAAATTATAATCAAGTTTGACTCATCGTTTTAGCAGTTGGATATTACAATTATCCCATTGCACCTTAACTAATACAAAACATGCACCTCGCGTAGGCGAAACCTACATTATTCGATACCAGTCTTGATGAGTGCTAAAACTTGGAAAGCAAACATATATAATATTCTCATAATTTGTTTAGTTAAGTTTGACCCATTGTTTTAACAGTTGGATATTACAATTATCCCATCGCACCTTACTAATATATAGATCATGCACCTCGCGTAGGCGAAACCTACATTATCCATTACTAGTCTTGATGAGTGTTAAAACTTGGAAAGCATAAACTTAATATTTAATTTGAGGGAATTGCAATTTTTCTGATCTCACCGACTTGTTTATCATATAAACCGTCTCTCACATGCATCAACATACATTCACATGCATCAACATACATACATACATAATGAAACAGTTATGGCCCCTAGCGCAATTGTTCTCCCAAGCCAATGAGAGAACCTAAGCTAACCTACAACGATCTAAGCTTCTTCAAGCAAGATCTTCAAGGTTGAATGAACGAAACGAGAACACTATATCATATATAATGTATTTTGCATCAGGATTACATATATCACATATATGTAACTTGATCGATCTTAATTTAACCTTTGATTCATTCTGTCTTTAATCATATTATTACAGAACAAAAACAGTTATCAGATTCATGGTTTCGTAAGTGGCTCTGATACCACTGAAGGAGAATTGTCATCCAAGACGCATCGGAATTTAAAAATTTCTCCATTTAGTGATCCTTACGAATGGGCATGATCAGTGATAGAATCGTTACCTCTTGTGGCGATTCAAACATTTGATGCAGATCTCTGATAATGATCAAAACCTTTGATACAGATCCACGAGGCGATCACGAACGTTGAACGATGACAACGTCTCTACTCAGTCCACACGAACGGATTCCTTCAATCGCAGTGCTAGCTGTTATGAATGAAGGCTTTGAGTGAGAGAGAGAGAGCGAAACGAAATTCCAAGTCTCACTTGAAATTCTGTCTGAGTGGAGTGAAGTGACAATGCTTCTACCCAAGGGGTTCTATTTATAGAACCACTATTGTGGGCTTCAAGCTAAAAAGCCCACTTAAGTGTATTTTGCCCATATCTCATAATATGCCAAAATCACTTAAGTATTTGGTACCTTACCATATTTCGTTTCCACTTAAGTGCACCGTACCTTACGGTGTTCCTTAGTTACTCTATTTCTCATCAATCCGTCCTTTGTGTGTGACCCTATAGGTTTTCGCGGCGTTGGCAATTATATTAAATCACGCATTTAACATAATAAACAGTGAGCGGTATCTAGCAACACATCACTGCTACCCAAGTCACGAAAATGTCATGTGATCTGACAAAACCTCCTGTGATAATAATTATGTGTATAATTACCCCTTTGCCCTTATGTCTATATTGAACACAAGGTATAGACCGTGTCACCCTTGTCCAGTTCAATATTGGGCCCATAGACATTTATCCTGTTACGCAGGATTGGCAAATTCCATCTAGGACACTCATGTCCCTCAGCATGCTTCGTGGAGTACCCATCAACTGTCTTTATGGTTATCCAGTTACGGACAATGTTGGATCAGCAATAAAGCATTCGACTCTACATCTAGGATCCATAGTGGTTTCAGGTCGAAGAGTGGTATACACTATTATCACCATGAGAATAACTTATGACACTTTGCATAACTTTCTATATAGTATTCTCATAGCGGGTCAATCCGGTATAAATATTACTCCTAATATTCATACATATGTTTAAGACTTGATAACTCTTTATCCATGATCCATGAGATGTGATCATCAGTCTACAAACATAATAGTCTTAATGCTTTAATGTTATCCCACTTCACATTAAAGCTCGACTACGGATACTTTAAGAATAGTGTCCTTATGTTTAATGTGTTCTCATGATTAAGTCACACTTAATACATTAAACGGACTATCTATTCCAGGGACTTTATTAATCAACCATAATAAAGAAAATGCCTTTAAATAATTCGATACAAGTACCAAAAGTATTGGTCTCTAGGGCTTACACCAACACCATTGAACCTCCTTTTATAAGGATTTTAAATTTAATGGATATCCTCTTAATCGAGATGGAGTTTTACATTGGTTATCCTCCGAATATAACTAAGGCTTTACACGGGTTAACCTCTAAATTGAGCTGAGATTTTATACAGACTGATCTCAAACCAAGTTGAGATTTTACATTTGATGATCTTGAACCATGATGATATTTTACACGTGTTGGTCTTGAACCGACAGATCTTTTACACTCGCTTGAGCTCAGGAACCTTAGTGGAAATTTTAAACGAGTTAATCTCGAACTGGAGGATATTTTACACTAAGCTATGCTCAGGAACATTTATGGATATTTTACTAGATGATCTTCACAAACCAAAAGAGAGCTTTTGCAGTAGGTAAAACTCACGAACTAAACAGAGACTTCCTAAGACAATCCTCAAACCAAATAAGAGATTTTACTTGTTTAGATTACAACCAAACAACTTCTTACAAGAAGATACTTTAATCAAGAGATAATTATCTCGTGGGTAAATTATAACTATGCCCTCATCTAGAACAATAATCCTCACTTAGCACAAGAATACTCTTAAAGCACTTACGCAAAATTTAAGTGTGAACATGAGAGATTTATAGAAAAATATGAGAGACTGAGAAAGTAGGATCAAAGATCGTTTTCTAGCGATTTGAAATGGTATAGAGACTCTATATTTATATACCAAAGCATGGTATAAATTTGGAAACAATCCATAGGAAAAATAAGTGCCATAATCGACTAGGCCAATAGATTATCACATGTGAATAATTAACTATTCAAGCCACAAATGGAATTTTTTGATATTTAGTTATTGTTCATCATTAAGAGACTTGTTTCAATTTATTTTGAGCATTACAAAGTGAAATAATTGATTATAGAACTAGGGATAATCCATTATCTAGTTGTAAAACAACTCCTAATTGACCAGACAGCTCCCTAATCAATTATTTGGCCTTAAAAAACATTTTTAGGTGGTTTTATCAAATAAAGAGAGGCTTATCAAAGTTTTTAAGTGTGTGCGTGATTTTTCCTTAGTAATTCTAGAAATACCTTTGTGCATTTACAAGACACTAGTCACTCAGACAGACACAACCAAATGTGCTTATAACTTCCTCTCTTTCACAACTCTGAAACTTTAAGTCTTGGCATCATTATTTTAGCTAGATGAGACTCGATATGTCTTCAAGTTAATTACCATCATCAAAGGGTTGAGAGACCAAACCATCGGATAATCTTGAAAATAAAGTCTTCATTTGAATGTCGTTGAACAATAATGTTGACTTTAAAGAGATGGCTTGATTCTTAAGGTAGAAAATTTTCAACCTCTTGAGTTATCTTTAAGAGATAAGTAATTTTTTAGCTATCATTGTATAGCAGGTGTTGTCATCATCAAAACTAAATAGTTTTTTGTAGCTTTGCTATCAACAAACTTCACCACTTGGATCACCTTGACAGTACCTGCAAACAGATAGATCCACAAGGATTTCCAGCGAGAAGCTTCTTAGTTGATTCCATGATGATGATAACAATAGTAACAAGAAGTAGGGACAAGAAGGAAAATAAGATAAAGAAAAAAATTTGGGATCAATAAAAGAGAGGAAGGAGTGTACCTTTTATAGCCTTCTTAAAAAATATTTTGAATTTGGTTTGATCGAAAAGATTAATGATTGATTAGTAATATTTGGAAAAAAAAAATTGATTTGAAAAAGTTGCTGAAAGTAGCTCCTTAATCAATTAAATATTCTCCTAACTGGTTTAAATCTTTATGATCATTGATTCTTGTATTAACTCTAAACCAAAATCGATTTGTCAAAGAGATTTGTTGCATATTTGTTTTTTTAATCGATTTGATATGGTATTAGGGAACCATATTTGAAAAACAAAAAATTCTTAATTGATTGACACTTTATATTTAATCGATTAAGACATATTTTTCAGCTACTTTGGTTCACATGGACTTGAGATGACTTTGGACCCATATTTTTCTTTTGGCACCTCCTCCTTTTTTTAGCACCATATGTTTTTTTTCTAAAACTTTATTCTCAATCAAAAGATTAGTAGAAAATACATAAAATGACTAAGAAATAATTTAGCACTTGTTAGAGGAATAATCAGAACTTTCCGAGTTTATTCTCTACCAAATAAAATTTACCTTAAACGATATGAAACCTTGAGAAGAGATCTCTTCCCCTTTGACAAGTTTGGAACTGAACTTAGTTCTCTTTTTGGTGTATCTCTCTAAATCGTTTGATATGAGAGACAAATTTTAAAAGATATTTTTCTCTTTGATGAGAAACCTTTCAAAGAATTTTTTACTCAAGAGACTACTTTCAAAGAATACTTTAAATATTAGATGGTCTTTCTTTGCGGAATCTTTGGACTCATGGTTTCCACAACTTTTCTTGATTTAAAATTTGGCCTTTGAAACTACAAAGCATCCTTGCAAAATAAATCAACTTTTAATCTCTAGTATCCAATTTTTTTTGGATCCTTTAATGTTAATGGAATTAATATGTCTTTAGTTATTATAGATGTCTCCATTTGACCATATTGAATCATGCATTTTGATAAAACAATAAGATTCAAGATAACCATGCTTATGATGGTAATTACACTTATAAACGGAGCGATTTATTTTCTTCTTCATGTGTCATATACTTATAAACAGTTTATAATTATTATTAGGCCAATAACCTAAATTGGCTTTGTTATACAAATCTCTTTGGTTTGATAAAATAATATCAAGATTATCTTTAGTAAACTTACTTAAAAAATATGTCCAAGCTTTCAAGTTCTTTTATCAACACATTGCATCTTTGCAAACTTTCAACTTCATTTCACAATGAATTGAATTTTTCATATTTATTTTATTTTAATATTTCTCTTCTATGCCTACTCATTTCATCATTAATCTTATCATTTTCACTTTCAGCAGCTTTAACACAGTTAGGAAATTTTACAACATTTCTTTCAAGGTGATCATTTCTATTATTAAAGTTAACACTTAAATCGACCAATTGCACATTGGATAAAGTAGTTCCCTCACCATCTTTATAAAAAGTAGCTTTAAGAAACAAAGTTATCTCTGCGTCTGATTCCTCTATTGATTCTTTACAAAGTGCTTCATGAGAATCTTCAAATGAGTTTTTGGATGAATCTTTGGATGATAATTCAAATATTTCTCCAACTAATTCTTCATATGTCGTTATAAAATTCTCGTATGATGAAACAAACTCATATGATTCTTCTGACGATGATACTTCAGAAGATCCTTCATATACTATTATAGTTTTTTCACATGATGCAAACTTTTCTTCATATAATTTTGATGATGATTCTTCAAATGTATTTGAGTTTTCTTCATCTTTAAGCAATTTGATCAATTATTTCGATTTTTTAATGTTTTTTTTAAACTTGATCTATCCTGAAAATTATCAGCAACTTTTGTATCGTTGTAGTCAAGTGTTTGATCATATTTCTGAAACAAGTTCTTGAATCTTATATACTCACTCATTAGAAACATAATTTTTTAAATTAATTCTAAGAATGTTAAATATTTAAGAACCATCCTTGAAGATTATCTTCATTTTATTTTGGTGTCTCAATTTCTTGGACAAGTGAGTTCATCATTTCCCTTTCCATATGAGTTGGAGCTTCATAGATTTTCTTAAGAGTGTCTCACACTTCTTTAGTTGTTCTACAATAAAAAAAAACATAATAGCACTCTCTAGTGCTTAGTGCACTTGTCATCAAGTACTTAGCTTGAAATCTTTGTTACACTTTTCTCTTTTCTTCTACATTCTGCATATAGCTTAGTTTATCCACTACTTTATTATTCACAAAATTAGTATGAACAAAAGGACTTTCTAAAACAAAATTCCATAATTCAAAATCAACATAATAAAAAAAAAGTATTCTCCTTTTCGGTATAGTTAATCTTTCACCATCGAGCGATGGAGATGTGTTCATGAAAAGTCTCTTGTTAAAAGAAGAAGTATTTGAAATCATCATAATGAATCTATTCAAAACACGAAGAGTCGAAGATTCTAGCTCCCTACGAATCTTGTGAAATTAGGAAGTCAATCCTAATTTATTTTGTATTCTTATATGTAACACATTTTTTATTATATGTATATATTTTATGGATTTAATTAAAATACACTGACAGTGTAAAATGATTTTACACCGTCAGTTGATCATAGCCGTTGAATGTTGAAACAAGTTTGACTTTTATTTTAAAAGTCTATAAAGTAATGCAAACGGGTGATGATGATATATCGATTGTGTAAAACTTTTTACACTGACCGTGTATAGTAATTAATCTTATATTTTATTAGATAGTTTTTTTATCAAATCAGATATTCTAGAAAAATTAATGTAGGAAAAAATGAACAATTTGCACTCATTGTATATCGGATATTTCACAATTTTTGAAATTGTGATAAATACCGTAAATTTTATATTTTTGAATTTTTATGGTAAATATCAGAAATTTTACAATTTCCTATATAAGAAAACGTGTTTTTATCGAAAATTTTAGAATTTTTGATATTATATATATTGGAAATTCCAATTGTCCTACGTTTAACTTTGTTACAATAAAAAAAATCAAAAATAAAAGAATTCTGATAAATACTAAATTTTCGATACAACCTAATATATTTTAAAATTTTCGATAAAATTATTCTAAATGTGGAGGTGTCAATTACAAGTGCAAGGTGGCAGGTTAAATGCCTGATTAAACAATGGGCCACCGTATTCCAACCAGGTTCACATAACCGGACCAACCAATGACCATTGTAATCAGATTCAAACAACACACGCGTCAAACTACAAACCAGGTTTCTGGTCACATTTTCTCTTGTAAAACTGTAGAAACATTTGTAACTGGTGTTTGATAATTCATATTTGAATCTAAATTAAATTTAAATTTTGGTAATGGCTCATTCCTAGAGTCTCTGCAAAAGGACAAATAAGTGTGGCGGATATTGTTCTATATTTTCCTGGTCGGCAGGGAACTTAGTCGGTTCTCCTACATAATGGCCATGAAACTTGGTCAACTTCCACCAACGCAATTTATATAAACTAATGCAACGTTCACATTAGTTTTCACAACATGTTTGATATATATAAATAATTTTAAGTGTTACTATATTACTACTAGTTATTAAGAATTTAATGCAACTTTCACATTGGTTCATTCTCGTAAACCTTATGCAGATCTCTCTCACCCCAAAGTTGTAAACAAAAACTCAATCAATATAGCTTCACCCTTTCAGCTTTCCTTAGTCAAAGTCAACAAGTTCAGAGAGGAAAAAATGGGCGTCTTAATAAGAAATGAGAAAATAAAATATATAAATTAATAAGAGATATATATTTTACTAAATTATATTTTTATTTTTAAAATATTGATATGAAATGACAAATATAAGAATTTTGATTAATTAAATATGTAATATTGTTTTATATTATATATACTACCTTTAAATTCATAAGAAATCGGCAAACCATTTTCGATGATAAATTTATAAACTTGTGAGAATTAGCATAAATTAATATAATAATTAGTTTAAAATGTAATTTCCACGAGTAAGAAGTGTTAATTTCATATCTTAAATAAAAAAGTTAAGTCATGGGGTATTTCCATCTTTGAAGTCCTAAAAGAGTGTGTTTGGTTTGAGAAAATTAAAATTTGATTTTAAGTTTTTATTTGGTATTAAATGTTATAATATTAATAAGAATCTTTGTTTTGAGTAGACTAACTAACTGATTTTCTTATTAAGTGGCTACGAGATAATTGTTTAGTAGTTATTGATGAGACATGAGGAGAAACATTTATATAAAATTAAGAACAACATTCAAGTAAGAGAGACACCACATATTTATATGATTGATCAAAACCATTAATCTTGAGAAGAACTCAGCAATTATTTCACTATCATTCATATGCAAATTCTCATATTGTTTTCTCAAGGATTGCAGTTTTACTTTCTTTAATTTCTCATATCCATCATACAACTTCTTGAGAGTATCTCATACAGTTTTGGTGGTTTCTTCCTCAATTGCATCTCAATAGCATTTGAATACACACATTGATTGATAGTTCGTTATGATAAATAACTATTTGCACCTCAGTAGCAATTTCCTTTAATACCAAGAAACCATCATTCACAATTCCAAGCACATCTTGAAATTTGAATGTGACTTTCATTTGTACACACCATCTATCATAATATTCTCCCTTAAAAATTGATAGATTGACGGGAAATTGATCCAAATCTATGACTATTAAACTAGAACTATATTGCGTCGACTTTAAGCAAATACTTCCATTTATGCATGTGTAAAACGATTTAACACTTAACCATAGAATGCATAACTATGTGAGGGGACTCAATTACGAAAAACAACTAAAAGACTGAATTGAGAAGCAACAAAACATGAACCAGGAAAAATCTTAGGAGACAGAGCAACTTCAGTATCCCCCTTTTTATGCTTGGGAACTTGAAAGTTTTACAATTGGAATTGAGTCAACGTTGAGCAGAAGCAAAGCGTGATCGCTGTTTTCCTCCTTTACTTGTGCTCCCCCTTGAAATATTGCACAACACCACAAATAGCATAAAATGCATAAATCAAATCTAGACTCGCATTACAACTTCTCTCTCTTTGACAAGATCAAAAAGTGATAAATGATATTGAGCTTGAACGTAAAATAAATAACAAACATATAAAATAACCCAAACAAACAAAGCTAAATATAGCTAAAGAAGGATATACATTAGATAATAATAATATATCACATATATAGAAGATACAAAATATACAAAAAAAAAATGTGCAACACAACATGAAACATACAACAACAAAACTCAAATGATTAAGACATACAAAAATACAATATTAAATAATACATGAACAATTAAAAAAGATGTTCAAAATACACATAAACAAATATGCACTTAAAAAGGTTCTAAATGCACAGTAAAAAGTCATTTAGCAGCTTAAGAAATTATGAACATAAAGCGACATATAAGATGTTAAGACATAGACGTATATAAAAAATTAAGAAAATGATGCATCTAAAATATAAAAGTTGAAGTGATCATATCAATGGAGTTAATTAGATGTAACTTGATACACAAGTAATGTTAGTTCGCAACAAAAATATAGAAAAATGAAATAAAATAGTATATGAATCTATTTAAAACACGAAGAGTCGAAGATTCCTAGCTCCTTACGAATCTTGTGAAAAGGTTTGTGGGTATTAGTTTTGTAAAGATATCAGCTAACTGATTTTTCGTATCCACATACTCAAAAATAATATCGCTATTTTCTACATCATTCTTAAGGAATGGTGCCAAATTTTTATATGCTTAATGCGCGATTACAACACATGATTCTTAGTAAGACTGATATCACTAGTGTTATCATATTTAATCGAAACGTAATTGAGGTTCAAATTATAATCCAACAATTGTTTCTTTAGCCATAAAAATTATGCACAATAGTTGGTGGCAACTACATATTGAACCTCAATGGTAGAAAGAGCAATATTATGCTTCTTCTTATTGTTCCAAGAAATTAAACGATTTTCAAACAAATGGCAAGTACGACCAGTACTCTTCATATCTGATTTGCACTCAGTAAAGTTAGAATCAGAGAATCTTACTAAACTACAATCGCTTCCCTTGGGAAATCCAAGACTGTGGTGCGAGGTTCCGTTAAGATACCTCAAAATTATTTTAACAATCTTAAAATGAGATTTCCTCGGAGACGCTTGAAATCGAAATCACATACATATGTTAAACATAATATATGGTTTACTCACAGTTAAATAAAGTAGTGATCTTATGATGCCTATATATCGGGTGATCTCAATCTCCACACCTTGTTCATCTTTATCAATGATCTGATTTGAAGTCACGGGAGTAGAAATGCTCTTTGAGTTCTTCATATCATATCTCTTAAGAAGCTCCAAGTAATACTTTGTATGGATGATGATTGTGATAGTTTATTTTTTCTTGATCTACAATCTTAATAAGTAATTAAGCTCCCCAATCAACAACGTTCCAAACTCTTCTTGCATGATACTAGCAACGTTTATGCATAAATATTCATTAGTGGATCCAAAATTAAGATCATCAACGTAAACTTGAACTAATGAGATGTGTGTTTCTTTATGCTTTATAAACAAATTAGTATCTACATTACCATAATTAAATCATTTCTTAATTAAAAAGTTGTTAATACGCTCATAGCAAGCTCTAGGAGCTTGTTTAAGATCGTAGATTGGTCGTTTTAGTTTTAAAACAAAATCAGGATTTTCATTATCCTCAAACACATGGGGTTGTGAGATGTGGACTTCTTCGTTTATAAAAGCGTTAAGAAAAGCAGATTTAACATCCATTTGATACAATTTTAAAATCAGACAGCGGGCAAATGCCAAAAAGGAGTCGAATCGCCTCAAGACGAGTTACAAGATCAAATGTCTCGTTATAGCCAACCCCTTCACCTTGATTGTGTCCTTTTGCCATTAATATAGTTTTATTTCTAGTAATTAGGCCACTTCCATCCATTTTGTTTCTAAACACCCATCTAAAACCTATGACGGTTTTGTTTGTAGGATGCGAGATAAGATCCCAAATATTGTTACATATAAATTGAATGAGCTCTTCTTGAATATTAAATAGACATCCACCGTTAAGTAAAGCATCATATATCGTTTTAGGTTTAATTTGGTAAATTAAAAAAGAACACTTACATAAATTGTTAACTTTAGATGTAATACTTACACCCATTTTGACATCTCCAAGTATATATGTGATCTAACTTGTGGCTTTTGCAACAATCCATTCTTGAGGTAGTTGAATTTAGGTCTATTTATTTATTACTCGTGTTCGCTATCCTCTTTATCATCCTTTATGTCCCCATTATTTGGAGGATCATCTTTAGGAGTGTCTTCTTTGACTAATTCTTCTATTATTATGATTGAAACATTAAAATCGGAAAGAATACCTTTCCTCGGTGTTTGGGGTTTGGTCTTGTCAAAATAAACATGAATTGTCTCTTCAAGAACATGCATTCTCTTTTTGAAAACTATATAAGCCTTACTCAATGATGAGTACCCAATAAAAATTCCTTCATCGAATTTTGCATCAAATTTATTAAGTTTGTCCTTAGCATTATTTAAAATAAAGCATTTGCAGCTGAAAATACAAAAGTAAAAAATATTTGGTTTTCTACCTTTAAGTATCTCATAGGGTGTCTTTTCTCGAATAGATCAAATTACAACCCTATTTAAGATGTGGCGTGCGGTGTTGATCCCGTCCGCCCAAAATTATTTAGCAGACTCATCTCACTAATCATTGATCGTGCTAATTTTTATAAAACATGGCTTTTGTTCTCTACAATATCATTCTGTTGTGGAGTGCGCAGACATGAGAAGTTATGGGTCATCTCATTTTTGTTGCAAAAAAATTCAAAATGATCGTTAACAAATTCACTACCATGATCACTTCAAAGAAGGATGATTTTCAAATTAAAGATAATTTGGACAAGTTTAGCAAATTTAACACATTTTTTAAAGGTTCCTTCCTTATGGGATATGAATAGAGTTCAAATAAATCTAGTATATTTATCTACGATAACAAATCTGTAATAGTTACCGCCTAGACTCTTTGTTCTTGAGGGGTTAAAAAGATCTATATGACAAGATCAAGAGGTTTTGAAGTTTAAAAAAATGGTTTAAAAAAACTCTTGTTTGCTTTCCAATTTAGCAAGCATTGCATATCTTACCTTTTGAAAGTTTTATGTTAGGTAGACCAACTACTAATTTTTTTTGGAAAGTATCTGATTTAACAAGTCAAAGCGTGGGTGTCCTAAATTTTTGTGCCATAACCACAAGTTTCATTCATGGTGACCAATTCTTTAGTATAATTTCTTGACACATCATCTAGGTCTAGCAAATAGATATTTCCAATCCTAGAATCCTTAAACACAATATTCTTATTAGCCTTATGTTCAATTAAGCAACTCAATATACAAAAAAAATGATTGAATATCCCTTGTCACTTAATTGATTAATGCTTAATAAGTTGTATTCAATCCCTATAACTAATAAAACTTCATCTATGATGATTGTGGAGTGATTTACCACAACACTTTCTCCTAAAATTTTATCTTTATCGTTGTCTATGTACGTGCTATGATCATATTCTTTGCGATCAAATTTGATGAACATTGAAGTGTCTCTTTCATATGCCTTGGGCATTCGCTATTTAGAAATCACATTTTTTTCGCGGTTACAAGACCAATAAGAGATCAAATAGATAATTAGGTATCCAACTAGTGGGAACTCGAGGGTTTGAGGGTAGTATTAGTACATTTAAGTCTGCATGACATAACATCATTAGGAACCTTAATATTCTTAATACGACCCTTATCACCACATTAATGGCAAAACACTTTAGATGAAATTTTTCTTCTATCTTTTCTAATGAAATTGTTGGTTCTATGTGTTGGCATCAATTTTAGTAAAACCTATAGTTATCACAAGTTGTCACGAGTGTTGTCTTGACATGTGATATCAGTTTCCTGCAGGATGTTTAAATATGGTTGTGCAGGATTTAGCTGAGATGTCAGACCCGATGTTAAGACATGTGTATACAGAATATTCAGTTTGAATGTTATGTATCTTGTGATTGCGCTTTTCAGGCAAATCTGTGTGTGATTGATGTGGAGATTGAACGCGCCATTCAAGTAGTAATTAAACCAGATTGATTTGTTTTCCAATAAGATATGATAAGTTGTCATGAATAAGAAGATACGAAAGGAAAATAGATTTAGGGTTTTATGATGTCCAAGCCCATTCAAATGCTTCTATAGAAAGGCCATGTAAAACCTGGTTTTAGGTGACAAGAAAACGAACGAAATAGTGAGAGAGAATAAGGGTTTTAGTCTTGTGTGACTTGTGTATTGTGAGCCATTCATTCATCCTATTGATGATTGAATTGGGCTGACTTTTGTGTTGTGATTTGTCCACTCTAAGCTTTGAAGCATGAGTGTGTGTTTACTTGGTTGAAGCTTTTAAGCAAGATCAAGTATGTGTTCTTGAAGAGTGTCTTCTTTCTTTTGTAATATTTATTTTTATATCACTGTTGTGATTGAGGGGGATGAGTAGGGTCTCTTATCTAAGAGTTCTTAGATAGAAGTCACACAGGTAGAGATTAAGTGAAAAGACTGTAACTTGAAGTTGTTTACTGAGAGTCTTTGAACTAATTATGTTTAGTGGATTTCCTTCCTGGCTTGGTAGCCCCCAGACGTAGGTGAGTTTGCACCGAACTGGGTTAACAATTGCTTGTGTCACTTGTAATATTGTTTCTTTGTCTTTTATCCTGTTTATATTGTTCAAATATTAGTGTCGTGACATTACCTTCGACATCTCATATCTGATACCATAATTTCAATTGGTATCAGAGCAGGCATCCTGCTTTGGTTCTGAGTGAGATCTTGGGATGTTACTTTCTAGTACTATGGATAGAGACGGAGGATCTGTTCACAGGCCACCAATTCTGGATGGATCTAACTATGACTACTAGAAACCTCGAATGGTAGCCTTACCGAAATCTTTGGATAATAAGGCTTGGAAGGTTGTTCTAACAGGCTGGGAACATCCTGTTATTACTAAGGAAGGAGAAGTTACAACTGATAAGAAGGATGAGGAAGAATGGACCAATGAGGAGGATGAACTAGCCCTTGGAAACTCTAAAGCATTGAATGTTATATTTAATGGGGTTGATAAGAACATCTTCAGACTGGGGAACAACTGTGAGGTGGCTAAAGATGCTTGGAATATTCTCAAAACTACTCATGAAGGTACCTCTAGAGTGAAGATGTCTAGATTGCATCTGCTTACTACCAAGTTTGAGAATTTAAGGATGAAAGAAGATGAAAGTATTCATGACTTCCATATGAATATCCTTGAAATTGCTAATGCCTCAGGAGCCATGGGTGAGAAGATGTCAGATGAAAAACTGGTGAGGAAAATTCTCAGGTCACTTCCCAAGAGATTTGCCATGAAAGTGACAGCTATAGAAGAATCTCAAGACATCTGCAATATGAGAGTGGATGATCTAATTGGATCCCTCCAAACATTTGAGTTGGGGATGAATGATGGATCTGAAAAGAAAGCCAAAAGCATAGCCTTCATGTTAAACACTGAAGAGAAAGAGGAAGAAAGTGGTCAGGATATTGATGAAGATCTGGCAAATGATGTAGCATTACTAGGGAGACAGTTCAATAAACTCCTGAAAAGGATGGATGTAAGGTCAAAGTCTAATGTCAAGAACAACTCATTTGACATCAGTAGGTCCAATGATGCTGGAAGAAGAACAAAATCTGAGGAAAAATCCAAATAAGGCAAAGGAGTTCAATGCCATGAGTGTGATGGGTATGGACACATTAAAGCTGAACGTGAGACCTACCTCAAGAAACAGAAGAAGAGTCTTGCTGCTACTTGGTCTGATGAAAGTGAAACAGAAGGAGAGTCTGCCAAACTTATGACTGCCTTGACTGGAAGATGGGGTTCTGATGGAGACTCAAGTGATGATGAAGTAACCTTTGATGAGTTAGCCAATATATACAGAAAGTTGTGTTATAGAAGTGAAGAAGTGTGTCAACAAGTGGAGAATTAGAATAAATCGATAACCCAACTAGAGGATGAGAAGACATAACACTTGGAAACCATTTCTAAGTTGAAGATCGAAGTCGTGTTCTTGAACTCCAAACTGGATGAGATGACAAAGTATGTCAGAATGCTAAACAGTGGATCTGACACCTTAGACAAAATCCTTCGGACTGGAAAAATGGCAGGAGACAAGTCTGAACTTTGGTTCAATGAATCCACTCCTGAGTGTAGTCACACTGGTAGCAAATCGAAGATGTCACATCAGGTGTCACAACATCACAAGGAAAGACAACATAAAGGAAAACACCAAAGATGGAGATGTCATTACTGTGGAAAATTTGGCCACATAAAACCATTCTGCTTTAAGTTGTATGGCTATCCTAGTCCTACTCATCATCAACCTAGACCCCAACACCACATCCCTGTCAATTGAAAATAGTGGGTTCCTAGGACAGGTGCTACTAACTTGATGGCTCACACTTCCTTCAGACTTTCAGCCAAAGAAGACTGGTATTTTGACAGTGGATGCTCCAGACACATGATTGGAAGTAAAAAGCTTCTAATTGACCTTCATCCTCATGCCACCAGCTATGTGACCTTTGGTGATGGAGCAAAGGGTGAAATCAAGGGGATTGGAAAGCTAAACTGCCATGGAGTCCCTACCCTTGATAATGTGCTACTTGTTAAAGGATTGACTACAAACCTAATCAGCATCAATCAACTGTGTGACCAAGGTCTAAATGTGAACTTCACAAAAACAGAATGTCTGATTACTAATAAAAAAATGAGGTGATCATGAAAGGAGTCAGGTCTAAGGACAACTGCTATATGTGGAGTTCTCAAGAAACTGGTTATTCATCAATGTGTACTCTAGCCAAAGAAGAAGAAGTAAAATTATGGCATCAAAAACTGGGCCATCTGCATCTTAAAGGAATGAAGAGGATTATGTCTGTTGAAGCTGTCAGAGGAATCCCAAAATTAAAGATTGATGAAGGAAGAGTTTGTTGGTGTAAGCCCTAGAGCCCAATACTTTTGGTACTTGTATCGAATTATTTATTAATAATAAAAGGCTTTTTCTTTATTACGTTTGTTTAGTAAAATCCCTGGAATAGATAGTCCGTTTAATGTACTAAGTGTGACTTAATCATGAGAACACATTAAACATAAGGACATTATTCTTAAAGTATCCGTAGTCGAGCTTTATTGTGAAGTGGGATAACATTAAAGCATTAAGACTATTATGTTTGTAGACTGATGATCACATCTCATGGATCATGGATAAAGAGTTATCAAGTCTTAAACATAGGTATGAATATTAAGAGTAATATTTATACCGGATTGACCCGCTATGAGAATACTATATAGAAAGTTATGCAAAGTGTCATAAGTTATTCTCATGGTGATAATGGTGTATACCACTCTTCGACCTGAAACCACTATGGACCCTAGATGTAGAGTCGAGTGCTTTATTGCTGATCAAACGTTGTCCATAACTGGATAATCATAAAGACAGTTGATGGGTACTCCACGAAGCATGCTGAGGGACATGAGTGACCTAGATGGAATTTGCCCATCCTGCATAAAAGGATAAATGTCTATGGGCCCAATATTGAACTGGACAAGGATGACACGGTCTATGCCTTGTGTTCAATATAGACATAAGGGCAAAAGGGTAATTATACACATAAGTATTATCACAGAAGGAATTGTCAGATCACTTGACATTTTCGTGTCTTGGGTAGCAGTGATGTGTTGCTAGATACCGCTCACTGTTTATTATGTTAAATACATGATTTAATATAATTGCCAATGCCACGAGAACCTACAGGGTCACACACAAAGGACGGATTGAAGAGAGATAGAGTAACTAAGGAATACCGTAAGGTACGGTGCCCTTAAGTGAATTATAGAACATCGTAAGGTACGGTGTACTTGAGTAGAATACGAAATATGGTAAGGTACCATGGGCTTAAGTGATTTTGGGCATATTATAAGATATGGGCCAAAATACACTTAAGTGGGCCTTTTAGCTTGAAGCCCACACAAGTGGTTCTATAAATAGAACCCTTGTGCAGAAGAATTCATTGCAATTGCATTACTTTCGTTTTCTCTTTCTCTCTCTCTCTCTCACTCACTCAAAGCCTTCATTCGTACCAGCTAGCACTGAGATTGAAGGAATCCGTTCGTGTGGACTGAGTAGAGACGTTGTCATCGTTCAACGATCGTGATCGCTCCGTGGATCTGCATCAAAGGTTTTGATTGTCACAAGAGATCTGCACTAAAGGTTTCAATCGTCACAAGAGGTAAATATTCTATCACTGATCATGACCATTCGTAAGGATCTCTAAAGGAGAAAAATTTTAATTTCCGCTGCGTTTTGGACCGCAATTCTCCTACAGTGGTATCAGAGCCACTTATGAAACCATGAATGGGATAGCTGTTTAATTTCTGTATTAATATGATTAAAAGACAGAACGAATCAATTAATTAAACGGGTAATTAAATTTGGCATCATGAGTGTACGAGTTAGATGATTGATGTTGACTATGCTTCGGTACCGACATTAGTATGGTGAAGCAGCGATACATCGATCGTCCATATGTTACGCAATTGAGACCAATCAACTTATATATGATATAAGTAATCTTAATGCAAAGTACGGTAAATGTGATATACTGTTTCTGTTTCGTTCATTCAAACACTAAATGGTTGTTTTCCTTTGAGCGATCAATGGTCATTTGCTTCGGAATCCAACATTAGTATGGTGAAGCAATGACCTGTTGATCAATCATACTGAATCAACAATCGAGGTGTGTTTGACGGTCTGAAATTGGCGCATTAGGGTTGGTGACGGCGCAAGGGTTGTGTCGTCAAGGAGTTGTCAATTTAGGGTTTTTTGGAACACGTGCGTTGACTGTTTCAAAGTTTGTTATTTTGGCCGCGTGACGTTCGTCGCGAGCTTGTGACGAGCGTAACAAGCTGGCTGTGACGGTCGTAACGTGCCCTGTGACGGTCGTCACACTCACATGGCCTGTGACGGTCGTAACGTGCTTTGTGACGGTCGTCACACTCACATGGCTTGTGGCGGTCGTAACATGCCTGTGACGGTCGTCACACTCACAGATTCAAAATTTTGGGGTTTCTGTTTTGACTACGCAAGGGTTGTGTTGATGCAAAACAATGTCCATTTCAAATGAATTATTCATTAAAATTTTGGACAGGGGCACTGCCCCTCCAACCCCGCAAGGGGCGCTGCCCCCTTGACCCCCGGCTAACTCTGCGTAGTATGATCGGTCGCCGAAATTTAATTTAATTTTAATTAATTAAAGGAATTAAAATTAATAATAATAATGTGTTTGTTATTATTGCCTTGTTGTGATCAGTTATGGCCTTAGTTGTCCTTTATTTTGTTTTGGGTTTTAAATACGACCTGCGTGTCGTGCCTCTCCTTTTAATCTCTTAATGTAACTTCTTTTCTCATCTCAATCCCTCGTATGTAAAGCGAGTTTCTTCTGTAATGTAATAAAGAGAAAGAAAAGAAGACAATGTTATGAAGAAAGAGAGGAATTCAATATCAAAGGAGGACAACCTTGAAGATCAAAGGAGGGAAACCTTAAAGATCTTGCTTGAAGAAGCTTAGATCGTTGTAGGTTAGCTTAGGTTCTCTCATTGACTTGGGAGAACAATTGCGATAGGGGCCATAACTGTTTCATTTTGTTTGTATGTATGTTGATGCATGTGAATGTATGTTGATGCATGTGAGAGACGATTTATATGATAAATAAGTCGGTGAGATCATAACAATTATAATTCCCTCAAATTAAATATTAAGTTTATGCTTTCCAAGTTTTAACACTCATCAAGACTAGTAATGGATAATGTAGGTTTCGCCTACGCGAGGTGCATGATTTATATATTGGTAAGGTGCGATGGGATAATTGTAATATCCAACTGTTAAAACAATGGGTCAAACTTAACTAAACAAATTATAATAAGATTATATATATGTTTAGAAGCAAGAGTTGGGAATGATCCATATGATGGATTGGAATAAGGAGTTATTCACCCAACTGAAATTTTCGAGAGTTGTATGAGATACAATTGGAAGGAGTTCCTACCTAAATATGGATCTCGACCCACTAGAAAATCTTCCAACGGGATTTTCCGAAACAAATGATGAGGGTCATTTATTTTGAGTAAAATAGTGGGAGCATATTTAATTAAAGGCCTAATTAAATATGTCAATGATACTTATATTTTCATTAATCCTTGTGTAGATTACCATGACAACAAACACCTCTAACGACATATTGCGATCAAACCTGAGGATTGTCCTTAAACATGATAAAGGGAAAGGCAAGGAAGTTTCCAAACCCAAACCCACTAGTACTATTTTAAAGCCTAGTGGAGACATAGAAAAGAAAGGCATCTGCTTCCATTGCGGTAAGACCGGACACTGGAAGAGGAACTGCCCAAAGTACTTGGAAGATAGGAAGTATGGAGTAGAGACTCCAACTTTAGGTATTTTTGTTATTGAAATTAATTTATCTACTTCTGCATCATGGGTATTAGATACTGGATGCGGTTCTCACATTTGTACAAATGTGCAAGAACTAAAAAGGAGTAGAAAATTGGCAAAAGGTGAAGTTGACCTACGAGTTGGTAATGGAGCAAAGGTTGTTGCCTTTGCCGTAGGAATTTATGAATTGACTTTACCTAGTGGTTTAATAATTCAGTTAGAGAACTGTTATTATGTACCAGCAATTAGCAGGAATATTATTTCCGTTTCTTGTTTGACAAGTTCGGTTTTTCATTCATAATAAAGAATAATTGTTGTTCAATTTATTTGAATGATATATTCTATGCTACTGCACAAATGAACAATGGACTATATGTCCTTGATCTTGAAATGCCTATTTATAACATTAATACTAAAAGGATGAAACCTAATGAGTTAAATCCAACTTACCTTTGGCATTGTCGACTAGGCCACATAAATGAGAAACGCATTTCCAAACTCCATAAAGATGGACTGTTGGACTCTTTTGATTATGAATCATATGAGACATGCAGATCTTGTTTGATTGGAAAGATGACAAAGTCTCCATTCACAGGAAAAGGTGAAAGAGCTAATGATCTTTTGGCCCTCATACATACGGATGTATATGGTCCACTGAACATACCAGCCAGAGGAGGTTTTCAGTACTTCATCACATTCACTGATGATTTCAGTAGATATGGTTATGTGTATTTAATGAAACACAAATCAGAGTCCTTTGAAAAGTTCAAAGAATTCAAGAATGAAGTACAAAACCAACTAGGTAAGAATATTAAAGCTCTTCGATCAGATCGAGGTGGTGAGTATTTAAGCCTAGAGTTTGATGACCATCTGAAAGAGTGTGGGATCCTATCCCAACTTACTCCTCCTGGAACACCCCAATGGAATGGTGTATCTGAGAGAAGAAATCGAACCCTGTTAGACATGGTCCGATCCATGATGAGTCACGCCGATCTTCCAAACTCCTTTTGGGGACATGCGCTATTGACAGCAGCTTACACACTTAACCGTGTTCCATCCAAAAAGGTTGAGAAGACACCATATGAGATATGGAGTGGTAAGAAACCACATATGTCTTACATAAAGATTTGGGGTTGCGAGGTTTATGTGAAACGACAAATTTCAACTAAGCTTGAGCCCAAATCTGACAAATGCTTATTTGTGGGGTATCCTAAAGAAACAAGAGGGTATTACTTCTACAATCCCTATGAGGGCAAAGTGTTTGTCGCTCGAACTGGAGTTTTCCTAGAAAAGGATTTTATTTCCAAAGGAACCAGTGGGAGGAAAGTAGAGCTTGAAGAAATTCAAGAATCACAAAGCATAGATACACCTATGGAGGAATTAGAGCAGGAAACACAAGAAGTTGTGGAAGAGCAACCTGCTCAAGTAGAACAAGACCAGCGTAGGTCAAGCAGGATACGTCAACTACCTGAGAGATATGGATATCTCATAACTGATCAAGGTGATGTATTACTCATGGATCAAGATGAGCCTGTGACCTACCAAGAGGCCATAACTAGTCCCGAGTCTGAGAAGTGGCTAGAAGCCATGAAATCTGAAATGGATTCCATGTACACAAACCAAGTTTGGACCTTGGTAGAGCCTCCTGTAGAAGTTAACCCTATAGGATGCAAGTGGGTCTTCAAAAAGAAGAATGACATGGATGGTAAGGTACATACCTATAAGGCAAGACTGGTTGCAAAAGGATATAAACAAATTCATGGGATTGACTATGATGAAACCTTTTCACCAGTTGCAATGCTTAAATCTGTTCGGATTTTACTTGCTATTGCTGCATATCATGATTATGAAATATGGCAGATGGATGTCAAAACTGCTTTCCTTAATGGAAATCTTCTTGAGGATGTGTACATGACACAGCCTGAAGGATTTGACATACCAGAGGAAGCCCAAAAGATATGTAAGTTACAAAGATCAATCTATGGATTGAAGCAAGCTTCCAGAAGCTGGAATCTTCGTTTTGATGAAACAGTAAAACAATATGGTCATCAAGAACGAAGATGAGCCTTGTGTCTACAAGAAGGTTAGTGGGAGCATGATCGTTTTCCTGGTATTATATGTAGATGACATATTACTCATTGGAAACGATATCCCTACCCTACAACAAGTAAAGTCTTGGTTGGGGAAATGCTTCTCTATGAAGGACCTAGGTGAAGTAGCCTATATATTAGGAATCAGAATCTATAGAGATAGATCACAAAAACTGCTTGGCCTAAGTCAGAGTACATACATAGACAAAGTGTTGAGATGCTTTAATATGCATGATTCCAAGAAAGGATTCATACCTATGCAACATGGCCTGTGTCTATCAAAAACACAATCCCCTTTAACTAAGGAAGAAAGGGATCGCATGAATAAGATTCCATATGCATCTTCAATAGGATCTATCATGTATGCCATGTTATGTACTCGACCAGATGTCTCGTATGCTTTAAGTGCAACGAGTAGGTACCAATCTGATCCTGGTGATGCTCACTGGGTAGCTGTCAAGAATATCCTTAAGTATTTAAGAAGAACTAAGGACTCATTCTTGATATATGGAGGTCAGGAAGAGTTGGCTGTAATTGGATACACCGATGCTAGCTTCCAGAAAGATAAGGATGACTTTAGATCGCAATCTGGTTATGTGTTTTGCTTAAACGGTGGCGCTGTGAGCTGGAAAAGTTCAAAGCAAGATACAGTAGCTGATTCTACAACCGAGGCCGAGTATATTGCTGCCTTAAGTGCAGCAAAGGAAGTTGTTTGGATCAAAAAGTTCATTAGTGAACTTGGCATAGTTCCTAGCATTGTGGATCCCATTGGTCTCTACTGTGATAACAATGGTGCTATCGCACAAGCCAAGGAGCCTAGATCTCACCAACGATCCAAACACACACTTAGGCGTTATCATCTCATTCGAGAGATAATAGATAGAGGAGATGTGAAAATATGCAGAGTACCTACACTTGACAATATTGTTGACCCACTGACAAAGCCTCTTGCACAGTAGAAGCATGATAGCCATACTAGATCTATGGGTATTAAGGGTATGCCTGAATGGCTCTAGTGCTAGTGGGAGATTGTTGGTGTAAGCCCTAGAGGCCAATACTTTTGGTACTTGTATCGAATTATTTATTAATAATAAAAGGCTTTTTCTTTATTACGTTTGTTTAGTAAAGTCCCTGGAATAGATAGTCCGTTTAATGTATTAAGTGTGACTTAATCATGAGAACACATTAAACATAAGGACATTATTCTTAAAGTATTCGTAGTCGAGCTTTAGTGTGAAGTGGGATAACATTAAAGCATTAAGACTATTATGTTTGTAGACTGATGATCACATCTCATGGATCATGGATAAAGAGTTATCAAGTCTTAAACATAGGTATGAATATTAAGAGTAATATTTATACCGGATTGACCCGCTATGAGAATACTATATAGAAAGTTATGCAAAGTGTCATAAGTTATTCTCATGGTGATAATGGTGTATACCACTCTTCGACCTAAAACCACTATGGACCCTAGATGTAGAGTCGAGTGCTTTATTGCTGATCAAACATTGTCCGTAACTGGATAATCATAAAGACAGTTGATGGGTACTCCACGAAGCATGCTGAGGGACATGAGTGACCTAGATGGAATTTGCCCATCCTGCATAAAAGGATAAATGTCTATGGGCCCAATATTGAACTGGACAAGGATGACACGGTCTATGCCTTGTGTTCAATATAGACATAAGGGCAAAAGGGTAATTATACATATAAGTATTATCACAGAAGGAATTGTCAGATCACTTGACATTTTCGTGTCTTGGGTAGCAGTGATGTGTTGCTAGATACTGCTCACTGTTTATTATGTTAAATACATGATTTAATATAATTGCCAATGTCGCGAGAACCTACAGGGTCACACACAAAGGACGGACTGATGAGAGATAGAGTAACTAAGGAATACCGTAAGGTACGGTTCCCTTAAGTGAATTATAGAACATCGTAAGGTACGGTGTACTTGAGTAGAATACGAAATATGGTAAGGTACCATGGGCTTAAGTGATTTTGGGCATATTATAATATATGGGCCAAAATACACTTAAGTGGACCTTTTAGCATGAAGCCCACACAAGTGGTTCTATAAATAGAACCCTTGTGCAGAAGCATTCATTGCGGTTGCATTACTTTCGTTTTCTCTTTCTCTCTCTCTCACACTCAAAGCCTTCATTCGTACCAGCTAGCACTAAGATTGAAGGAATCCGTTCGTGTGGACTGAGTAGAGACGTTGTCATCGTTCAACGTTTGTGATCGCTCCGTGGATCTGCACAAAAGGTTTTGATTGTCACAAGAGATCTGCACCAAAGGTTTCAATCGTGACAAGAGGTAAATATTCTATCACTGATCATGACCATTCGTAAGGATCTCTAAAGGAGAAAAATTTTAATTTCCGCTGCGTTTTGGACCGCAATTCTCCTACAGAGTTTGTGGTGAGTGTCAGATTGGAAAGCAGACAAAGATGTCACATCAGAAGATCAAACATGACACCACATCTAGAGTGTTGGAACTTCTCCACATGGACTTGATGGGACCTATGCAGGTGGAAAGTCTTGGTGGGAAAAGGTATGCTTATGTGGTGGTGGAAGACTTCTCCAGATACACCTGGGTAAATTTTATAAGGGAAAAATCTGATGTACTTGATGTGTTCAAAGATCTTTACCTAAGACTTCAAAGAGAAAAGAAAGTCAGGTTATCAGAATCAGAAGTGATCATGGGAAATAATTTGAGAACAGTAAATTTGTTAGATTATGTTCATCTGAAGGAATTAGTCATGAGTTCTCATCTCCCATTACCCCTTAGCAAAATGGAGTTGTAGAAAGAAAAAATAGAACTCTCCAAGAATCTGTCAGAGTTATGATTCATGCTAAGAAGTTGCCCTACCACTTCTGGGCTGAAGCTATGAACACAGCCTGCTATGTTCACAATAGAGTAACCTTGAACAAAGGAACTCCAACTACTTTATATGAAGTCTGGAAAGGAAGAAGACCTATTGTCAAATACTTCCATGTGTTTGGTAGTAAATGTTATATCCTGACTGATCGTGAACAAATAAGGAAAATGGATCCCAAGAGTGATGAAGGAATACTTCTGGGTTACTCAACAAACATCAGAGCATTTAGAGTCTTTAATTCCAAACAAAAGTAATGATGGAATCTATCAATGTTGTTGTTGATGATCAAGAGACTGATGTCACGGAAGATGTTGAAACATCTCTGAATGATGCCTCAGCTGATCTCCTAGACAAAAGTAATGAGAGTGAACCCACTCAAGCTGAACCTGAAGCTGATAAAATTAATAAGAGACCCTCTAGCAGAATTCAAAAGGATCATCCGAAAGATCTCATTATAGGAGACCCAAATAAAGGGGTCACCACTAGATCAAGGGAAATTATCTCACATAACTGTTTTGTGTCCAAGATTGAGCCCAAGAATGTCAAAGAAGCCTTAACTGATTAATTCTGGATCAATGCCATGCAGGAAGAGTTAGGCCAATTCAAGAGAAATGAAGTAAGGGAATTGGTTCCAAGACCTGAAGGAATAAATGTTATTGGAACAAAGTGGGTTTACAAGAATAAATCTGATGAACAAGGGGTGGTTACTAAAAATAAAGCAAGATTGGTAGCACAAGGATACACTCAAGTTGAAGGGGTTGACTTTGATGAAACATTTGCCCCTGTAGCTCGCTTGGAGTCCATTAGATTACTGCTCGGAGTGGCATATATTCTGACATTTAAACTATTCCAAATGGATGTGAAAAATGCCTTCTTAAATGACTACTTAAATGAGGAAGTGTATGTTGAACAACCAAAAGGGTTTACAGACCCAAATCTTCCAAAGCATGTGTATAAGTTGAGGAAAGCCCTTTATGGGTTGAAACAAGCTCCTAGGGCTTGGTATGATAGACTCACAGTGTTCCTCATTAACAATGGATACAGGAAGGGAGGCATTGATAAGACCTTATTTGTCAAAAATGAAGGAGGAAAACTCATGGTGGATCAGATATATGTGGATGATATTGTGTTTGGTGGGATGTCAAATAAGATGGTCGAACATTTTGTTGAACAAATGCAGTATGAATTTGAAATGAGCCTTGTTGGAGAGCTAACCTATTTTCTTGGGCTACAAGTCAAGCAGATGGAAGATTCTATCTTTCTATCTCAAAGCAAATATGCCAAAAATATTGTTAAGAAGTTTGGCATGGAGAATGCAAGCCACAAAAGGACACCTGCTCCTACTCATCTGAAAGTGTCTAAAGATGAAAATGGTGTCAGTATGGATCAAAGTCTCTACAGAAGCATGATAGGGAGTCTGCTATATCTCACAGCAAGCAGACCTGACATTGCTTTTACTGTAGGTGTATGTGCTAGATATCAATCTAAACCAAGGCGAGTCACATAAACCAAGTGAAAAGGATCCTGAAATATGTCAATGGCACTAGTGACTATGGGATGTTATACACTCATGGATCTGGATCTGTGTTGAATGGATACTGTGATGCTGATTGGGCTGGAAGTGTTGATGATAGGAAAAGCACATCAGGAGGGTGCTTCTTCTTGGGGAACAACTTAATATCATGGTTTAGTAAGAAACAAAATTGTGTGTCCCTGTCCACTGCTGAAGCTGAATACATAGCAGCTGGAAGTAGTTGTTCTCAATTGGTATGGATGAAACAAATGTTGACTGAATAAAATGTCACGCAAGATGTCATGACATTGTACTGTGACAACCTGAGTGCTATAAATATTTCTAAGAATCCTATTCAGCACAGCAAGACAAAACATATTGATATCCGTCACCATTTTATCAGAGAACTAGTGAAAGATAAAATTGTAGCCCTAAAGCATGTTGCTACTGAGATGCAGCTAGCTGGTATTTTTACAAAGGCCTTGGATGCAAATCAATTCGAATTTCTAAGAGGAAAATTAGGGATTTGTATTTATGAGAATTTGTAGCAATTAATATGGAGTGGAAAAGGTAATCAAATTATTGTATGCTTACTTAAAATAAAGCGCCCGATTTATGGTAAATCATCACCTAGTATTGGAAATACCATCTATTACCTTTTCACACGCAACCTCATTACCTACTCAAACATTTCCAACTCCTTGCTTCTTCCTCAAACTCCTCTGCTAGGGCAACTGAAATCTTTTCTCAAAAACAATAAGATGTCACAACATCAAACTCCATCTGGTTCAAAAAATACTAAGCCTACTCACAAAGATAGAACTCCTTCAATGGACTTTCTTGATGAGGAAATTTTGGATGTGATTCCTCTGTCTGTTATTCCAGGCAAAGCCCCTGACTCAAACCATCCCATGGATGCATCTGCTTCTGCATGCCCCACGCAAGGTAACAACTCTAGTATCCCTTCTAGCTCTACTCATGCCACTAGTTCTAAGGACGATATGCACCACACTGATCGTGTCATTAGAAACCTAGTCACTAGAATCCTGAATGAAGGATATTCTGTGAAGGGAGTCTCTACTCCTCTGTCTAGAATGTACCCATCTCCTGAGGTTGAACCTCATAGTGATAAGGATGATGATTCCTCTAGATCTGAGAAGGACATGGCTGCTGAAGGTTTATGCTCTTTAGGGCAAACTGTGTCTGGTAAAAAAATATGTGGCATCTACTACTACCAATGCTTCATAGTCTGAGAAGCATGATTCTGCAAACAATGTGATTGACCTAGAGGATGATAGGTTTGATGATCAAGATGATATCTTACTTCACCACTTAAAGCCTAGTGTGGCTAAGCGGATGAAGACTAGAAAAGGTAGATTTGTGGCTGAAATGATGTCAGCCAAAATAGCTAAGAAGACTATTGGTGTAGGTCCCTCAAAATCCTGGAGCAAAGTTAATGTGAAGAAGAGGAAGGTGAGAGAAGTTTCTGAGTCTGACGAAGATGTTGAAGAAGATGTCCCTGATATCTCCCATGTGAAGAGGACAACTGTTAGGAAGTCCCCTGTGAAAGTTGTTGTTGTACATTTGGACAATATCTCTTTCCATCTTGAAGATGGAGCTGCAAAATGGAAGTTTGTGATCCAAAGAAGGGTGGATGTAGAAAGAGAGTTAGACAAGGATGCGGTTGAGGTCAAAGAGGTCATGGACCTAATTAAAAATGTTGGGTTAATGAAGACTGTGGCTGGGTTATCTTAGTGCTATGAAGGATTGGTTAAGGAATTTATTGTCAACATTCCTGAAGATATTGTTGATAAAAATAGCAAGGAATTTTGTAAAAATTTTATGAGAGGGAAGTGTATCACATTTTCTCCCACTGTGATTAACAAGTTTCTAGGAAGAGGTACAAAAGGTGCATGTGAACTGGAAGCCACAGACAATGAGGTCCGTAGGGAAATTACAGTAAGACAGGTGAAGGAGTGGCCTAGTAAAAAGCATCCCCCTGCTGGGAAGCTGACTGTTAAGTATGCCATATTGCATAAAATAGGATCTGCAAATTGGGTGTCCACCAATCACATTTCCACAATTTCAAATGCCCTTGGAAAATTTATCTTTGCTGTTGGAACCAAGCTGAAATTCGATTATGGAAGGTTTATGTTTGAACAAATTGTCAAGCATGCCTCTACTAATGCAGTAAAGCTGCCTATAGCTTTTCCCTCAATGATTTGTGGGATTATCCTAAGTCAACACCCTGGGATTCTGAATACCAATGACCTTCCATGTAGAAGAAAACCTCCTCTATCAGTTCACTACAAATTATTTGAAGGTAGTCATGTCGAAGACATTATTATGACATCTGTTGTGAAAAAGCTAGCCTCAAAAGGTGGTCTTATTGCTGAGCTGAAGGAAACTTGTAAAGAGTTGGATACAGGGATATGTTGGTGTAAGCCCTAGAGGCCAATACTTTTGGTACTTGTATCGAATTATTTATTAATAATAAAAGGCATTTTCTTTATTATGGTTGATTAATAAAGTCCCTGGAATAGATAGTCCGTTTAATGTATTAAGTGTGACTTAATCATGAGAACACATTAAACATAAGGACACTATTCTTAAAGTATTCGTAGTCGAGCTTTAGTGTGAAGTGGGATAACATTAAAGCATTAAGACTATTATGTTTGTAGACTGATGATCACATCTCATGGATCATGGATAAAGAGTTATCAAGTCTTAAACATAGGTATGAATATTAAGAGTAATATTTATACCGGATTGACCCGCTATGAGAATACTATATAGAAAGTTATGCAAAGTGTCATAAGTTATTCTCGTGGTGATAATGGTGTATACCACTCTTCGACCTGAAACCACTATGGATCCTAGATGTAGAGTCGAGTGCTTTATTGCTGATCCAACGTTATCCGTAACTGGATAACCATAAAGACAGTTGATGGGTACTCCACAAAGCATGCTGAGGGGCATGAGTGTCCTAGATGGAATTTGCCCATCCTGCGTAACAGGATAAATGTCTATAGGCCCAATATTGAACTGGACAAGGGTGACACGGTCTATGCCTTGTGTTCAATATAGACATAAGGGCAAAGGGGTAATTATACACATAATTATTATCACAGGAGGTTTTGTCAGATCACATGACATTTTCGTGTCTTGGGTAGCAGTGATGTGTTGCTAGATACCGCTCACTATTTATTATGTTAAATGCGTGATTTAATATAACTGCCAACGTCGCGAAAACCTACAGGGTCACACACAAAGGACGGATTGATGAGAAATAGAGTAACTAAGGAACACCGTAAGGTACGGTGCACTTAAGTGGGAGACGAAATATGGTAAGGTACCAAATACTTAAGTGATTTTGGCATATTATGAGATATGGGCCAAAATACACTTAAGTGGGCTTTTTAGCTTGAAGCCCACACAAGTGGTTCTATAAATAGAACCCCTTGGGTAGAAGCATTGTCACTCCACTCAGACTCAACTCAAGTCAAGAGTTGGAATTTCGTTTCTCTCTCTCTCACTCAAAGCCTTCATCCGTACCAGCTAGCATTGAGATTGAAGGAATCCGTTCGTGTGGACTGAGTAGAGACGTTGTCATCGTTCAACGTTCGTGATCACTCCGTGGATCTGTATCAAAGGTTTTGATCGTTACTAGAGATCTGCACCAAAGGTTTGAATCGCCACAAGAGGTAACGATTCTATCACTGATCATGCTCATTCGTAAGGATCATTAAAGGAGAAATTTTTAAATTCCGTTGCGCCTTGGATGACAATTCTCCTTCAGGATAAGGGTGGCAACAGCCAGGAAAGAAGCGTTGGAGGCTCTGATTGCAAGCTTAGAGCAAGCTGAAAATGAGAATATTGGACAGGCCAAGGAAGTTGAAGCCCAAACCTCTAGTGAGAGGTCTGCAACTAAAGATGAGACAAGTGGAAATTCTGTTTCTGATGTTGATGAAGATGCAAGCTCAAGCTCCTCTGATTAGCCCTTTTTGAAGTTGTCCCCCATTCTTCTGATGGTGTTTTGTTTTCTCTTTGCTGTGATGGATGTCCTGGTTCTTTTTTGGCAATCATGTTCTGCTGATTTAATGTGTATTTTTTGGATTTTCTGGATTTTATCTCAGCTTGTTTAAAGTTGCGTATGTTCTTGGATCGGTAACACTTAACCTTTGACATTCTGTTTGTTTGACTGAATAGACATTTATTTTGTCTCTTTGGTCTCTTTTGGCTAAAAATGGGAAGAAGTAGCTAAAGTAGTTATGTTATACTATATGATATGCTATAAATGATGTTACAGATGATGTTGGAGATGATCTGTATGATACAGATAATGTTGGAGATGATGTTAAGATAGGGAAGTGTTCAATCTGTGTAATGCAGATTGGAGCTAGCTGAAGAAGGGAGGTGGTGTGTTCTGAGCACAAGCGCATGTGTGTTTACTATGTGTTTACTAGTTGCCATTTTTGCTAGTAATGTATGTTTGTCTACTTCTGCTACTGAACTGATACTGTGATTATTTTCTTGTGAAACGTATGATCTGTTGTATGTTTTAGCCAAAATTTGCCAAAGGGGGAGTTTGTTGGTTCTATGTGTTGGCATCAATTTTGGTAGAACCTAGAGTTATCACAAGTTGTCACGGGTGTTGTCTTGACATGTGATATCAGTTTCCTGCAGGATGTTTAAATATGGTTGTGCAGGATTTAGCTGAGATGTCAGACCCGATGTTAAGACATGTGTATACAGAATATTCAGTTTGAATGTTATGTATCTTGTGATTGCGCTTTTCAGGCAAATTTGTGTGTGATTGATATGGAGATTGAACGCGTCATTCAAGCAGTAATTAAAACCAGATTGATTTATTTTCCAATAAGATATGATCAGCTATCATGAATAAGAAGATACGAAAGGAAAATAGATTTAGGGTTTTATGATGTCCAAGCCCATTCAAATGCTTCTATAAAAAGGCCATGTAAAACCTGGTTTTAGGTGACAAGAAAACGAACGAAATAGTGAGAGAGAATAAGGGTTTTTGTCTTGTGTGACTTGTGTATTGTGAGTCATTCATTCATCCTATTGATGATTGAATTGGACTGACTTTTGTGTTGTAATTTGTCCACTCTAAGCTTTGAAGCATGAGTGTGTGTTTACTTGGTTGAAGCTTTTAAGCAAGATCAAGTATGTGTTCTTGAAGAGTGTCTTCTTTCTTTTATAATATTTGTTTTCATATCATTGTTGTGATTGAGGGGGAGTGAGTAGGGTCTCTTATCTAAGAGTTCTTAGATAGAAGTCACACGGGTAGAGATTAGGTGAAAAGACTGTAACTTGAAGTTGTTTACTGAGAGTCTTTGAACTAATTATGTTTAGTGGATTTCCTTCCTGGCTTGGTAGCCCCCAGACGTAGGTGAGTTTGCACCGAACTGGGTTAACAATTGCTTGTGTCACTTGTACTATTGTTTCTTTATCTTTTATCATATTTATATTGTTCAGATATTAGTGTCGTGACATTACCTTCGACATCTCATATCTGATACCAGAATTTCAGAAATAGAGTTTTTTAAATAAAAAAATTATTCTGTATTACTTGAAAATATAGATACAACATTAGGTAATGAAATGACATGTGCCAATTGTCTTTTTAAATTTTCTTTTAGATTTTTAAAATTGGACAAATATCACATTACATTTTAACTACCTTTTCTTCTAAACTATTAGAAACACACAATTACTCATTTATAAAAGATGCATGTGATTCCTTTAAAATTCTAAGACATTATTAAGATTTGAAAGTTCTCTCTTAAGTTTTAAAACCATTTCTTTAAGAAAGGTTTTCTTAAATGCACCTAGAGAATCAACATGCATTTCTCTAAATGCTTTCGACAATTGATTATAAGACAGTCTAAAATCATAATCAAAATCATTTATTTCTAAGCCTTTTTTCCTTTTTTTTGCCATCAAACACAAATGAGCCAGTTCACTATCAAATATCCATTATAGTATCCTATTTTTTAATATCCTATTTTTTAAGGTCATGATGTCAAGCAAGTTGAAACCGGTGGGATTCTCTTGTTCCGACTAATGTGGTCAAAAAATGGATAGAAAGAACACAAGTGACTATGTTTTCAAGTTTCAAGGATCATCAATCTCCTTGAGCTCCAAGAAACAATATGTGATTGCCTTATCCAACTATGAACCTGAGTATGTTGTAGGATCACTAGTTGCTTGTCAAGAAAAATGGTTGGAATCCCCGAGTTAAAGATCAGCGTCAACATTGCAGTCCAACTAAAGATAGATAACAAGTTAGACATCAATCTTGTAAGAAATCCTATTTATTATAGGATAATTAAATACATGAAGACAACATTTCATTTTCTGATAGATTAAGTTAACAAACAAAAACTTATTGTTGAGTATTGTTCTACTATTAATTGGTTTATATGTTTACCACATTTGTCAAAAGAATCAATCTCCAAAGCTTAGGAGCAAAAATGGAATTGTTACATTTGATTAAGATTTAGGAGAAGTATTGAATGTTAGAATCCTAGTACCATCATTGTCACGAGTATCCTAACTAACTGTTTTTTTTTTGTTGTTAAGTGGTTACCAGTTAGTTGTTAAGTGGTTATCAGTAAGTGGATATCACTTAGTTGTTAAATGGTTATCATTTAATTGAGTCTATTTTTCAAATTCATCTTTAGAAGAAAGAATTGGTTACTTCTATTATTAAAAAAAAAAGTTGTAAAATACATGATGAACCTATTATGGCTAATGCACACTCCATTAGAATACATTTGATTCTTTTCATCAAGTGTTGATTACAATGATAAAACATCACTTTCAAAACACATACCCAGCTTGATTCATCTTTCAAATTTGTAACAGTTTAATTACCTGTTACATTCAAAAGACAGAAGACTAACTAACTTGGCTTGACCATTTCAAAAAATGACTCATTGAATCAATCTATGCAAACAATCATGCACCCGAAAAAACTAAAACCTATCACAAATTTTGTATAAAAGAATAAATGAATCATTACCAAAATCATTCTAAAAAGTTACTACATGATTATGACATAAACATTATACTAAACTGCAATGTTAATTAATCTCTACCACCCATCTACGGGTACAAAAAATCACCGATAAATGTCGTCAGATATGAATAATCGATA
Source organism: Lathyrus oleraceus (assembly GCF_024323335.1). Lineage (NCBI taxonomy): Eukaryota > Viridiplantae > Streptophyta > Magnoliopsida > Fabales > Fabaceae > Lathyrus > Lathyrus oleraceus. Next base: position 139,202,145 of record NC_066580.1, read on the forward strand.
ACTAATGATAATTATTATCTACATAAAAGAATAAGCTAATCTCTATCATCATGCACCACCTTCTCCTCTTCTTCGAATGAACCTTCTAAGTATAATGTTTCAATTTGATTAGCATAACACTCGTATCATCCAACGAGCCTCGCGAAGCAGACAATTCTGCAAGCTTTTTACATGCCAGCAATGGTCGTTGTTCGTTGTTTCCTACGCAAAATTGACGAGCAATGTCTACTGCTTCTTGGTTACTAACCTGAAATCAGAATGACAAAAATAAACTTGATCAGTTAATTATTCAATTCAATAGTAGCTCGGTTGGTTCGAGAGTTCAATCTCTGGCTGATGAGTAAATATAATACTAACTACTAATAATTTGTAGATCAATATTCTTACCTTATCCCATAAACCGTCTGATGCTAATATTAACAAGTCATGTTCGGGTTCAATGCTGATAACTTTAGTCTCAGGCTCTGCAGTCACCCATTGTTTCAGGTGTCGGTCTCCGATAGCTCTAGATACAGCCAGAGATCCTTGAATCCGCCAAACACCACGGCATAAATCAACATAACCACCCTGCAAGACAAATTTCAACGCTTAAGAACGGACCAAACCAAACTCAAACATTGGTTTTGATAAACATCAGGTAAAAAAAAAACACTACAGTGATCAGAAAATTTACCGAGGTCTCAATTCTTTCCCGTTCGTCTTCCCTGGAAGGTCGATGATCAGATGTTAGCGCCTCTGCAACCCCTCCTCTACTAATGACAGCACGGCAATCACCAGCGTTAGATACAACTAAGTTACCGTTCCTAATCAATGCTGTTACACAACAAGAACCACCATGGGGATCTTGTTTCATGAACTCAGAATCAGTATTGAGGTAACCGCGCTTCACCGCCTCCTCAACATCTTGCTCTTCACTCATGATAACCTCATCCAAGATGTTCTTTTCCAAGTTATTCGCAGCAAATTCCGCAGCTTTGGCACCTCCATGTCCATCAAACACGCCAAAAAAAGCCTGCAATAATCACAAAATAAACTTATACAAGTTAAATTTTATACAATTCACAAACTAATCTCAATTTTCCATATGCAGCTATAATTTCATAACTGTACAAAACCATGGTAAAAAAGCAATTTTTCAAAATCTCCAAACAATTGAATTCAATCAGACCCAAATCAAATTTAGATACCAAGTTTCAAACTTTCAACAAACCCAATTCCCAGAAACACATCACAGTCAAACCCAACCACTCAATATTCTATTATATTTAACCAAATCAAAAATTTTAAAAGTGAAAAGGTAAAAAAATTTCTTACCAAATTGCTTTCTCCGCGAAGATTATCCCCAGCAGTGTAACGATCTTCCATATACTCCCTCCTCCCTCTCTTACAATAAACCGAATACCCGTCTCCTTCAGCCTCCACAACATCACGCGCCACCGCAGACGGTGTCGCCGGAACTCCAAATCCCAGAGAAGAAACAGGTATATCAAGTCTCGTTGGTCGCTTCCTTTTCAAAACAGCATCGTTTTGAGAAGTAGAGTTACTTGAGGATGAAGTTGAGAACACCGAGGGTAGTTTCGGTAGTCGGAGATAAAAAGGAGAAGAAGGAGAAGAAGACGGAGACGGAGACGACGTGGTTGATGATGAGTTATTCGGTTTGAGATGAGATAGAGATAACGTTAATGATTCAGAGTTCGAGATGATTGATGATTGTTTACAGAAGAGAGACGATGAAGGAGAAAACACCGGCGAATTCGAAACTGCGACGGAGCAAGACATGTTTTTTTTCTTTTTCCCTGTGCTTTGTTCTTTCTTTGTTTGTTTTTTGATATTGGTTTTGTTTTTGATGAGTCAAATGAATAATGGAACGTTAGAATTAGTCTTGTGTTTATGTTTATGTTTTTGTACCGTTGTTGAAGAGTATTTAAGGGAGAATGTTATTAGGGTTGTAATAATGGAGGATGTGGGACCCGTTTATTTTTGCGTGTTGTTTGTGATGTGAATTAAGTAGTAACACAGCCGGTTAGAGTTTTTCTTCCAAGTCAATCTTTGACCATATTTACTCTTGTGCCTATTGTTTTATGACACATCATTGTATGCGTAAATAAGAAAAGAAACAAAATTATATATATATATTATTGGTTTAAAAATAATTATAGGTTGAAGATGATAAGGGTGTCTTTAAGTATGGTGATAGATTGCTTACACAAATCAATGTTTGTGAGATATGAATCCAAGTGTGAATGACAGTAATGCATGTTTGTATATTAAGGTCATGTTTATACCATTGGGACAATTATAATAGGTTTTGATGAGTTTAGTGTAGATCGTAGAAAATTGTTGAATACAAATCAACAATGAAGCTCAAGACAAGAGTTGTGTTCTTATGTAATGCCTAAGAGTGAATGTGCACATGTTCGTCTGGGTTGTAATGGATTTTTAAATTAAGTCGGTTTTGTAGAGTTTTTGACCATCTCATAATAATATTTTTTGTGATATAATCCAAGTTAGTTAGTTATTTAAATAGTAAGTTAGCTAGTTAGTTGTGTTAGCTACTTGGATTATAAGTAATCTATTATATATAAATATATGTATAATGTAATTAGTTTTATTCATTCAATACAATTACATTTCATTCTCTCTCAATATATCTCTCATTCCTTCCTCGCCAAAGTGTTTTTTACTAACAAATTGATATCTAGAGTTTCAAGTTCTTTTTCTTGATCATGAATTCAAGAACTACACGTCGATGGTCATATTTCTGGGGATCGTGAATCGTATTCGTTGCCAAGATGAATGGTAGCGGGGACATTCCCAATTCTCTTCCAATTTTTTATGGCAAGAATTGGATCCGATGGAGAAAACAGATGTAGTCATTGTTTGGTTTTCATTCTCTCTCAATATCTCTGTCATTTCTTCCCCATCCAAAATGCTTTTGTACTAACATATTGAAATGATATTGATTGGAGTGTTTTATAAAATTAACATACAGTGAGAGGTCTTTATTCTCATCCAATAACTATTTATTTAAGATATCTTATTATATTAGATAAATTTTAGGTTTAATTTATCTTTTAGTCTCTTAACTTAATTTATTGTTTCGCTTTGATCCTTTAATTAAAAAATGTTACAATATAGTCCCTTAAAATTGTGTCGTTAGCCTAAATAGTCTCTTCCGTTAATTTTTTTATATAAAAAGTTAACTACCGTCTATGTTGCCTTTTAAAAATTTGACATGATTTTTTGTTTGACATTTTTAAATTTTATTAATGCACTATTTTCATTTTTAATATTTCACATTTCATGCACTTATTTATATTTATAATATATTTCACATTTCACTATTTAGATCAAACCCTAGCTAATGAAACTTGTAGCCGTCACCTTCTTTCTCTTTCTCTCTTCTTTCTTCTCTTTCTCCTTCTTTCTCTTTGTTCTCTTTGACTGTAAAAAAAATTGTCTTTAAATTTTATGGGTATTTTAAATTTGAAACTATTAATTTATTCATTGGTTTCTTTTTTTGGCTAAGAAAAATCCATGGTTGAAGGTTGTTGATTTTTTAGATTTGGTGGCGAAAAAGAAGGTTCTTCAAGCCAAGAGGAACAAGGTTTTTGTTGATTTTTACTAATTGAATTTTGTAGATCTGGATCCAAAAAATAACTGATTTGTTAAAAAAATTCAGATCTGAATCTTGAAGCATTGTTTCTTTTCAGATATGATATTGCATCACAAGATTCCTTATTCTCAATTTGTTTTCGACCAAGCACAAAGGTGTATTGCACAAATGATCTTACTAATTGGTCCATGTGTTGTGATTTTGGCCATTTTTTTTGAGTTATTTTGAAGATATGAGAACCTATGTGTTTAACATTCATCATATGTGTCATTCGATTACAAGTCATGACTCATTTGTCATAATACATCTTACTTTTCATATGACTGGAGTTGAAAAACATCATTGTTGCTTGGGGGACTTCTGAATGCAACTCAAGTGGAGTTGGAAAACATCATTGTTGCTTGGGGACTTCTGAGTGCAACTGATCTTGTTGTTGTTGTGGCCTTGTTGAAAGACCTTGGTGCCAGTTAAAAAATTAAGCACAATAATTGAAGATTTAGGAAATGATTTTGATTAGTTCAATTTTCATGTGAATAAGGGATTTGTAGTCCACAGTTAGTTCCATTATCTAAAATCCATTACATATATGAATTTACATTCACTAATATATGAACAAAAGAGAATAAGAGATTGCATTTCTATTTCTTACTTATTTTTCATTTCAAATCAATGGAATCACAAAATTACACTAATGACGTGTTTTATAGTTATTTTATGTTATAATATACTATTTTATATATATATATATATATATATATATATATATATATATATATATATATATATATATATATATATATATATATATATATATTCAAAATAAGTCTTTAAAAAATTTGAGAAAACAAAAGTTAAGGTAAGAAAAAAAAAATTCAATTGCCATTATTTTAAAAAAGATATTTGAATTTTCTTTACTTTGATATCAATTAAGTATTTTTCTGCTAAATTTATAAATAATATTTTTACCCTGGTCGAGCGGTAATATTGCGAAATTCAAACATGCCATTAATATGACTGTAATTTATTAAAATTCGAATAGAATTTTGAAGAATGACTTGCTTGAATTAGCATGCATTAAAACATAATTTGAATGTCGACTCTAATAACGTGTGATTAAAAAAGAAAAAAATTAAATACAAGGATAAAAATGTAATTTCAAGTATAAAGAATACTAAAGCTGGCGAAAGTTGTAAAAATACAGAAAAAATGGTCTTAGAATACATGTGAATGAATAAAATAAAAAGAGTGTACTACTATAGGTATTGTGTTGAAACAGCGTTTTATGATATTTTTGGGGTTTGACTTAAACCACTGGAAGTGCCCCAATTATTCATCCTTATTGATTAAGATATAGATTTCTTTGTATTGGTGAATAAGATTGGGCCAGGTGTATCAATGTGGGGCCCAATAGCAGCTTCTGTGAAGTTTACCGTTGGAATCAATGAAGAGACACAAGCACACGTTCTTTTTCAGGTATTTGGCTTATTTGGAATCATGACCGTTGCCACCCCAATTATAATTTTTTTCCTTCTTTTTCAACACATTATCTACTATAGTGGTACTCATTGTGATTTATTTTTAAAATAACTATTTTTTAAGATTAATTTTCTAAAATAATTATAATTTTAAATAAAATATTAAATTAACTCTCTTTTAAATGAAAAAATCGCGCATACATGCATTTGTTGTATATTGGCGTCAGCATGCATGACGATTGCTTATATTATATGTCATTGCATGTGGTGCTTGCATGCATCCTCTAGGAGCATGTAATACATTGTTTAAGGTTTTTTTTAATCATTGTAATAATAAAGTAATTTGAAATAAAATAGAAAATTAAAAATAATTTATAATACTATTTGATAAAATTGAATTACATAATGACATAATAGAAAATCAATGACACGTCGATCGTAATGCCCCCGGTTCCACAATCTGGCGCGTTCGTTTGCCTTTGAGGTCTCCCACGATTTTCTGAGGTGTTTGGAGTCTCTTAGTATTCGTCTAAGGCAAAGGTGGTTGGTGTGAGGGTCTTGGTATTTCTAACAAATCTTCGATCATAACTCCCCATGAGTCGGCGGTGTCGTAGTCGGCATTGTCGTAATTGAGTTTGGTGCTCATGTTGTCGTAGTTGAGTCGTGGTGGTTGGATTATGTGTGGACTGGCCGGTTGGTTGAATTGGGACATTAAATCATTTTGGAAACTAAACAATGGTTCTTGTGGTGTTTGAAAGTCATGTGGTGGCTGGGTGCTTTGGTGATGTGATATTTGGGTGCTTTGGCAATGTGATGTTTGGATGCTTTGGTGGTGTGATGTTTGGGTGGGCATTGGTTGGGAGCTATGGTGGGAAGGGGTGAAATCATATGCATCATTCGGGCTATAATAAGATGTGGTGGCAGCATATGACTGTTGGTGGTATGGGTCATGCTCTTGGTATTATGTTTGGGCGTATGGCATGAAGTGGTGCATGAATTGGTTGCGGGGTTGGGTGTTTATGGATTCGTAATCATGTTCAATTAGTGGCTGGATGTATCTGGTATGGTGATGTTGTGAGGTTGGTCTTTTGGTTTGGGTGGGTAGACATTGTTGTTGGGTTTGGTAATGGTGTGGAGTAGGTTGTTGGGTGGGGATTTATTATTGGACGTATGATGACGAAGCTCGTTGGCGTGGGTCGACATCCTCAAGTTAGACACAAACGTGGTGTTGTAACCGGCCTATACCAATTTAAATAACTTTGAGTTGGCCTAGCATGATGTGTGATAGGTTCATTTAAGATGTGTTTATGCCGATTTTGTTGGTGTAAGCCCTAGAGGCCAATGCTTTTGGTACTTGTATTGAATTATTTATTAATAATAAAAGTCTTTTTCTTTATTATGTTTGTTTAATAAAGTCCTTAGAATATCTAGTCCGTTTAATGTATCAAGTGTGACTTAATCATGAGATCCCATCAAACATAAGAACATTAGTTTTAAAGTATATGTAGTCGACCTTTGTTGTGAAGTGGGATAATATTAAAGCATTAAGACTATTATGTATATAGACTGATGATAACATCTCATGGATCATGGATAAAGAGTTATCAAGTCTTAAACATAGGTATGAATATTAGGAGTAATATTTATACTGGATTGGTTCGCTATGAGAATACTACATAGAATGGTACGCAAAGTGTCATAAGTTATTCTCATGGTGATAGTGGTGTATAACACCCTTCGACCTAAAACCACTATGGACCCTAGATGTAAAGTCGAGTGCTTTATTGTTGATCAAACATTGCCCGTAACTGGATGACCATAAAGTCAGTTGATGGATACTCAACGAAGCATGTTGAGGGACATGATTGACCTAGATGGAATTTGCCCATCCTGTGTAACAGGATAAATGTCTAAGGATCCAATATTAAACTGGACAAGGATGACACGGTTTATGCCTTCTGTTAAATATAAACATAAGGGCAAAAAGGATAATTGTACGCATAAGTATTGTCACAAAGAAAGATTTGTCAGATCACATGACATTTTTGTGTTTTTGGTGGCAGTGATGTGTTTCTAGATATCGTTCACTGTTTATTATGTTAAATACGTTATTTAATATATTTGCCAATGTCGTGAAAACATACAGGGTCACACACTAAAGGACGAATTGTTGAGAGAGAGAGAGAGTAAATTAGGAACACTGTAAGATACAGTGCACTTAAGTGAATTGTAGAACCTCGTAAGGTACGATGCACTTAAGTAGAATACAAAATGTAGTAAGGTACCACGCACTTAAGTGATTTTCAGCATATCATAAGATATGGGCCACATACACTTAAGTGGATTTTTTTAGCTTACATCCCACACAAGTGGTTCTATAAATAGAACCCTTGTGTAGAAGCATATGACTTGATGAAATTTTGTCTGTCTCTCTCTCACTCGGTCAAAGCTTTCATTCGTAGCAACTAACACTGAGACTGAAGGAATTCATTCGTGTGGACTGAGTAGAGGCGTTGTCACCATTCAACGCTTGCGATCACTTTTTAGATCTGCATCAAAGGTTTCAATCACCACAAGAGGTAACGGTTTATATCACTGATCATGCCCATTCATAAGGATCACTAAAGGAAAGTTTTAATTTCCGCTGCATTTTGGATCACAATTATCCTTCAGTAGTATCAGAGCCGCTTACGAAACCATGCATCTGATAGTTGTTTATTTTCTGTATTTTTTGTATTAATACGATTAAAATACATAATGAATTAAATAATAAACGAGTAATTAAATTTGGCATCACGTGTGTACGATTTAGATGATTGATGTTAATTATGCTTCGAAATCCGACGTTAGTATGGTGAAGCAGCGATACATTGATCATCCATAGGTTACACAAATGAGATCAATCAATTTATATATATGATATAAGTAATTCTGATGCAAAATATGGTATATATGATATACTGTTTCTATTTTGTTCATTCAAACACTTAATGATTGTTATTTATTTGAGCGATCAATGGTCATTTGCTTTGGAATTCGACATTAGTATGGTGAAACAGTGACGTGTTGATCAATCATACTGAATTATCAATTGAGGTGTGTTTTACGGTATGAAATTGCTGCATTAGGGTTCATGACGGTACAAGGGTTGTATTGTCAAAGAGTTATGTGATTAGGGTGTGATTGCACAAGAGATGTGCTTTAAAGTATCAAGTGTTGATGCGAAAAACGATGTCGATTTCAAATGAATTGTTCAATCGCCGAAATTTAATTTGGTTTATTTAATTAACTCTGTGTAGTGTGATCAATCATCGAAATTTAATTTCGTTGATTTAATTAACATAATTTAAATTAATAATAATGTGTTTATTATTATTATCTTGTGGTGATCAGTTATGACCTTAGTTTTCCTTTATTTTGTTTTTGGGATTTTTAAATACGGCTTGCGTGTCCTGCCTCTCTTTTAATCTCTTAATGTAACTTCTTTTCTCATCTCACACCCTCGTATGTAAAACGAGTTTCTTTTATGTAATTTAATGTTATGAAGAAAGAGAAGAATACAATATCAAAGGAGGACAACCTTGAAGATCTTGTTTAGAGAAGCTTAGATCGTTATTAGGTTAGCTTAGGTTCTATCATTGGCTTGGGAGAACAATTGCGCTAGGGGCCATAACTGTTTCATTTTGTATGTATGTTGATGCATGTGAATGTATGGTGATGCATGTGAGAGATATATGATAAATAAGCCGGTGAAATCAAAATAATTGTAAATTCCCTCAAATTAAATATTAAGTTTATGTTTTCCAAGTTTTAGCACTCATCAAGACTAGTATCGAATAATGTAGGTTTCGCCTACGCGGGGTGCATTTTCTATATTAGTAAGGTGAGATGGGATAATTGTAACATCCAATTGCTGAAACAATGGGTCAAACTTAACTAAACAAATTATAATAAGATTATATACGTTTAGAAGCAAGAGTTGGAAATGATCCATATGATGGATTGGAATAAGGAGTTATTCGCCCAACTAAAATATTCAAGAGTTGTATTAGATACAATTGGAAGGAGTTCATACCTAAATAATCTAGTTTTGTGTAATCCGCTTACGCAGACTTAAAACAAAGTGAAATGTGGATCTCGACTCACTAGAAAATCTTCCAACAGGATTTTCCGAATCAAATGGTGAGGGTCATTTGTTTTGAGTAAAATAGTGGGAGCATATTTAATTAAAGGCCTAATTGAATATGTTATTTTAATGATACTTATATTTTCATATTTTTCATGTAGATTACCATGACAACAAACACCTCTAACAACATTTTACAATCAATCCTTGATAAGGAAAAAAAAATAGGGACAAATTTTCTAGATTGACACTGAAATTTGAGGATTGTTCTAAAGCATGATAAAAAGTTATATGTCTTAGAGGAACCTGTTCCTGAAGAGGAATCTCTTAGTTCTGAACCTAAGGCAGAAAGAGATGCTTATAAGAAGCATGTCAATGATGCCAATGAAGCTGCTTGCCTCATGCTAGCTACCACGAACTCGGAGTTGCAAAAGTAACATGAGCAGGCAAGGCATGAAAGGTTTGAAGTTTCAAAAACCTTTTTTCAAGGCAAGTTAGCTGAGGGAGCCCCTGTAGGTCCCCATGTGCTCAAGATGATTGGGTATGTGGAGAACCTTGAGATGTTGGGTTTTCCCCTCGGAAAGGAACTTGCGAATGATTTGATCTTGCAATCATTTTCAGGGAGCTTCAGTCAATTTTTCCTTAATTTCAACATGAATGATATGGACAAAACTCTTCCTGAACTACTAGGCATGTTAAGAACTGCTGAGCAAAATCTGAAGTCAAAAGGGAAGTCCATTCTGATGATCGGAAATGGAAAGAAACAAAAAGTTGCCAAACCTAAACCCACTGCTCCTGCTTTGAAGCCTAGTAGAGGCATATCAAAGGATAACACTTGCTTCCGTTGCGGTAAGACCGAACACTGGAAGAGAAGCTTCCTAAAGTACCTGGAAGATAAGAAGAATGGAGTAGATACTACAACTTCAAGTATTTTTGTTATTGAAATTAATTTATCTACTTCTGCATCATGAGTATTAGATACTGGATGCGGTTCTCACATTTGTACCAATTTGTAGGGGCTAAAAAGGAGTAGAGATTTGGAAAAAGGTGAAGTTGACCTACGAGTTGGCAATGTAGTAAAGGTTGTTGCTTTACCCGTAGGAACTTATGTATTGACTTTATCTAGTGGTTTAATAATTCAGTTAGAGAACTGTTATTATGTACCTACAATTAGCACAAATATTATTTTTGTTTCTTGTCTGGACAAGTTTGATTTTTCATTCATAATAAAGAATAATTGTTTCTCCATTTATTTGAATGATATATTCTATGCTACTGCACAAATGAACAATGGATTATATGTCCTTGATCTTGAAATGCCTATTTATAACATTAATACTAAAAGGATGAAACCTAATGAGTTAAATCCAACTTATCTTTGGTATTGTCGATTAGGCCATAAAATGAGAAATGCATTTCCAAACTCCATAAAGATGGACTCTCTGACGCTTTTGATTATGAATCATATGAGACATGCAGATCTTATTTAATTTGAAAGATGACAAAGTCTCCATTCACAGGAAAAGGTGAAAGATCTAATGATCTTTTGGTCCTCATACATACTGATGTATGTGGACCACTGAACATATCAGCCATAGGAGATTTTCAATACTTCATCATATTTACTGATGATTTCAGTAGATATGGTTATGTGTATTTAATGAAACACAAATCAGAGTCCTTTGAAAAGTTCAAGGAATTCAAGAATGAAGTACAAAATTAACTAGGTAAAAATATTAAAACTCTTCGATCAGATCGAGGTGGTGAATATTTAAGCCTAGATTTTGATGACCATCTGAAAGAGTGTGGGATTTTATCCCAACTTACTCCTCCTGGAACACCCAAATGGAACGGTGTATCTGAGAGAAGAAATCGAACCTTGTTTGACATGGTCCGATCCATGATAAGTCATGTCGATCTTCCAAACTCCTTTTGGGGACATGCATTATTGACATCAGCTTACACATTTAACCATGTTCCATCCAAAAAGGTTGAGAAGAAACCATATGAGATATGGAGTGGTAAGAAACCACATATGTCTTACATGAAGATTTGGGGTTGTGAAGTTGATGTGAAACAACAAATTTCAACTAAGCTTGAGCCCAAATTTGACAAATGCTTATTTGTGGGGTATCCTAAAGAAACAAAAGGGTATTACTTCTACAAGCCTTCTGAGGGAAAAGTGTTTGTCGCTCGAACTGGAGTTTTCCTAAAAACAGATTTTATTTCCAAAGCAATCAGTGGGAGGAAATTAGAGTTTGAAGAAATTCAAGAATCACAAAGCATTGATACACCTATGGAGGAATTTGAGCAGGAAACACAAGTAGTTATGGAAAAGCAACCCGCTCAAGTAGAACAAGACCAACGTAGGTCAAGCAGGATATGTCACCTACCTGAGAGATATGGATATCTCATAACTGATAAAGGTGATGTATTACTCATGGATCAAGATGAGCCTGTGACCTACCAAGAGGCTATAACTGGTCCTGAGTCTAAGAAGTGGCTAGAAGCCATGAAATCTAAAATGGATTCCATGTACACAAACCAGGTTTGGACCTTAGTAGAGCCTCCTGTAGGAGTTAACCCTATAGGATTCAAGTGGGTCTTCAAAAAGATGACTGACATGGATGGTAAGATACATACCTATAAGGAAAAACTGGTTGCAAGAGGATATAAACAAATTCATGGGGTTGACTATGATGAAAACTTTTCACCAGTTGCAATGCTTAAATCTGTTCGAATTTTCCTTGCTATCACTACATATCATGATTACAAAATATGATAGATGAATGTCAAAACTACTTTCCTTAATGGGAATTTTCTTGAGGATGTGTACATGACACATCCTGAAGGATTTGACATACCATAAGAAACCTAAAAGATATGCAAGTTATAGAGATCAATCTATGGATTGAAGCAAGCTTCCAGAAGCTGAAATCTCCGTTTTGATGAAATAGTAAAACAATATGGATTCATCAAGAATGAAATGAGCCTTGTGTATACAAGAAGGTTAGTGGGAGCATGATCTTCTTACTGGTATTATATGTAAATGACATATTACTCATTGGAAATGATGTTCCTACCCTGCAACAAGTAAAGACTTGGTTGGGGAAATGCTTTTCTATGAAGGACCTAGGTGAAGCAGCCTATATATTAGGAATTGGGATCTATAGAGATAGATCACAAAAACTGCTTGGCCTAAGTCAGAGTACATACATAGATAAAGTGTTGAGACGCTTTAATATGCATGATTCAAAGAAAGGATTCATATTTATGCAACATAGCCAATGTCTATCAAAAACACAATCCCCTTCAACTAAGAAAGTAAGGGATCACATGAATAAGATTCCATATGCATCTGCAATAGGATCTATCATGTATGTCATGTTATGTACTCGACCAGATGTCTCGTATGCTTTAAGTGCAACGAGTAGGTACCAATCTGATCCCGACGATGCTTATTGGGTAGCTGTCAAGAATATCCTTAAGTATTTGAGAAGGACTAAGGACTCATTCTTGATATATGGAGGTCAGGAAGAGCTTCATGTAATTGGATACACCGATGCTAGCTTCCAGACATATGAGGATGACTTTAGATCACAATCTGGTTACGTGTTCTACTTAAACGGCGATGTTGTGAGCTGGAAAAGTTCAAAGCAAGATACAGTTGATGATTCTACAACCGAGGCCGAGTATATTGTTGCCTCAAGTGCAGCAAAGGAAGCTATTTGGATCAAAAAGTTCATTAGTGAACTTGGCATATTTCCTAGCATTATGGATCCCATTGATCTCTATTGTGATAACAATAGCGCTATCGCACAAGCTAAGGATCCTAAATATCATCAACGATCCAAACACCTACTTAGGCGTTATCACCTAATTTGATATATAATAGATAGAGGAGATGTGAAAATATGCAGAGTACCTACACTTGATAATATTGCTGACTCACTGACAAAGCCTTTTGTGCAGTAGAAGCATGATGGCCATACTAGATCTATGGGTATTAGGGGTATGCCTGATTGGCTCTAGTGCTAGTGGGAGATTGTTGGTGTAAGCCGTAGAGGCCAATACTTTTGGTACTTGTATCGAATTATTTGTTAATAATAAAAGGCTTTTTCTTTATTATGTTTGTTTAATAAAGTCCCTAGAATAACTAGTTCGTTTAATGTATCAAGTGTGACTTAATCATGAGATCCCATTAAACATAAGGACATTATTCTTAAAGTATTCGTAGTTGAGATTTATTGTGAAGTGGGATAACATTAAAGCATTAAGACTATTATGTATATAGACTGATGATCACATCTCATGGATCATGGATAAGGATTTATCAAGTCTTAAACATATGTATGAATATTAGGAGTAATATTTATACTTGATTGACCCGCTATGAGAATACTACATAGAATTTTATGCAAAGTGTCTTAAGTTATTCTTATGATGATAATGGTGTATACCACCATTCGACCTAAAACAACTATGGACCCTAGATGTAGAGTCGAGTGCTTTATTGTTGATCAAACATTGTCCGTAACTGGATGACCATAAAGATAGTTGATGGGTACTCCACGAAGCATGTTGGGGGAAATGTGACCTAGATGGAATTTTCCCATCCTGCGTAATAGGATAAATGTCTAAAGGCCCAATATCGAACTAGATAAGGATAACATGGTCTACGCCTTGTGTTCAATATAGACATAAGGGCAAAAAGGGTAATTGCACACACAAGTATTATCACAAAAAAGGATTTGTCAGATCACATGACATTTTCGTGTCTTAGGTAGCAGTGATGTGTTGCTAGATATCACTCACTGTTTATTATGTTAAATATGTGATTTAATATAATTGTCAATGTCCCGAAAACCTACAGGGTCACACACAAAAGGACGGATTGGTGAGAGATAAAGTAAATAAGGAACACCATAAGGTACGATGGACTTAAGTGAATTGTAGAACATCGTAAGGTATGGTGCACTTAAGTAGAATACGAAATATGGTAAGGTACCACGCACTTAAGTGATTTTTGGTATACCATAAGATATGGGTCACATGCACTTAAGTGGATTTTTTAGCTTACATCCCACACAAGTGATTCTATAAATAGAACCCTTGTGTAGAAGCATTTGACTTGATGAAATTTCATTTCTCTCTCTCTCTCTCTCTCTCTCTCTCTCTCTCAAAGCCTTCATTCGTAGCAGCTAGCACTGAGACTGAAGAAATCCGTTCGTGTGGACTGAGTAGAGGCGTTGTCACCATTCAACTCTAGTGATCACTCCTTAGATCTACATCAAAGGTTTCAATTGCCACAAGAGGTAACGGTTTCTATCACTGATCATGCCCATTCATAAGGATCACTAAAGGAAAATTTTAACTTCTGCTGCTTTTTAGATTGCAATTATCCTTCATATTCCTCCATTGAATACACATCTCCCTAGCAAATTCTCTCCAATCGAAATAACTTCATTAGGCATCGGCTCTTAGTTGATGCCATTGTCCCAAACACGTTGGAGGGTCTGGGATTGTTGTTGCATACCGAACTGCAGTTTGACACAATCACTCTAGTACATCTCCATAGTAGTGAATATGATGATGGGTGTTTTTTTGTCCAAAGTGCAGCATCCTCGGGGCTAACCTCATGGTCGATACCCAGATACGGCCTCCAGATAAAATGTATAGGAAAAATACATGCTTAGAAGATTTGTAAATTGGTAATATTAAAACTAAATTTATATTCTAATGAGTTGTTTAGTAGTAATACATCGTATGGTCCAAGGTGGCCTATAAGATTTCAATAGACTATTATAGCCTGTTTGGGACATTTGTTGTACTCTATCCCCAGAACAGACCACCTAAGTCGAAAAGAGTGAAAATAAATTATTTACCATTAGTTGTAGTATAAAGTAAGCAAGTAAAAAAAGAGAAACTTACTTTGTTGCAAAGTGGAATGTGAAGTTGTTTCATTGATGGGGGCGAGTGACGACATTGTTGACTAACCCTATGCTTGGAGCAAAAAGGCGCAAGAATAAAACGAACAAGTACCCTTTTTTGCATTTTTACATAAAGAACTATATATATGGTACAAAACAGCAGAACCCCAACTATATGTTCCTATTTTATTTATGTTTCTTAACAAATGCAAATACATAATATTTATCGTATTATCAGTAGTTTCAGGAAATAAAAAATTACTAAATAGTATCATAATATAACACCGAGTTTTAACTATTTTTTCATACTCTATTGAATTTATGGTTAATATTATACTTGAATAATGTTATTTAAGATACTTTAGATTAATACCTTGACCCCTAGCTTGACCCATAACTCTGTCTTCACACAAAGGGGCACCCAACAATTCTTCGCATATTGCATTATCTTGGTTAACTATACCATTAGTAGCCTTACCTTCGATAGGTAGACCCAACAACATGTACACTTCCTCTAGTGTGACAGTACATTCACTGAATAAAAGGTGAAATGTGTGTGTCTCGGGTCTCCATCTTTCTATCAAAGCAAGGATAAATTTGTAATCAATAGAGTATGAGACTATGTTGAGTAAATGACCAAAACCGCCTGCTCGTAAATATGGTTCTATCAATGGGTTATGTGGTACATATTCATGTACACGACAGTGAAATATATTTGGATCCTAACAAAAGATAATTAAGAAAAATAATTAAGGAAAAGTATTAGCGAAATTTTTTGTAATACATTCAAAATTGTAACTTACAAACTCCACAGTGTTGTTGATAGTTCCTCGATGTGTATCACTCATGGTTAATAAAGTCATTTTTTGGAATGCTTCTAAGTGTTTGTTGATGATAAAGTGTATAGATTGAGCGTGTTTGATGGAAATGAAGAGTAACATAGCCATATTTATAGATGGGACATATCATTCACGTGAAGCAATTTTGCATGTATCCTCCAACTAATGCGCCATACTGTAGCGGGGTATTTGTTACCATTAGACATATTGACTAAATCCAAGGTAAACCATACAAGTCGAGTCTCCACCGCACTTCTATTTATCCAAAGGAATGGTTAGAAAGCGAACAAAAACCTAATAGTTTTATCGAATCAAAAACTAGTAAAAAAAGTCAGAGATCGGGGTAAGGGGGTTGGTTATGCAATGGGAAGGTTTTAAGCATCCAAAACATCCTAGGTACTCCTAGGGAGCCCTTTTCACACTTGTTGTAAGGTTGGTATTTTGTGAAAAAAAAATTTGTTTGTGCAAACATGATTGAAGAGATGAGAAGAGAATATACGAGTTATTTACAATTTTGTGTTTGAATGGATAAACCCATTGCCTACGTACCATCTTAGAAAAAGATTAGGATCAAAACCTCGTAGTTCGGGGTAAAAATCTCAAAAATAAGTTGGTGAATTGATTGGTCCAAAAGCCTTAAGGTCTTTTATTATCCAAGGGAGAAAACTCAACCTAAAACCACAAATCCACCATGTGAGGATAGCTTCAACATGCTAGTGAGGGGTTAACCCTATAATAAGCATGGAAGACTCATTGTCCATCACTAAGGATATAGGTGAGTATTACATCTACCTCAAGGATAACTCTAACCTAATAGTTAAAGGTTATGAAAAGTTTTGATAAGAAAGTGGTCATTGAAACCACAAAAGTATTTGAATGGGTTATATTTACCAATAAGAAGTATTTACAAAATATGGTCAAAGTTGACTTAAAGATTCAATTCAAAATAAGTGTTATAAAAAGAAAGTTTTAAAATCAAAAGCATAATGCTTAGGTTTCTAATGTTTGAAAAGAAGTGTTAATGTTTGCACAAAAGTTTTGGCTTGGGTTAGAGTGGAGGGAAGAAGAAGAATGGCTAAAGTCCTAATCATACAAGAGATGAAGGAGAAGAAATGAGACCACAAATGGAGTTCCCTTCTTGAGATCATATTGATGATCCAAGTAGCTCCCATCCTTTGGAATAAGCAAGTAAGTAAGTGTATACTCAAGCAATCAAATCAATCAAGCAAGCTCTTAAAAGATCCCCAATGGCTCTTAGATCTCTCTCTATTTTGAAGCTCATGACAATGGTTCTTCACTTAGGCTCAATGTTGGAATCCCTATCACAAGAACACACACATCAAAAAGTTCTATCAAGCAAACAAAGAATGAACAAGAAGGAGTTTAAAAATTGGTCCTTTCAAAGTTCTCTTCAACATTTATAGCACTCTAAAGGCCCAATGCCTAGCTGTTCTTTGACTCCAAATTTGCATAGAGAATCTCCTAAAGTCTAATTCCTTTTTGTCCATTTTGGCATTTGGTTCACAATAATAAAAAAAACACAAGCACAAAAGTATATACACAATTATGTGCTCAAGTGAGCAAAAGGCAAATTGCATTAACATAAATATGTGCTCAAATGAGCAAAGGGAAAAAGCAAATGAATAATATGTAAAAGAATAGTAAACTGCATAAATGTAAAGAGCAAGAATTAAATGTTAATGGTTAATGGTTAGTGTACCATAAGGCAATTTAGTGCTATGTTAAGCAATCATAATTGGACTTATGTAGAAGTTACAACTATCTGAGATCGGTCAATAATAATGTAGGCAACAACACAAGTTAGAGATCTTGATTAGTGAATCAAGCTCCTACAACTTGCCATGGCAAGAAGAAGATGAGAAATGATTTTGTATTGATTTATGTTCTTTGCTTGATTAGGAAGCAACCTATCCTTAATGCAAAGCCATTCACTTGATCCATTGATCAAGTTGAATTAGATTTGAATCATGGAAGGTTAAACCTCCCATGTATCAAGGCTAACCACCAATCTTTAACTCATTGATAAAAAAAAAGAAAAAAGAAGAAGAAGAAGAAGAGGAAGATGAAGGTGAATATTAAAGTACATTAATGGAAATGAAATGAAATAATCAACAAGCATTGACCAAAGATAGAGAAGATCAATGTCAAACAATAGTAAACAGAAGCAAAATGAAAATTAGAAGTCAAGAAACAAATAAAATATTTTTGGTATTTTTCAATATTAAAATAAAACTTGAATTAAAATAATAAGGAAAGGTCAAACTTCAAACTCACTTCAAATCAACTTTGAAAAGTCCAAGTGAATTATCCTAAGTTCAACAAGGTCAAACAAAGTTTGACAAAAAATTTCAGCATTTTTAGAAGTCAGAAACTATTTTTAATCAATTAAAAATGCATAAAAATAACCTAATTGAATTAAAATCTCAAATAAATCACAAATCAATTAATAAATTGATGAGAATATTTTTCATAGATCTATCATCATTCAAAGAGGTTGGAAAAATATTATTGTATTTTTTGGATATCAAAAACTATTTTAAATGAATTAAAAATAACCAGAAAAGAGAAAATTCCTAAAAAATATCAAATGATAAAATAAAAAATATTAAAAATCATTTTTAGAAACTAGAAATTAAAAGAAGAAAAATGAAATTGGTCTCATATTTTTTGGACCAATAATGAAAGAGATATGAATTTTTAAAATGAAATGGAATTAAAAGAAATAAAAGGAAATTAAAATCAGAAATTAAAATGATGGAAAAACGTGAACCGTCTGATATGAGCTCATTAATTGAGCTGGCAAATCATGAGGCTCACACACGCGCGCCTACCATGTTTCTTGGTCAATGCATCACAGATAGCATTTAAATAAGTCATAACATGGAACGGACGAGATTTGATCTGGAAACACAAACGCACGACCATGATTAAATCTGGAGATTGGACGGTGACCAGCGCCACCGTCTTCTTCGGCCAACTTCCGGCGAAGCAAAAACTTGCAGAGAAAAAAATGTTAACCAAATGCCACGATCTTGGTACCAATCGAGAGCTGGGGTGATGTACATCACCCCTGTACCAACCAAATCCACTCTAGGTTTCTACATTGAGAGAAATCAGAGATGGAATTTCTGTGGTGTTCAACTGAACTTAATGGAATTTAAAAATTCAAAGCTCTAAAATGTTGCCTCTATGCAGAGGACTTCAGATCACACAACAACAACAAGAAACAAGCACAATATGAGCTGATTCGAAGAAATTAAAATCAAAAGTAAACCTCTTATTTGCAGGGCTTGGAGACACAATTCCTTGGTGTTAATACTTGTGGAAAGGGCCTCCATGCATGGGCCTGTACAGGTGCATGGAGGGCCCAATTCCACTTGGATTTGGCAGCTGAACAAGAATAGATGCAAATTGGACATGCAAATGGTACAGACTTAGCTCATGCAATGCAAATTAATTGATTTTCCAAAATTGTACCAATATGTTCAAGTCTTCGAAAATGCCATATCCATAACTGAAATATAACCTTATGAGTAATGGTTGGAAAGCTTTTTGCATGAGGATCATTTGTCATGTTGATAAAAACTTCATTTGAAACTTGGAAATTGATGAAAAATGGACATGAAGTGTAGGGTGCAAAACATGTACATGTGAGATTTTCAAAAATGGTCAAAGTTCAAGCCCTTCTGTTTCAATTATGAAAGCTCCAAATGACACAATATTTAACATCAAAGTTGTAGATCTTCTCAAGACAATCAATTTGGACTTAAATTTTGCATCATTTGGATTTTTGATAAAGAAGTTATGGGCACTTGAAGTTGGACTTTTTCACATTTTAAAGCCTTTGGTCCAAAGTGACCTATAATGTTTTGCTTTATCACATGTATTTCTTTTAGGATTTTGAACTTTTTCTAAACATGAAATTTTAAGTAGACATCTTAATATTTCCAATTCATTTGATCCCACCTCAAAATCATGAAAAATGAATGAGTTATGTCCTTGGGAAGTTGACCCAAAATTAGGGTTTCAGTCAAAATGACCTATAATGTTTTGAAATGGATGATGACTTTCCAAGCTTCAAATAAATTTTTGATGAACATGAAAGTTGTTCATATGGTTCTTAAGAACAGTTTTTATTTTGGGTACATCTAGATTTGACAAAAACATCAAAAGTTAGGTCTCAGTGTATTTCAAAATAGTCAGATGAATTGACTGATCAACTTCTCAAGTCCATGCCTCATATCTTGATGAATTGATGATTGAGGACACTCAAATAAGTTCATATATGTATGAAATGATTAATTAAATAACTTCCCTTGATTGCATTTGATCATAGGTTGAGGTTGCTTCATGAGCAAGGCACAGTTGATACACAGATGAATTAGGGTTTCCTTGATTAAAATGATGAATTGAGATACTTGGGAGGCATATTTGATGGATGAAAGCTTTGGGAAACATTGCCATGCTTGCTTTCATCTTCCCTTGACCATATTAATGCACATAGGATCTCCTAGAAGCTTTGGATCTTGTGACTGCTCAAGCTACAAACAAGAGATGTTAGTGACATATTTTTATGCTTTTGGTTAGTAAATAAACTGAGAAAAGCAATAATATACAATTCAAGCATGCTTGGTGATCTCAAATCAACTCTCAAGAGATCCCATCCAAAGGTAATAAGCCAAGATGCTATGATCCTTGAGGCAATGCAAATGCAATGTTATGATACCATGAGGGATCTTAGGGTCAAAATTGGGATCTTACAGATGCCCCTATTTAAGGTCATTCTAGCCGGAGAAGTGAAGGTTAAAATCTTTGTCTCAACGAGGTAGAATGGGCTTAAATAATAACAAAGAGACGAATTTTGGTCCCTAAGAGACCTCATGATGCAAATGTGCGTATGCAAAAGGTAATACTCTATGGAGATATTGTTGGAGTATCTAAGAGACCTCATGATGCAAATGTGCGTATGCAAAAGGTAATACTCCAAGGCGCAGCGGAATTTAAAAATTTCTCCATTTAGTGATCCTTACGAATGAACATGATCAGTGATAGAATCGTTACCTCTTGTGGCGATTCAAACCTTTGGTGCAGATCTCTGATAATGATCAAAACCTTTGGTACAGATCCGCAGGGCGATCACGAACGTTGAACGATGACAACGTCTCTACTCAGTCCACACGAACGGATTCCTTCAATCGCAGTGCTAGTTGTTTGTGAATGAAGGCTTTGAGTGAGAGAGAGATACGAAATTCCAACTCTTCAGTTGTGTTGTTTTCCCATACAAAGCTTCTGCACAAGAGCTCTATTTATAGAACCACTTGTGTGGGCTTCAAGCCAAAAAGCCCACTTAAGTGCATTTTGGCCTATATCTCATAATATGCCAAAATCACTTAAGTACTTGGTACCTTACCATATTTCGTATTCTACTTAAGTACACCGTACCTTTCGATGTTCCTTAATTATTCTATCTCTCATCAATCCGTCCTTTGTGTGTGACCCTATAGGTTTTCGCGACGTTGGCAATTATATTAAATCACACATTTAACATAATAAACAGTGAGCGGTATCTAGCAACACATCACTGCTACCCAAGTCACGAAAATGTCATGTGATCTGATAAAACCTCCTGTGATAATAATTATGTGTATAATTACCCCTTTGCCCTTATGTCTATATTGAACACAAGGTATAGACCGTGTCACCCTTGTCCAGTTCAATATTGGGCCCATAGACATTTATCCTGTTACGCAGGATTGGCAAATTCCATCTAGGACACTCATGTCCCTCAGCATGCTTCGTGGAGTACCCATCAACTGTCTTTATGGTTATCCAGTTACGGACAACGTTGGATCAGCAATAAAACACTCGACTCTACATCTAGGATCCATAGTGGTTTCAGGTCGAAGAGTGGTATACACTATTATCACCATGAGAATAACTTATGACACTTTTGCATAACTTTCTATATAGTATTCTCATAGCGGGTCAATCCGGTATAAATATTACTCCTAATATTCATACCTATGTTTAAGACTTGATAACTCTTTATCCATGATCCATGAGATGTGATCATCAGTCTACAAACATAATAGTCTTAATGCTTTAATGTTATCCCACTTCACATTAAAGCTCGACTACGGATACTTTAAGAACAGTGCCCTTATGTTTAATGTGTTCTCATGATTAAGTCACACTTAATACATTAAACGGACTATCTATTCTAGGGACTTTATTAATCAACCATAATAAAGAAAATGCCTTTTATTATTAATAAATAATTCGATACAAGTACCAAAAATATTGGCCTCTAGGGCTTACACCAACAATCTCCCACTAGCACTAGAGCCAATCAGGCATACTCCGTATGCCCATTGATCTAGTATGGTCATCATGCTTCTGCTGCGCAAGAGGCTTTGTTAGTGGGTCAGCTATATTGTCTAGTGTAGGTACTTTACATATTTTCACACAACGCCTAAGTATGTGTTTGGATCGTTGGTGAGATCTAGGCTCCTTAGCTTGTGCGATAACACCATTGTTATCATAATAGAGACCAATGGGATCCACAATGCTATGGACTATGCCAAGTTTATTGATCCAAACAGCTTCCTTTGCTGCACTTAAGGCAACAATATACTCGGCCTCAGTTGTAGAATCAGCAACTGCATCATGCGTTGAACTTTTCAAGCTCACAGTGCCACCATTTAAGCAAAACACATAACCAGATTGGAATCATTCATATTAAAGTGTCTCAGCACTTTGTCTATGTACTCTGACTTAGGCCAAGCATTTCATGATCTATCTCTATAGATTCTGATAGGCTGCTTCACCCAGATCCTTCATAGAAAAGCATTTCCCCAACCAAGACTTTACTTGTTGCAGGGTAGGGATATCGATTCCAATGAGTAATATGTCATCTACATATAGTATCAGGAATACGATCATGCTCCCACTAACCTTCTTGTAGACACAAGTCTCATCTTCGTTCTTGATGAATCCATACAGTTTTACTGTTTCATCAAAACGAAGATTCCATGGGTAGGTGACAGGCTCATCTTGATCCATGAGTAATACATCACCTTGATCAGATATCCATATATCTCAGGTAGGTGACGTATCCTGCCTGACCTATGCTGGTCTTGTTCTACTTGAGCAGGTTGCTTTTACACAACTACTTGTGTTTCCTGCTCTAATTCCTCCATAGGTGTATCGATGCTTTGTGATTCTTGAATTTCTTCAAGCTCTACTTTCCTCCCACTGGTTCCTTTGGAATTAAAATCCTTTTCTAGGAAAACTCCAGTTCGAGCGACAAACACTTTGCCCTCTGAAGGATTGTAGAAGTAATATCCTCTTGTTTCTTTAGGATATCCCACAAATAAGCATTTGTCAGATTTGGGCTCAAGCTTAGTTGAAATTTGTCGTTTCACATAAACTTCGCAACCCCAAATCTTCATGTAAGACATGTGTGGTTTCTCACCACTCCATATCTCATATGGTGTCTTATCAACCTTTTTGGATGGAACACGGTTAAGTGTGTAAGCTGATGTTAATGGTGTATGTCCTCAAAAGGAGTTTGGAAGATTGGTGTGACTCATCATGAATCGGACCATGTCCAACAGGGTTCGATTTCTTCTCTCAGATACACCCTTCCATTGGGATGTTCCAGGAGGAGTAAGTTGGGATAGGATCCCACACTCTTTCAGATGGTCATCAAACTCTAGGATTAAATACTCACCACTTCGATCTGATCGAAGAGTTTTAATATTATTACCTAGTTGGTTTTAACTCGTTAGGTTTCACCCTTTTGTATTAATGTTATTAATAGGCATTTCAAGATCAAGGACATATAGTCCATTGTTCATTTGTGCAGTAGCATAGAATATATCATTCAAATAAATTGAGCAACAATTGTTCTTTATTATAAATGAAAAACCAAACTTGTCCAAACAAGAAATGGAAATAATATTCCTGCTAATTGCAGGTACATAATAACAGTTCTCTAACTGAATTATTAAACCACTAGGTAAAGTCAATACAAAAGTTCCTACGGCTAAAGCAGCAACCTTTGCTCCATAGCCAACTCGTAGGTCGACTTCACCTTTTGCCAAATCTCTACTCCTTTTTAGTTCCTGCACATTTGTACAAATGTGAGAACCGCATCCAGTATCTAATACTCATGATGTAGAAGTAGATAAATTAATAACAAAAATACCTGAAGTTGAAGTCTCTACTCCATTCTTCTTATCTTCCAGGTATTTTGGGCAGTTCCTCTTCCAGTGTCCGGTCTTACCGCAATGGAAGCAGGTGCCTTCTTTTGCTATGCCTCCACTAGGATTCAAAGCAGCAGTGGGTCTGGGATTGGCAACTTCCTTGCCCTTCCCCTTATCACTCTGCTTAGTGGGCCTTTTGTTATGTCTCTTTCCATTTCCGATCATCAGAATGGACTTCCCTTTTGACTTCAGATTCTGCTCGGCAGTTCTTAACATGGCGAGCAGTTCAGGAAGAGATTTGTCCATATCAATCATATTGAAATTTAGGACAAATTGACTGAATCTATCTGGCAACGATTGCAAGATCAAATCAGTCGCAAGTTCCTTTTCGAGGGGAAAACCCAATATCTCAAGGTTTTCCACATACCTAATCATCTTGATCACATGGGGACCTACAGGGGCTCCCTCAGCTAACTTGCCTTGAAAAAGGGCTTTTGAAACTTCAAACCTCTCATGCCTTGCTTGCTCTTGATAGAGCAACTTCAGGTGTTCGATCATATCGAACGCTGACATGTTCTCATGTTGCTTTTGCAATTCTGAGTTCATGGTAGCTAGCATGAGACAAGCAGTTTCATTGGCATCATCGACATGCTTCTTATAAGCATCTCTTTCTGCCTTAGGTGCAGAACTAGGAGGTTCCTCTTCAGGAACAGGTGTCTCCAAGACATACAACTTTTTATCATGTTTGAGGATAATCCTCAGGTTTCGGTGCCAATCCAGAAAATTTGTCCCAGACAATTTTTCCTTATCAAGGATTGATCGCAGGATGTTGTTAGAGGTGTTTGCTGTCATGGTAATCTACATAAGGATTAATGAAAATATAAGTATCATTGACATATTCAATTAGGCCTTTAATTAAATATGCTCCCACTATTTTACTCAAAACAAATGACCCTCATCATCTGATTCGGAAAATCCCGTTGGAAGATTTTCTAGTGGGTCGAGATCCATATTTCACTTCGTTCTAAGTCCGCGTAGGCGGATTACACAAAACTAGGTTATTTAGGTAGGAACTCCTTCCAATTGTATCTCATACAACTCTCGAAAATTTCAGTTGGGTGAATAACTCCTTATTCCAATCCATCATATGGATCATTCCCAACTCTTGCTTCTAAACATATATATAATCTTATTATAATTTGTTTAGTTAAGTTTGACCCATTGTTTTAACAGTTGGATATTACAATTATCCCATCGCACCTTACTAATATAGAACATGCACCTCGCGTAGGCGAAACCTACATTATTCGATACTAGTCTTGATGAGTGTTAAAACTTGGAAAGCTTAAAACTTAATATTTAGTTTTGAGGGAATTGCAATTTTCTGATCTCACCGGCTTGTTTATCATATAAACCGTCTCTCACATGCATCAACATACATTCACATGCATCAACATACATACATACATACATAATGAAACAGTTATGGCCCCTAGTGCAATTGTTCTCCCAAGCCAATGAGAGAACCTAAGCTAACCTACAACGATCTAAGCTTCTCCAAGCAAGATCTTCAAGGTTGTCCTCCTTTGGCATTGACTTCTTTGCTTTCTTCATATCATTACATTACATGAAAGAAACTCGTTTTACATACGAGGGAGTGAGATGAGAAAAGAAGTTACATTTGGGAGATTAAGAGAGAGGCACGACACGCAGGTCGTATTTTAAAATCCCAAAACAAAACAAAGGAAAACTAAGGCCATAACCGATCACCACAAGACAATAATAAACACTTTATTATTATTATAATTAATTCCTTTAATTAATCAAATTAAATTTCGACGACCGATCATCACATTTTAATGAACAATTCATTTAAAATCTATGTCGCTTTTCGTATCAACACTTGACACTTTTAAAGCACTGAGTTAGCCGAATGGGCGAAAATTTCCTTCCGTTAACCGGTTAACCATATGCGTTAACCGGTTAACACTGTTTTGAAATCTTAAAAATTGTTTTCTGCCTTGCGTTAACCGGTTAACCAAATGCGTTAACCGGTTAACACTGTTTGAAAATGTCTTGGAAAACTGTTTTCCGCCTTGCGTTAACCGGTTAACCAAATGCGTTAACCGGTTAACACTGTTTGAAAATCTCAAAAAAATTATTTCGCATTCCGTTAACCGGTTAACCATACGCGTTAACCGGTTAACACTGTTCCAAAAAGTGTTTAGGAAGCACAACTCTTGTGCGTTCAAACCCCAATCGCATAACTCTCTGACAACACAACCCTTGTGCCGTCACTAACCCTAATGCACCAATTTCAGACCGTCAAACACGTCTCGATTGTTAATTCAGTATGATTGATCAACACGTCATTGCTTCACCATACTAATGTCGGATCAAGAAGCAAACGACCATTGATCGCTCAAAGGAAAACAATCATCGAGGTTTTTGAATGAACGAAACAAGAACATTATATCATATATAATGTATTTTGCATCAGGGTTACATATATCACATATATGTAACTTGATCGATCTCAATTTAATTTATGATTCATTCTGTTTTAATCATATTATTACATAACAAAAACAGATATCAGATTCATGGTTTCGTAACCAGGCTCTGATACCACTGTTGGAGAATAGCCATCCAAGGCGCAGCGGAATTTAAAAATTTCTCCATTTAGTGATCCTTACGAATGGGCATGATCAGTGATAGAATCGTTACCTCTTGTGGCGATTCAAACCTTTGGTGCAGATCTCTGATAATGATCAAAACCTTTGGTACAGATCCGCAGGGCGATCACGAACGTTGAACGATGACAACGTCTCTACTCAGTCCACACGAACGGATTCCTTCAATCGCAGTGCTAGCTGTTTGTGAATGAAGGCTTTGAGTGAGAGAGAGATACGAAATTCCAACTCTTCAGTTGTGTTGTTTTCCCATACAAAGCTTCTGCACAAGAGCTCTATTTATAGAACCACTTGTGTGGGCTTCAAGCCAAAAAGCCCACTTAAGTGCATTTTGGCCTATATCTCATAATATGCCAAAATCACTTAAGTACTTGGTACCTTACCATATTTCGTATTCTACTTAAGTACACCGTACCTTACGATGTTCCTTAATTATTCTATCTCTCATCAATCCGTCCTTTGTGTGTGACCCTATAGGTTTTCGCGACGTTGGCAATTATATTAAATCACACATTTAACATAATAAACAGTGAGCGGTATCTAGCAACACATCACTGCTACCCAAGTCACGAAAATGTCATGTGATCTGACAAAACCTCCTGTGATAATAATTATGTGTATAATTACCCCTTTGCCCTTATGTCTATATTGAACACAAGGTATAGACCGTGTCACCCTTGTCCAGTTCAATATTGGGCCCATAGACATTTATCCTGTTACGCAGGATTGGCAAATTCCATCTAGGACACTCATGTCCCTCAGCATGCTTCGTGGAGTACCCATCAACTGTCTTTATGGTTATCCAGTTACGGACAACGTTGGATCAGCAATAAAACACTCGACTCTACATCTAGGATCCATAGTGGTTTCAGGTCGAAGAGTGGTATACACTATTATCACCATGAGAATAACTTATGACACTTTTGCATAACTTTCTATATAGTATTCTCATAGCGGGTCAATCCGGTATAAATATTACTCCTAATATTCATACCTATGTTTAAGACTTGATAACTCTTTATCCATGATCCATGAGATGTGATCATCAGTCTACAAACATAATAGTCTTAATGCTTTAATGTTATCCCACTTCACATTAAAGCTCGACTACGGATACTTTAAGAACAGTGCCCTTATGTTTAATGTGTTCTCATGATTAAGTCACACTTAATACATTAAACGGACTATCTATTCTAGGGACTTTATTAATCAACCATAATAAAGAAAATGCCTTTTATTATTAATAAATAATTCGATACAAGTACCAAAAATATTGGCCTCTAGGGCTTACACCAACAGATATGTGTCCACAAAGAGAAAAGAAATCAGAGGAGACTGAAAATCCAATATGAGTAATACACTCAATGGGACAGGGACTCTGGGGATTCTAATGGGGATAAGAAAGGGAATAAAATGCATGAGAAGGTCACGACTTAAGACTTGCCGAGGGACACGAGAGGAATTCCATGAAAATAAATCAATGGAAAGACTCGAGCTGACTCAGAGATGCATGTATTCAGGAATATGCCAATACAGCAAAGCTATCCACAAAGGATACTTCGGATAAAAGTCCGGACTCAGATGGGGAAAATCCACTAAGGGGGTTCACTGGGAAATGTCCAAAGAGGACTCATCTGAGGAAATAACAGGATGAGGTATTACCGGTTACTGGGTAATAGGCTCAAGGAGACATGTGATCGAAACACCAGTATAAGGGTGAGAGAACAACATGCTCGGGGAGAATGAATATCTAAGACCGGTATGAGGGTGAGAGATATCAAACATCCAAAATCATCTGAGGAAGACCTAAAAAGGTATGTTTCAACTCAGGAAATCTGACTCCACAAGGGACAAAAAGTCATAATAGGGAGCAGAAAGGGAAGGAACACCAGGGATACCGGTTACTGGGCATATAATAGGTGACCAACCAAGGCGTGAATTGGGGAATATTTCCAAGAAACTAATCATCCAAAAGGAGGGCTAAAAAGAAAACTCAATTTACAGGATAGACATTCGACTCCGTCAAAGGGGATACGAATCTTACTCAACTGGGGAAGAACAAAAGACTTCGACCAAAGAGCGCATGAGATGTATTATCTATTACCGTCAAAACATAGATAATATACTCGCATGGAAGATTATCCATAATCGGTTACTGGGTTAATAAAGGATAAATCGACCGAAAGGAAAGGACATCAGGATACCGAATACTAGGTATAAAATGATGACCAATCGAAGGGAGAAACGATCATTACCAGCCAAGGGTAAACGAAAGATGACTCGCTGGGGATACATTGTCAAAGGCAATGATCCGGGAGATATATCACCGGTTACTGGGAGATATACTCAAAAAGTGAAGGAATATCAGTACCGAATATTGGATAAAGATAACCAACAAAGAGGGGATTACATCTACCGGATACTGGGTAGAAAACCACATAAGAGTAACCGCCATCGGTTAGGATGAACAGAATAAGGTTAACTTTGCAAGGGGATAAAAATGGGGTTTACAACTACCGGTACGAGGGTAGAAAACCACAAAGATAGGACTTACAACTACTGGATACTGGGTAGAAGGCCACAGACTCCGCCGGGGAATATATGGACAATTACTGGCTACTGAGCAATTGTTTATCTAAACTGCGGGGAAGTGCAGGGGAGATAACAAAAGGAGTCGATCTAGGAATAAACTAGAAAGACACACCGCATCAAGACTCAACCCAATGAGGATATATCTCAGGGGAGAACTCCATCCCAATGCATGTGTTGGATGGAAACTGAAATAACAATCATCCACGAGGACATAACTCAGTGGGGAACATGAAGAAAGGGTAAACACTTTCTGCTTATGGGGTTGACTCTAAGTGGAGAGATCAGACACAAACATCTGCTTGGGGAAATATATTACCAACTAGCAGGAGACAACAAAACAAAGATATATGGCAAAGGATGCATCATGAATATCTGAATGCTAAGAATATGCATATATGCGTGGTTTATGTATGATGAGTGCTGACAAACAGACATATCTAACACAACCAGGTCCAAGGCTCGATGGAAAAACATCTGGTACTACATCTCAAAGAGAAATCCAGGCCCACTGGAGAACATCCAAACTGATGCGGGCAATAGATACCAGGAAATAAAGATCTCTACAGGGAAGGGATCAACACATCTTCATGCAATCAGGCAAAGTCTTGGCTAGGGAATCTAACCATGGATAAAATCCGCTGTAGAAGCAACTCTACTAGGGAAGTTATCAAAGAGAGAAATGAAACTTTGTGGGGAACAACCTCCAATCAAAAAGTTCCAAAACCTACGGCTTTCCTTGCACTGCTGGATAAATCATCCTTGCTGAGGAGAAGAGAACACTACTTTGTTGGGGGAGGAAAGATAAACATCTTCATCAACCACTCTGCTCGGGAGGAAACCACAAACAGGCTCTGATCAGACAGTTCCACCAGGGAAATACTGCTGACGACCGAATTGGGGATTACCCGTAGGCGACTATTGGGGATACCCTGCTGGTGACCATACTGGGGAATAAAAGTGGGATCAACCCTGCTGAGGATGGTCGAGGAGCAAATGTGCTGGAGATCAAAGGTAATCAAGTCCACAGGGGAAAAGCTACAAATCAAACTTGATGATGACTCTGCTTATGCTGGGGAATTTCTGGCTCACTCTGGCGGAGAAATTTTCTAAATCAAAGTGAGGGACGACCAACTCCTTCGGAAAGGTTAGCATATTCAATTTATCAATCTATAAGGGATTTTAGGTCAATCCACATAAGGGACGACAACCATATAATTGATAGCACAAATGCTAAATCCAGATTCACTGGGGTCTAGAAGATTGAGACCGCATCCAAAACTCCAAACTCTCTGGGGATTTGGTGGGATGTACAACTTTCTTCTACACTCGCGGAGGAGACAACCTGAAAGATAATGAAGAGGATACAAGTATGCTGGGAATATGAATAAATGTATTACCCTTTTGGAGATCATACCATCCTTGGGAGAGCACTGAAGACGTCCCAAGTATCCTTTTTGCCATTGTGAATGTTCACTTTGTTTAAAAACAATTTTTAAAACAATGATATTTTTCAATTAAAACATGCAAAATATTTGGATAAAGGCTCAAATTTATTTGATAGAATGGTAGTCTGCAAATGGCAAGGCTCCATGGATCTTTACAAATTTGAAATTGGTGATATATATTGGAAAAGGGCTACATTGAACATAATGACCATTTCTCCACCAACTCTGAATCCGATGTATTTGAAACTTCAGTTGACGATGACTGAGCGAGAATCTCTGACAGATGACAGTTGTAGAACAAAGTCTTGTCAGGATGCAGTTACTTGCCAAATCCCTAATTTTTGCCTAGATTGCCCCAGGGTGAGGTACTCAATCTTGCGGGATATATATATATATATATATATATATATATATATATATATATATATATATATATATTTATTTATGTCTCTAACTTTTGCCTGGATCGCCCTTTCGGGTTTTCAATCCACCGAGACGCTCATTTTTGCCTAAGCCGCCCTTTCGGGTTTTCAACTTAGCGAGTTATTCTGTTTTTATTTTTAGGCGAAGTATTTCTTGACTGCATGTGAATTCACAGGACGAGTGAAATCCTCCCCATCCATAGTTGTAAGCATCAAAGCACCGCCTGGAAAGGCTCTCTTAACAACATATGGACCTTCATAGTTTGAAGTCCACTTGCCCCTGGAATCGGGCACGAAAGACAAAACTTTCTTGAGCACGAGGTCACCCTCTCGGAACACACGAGGCTTGACCTTCTTATCAAAGGTTTTCTTCATCCTCTGCTGATATAACTGACCATGGCACATGGCAGTCAATCTCTTCTCTTCTGTCAAATTCAGTTGGTCATAACGACTCTGAACCCATTCAGCATCAGTAAACTTGACTTCCATCAAGAATCTCATTGATGGGATCTCCACCTCTACTGGGAGTACAGCCTCCATGCCGTAAACAAGAGAGAAAGGGGTTGCCCATGTTGAAGTGCAGACAGATGTACGATATCCTTGTAAAGCAAATGGCAGCATCTCATGCCAATCTTTGTACGTAACAACCATCTTCTGGACAATCTTCTTGATATTCTTATTAGCAGCTTCAACAGCCCCATTCATCTTGGGTCTATTAGGGGAAGAATTATGATGCGCGATCTTGAACTCACTACACAGCTCTTTCATCATCTTGTTGTTCAAGTTAGATCCATTATCAGTAATGATCTTGTCTGGCACACCATAACGGCATATGAGTTGATTCTTGATAAACTTTACAACCACCCGCCTGGTCATGTTTGCATATGATGCCGCTTCAACCCACTTGGTGAAGTAATCAATTTCTACGAGAATAAACCTATGACCGTTGGACGCTTTCGGTTCTATCATGCCAATCATGTCGATTCCCCACATGGAGAAAGGCCATGGTGATGAAATCGCATTCAGAAGTGTCGGGGGAATATGAATCTTGTCCGCATAAATCTGACACTTGTGGCATTTCTTCACATATTTACAGCAGTCAGACTCCATTGTCAGCCAATAGTAGCTTGCTCTCAACATCTTTCTAGCCATGGCATGTCCATTGGAATGAGTACCAAATGAACCCTCATAGACCTCAGTCATCAACAGGCCTGCTTCGTGTCTATCCATCCATCTGAGCAAAACCATGTCAAAATTCCTTTTATAAAGCACATCGCCATTGAGGTAGAAACCGCCTGAAAATCTCCTCAAAGTCTTTCTATCTTTCACAAATGCCCCAGGCGGGTAAATCCGACTCTGAAGAAAACACTTGATATCATAATACCATGGCTTATCATCTTGCACCTCTTCTACTGCAATTACATAAGCTGGTTTGTCCAAGCGCATCGCAGTGATATTGGGAACTTCATTCCAGAGTCTCATCACAATCATAGAAGCAAGCGTAGCAAGAGCATCTGCCATCCAATTCTCATCTCGAGGAATATGGTGGAAGTCAACTTCGTTAAAGAACGTTGAAATCCTCCTCGCATAATCTCTATATGGGATGAGGCCAGGCTGATTTGTCTCCCATTCACCCTTAATTTGATTAACAACAAGGGCCAAATCACCATAAATATCCAGATGCTTGATCCTAAGATCAATGCACTCTTCTAATCCCATAATACAGGCCTCATATTCAGCCATATTATTCGTGCATTTGAAAGTTAGCCTTGCTGTAAAGGGGAAATGTGTGCCCTGAGGGGTAATAATTACTGCCCCAATACCATTTCCATATTGATTTACAGCGCCATCAAACACCATGCTCCATCGGGAACTAGGCTTTGGCCCTTCATCAAGCGTAGGCTCATCACAATCTTTCATTTTCAAATACAGAATCTCCTCATCTGGGAAGTCATACTGAACTGACTGATAATCCTCAATTGGTTGATGTGCCAAATAATCTGCCAAGATACTACCTTTGATAGCTTTTTGAGCTCGATACTCAATATCATACTCAGATGACAACATCTGCCAAAGGGCAATCCTCCCAGTTAAAGTAGGCTTCTCAAAGATATACTTGATTGGATCCATTTTGGATATCAACCAAGTCGTATGATTCAACATATACTGGCGTAAGTGCTTAGCAGCCCAAGCCAAAGCACAACATGTCTTTTCAAGCATCGGGTATCGAGACTCACAATCAGTGAACTTCTTACTCAGGTTGTAGATAGCATATTCTTTCTTTCCTGATTCGTCTTGTTGACCAAGGACACAACCCATTGAGTCTTCAAGAACAGTCAGATACATAATCAAGGGTCTCCCTTCCATAGGCGGGGACAGAATCAGAGGCTCAGACAGGTACTCTTTAATACTATCAAAGGCTTTCTGGAAATCCTCAGTCAAATCATGACGCTGATCTTTCCGGAGGAGCTTGAATATCGGCGCACATGTGGCAGTCATGTGGGATATAAATCTGGAAATATAATTCAAGCGACCCAGAAAATCTCAGACTTGCTTCTTACTTTTGGGCGCAGGCATCTCTTGTATTGCTTTGACCTTTGCAGGATCAACCTCAATACCTCTCTCACTGACAATAAAGCCTAATAACTTGCCGGAACGGACTCCAAATGTACACTTGTTGGGATTCAGACGAAGCTTATACTTCCTCAAACGCTGAAAAAGCTTCAACAAGTGCTCTACATGTTCAACTTCCGTTCTTGACTTTGCAGTCATATCATCAACATACACCTCAATCTCTTTGTGCATCATATCGTGAAACAAGGTAGTCATAGCTCGTTGATACGTGGCTCCGGCATTCTTCAAACCGAAGGGCATCACTCGATAACAGAATGTTCCCCAAGGTGTGATGAATGTTGTCTTCTCCATATCCCCGGGTGCCATTTTAATCTGATTATATCCAGAAAATCCGTCCATAAATGAGAAGACATTGAATTTAGATGTATTATCTACCAACATATCAATATGTGGTAGAGGGAAATCATCTTTTGGACTAGCTTTATTTAAGTCTCTATAGTCCACACACATTCGGACTTTTCCATCTTTCTTAGGTACGGGCACAACATTGGCCACCCATTGAGGATATGTAGAAGTCACCAGAAACCACGCATCAATTTGCTTATGAACTTCTTCTTTAATCTTCACTGCCATATCAAGATGAGTTCTTCTGAGCTTCTGCTTCATAGGCACACACTCAGGCTTCAAAGGCAGGAAATGTTGCAGGATATCAGTATCCAGACCAGGCATGTCTTCATATGACCAGGAAAAGACGTCGACGTATTCTCGTAGCAACTCAATCAATCCCTTCTTAACGGATTCTTCCAGGAGTGCCCCAATCTTCACTTCTCGCACACAATCCTCAGACCCCAGGTTGACTATTTCCAGATTCTCAAGATGTGGCTGAATGATCTTCTCTTCGTGCTCAAGTAGGCGGGTAATCTCGTCAGGAATCTCTTCAACATCATCTTCTTCCGCCTCAAATACAGGGAACTCAAAGTTGGGAGATGATGTTGGATCATTATGTTCAATGGGTTTGATCAACCCGCATAATGATTTTGGATATAAAGAGATTTTAGAATTCAAACAAGGCAAATCATTATGCAGATGAAAAGATTGATTTTATTCCATTTTTTAAGGTTTTATGTGATCACCAATTTCATGCAAAAAAAGAAAAAAGCAAAAAAATTTGGAAAAACAAACATTTAACATGAATTTATTGAATGAAATATCATTGTATTTATGAGCCAACAATGGCATCACTCCTCCTTTTGGCATGGGAGAAGGGTTTTTGAACAAAATGAATATTACGTTGACTTATGAATGACTGTTGGAACATCAACAACGACCCAGTTATTGCAGACCCCTCCAGGGATGACAAAGTTGCCAGGATCTTCCTCTGCATCCTCTTCCTCAATAGCGACAGCTTCCTCATCTTGAACAGTGTGGATGAACCCACCACTCTGAAATAGCCCATGCTTGTTGAAAGCGCCAGAAGAATACCCAATGCCAACCCGGGATTTGTTGTCTTCCAACTTGATCATCTGTCCTAAACCGGTAGTTGTACCATGCTCAATGGCCAACTTCGCATCATTGTAGGACGCAAATGAAGAAGTTCCTTTCTTAGTAGGCTCAGCAATAGATAAAGCTTGGAACGGCGTTCCAACTTCATCCTCATCATCTATGTAAGAAAAGGAAGACAAATAGCTAACCAGGAGAGCCTTTTCTCCCCTACCACCACCAGCTTCTTATTTTTGACAAATTTCAGTTTCTGGTGTAGGGTGGATGTCACGGCGCCTGCCTCGTGAATCCATGGTCTGCCCAACAGACAGCTATATGATAGGTGGATATCCATGACATGAAAAGTGATCTGGAAATCACTTGGTCCAATCTTGACTGAGAGTTCAACCTCTCCAATCACAGTTTTGCGGGACCCATCAAAAGCTTTATCCACCACCCCACTCTGCCTCATGGGAGGCCCCTGGTATGACAATCTAGCAAGAATGGATTTTGGCAACACATTCAACGATGATCCAGTGTCTACCAGCACATTAGACATGGCATCATCCTTGTAGCTCATAGATATGTGAAGTGCCAAATTGTGGTCTCTTCCCTCTTCAGGGAGATCGGCATCACAAAAACTCAAATTGTTACAAGCGGTGATGTTTGCAACAATACTATCAAATTATTCTATTGTGACGTCATGATCTACATACGCCACATCCAACACCTTCTGCTGAGCTTCACGGTGTGGTTCTGAGTTCATCAATAAAGATAGCACAAAGATCTTTGATGGCGTTTGTAGCAGCTGATCTACAACGTTGTATTCACTCCTTTTGATGAGCCTCATCATCTCATCACAGTCTTCTTTCATCGTGCCACTATGGCCAGCAGAGACAGAAGTTCTTACAACGGTGGCAGGTTTATTGGCAACAAGTGTCGGTTTCGGAGTAATAACAACATTCCCAACCGGGCGTTCAGCATAATCAGCAACATCAACCCTCTTGGTGTCAGCTTGGGGTTTTGGCGGAGCCGAGAAAACACGACCGCTACGGGTCAGGCCGCTGACATCGGCAATATTAACAACAGAAGTTGAGGGCAGGGGTACCTCTTTCCCATCTTCCAATGCCACAACATTGTAACGATAAGGGACCGTTTTATCAAAAGAGTATGGCACAGGGCCAACTGGTTTAATAATCAAAGAGGGAGAAGCCTTTTGTTTGCTGCCATCATACCGGATGACAACAGGCTCAGGGATCCGAAACACCGGAGATATCACATTGACTTCATCATCAGCATTGCGATTCTGAAGTATTTCAATTACACCTTCATCCAGCATTTCTTGGATGTCTTTACGGACTTGGCGACATCCTCTCTGATTGACAGTGCAAACACGACATCTGTCATGGTCATGCTCATAATGACTGTATTCACACAACAGTCTGTGCATCTGGACCAAAGATTGTCGAATATGGCTAACATATTTGACCTTATATTTACCAGGGCAGCCCTGGACCATGTTGACAGAGGATTTCCCATGCTCGGGGCAATGGGTTCTTCTTCACATTGGGACCTACATCCTCGAAACACAAGATACCACATCTCACAAGGTCTTGAACCTTGGTCTTCAGTGGGTAACAGTTCTCCACGTCATGTCCGGGGGCACCGGAATGATAAACACAATGTAGCTCTGGCTTATACCACCACTGAGGGTTGGTAGGTATAGCCGGTGGATCGCGTGGAGTAATCAGCTTCCTCTCTATCAAAGAGGGATAGAGCTCTGCATAGGTCATAGGAATAGGATCAAAGGTGACCCTCTTCCTCTCATAGCTTGTACTAGTTTGATTATTGTTTCGAGGCTGGTATGCCTGCTGTTGAGGATGGTGCTACGGTTGTTGATATTGTTGATGTTGCTGTTGCTGGTTATTATTGTGCTGATAGTGCTGATTATCTCTGAAAACAGGTGCTACGTGAGCCACCTGATGCTGATTACCGGCAGGACGCACGGTCTTCCTCCTTACCGAGGTCTTCTTGGTTTGTTATGGGAGGTCACAGCATGTGCCTCACCATCTTTCTTCTTTCCAAACGTCCCATATCGTTTAGTAGAAGAGCCTTCTTCTCTGGTCAAACGCCCTTCCCTTCCTCCTTCCTCCAGACGCATCCTCATGTTCACCATCTCGGTGAAATCAGAAGGAGCGCTGGTAATCATCCGCTCATAGTAAAATGAGCTCAAGGTCTTCAGAAAGATCTTGGTAATTTCTTTCTCCTCCAGCGGAGGCACAATCTATGCTGCTAGCTCTCGCCACCTCTGGGCGTACTCTTTGAAAGTTTCCTTGTCCTTCTGGGACATGGCCCTCAATTGATCCCTATCGGGAGCCATATCCATATTATACTTGTACTGCTTGACGAAAGCTTCACCAAGATCATTGAAGGATCGGATGTTTGCGTTGTCCAAGCCCATATACCATCTCAGGGCAGCACCGGACAAACTGTCCTGGAAATAGTGAATAAGAAGCTGATCATTGTCGGTCTGAGTCGACATCTTCCTTGCATACATGACTAGGTGGCTGAGAGGGCAAGTATTTCCCTTGTACTTTTCAAAGTCAGTCACTTTGAACTTCACAGGGATTTTGACGTTTGGGACTAAGCAGAGTTCAGCAGCAGACTAGCCGAAGAGGTCCTTTCCTCTGAGAGTTTTCAATTCCTTGCAGAGCTCAAGAAATTGATCGTTCATAGCATCCATCTTTTCATAGACATCTGGGCCCTCAGACGGCTCAGAATGGTAGATGGTGTCGTCTACTTTGGGCATAGTATGCACGATAGGAGGTGGAACGACAAGGACCGGGCTAGATACCGGCAGAGAAGCAAATGTGGGAGCAAGACCCTTAGGAACAAAATTGGGAGGCATCCCCCAAGGAAACCCGACTGGCATAGTAGTTAGTGCAAAGTGGGCATTGGCCGCAGGCACCGTTGAAGAGGCAATCTCAGAGATGACTGTCCTCTGGGGAGGAGTTGAAGGCGTCGGAGACGACTGGCTCTGGGCGGCCATGAAAGACTCCATCAGGGCAGTCAATCTGACCACTTCCTCCTTGAGTTCACGGTTCTCTTGCTCTAGATGATCCATTAGTCTTGAAGCGTTGGCTCGAGTGTAGTACCGGTGAGTCAGCTTGTCTTCAAAATAAATGA
Source organism: Lathyrus oleraceus (assembly GCF_024323335.1). Classification (NCBI taxonomy): domain Eukaryota; kingdom Viridiplantae; phylum Streptophyta; class Magnoliopsida; order Fabales; family Fabaceae; genus Lathyrus; species Lathyrus oleraceus. The sequence continues at coordinate 139,240,750 of NC_066580.1, forward strand.
AGAACACGGAGTTAGACCACTGAACAAGAAACCTGGAGCAAAACCTGCTTATGCACATGATGCATGCAATGCTTGTGCATATGATTTATTATTATTTTATCAGAGGAACTTTAGAGTCCTATTTGCAAATATTTGAAAATATTAATTATTTAGACATATATGGAAATATCATATCAATAGTATCTGGAAAATATTTTTACACCAAAGAAGTACAGTCTTGGTAACCAAATACAATACAAGAGAGAAGGAAAATGAAAATCCTATGGGCCCCTAGAAGCAATCATCTAAAGCTCTGGAGACTGGAAGATAAGCTGCACGAAGCCTCTTCACCTCCCTCTCATAGGCTGCCTCCATATCCGCCTTCTCTTTGGCGAGTCGATCGTACTTCCTCTTCCAAAACTTGGAAGACTGAGGAAGAAGAGAAGTCAACGCATCGTCAGGCTCATCAATAACTTGGTGCTCAAGGAACTCTATCAAAGCATCCTTCTCTCTAATCTGCTGAAGCAACTCCTCTCGTTCACGGATCCAGGCACGTGAACGATCTTCGTCTCTCAACTCCTCTACTCCTTGGTCAGTGAGGGTTGAAGGCCCAGCCACAACCAAAGGTTTAGGTCTTGGATACTCATAAGGCATGAGGTACTCGGAAGCTCTCCTCCTAACCCAAGAGGTATAGGGTTCCAAAGCAATACAATTCTTTGGACCCAGCTCCTTCCTTCCCTTCCTATGGATCTTGCGCCAAGCGCGAACGATCCTGCCCTTCAAGCCTTGGGGATCTTTACCCTCCTGGAAGAATACATCATCTAACAGAATGTTATTAGGTTTATCCTTTAGGGGGAACCCAAGCTGACGACGTGCCAAAATAAGGTTGTAGTTAATCCCACCACATGTACCGAGAAGAGGCACATAGAAGAATTCACCACAAGAGTCGATAATCTGCACACCATCATATACACGGTTGTACCAAAAGATATCATCATCAGTGAGAGACATGAGTCTCGTGACCACCGTAGACATCCTTTGTTCTCCTTGAAGGCGACCGTCTGCGGCAAGTGTGAAATAAACCACTTGTACAGCAGAGGCAAACAACACACAATGGTACCACCACCCTTTGCATTCCTCATGTGCAAAGAGAAATAAGTATCACCCAACAGAGTAGGAACGAGATTAAGGGTAGAGAAAATCCTAATAGCGTTCACATCCACAAATTTGTCGATGTTGGGGAATAACACTAGTCCATAGATGAGAAGTACAAATATGGCCTCAAAGGCGTCCTCACTCATGGCCTTCCCATATAAAGTAGCTTGAGTAATGAGGAACTCAGAAGGGAGTCCTTGAATTCCACCTTTGGTAGTCATATGAGCACCAACCAGAGATTCAACTATATGCAACATATCAGCTATTTCTTGAGAAGTAGGAACCCTCTCTAAGCCACTGAGCGGTAACTGGTCTAGGATAGGTATACCCACAAGATAGGCATACTCCTCAAGCGTGGGCAAAAGCTGGAAATCCGGAAATGTGAAGCAACGGTACAAGGGATCATAGAACTGCACCAATACACTCATTAATCCTTCGTCCACTTGAGTAGCTAGAATAGATAGAAGCTTCCCATAACGAGCCTTGAAACCCAAGGGATCTAATACATAGGATGTCAAATTCCTTAGCTCTTTTAAGTCGGGTTGTCTGAAACTGTACTTCTTCGTATTCCTTCTTTGTTGTTCCATGTCTGAAAATTTGCAAATAGACCTCTTAAGTTCCTTGAAAATTTTCTCATTATTGATGATATGGGTGCAAATGGGTGCATGAATGCATGGATGCAACAATCACACTCAAGGATCAAGAAAAGCACACCACACAAAGGTCATGGGATGGATTATGCCATCCTTAATATCAATCATCCATTTTGGTGGATTATGGTTTACACCTTATCAACACCCAAGTTCCATTGATATTAGGGATACAAGAACGGATCAACCATGAATCAAGGGTTTGTTGCAAGTCACGAGCATGAAGTCTTGGTTAAGAACCACCCAAAGGGAGTGTACTAGGGTTTAAACCTGCCAAACATGTTCTACAAGAGGTTCCCATAGTTATCATCCCATCTTTCGGATATTATCGGATAAACGACTACTCGTATTCCAAAAATATTCTCAAGAGAGACTCTTATGAGTGTAGTATCGCGTAACAATCGTATCAAATCTTGCATTTGAACGACCTTCGCACTACGTCCTAAAAAATAGGCCAAGATGGGCTTGGTAAACTAAGGTCCTTGGCTTCTAAGGTCTATATTGGAAAGAGTAATGCCTAACCACGACTACTCGTGTGACATTATTGATCCCAACATGACCTCCACCAAGTGAATGGGCTTGCAAGTCAACTTGCTAAGGAATAACTCTACACAAGTCAACAAGACTATGCCACTCTCCTATCTTAAGTGCACTCGAGTTCGGGTATAGAACTCATCTCACAAAGATCACCAAGCATACAAGGAATTAAGATATCAAGCAATTCAATCATTACATACAATACAGTAATCCCAAATTGCACAAAAAATATGTCACAAAATAATATACAATACAATACAACAAAATATGAAAAGTAGGCAAACCCACTAGGCAAATCTCCCCAGCAGAGTCGCCACTTTTCTGTAGCGGGGTATGAAGGAGAATTGCCATCCAAGGCGCAGCGGAATTTAAAATTTTATCCATTTAGTGATCCTTACGAATGGGCATGATCAGTGATAGAATCGTTACCTCTTGTGGCGATCACGAACGTTGAACGATGACAACGTCTCTACTCAGTCCACACGAACGGATTCCTTCAATCTCAGTGCTAGCTGCTACGAATGAAAGCTTTGAGTGAAAGAGAGAGAGAGAGAAACGAAATTGCAAGCAAGAGTGACAATGCTTCTACACAAAGGTTCTATTTATAGAACCACTTGTGTGGGCTGCAAGCTAAAAAAGCCCACTCAAGTGTATATGGCCCATATCTTATAATATGCCAAAATCACTTAAGTGTATGGTACCTTACCATATTTCGTATTCTACTTAAGTACACCGTACCTTACGATGTTCTATAATTCACTTAAGGGCACCGTACATTACGGTATTCCTTAATTACTCTGTCTCTCATCAATCCGTCCTTTGTGTGTGACCCAATAGGTTTTCACGGCGTTGGCAATTATATTAAATCACGTATTTAACATAATAAACAGTGAGCGGTATCTAGCAACACATCACTGCTACCCAAGACACGAAAATGTCATGTGATCTAACAAGTCCTCCTGTGATAATAATTATGTGTATAATTACCCTTTTGCCCTTATGTCTATATTGATCACAAGGCATAGACCGTGTCATCCTTGTCCAGTTCAATATCGGGCCCATAGACATTTATCCTGTTACGCAGGATGGGCAAATTCCATCTAGTTCACTCATGTCCTTCAGCATGCTTCGTGGAGTACCCATCAACTGTCTTTATGGTTATCCAGTTACGGACAACGTTGGATCAACAATAAAGCACTCAACTCTACATCTAGGGTCCATAGTCGTTTCAGGTCGAAGAGTGGTATACAACATTATCACCATGAGAATAACTTATGACACTTTGCATAACTTTCTATATAGTATTCTCACAGCGGGTCAATCCGGTATAAATATTACTCTTAATATTCATACCCATGTTTAAGACTTGATAACTCCTTATCCATGATCCATGAGATGTGATCATCAGTCTACAAATATAATAGTCTTCATGCTTTAATGTTATCCCACTTCACAATAAAGCTCGACTACGGATACTTTAAGAATAGTGTCCTTATGTTTAATGTGATCTCATGATTAAGTCATACTTGATACATTAAACGGACTATCTATTCCAGGGACTTTATTAAACAAACATAATAAAGAAAAAGCCTTTTATTATTAATAAATAATTCGATACAAGTACCATAAGTATTGGCCTCTAGGGCTTACACCAACAATCTCCCACTAGCACTAGAGCCAATCAAGCATACCCCTAATGCCCATTGATCTAGTATGGCCATCATGCTTCTGTTGCGCAAGAGGCTTTGTCAGTGGGTCAGCAATATTGTCAAGTGTAGGTACTCTACATATTTTCACATCTCCTCTATCTATTATCTCTCGAATGAGGTGATAACGCCTAAGTATGTGTTTGGATCATTGGTGAGATCTAGGCTCCTTAGCTTGTGCGATGGCACCATTGTTATCACAATAGAGACCAATGGGATCCACAATGCTAGGAACTATGTCAAGTTCGCTAATGAACTTTTTGATCCAAACAACTTCCTTTGCTGCACTTGAGGCAGCAATATACTCGGCCTCGGTTGTAGAATCAACAATTGTATCTTGCTTTGAACTTTTCCAGCTCACAGCGCCACCGTTTAAGCAAAACACATAAACAGATTGCAATCTAAAGTCATCCTTATATGTCTGGAAGCTGGCATCGGTGTAACCAATTACAACCAACTCTTCCTGACCTCCATATATCCAGAATGAGTCCTTAGTCCTTCTTAAGTACTTAAGGATATTCTTGACAGCTACCCAGTGGGCATCACCAGGATCAGATTGGTACCTACTCGTTGCACTTAAAGCATACGAGACATCTGGCAGAGTACATAACATGGCATACATGATAGATCCTATTGCATATGCATATGTGTAAGACCCCAATTTTGTCCCTAAGATCCCTCATGGCATCATATCATATCATATCATTGCCTCAAGGATCATTGTGCACCTTTGCTTGCTTTCTTAGTGGGTGGGTCATCTTTTGAGTGTGGTTCTTGATCACCGAGCATGTTTTGCATTTGTATATCATTGCTTTTCATTTGTTTACTAACCAAAAAGTACAAAAATATATCATCTAACCTTGTTACTTGCAGATGAAGCAATCATTAGGCCAAGCCAGTCAAAGGCATTCATTGAGCATTAGATGGTGGCCATTCTGAAGAATTTGGGCACCATGATCATTCACAAGAGTTCATATGAACCATGACATCATTTTGAATCAAGATCTCAAGTGGAAGAGGCTTGAATTTCATCTGAGCATAGCCAGGTCAGTTGAAACCCTAGAAAAGTCAACATAAGTCAACTGTGCATTTAATCATGGATTTGAAGGTGGGAGATGGTTAGAGAGACCTCATTCATGGCCATACGAGTCTCATTTGACATGCCAAACATCAACATTGAAGAATTTGAGGTCAGATAAAAAGTTTCCAAAAATAGTAAGTGACTTGTAATTTCAAACTGCCAAAAATGGAAAGGTCTTCTCCTCAAAATTACATCATCAAGAAAGCTTCAAATGAAATTTTGTCCAACATGAAAGTTGAAGATATTTCTCTCACCTTTCCAAAAAGTCAAAGAACATCCATTTCCCATTTGTGGTTGAGAAGTTATGGATCAATCTTTGTCAATGGAATTTGAACTTCAAGAAGGCATAACTTTTGAACCAAAAGGCCAAATGAAGTGGTTCTTTTTGGAACATTTTTCTCTTGATGTGCTCTATCATGATCATGCATTACATTTCATCAAGTCTCATCACAAAAATATTGGATTTTTCACTTGATTTCATTTGAATTTTTGGAGGGAAAGTATCAATTTGAAAATTGTGCATTGTTTTCACTCCCAACCAATCACATTTGCTTCAAAACAGATTTTGAAATGCATTTCCAAGCTAACTCGGTCACTATTCCATTGCCATGCATGCATAAAGGGTGATTTTTCCATTTTGCATAAACATTCCAATTTCACTAATCCTTGGGGTTTTGGCTAAGCATGATTAACAAGCTTCATTAACAGTGGATATATAAAGCTAATCATAACAGAAAATGCTAACAACAACTTCACAAACTCAGATCTGAAAATTTTCATCTCAACTTTTCATCGAATTTCTTCATATCTTTTGCTTGTTCCTTGAGTTGTTCATCATCTACAAGCATTGTTGAAGATTATTGAAGCAAGATCCTGTAGAATTCTTGAAGAATCGTGGACTGTTGGAGCTTATGCACATCCATGGCATTTGAAGATTCCATCAAGATCAAGCACGATTGAGCTGTTGTTCATCATCCTTTCATCTCTCTAAACATTGTAGAACTTCTATTTCAACTTGCCAGGACCTGAGAAGCGCGATTTCACTTCTGTTGCATCATTGAGGTTAGATTTCGAATGCTCCCATTCTTGAAATAATCATGTGCTTCTGGTAGAGCTTTGAACATAGAGTATACTGATCTTTAGATCGTGAATTTTCATGTAGTAATGAGTTAGTTATCATAGTTTAAAGTTTGATTGATGAAACTTCATGTGCTTAAATCTTTTGATGTGTGTTGATTTAGAGGAAATTAGTTATGGATCTATGATGTATGTTGAAGGATGAATCGATTGATATATGTTTGGTGAATTTCTGTGCATGTTTGTTCTTGGTGATGAAGAACACGATGAATATGTGATAAATGTTAGGGTTCTGCATTTCCAGATCGTGTTTGATCTTGTGTAGCGCTGGTTGCATGTGTTTTGTTGTTTTTCGCTCATGTATTGGTCCAAGTGCCGACTTCTGATTGGCCAGCGTTTCAATTAAATGAAACGCGGTGTTTAACCTGGCGCCACAATTCAAATGTTCATGTGGTTCGATTCCCCGCTTCATCAAAATCCAAAATGCCTTGTATATTTTATCCATTTATGCTATCCATTCATGCTATGCCATTCATGTGATTTTTAATTTTTTCTCTTCATTCAAAAATCCATAACTCCATTAATACTCATCCAAATCACATGAGGTTTTTTGCACAATGATCTTCATGATGTCTTCAATTTTATGGTTATTATTTTTCCAGAATTTGTGCTCGGTTGGATTTTAATTTTGCCTAGGGTTTATTCATGCATATGCTATCTTGCACCTTGCTTGCCATTTTTTTTGTGAAATAATGATGATTGATCCAATGGAGCTGAAAATTTACATGTGTAAACTAGACACCTTTAGGGATCTTTTGGTATATAGTTTGCATTTTTCTCATTTCTGGATGTTGAGATATGATGTGATTAATGTAGGTGTGACAATGTGTGTCACACCTTTTCTTGCTTGACTTGCTGATTTTATCTACCATGCCAAATAAATGCCAAATGATCTGATTCTTTGCATGTTGATTCTTCTGGATGTTAGGATTGATCATGAATTTTTGTAGAATTTTAGGATTCATTTTGGATTTGTTTGGGATTTTCTTTGCTGGATTGGTCATGTTTGGACTTTTGATGAGTGTTGAACTTAGATGATTTGTGCAATGCTTGATGTTTATCATATGAGCTTGAAATTTTGCACATGTTTTCTAGACACATTGAAGTTTGTCTTGGCTTTGGTTTGAATCATTTATCACTTGTACTCTCTGTTTTAGGATTGCCTTAAGTTGATGTATCAATTTGTGCCTCCTTTGAGCTTGTTTATGCTTACATTGACTTGTTGAATTTGATTTCCATGCTTGTACTTGTCCAAATGCCATGATTTTTGGTGTGCTGATCATTTGATGTGTGCTGTTTAACCATGATTTTTCTTGAGATTTATTGAGCCATTTTGGAATTAATATGGCTTTGATCATTCTGTTGCTTCTATGTGGTTTCAACTTGCCTATCTTGACATGTTTTGATTATGAAATTCTTTTGGTAATTGCTATTGACATGAGACCACTTGGACATTGTTCTAATTTGATTGAACTTGATTCTTGTCAATTTTCATGTTCTGTTTTGAATTATTTCTCCCCCTTTGACCCTAGGCTTTGTCCTAGTGGTTTGCCTCTCATGTTTGAAGCTTTGTTTCAGGTTGCACATGCAAGTTACACAATTGATGATGCCTCATCTTGAGAGCATTTGATATTTGCTTTTGATTACTAATGTGTGTTTTGTAGGTTGATGTTGATTCAATTGGGATTGACTTGTGGCTTATGCCTTTTGTAACACCCTTCTAAAATACCCCAATAATTAATTTAAAACAACAATATATAAATCAGAGTAGATATGCAATTTAAGGGTGTCACACTTGACACTTCACACCATGTTCCAAATTAACTCGTCATGCTCATTTATTCATCAAAATAAACATTTGCATAATTCACAGCGGATAGAAATCTAATCAACATGCAAAACATGTAACACATTACATGTAAACTGTTCAACAACAAACAAATAAAACAAGGTAAAACATCCCGTCCCGATGTTACATCTACCAGAGCATGACCCACTAAGGAACTACACTAGACTCCAATCACTAGCTTCTACTCAATCACTGCTCGTTACCTGAAAACATAGTTGTAAGGGTGAGTTCCTCAATCGATATAATAAGCATTATAAAATATCATGTAATGCTAAGTAAATTAACACATTTCATCACCCTAATCATATCACACATTCAGTAACGGCAACATCAACTCATACTCATAATCATACTCAACATAAACATCAAAACACACGTATAATATTGGAACACATCCATTCATATTATACACAATACATACATTATGCAATGAGACTCCATGCATGCGGTACCGACTATTCATGAACATATAGTTCAACCTCACCGACCAAATCCAGGTACGGCTACCAAGCTCACTAGTCCCACTCATTTGAGACCTAGTGACTCACATCACTAATTCCTCACCATGGGAATTAGCTACCACCCCAAGGGCTATGCTATGCACGCTAAATCACCTAGCATGCAAACATCAACAACAATCCACAATAACTCATCACTAATTCCTCACCATGGGAATTAGCTACCACCATAAAGGCCATACTATGCACGCCAAATCACCTAGCATGCAAACATCAACAATCATCCACAATGGACATATGCTCACACTCTAAGCCATAAACAGTCCATTCACAATAGCATACATAATAGATATATTCACAATATTATGCACACCATCATACATCATCAATATAATTATCACAGAATCATATTATGTCATGCCACATAATCAATCACAGTATTAGCACACTCTACTAATACCTACACTGCTCAAAACAACGGGAAATTGATCCCTCCCATATCATACACCAATATAGGCCAATCATCAATTGTTCACAATGTTTAAAATATCAGTTTTTCTACTTTTCAAACAGTGTTAACCGGTTAACGCCCTGGGTTAACCGGTTAACGCAACACAGAACACGCTTCCTGGCAATTCACAACAGTGTTAACCGGTTAACACCCTGGGTTAACCGGTTAACGCAAGACAGACAGCAATATTTCACAATTCATAACAGTGTTAACCGGTTAACACCCTGGGTTAACCGGTTAACGCAAGACAGAAAGCTGTTCCTGCGCTAACACGAAGCAGACTGCAGAATTCTCCGCATTTTCCGCCGTTGGAGGACTTCCGGACCTCCGATTCCAATTCCGTAAAAAGCTACACTTTCGGAAAATCAAGACTCATCCAATTACAGATTCAATTACAGCTTTTACATAACTTATTCATCTCAATTTTTCAGCATTCAACATCCCAATTAGGGTCAAATCAATGGCTTATCACTACCCATTACATGTTAACCCATAATACCCATTAAACGACGATAAACCCCCCTTACCTGAGTTAATCCGGCAAATCTTTTAGCTTCAAGCTTTTCTCTTCTCCAACCTTCGTTCTCTTGCTCTTCCTCTTTGCCCTTTTCCACTTTTTGAGTCGCTTCCTTCTTTTCACGTAAAAACCCTTTTTACCAAATGGGACCTTATATATATATTCCAACTTTATTATTCCAATTTATACTATTCCAATTTATATTAATCCAATAATAATAATAATTCCAATAATAATCCAATTATTTAATTAAATTAATAAATATACTATTAACTTAAATTAAATAATTATCTTATTTTATCGGGGTGTTACAACTCTCCCCCACTAAAAGAGTTTTCGTCCTCGAAAACATACCTCAAGCGAATAACTCAGGATAAGACTCCTTCATCTGACTCTCAAGTTCCCAAGTCACATTGCCACCTGCTGGTCCTCCCCAAGCTACCTTTACCAAAGCAATCTCTTTACCCCGCAACTGCTTCAACTCTCGATCCTCGATCCTCATAGGTGATGTTTCAACAGTCAGGTTATCTCTCACCTGTACATCATCTACTTGGACAACATGCGACGGATCAGGAATGTACCTCCTCAACTGAGACACATGAAAAACCTCATGCAAATTCGCAAGTGACGGCGGTAAAGCGATACGATAGGCTACCTCCCCTATCCTCTCCAAAATCTGATAAGGACCAATAAATCGAGGTGTCAACTTCTTCGACTTCAAAGCTTGACCAACCCCAGTTATCGGAGTAACACGAAGAAACACATGATCTCCCTCTTGAAACTCAAGTGACTTCCTCCTCTTGTCGTGATAACTCTTCTGACGACTCTGAGCAATTCTCATCTTCTCCTGAATCATCTTAATCTTTTCCGTAGTTTGTTGAACAATCTCCAGTCCAACCACAGCACTCTCACCTGACTCATACCAACATAAAGGTGTCTGACATCTCCTACCATACAAAGCTTCGAACGGTGCCATACCAATGCTCGAATGAAAACTATTGTTGTAGGTAAACTCAATCAAAGGTAAATAACAATCCCACGCACCTCCCTTTTCCAAAACACAAGCCCTCAAAAGATCCTCCAGCGACTGAATCGTCCTCTCAGTCTGACCATCAGTCTGCGGATGATATGCAGAACTCAATCTCAGCTTAGTTCCCAAAGCCCTCTGCAAACCTTCCCAGAACTTCGATGTAAATCTAGGATCTCTGTCCGAAACAATACTCGACAGAATACCATGCAAACTTACAATTTTCTCAATATACAACTCAGCTAATCTCTCTGACGGATAATCCATTCTGATCGGAATGAAATGAGCCGATTTTGTCAATCTGTCAACAATCACCCAAATAGCTTCAAAATTCTTAATTGTCCTCGGTAAACCAGAAACAAAATCCATACTGATACTATCCCACTTCCACTCTGGAATAGCCAACGGTTGCATTAGCCCAGACGGCTTCTAATGCTCAATCTTTGACTTCTGACAAGTCAAACAAGAATAAACAAAACTCGCAATTTCTCTTTTCATTCCCGGCCACCAAAATAACTTTTTCAAATCATGATACATCTTCGTAGCCCCAGGATGAATACTCAGGCCACTACGATGTCCTTCCTCAAGGATACTCTTCTTAAGTTCGGTAACATCCGGAATACACACCCGATTACCAAATTTCAAAATACCATTCTCATCAACTCTGAATTCACCATCTTGACCTTGATTTACTAGAGTCAACTTATCAACCAAAAGCACATCGGATTTCTGACCCTCTCTAATCTCATCCAGAATACCACTCGTTAACTTTAACATTCCCAATTTAACACTATTGTGAGTACTCTCACACACCAAACTCAAGTCTCTAAACTGCTCAATTAAATCCAATTCCTTAACCATTAACATAGACCTATGCAATGATTTCCGACTCAATGCATCAGCCACTACGTTTGCTTTACCCGGATGGTAATTCAAACCAAAGTCATAATCCTTCAGAAACTCTAACCATCTCCTCTGTCTCATATTCAGCTCTTTCTGATCAAACAAATACTTTAAACTTTTATGGTCACTGAAAACCTCAAATCTTGACCCGTACAAGTAATGCCTCCATAACTTCAGAACAAATACCACAGCTGCCAACTCTAAATCGTGTGTCGGATAGTTCCTCTCATGAACCTTCAGTTGTCTCGAAGCATAAGCTACAACCTGCTTATTCTGCATCAAAACACCACCCAAACCCAACAATGAAGCATCACAGTAAACCTCAAATGGTTCCGATGGACTCGGTAATATCAGAATAGGAGCAGTAGTTAACCTTCTCTTTAACTCTTGGAAACCTTCTTCACATTTTGAGTCCCAAACAAACGCTTGCCCCTTTCTAGTCAACATCGTCAACGGTAATGCCAACTTAGAAAATCCCTCAATGAATTTCCTATAATAACCTGCAAGTCCAAGAAAACTCCTTATCTCAGAAACTGACTTCGGAGCTTCCCACTTAGATACCGCTTCTATCTTAGAAGGATCAACAGCAACACCACCTCTTGAAATCACATGACCAAGAAAACTAACCTCTTCTAACCAAAATTCACACTTAGACAGTTTAGCAAATAACTTCTTTTCTCGTAGAACTCCTAAAACCACTCTCAAATGTTCAACATGCTCTTCTTTAGATTTCGAATACACCAAAATATCGTCAATAAACACCACAACAAACTTGTCTAGGTACGGATGGAAAATCCTATTCATATACTCCATAAATACCCCAGGCGCATTAGTCACACCAAAAGGCATTACAGAATACTCATAATGTCCATACCTTGTTCTGAAAGCAGTCTTCTGAATATCTTCAGTTTTCACACGTATCTGATGATACCCCGATCTCAAATCTATTTTGCTGAACACACTCGCCCCAACCAACTGATCCATCAAATCATCAATCCTCGGCAAAGGATACCGATTCTTGATCGTCACTTTATTCAGTTGCCTGTAGTCCACACACAACCTCATAGTACCTTCTTTCTTCTTAACTAATAACACTGGTGCACCCCACGGTGACACACTCGGACGAATAAATTTCTTATCCAACAGATCTTCCAACTGACTCTTCAATTCAGTTAACTCAACAGCAGACATACGGTACGGAGCCATCGATATCGGCCTAGTACCAGGTACCAAATCAATCGAGAACTCAACTTCACGCTCTGGCGGTAATTCATTCACTTCTTCAGGAAACACATCAGGAAAATCACACACCACGGCTAGCTCGCAAATCACCAGTTTATCTTTAGCCTCCAAAGTCGCTAACAGCATAAACAACTCTGCCCCATCTGCTACTGCCTTATTCACCTGCCTTGCTGATAGAAACAAACTCTTTCCTTCCTCAATCTCAGGAAAGATCAAAGTCTTATCAAAACAGTTGATAGAAACTCGGTTAAACACCAACCAGTTCATACCCAAGATAACATCAATCTGCACTAGTGGAAGACACACAAGGTCCATCCCAAAGTCTCTACCAAAAATACTCAAAGGGCAATATAAACAAACTGAAGTAGTAGTCACAGAACCCTTCGCAGGAGTATCAATCACCATACACCCATGCATCTCAGATATCTCTATTTAAGTTTCACAGCACAATCCAACGATATAAAGGAATGAGTCGCACCTGTGTCAATAATAGCTACAAGAGGAAAGCCATTAATATAACACGTACCTCGGATCAAACGATCATCTGCAGAAGTCTCAGAACCCGATAAAGCAAAGACCTTGCCTCCCGACTGGTTCTCCTTCTTCGGCTTAGGACACTGTGGGCTAATATGACCCACCTCTCCACAGTTGAAACAAGTCATAGTCTTCAGCCGGCACTCTGCAGCCAAGTGACCACCTTTGCCACACTTGAAACACTTCTTCTCAGCACTGGTACACTCATGGAAACGATGTCCAGCCTGACCACATCTGTAACACTTAGCAGGGGCACTGGAGTCTCCCCCACTAGGTCTCCTCATCCCACTCTGTCTCTGGAAACCTTTGCCAGCTGCATACGGTTTCCCACGATCATTCTGATTCTTGCCTTTCCTATCAACCCTCTGCTAATAGCTCTCCGCTCTGGCCTTGGTATCCTGTTCAAAAATCCTGCAACAGTCAACCAAGTCGGAAAACACTCTAATCCGTTGATACCCAATAGCCTGCTTGATCTCGGGACGTAACCCGTTCTCAAACTTCACACATTTTGAAAATTCCCCAGTAGCCTCATCATAGGGAGTGTAATACTTCGACAGCTCTGTGAACTTAGCAGCATACTCAGTAACAGACCGGTTGCCCTGCTTCAATTCTAAGAACTCTATCTCTTTCTTTCCTCTGACATCTTCTGGAAAGTACTTCCTCAGGAATCTCTCTCTGAACACCGCCCAAGTGATCTCAGCACCCCCAGCCACTTCCAACTCAGCGCGGGCAGCAACCCACCAATCATCTGCTTCCTCTGACAGCATATGCGTACCGAACCTGACCTTCTGGTTATCGGCACACTCAGTCACTCGGAAGATCCTCTCGATCTCCTTCAACCACTTCTGAGCACCATCTGGATCGTATGCTCCCTTGAACATTGGAGGATTGTTCTTCTGGAACTCACTCAGTTGACGACCAACTCCCATTCCCACAACATTCGGATTTCCTCCAAGTACTCCAGCTAGCATACCCAGAGCCTCAGCAATCGCAGCATCATCTCTACCTCTTCCAGCCATCTCTATTCTGAAAACCCAACAAGCTAAAACAATAAGTACTGATAGGGTTACACAACACCTATCACGTACAGGGAAACAGAATAATTACGACTCGACTCGACCGACTATGCTCTGATACCACTAATGTAACACCCTTCTAAAATACCCCAATAATTAATTTAAAACAACAATATATAAATCAGAGTAGATATGCAATTTAAGGGTGTCACACTTGACACTTCACACCATGTTCCAAATTAACTCGTCATGCTCATTTATTCATCAAAATAAACATTTGCATAATTCGCAGCGGATAGAAATCTAATCAACATGCAAAACATGTAACACATTACATGTAAACTGTTCAACAACAAACAAATAAAACAAGGTAAAACATCCCGTCCCGATGTTACATCTACCAGAGCATGACCCACTAAGGAACTACACTAGACTCCAATCACTAGCTTCTACTCAATCACTGCTCGTTACCTGAAAACATAGTTGTAAGGGTGAGTTCCTCAATCGATATAATAAGCATTATAAAATATCATATAATGCTAAGTAAATTAACACATTTCATCACCCTAATCATATCACACATTCAGTAACGGCAACATCAACTCATACTCATAATCATACTCAACATAAACATCAAAACACACGTATAATATTGGAACACATCCATTCATATTATACACAATACATACATTATGCAATGAGACTCCATGCATGCGGTACCGACTATTCGTGAACATATAGTTCAACCTCACCGACCAAATCCAGGTACGGCTACCAAGCTCACTAGTCCCACTCATTTGAGACCTAGTGACTCACATCACTAATTCCTCACCATGGGAATTAGCTACCACCCCAAGGGCTATGCTATGCACGCTAAATCACCTAGCATGCAAACATCAACAACAATCCACAATAACTCATCACTAATTCCTCACCATGGGAATTAGCTACCACCATAAAGGCCATACTATGCACGCCAAATCACCTAGCATGCAAACATCAACAATCATCCACAATGGACATATGCTCACACTCTAAGCCATAAACAGTCCATTCACAATAGCATACATAATAGATATATTCACAACATTATGCACACCATCATACATCATCAATATAATTATCACAGAATCATATTATGTCATGCCACATAATCAATCACAGTATTAACACACTCTACTAATACCTACACTGCTCAAAACAACGGGAAATTGATCCCTCCCATATCATACACCAATATAGGCCAATCATCAATTGTTCACAATGTTTAAAATATCAGTTTTTCTACTTTTCAAACAGTGTTAACCGGTTAACGCCCTGGGTTAACCGGTTAACGCAACACAGAACACGCTTCCTGGCAATTCACAACAGTGTTAATCGGTTAACACCCTGGGTTAACCGGTTAACGCAAGACAGACAGCAATATTTCACAATTCATAACAGTGTTAACCGGTTAACACCCTGGGTTAACCGGTTAACGCAAGATAGAAAGTTGTTCCTGCGCTAACACGAAGCAGACTGCAGAATTCTCCGCATTTTCCGCCGTTGGAGGACTTCCGGACCTCCGATTCCAATTCCGTAAAAAGCTACACTTTCGGAAAATCAAGACTCATCCAATTACAGATTCAATTACAGCTTTTACATAACTTATTCATCTCAATTTTTCAGCATTCAACATCCCAATTAGGGTCAAATCAATGGCTTATCACTACCCATTACATGTTAACCCATAATACCCATTAAACGACGATAAACCCCCCTTACCTGAGTTAATCCGGCAAATCTTTTAGCTTCAAGCTTTTCTCTTCTCCAACCTTCGTTCTCTTGCTCTTCCTCTTTGCCCTTTTCCACTTTTTGAGTCGCTTCCTTCTTTTCACGTAAAAACCCTTTTTACCAAATGGGACCTTATATATATATTCCAACTTTATTATTCCAATTTATATTATTCCAATTTATATTATTCCAATAATAATAATAATTCCAATAATAATCCAATTATTTAATTAAATTAATAAATATACTATTAACTTAAATTAAATAATTATCTTATTTTATCGGGGTGTTACACCTTTGCCTATATTGGTTGTCTGTTGCATTAACTGTTGGTTGTTTATCTGAGTTGTATACTGATTTGTTTGATGTTTCCACAGGTACATTAGTTGCTTAAGTTTATTTTGAACTTGCTTGGTTGCTTAACCAATTAGGTATAACCTCTCTTCTTCATGTAGTCTGGAAGACCTGGCCTGTTACTTGGCCAGGCACCTGTCTGAAGTCCTCCTTAAGAGGCAATGCTTGTGATTGTTTATCTTTGTCCCCAAGCAGGAAAAGTCCTTTGATAAGGCAATTGGTAGATAAAAGAGATGTGTAGTCCATCTCCTACTATTCAGTGTGTCATCCCTTTGCTCACATTACATGTTGTAGCATTGTGGATCTTAACCCAAGATCTATAGAGTCATTAACTTGTGGAGAGAGTTCCAACTTTCTGAACTCCCACACCTTCTATCATTTGAAGCTCTCCCTGACCAGGGATAGAAGCAATGAGGTACACCCCTCATATCCTTTCATCTGCTTCACCTTAACTCTCAATGTTAAGGTTAAGAGCACCACTTGCCCCATTCCAGTTGACTTTAAAGTCTAACCCTTGCTTGAGCCTAATTGCTTGTATATAGTGTGTTCTATCTGACTTGCTTGATTGATTACTTGATTCATTTGTGCATGCTTGCTTGTGTGCTTTGTGCATTTATCATCATTAATTGTTCATTATTGCATGATCATCATTTCATATCTTTGTGATTTGTTTGAGTTTGCCCATTGAGGAATCAACTATAAGTCCATTAATTGGCCCTTGTTCCTATGATTTGGAAGGGATTGAGTGTAAGACCATTTCATTGGCCACTTATGTCCTCTTTGCTTAGTGCTTTTGTTTATTGGTTGTATGTGAGGATGCAATTGTAAGTCCATGTGGTTGGCATTTGTACTCCTATGATCATCCCTTGGAGATTAGAGTAAGTCCAGATAGATTGGCATCTGATATCCATATTTTGTTTTGTCTTTGGAGATTGGAATAAGTCCAGATAGATTGGCATCTGATATCCATGTTTTGTTTTATCTTAGGAGATTGGAATAAGTCCATTTATTGGCATCTGATATCCTTGTTTTGTTTTAGGAGATTGGTGTAAATCCATTGATTGGTATCCGGTATCCGCTTTTTGTTTTGTGAGACTGGTATAAGACCATTTATTGGCATCCGGTATCATTGTTTTGTTTTAGGAGATTGGTGTAAATCCATTGATTGGTATCCGGTATCCACTTTTGTTTGTGAGATTGGTATAAGTCCATTGATTGGCATCCGATATCACCTTGCTTTTATTTGCTTACTTGTATTGTTGCCTATTCCAAAGGACACACTTGAATCATCTTCTATATGATCTCAAGAGGTGAACTTCTAGGAAGTTTTACACTCCTTCATCCACACCCTTTTTGTTTTAAAACCCCTTTTCACTTGTTGACTTGTGAAACTTGTAAATACATATTGTGCAAACATTTTCATGTCTTTTCAAATTAGAAACCTGGACCCTAAGTCCTTGACTTTTCAAACTCCATTTCATAACACTTCTTTGAATTGAATTCTAATCATACTTTGACCATATTTTGTAAATACTCATAATTGGTTAATCACACCCATTCAATTGTTTTGTGGCTTTGTCCATTGTTGATATGTTTTCATACATTAGCCATAGGTTTCGATTCTCATAGTGGTTGATGTAAATCTCACCACATCCTTAGTGAGTTGATTGTAAGTCTTCCATACTTATTATAGGGTTAACCCCTCACTAGTATGTTGAAGCTATCCTTGCATGGTGGATTGTTGGTAATGGTTGAGTTTTCTCCCGTTGATAATGAAAAGCCTTAATGCTCTTGTTTTAAAATGAACTCACTCATATTTTAGAAATCTTTTAGCCGAACTACGGCGTTTTGATCCTTACCTTCCATGGAGAGGTACGTAGGCAACGAGTTCATCCGTTCAAACACAAAAATAATAAATCGTATATTCTTTTCTCATCTTCCCAATCATGTTTGCACAATATGTCATAAACAAACAAACTTTTTTATACAACAAGTGTGAAAAGGGCTCCCTAGGAGTACCTAGGACGTTTTGGGTGCCTAACACCTTCCCATTGCGTAATTAACCCCTTACCCAGATTCTCTGATCTTTTTATTAGTTTTCTATGTGTAAAACTTCTTGGGCTTTTGTTCGCTTTTTAGCCAATCCTTTGGATAAATTAAAGTGCGGTGGCGACTCGATTTCTTTGTGTGCTTTGCTTTTGGTTTAATCAATAAATCATAAAGTGACGAATACACCGCTACAATATGGAATCTTATTCATGCGATCCCTTTCTTCCTTAGTTGAAGGGGATTGTGTTTTTGATAGACACATGCCATATTGCATAGGTATGAATCCTTTCTTGGAATCATGCATATTAAAGCGTCTCAGCACTTTGTCTATGTACGTACTCTGACTTAGGCCAAGCAGTTTTTGTGATCTATCTCTATAGATTTTGATTCCAAATATATAGGCTGCTTCACCTAGGTCCTTCATAGAAAAGCATTTCCCCAACCAAGACTTTACTTGTTGCAGGGTAGGGACATCGTTTCCAATGAGTAATATGTCATCTACATATAATACCAGGAAAACGATCATGCTCTCACTAACCTTCTTGTAGACACACGGCTCATCTTCGTTCTTGATGAATCCATATTGTTTTACTGTTTTATCAAAACGAAGATTCCAGCTTCTGGAAGCTTGCTTCAATCCATAGATTGATCTTTGTAGCTTACATATCTTTTGGGCTTCTTCTGGTATGTCAAATCCTTCCAATTGTATCTCATACAACCCCTATAGGAGGCTCTACCAAGGTCCAAACTTGGTTTGTGTACATAGAATCCATTTCAGATTTCATGGCTTCTAGCCACTTCTCAGACTCGGGACCAGTTATGGCCCCTTGGTAGGTCACAGGCTCATCTTGATCCATGAGTAATACATCACCTTGATCTGTTATGAGATATCCATATCACTCAGGTAGGTGACGTATCCTGCTTGACCTACGTTGGTCTTGTTCTACTTGAGCAGGTTGCTCTTCCACAACTACTTGTGTTTCCTGCTCTAATTCCTCCATAGGTGTATCGATGCTTTGTGATTCTTGAATTTCTTCAAGCTCTACTTTCCTCCCACTGATTCCTTTGGAAATAAAATCCTTTTCTAGGAAAACTCCAGTTCGAGCGACAAACACTTTGCCCTCAGAAGGATTGTAGAAGTAATACCCTCTTGTTTCTTTAGGATACCCCACAAATAAGCATTTGTCAGATTTGGGCTCAAGCTTATTTGAAGCTTGTCGTTTCACATAAACTTCGCAACCCCAAATCTTCATGTAAGACATATGTGGTTTCTTACCACTCCATATCTTATATGGTGTCTTCTCAACCTTTTTGGATGGAACACGGTTAAGTGTGTAAGCTGCTGTAAATAGTGCATGTCCCCAAAAGGAGTTTGGAAGATCGGCGTGACTCATCATGGATCGGACCATGTCTAACAGGGTTCGATTTCTTATCTCAGATACACCATTCCATTGGGGTGTTCCAGGAGGAGTAAGTTGGGATAGGATCCCACACTCTTTCAGATGGTCATCAAACTCTAGGCTTAAATACTCACCACCTCGATCTGATCGAACAATTTTAATATTCTTACCTAGTTGGTTTTGTACTTCATTCTTGAATTCCTTGAACTTTTCAAAGGACTCTGATTTGTGTTTCATTAAATACACATAACCATATCTACTGAAATCATCAGTAAATATGATGAAGTATTGAAAACCTCCTCTGGCTGGTATGTTCAGTGGTCCACATACATCAGTATGTATGAGGGCCAAAAGATTATTAGCTCTTTCACCTTTTCCTGTGAATGGAGACTTTGTCATCTTTCCAATTAAACAAGATCTACATGTCTCATATGATTCATAATCAAAAGAGTCCAAGAGTCCATCTTTATGGAGTTTGGAAATGCGTTTCTCATTTATGTGGCCTAATCGACAATGCCAAAGGTAAGTTGGATTTAACTCATTAGGTTTCATCCTTTTAGTATTAATGTTATAAATAGGCATTTCAAGATCAAGGACATATAGTCCATTGTTCATTTGTGTAGTAGCATAGAATATATCATTCAAATAAATTGAGCAACAATTGTTCTTTATTATAAATGAAAAACCAAACTTGTCCAAACAAGAAACGAAAATAATATTCCTGCTAATTGCAGGTACATAATAACAGTTCTCTAACTGAATTATTAAACCACTAGGTAAAGTCAATACATAAGTTCCTACGGCTAAGGCAACAACCTTTGCTCCATTGCCAACTCGTAGGTCGACTTCACCTTTTGCCAAATCTCTACTCCTTTTAGTCCATGCACATTTGTACAAATGTGAGAACCGCATCCAGTATCTAATACCCATGATGCAGAAGTAGATAAATTAATTTCAATAACAAAAATACCTGAAGTTGGAGTCTCTACTCCATTCTTCCTATCTTCCAGGTACTTTGGGCAGTTCCTCTTCCAGTGTCCGGTCTTACCACAATGGAAGCAGGTGCCTTCTTTTGCTATGCCTCCACTAGGCTTTAAAGCAGCAATAGTGGGTTTGGGTTTGGCAACTTCCTTGCCTTTCCCTTTATCATGTTTGAGGACAATCCTCAGGTTTCGGTACCAATCAAGAAAATTTATCCCAGACAATTTTTCCTTGTCAAGGATTGATCGCAAGATGTTGTTAGAGGTGTTTGTTGTCATGGTAATCTACATAAGGATTAATGAAAATATAAGTATCATTGACATATTTAATTAGGCCTTTAATTAAATATGCTCCCACTATTTTACTCAAAACAAATGACCCTCATCATTTGATTTGGAAAATCCCGTTGGAAGATTTTCTACTGGGTCGAGATCCATATTTCACTTCGTTCTAAGTTCGCGTAGGCGGATTACACAAAACTAGGTTATTTAGGTAGGAACTCCTTCCAATTGTATCTCATACAACTCTCGAAAATTTCAATTGGGTGAATAACTCCTTATTCCAATCCATCATAGTGGGTCGAGATCCATATTTTATTTCGTTCTAAGTCCGCGTAGGCGGATTACACAAAACTAGGTTATTTAGGTAGGAACTCCTTCCAATTGTATCTCATACAACTCTCGAAAATTTCAGGTGGGTGAATAACTCCTTATTCCAATCCATCATATGGATCATTCCCAATTCTTGCTTCTAAACATATATAATATTATTATAATTAAGTTTGACCCATCGTTTTAGCAATTGGATATTACAATTATCCCATCGCACCTTTACTAATACAGAACATGCACCTCGTGTAGGCGAAACCTACATTATTCGATACTAGTCTTGATGAGTGCTAAGACTTGGAAATCAAACATATATAATATTCTTATAAATTGTTTAGTTAAGTTTGACCCATTGTTTTAACAGTTGGATATTACAATTATCCCATCGCACCTTACTAATATAGAACATGCACCTCGCGTAGGCGAAACCTACATTATCCGATACTAGTCTTGATGAGTGTTAAAACTTGGAAAGCATAAACTTAATATTTAATTTGAGGGAATTGCAATTTTTCTGATCTCACCGGCTTATTTATCATATAAATCGTCTCTCACACGCATCAACATACATACATACATAATGAAACAGTTATGGCCCCTAGCGCAGTTGTTCTCCCAAGCCAATAAGAGAACCTAAGCTAACCTAATAACGATCTAAGCTTCCCCAAGCAAGATCTTCAAGGTTGTCCTCCTTTGGCATTGACTTCTTTGCTTTCTTCATATTATTACATTACATAAAAGAAACTCGTTTTACATACGAGGGAGTGAGATGAGAAAAGAAGTTACATTGAGAGATTAAAAGAGAGGCACGACACGCAGGTCGTATTTTAAAACCCAAAACAAAATAAAGGAAAACTAAGGCCATAACCGATCACCACAAGACAATAATAATAAACACACTATTATTATTATTATTATTAATTTTAACTCTTTTAATTAGTTAAACCAAATTAAATTTCGACGACCGATCACACTATGCAGAGTTAGCCGAACGGGTGCATTCTGTCTTGCGTTAACCGGTTAACCATATGCGTTAACCGGTTAACACTGTTTGAAAAACTTAAAAAGTTGTATTTTTCTTGTGTTAACTGGTTAACCAAATGCGTTAACCGGTTAACAGTGTTTGAAAATCTGTTTCAAAATTTGCTTTCTGTATTGCGTTAACCGGTTAACCAAATGCGTTAACCGGTTAACACTGTTTGAAAAACTTAGAAAGTTATATTTCGTCTTGCGTTAACCGGTTAACCAAATGCGTTAACCGGTTAACACTGTTTGAAAAACAGTTAGAAAATTATATTTCGTCTTGCGTTAACCGGTTAACCAAATGCGTTAACCGGTTAACACTGTTTGAAAAACAGTTAGAAAGCACAACTCTTGTGCAATCATAACCTTAATCACATAACTCTTTGAAAACACAACCCTTGTGCCGTCACTAACCCAAATGCACCAATTTCAGACCGTCAAACACATCTTGATTGTTGATTCAGTATGATTGATCAACACGTCATTGCTTCACCATACTAATGTCGGATCAAGAAGCAAACGACCATTGATCGCTCAAAGGAAAACAACCATTAAGTGTTTGAATGAATGAAACAGAAACAGTATATCATATATACCGCATTTTGCATCAGGATTATATATATCATATATATAACTTGATCGATCTCGATTTAATTACTCGTTTATTCTTTGATTCATTCTGTCTTTAATCATATTAATACAGAACATAAACAGTTATCAGATTCATGGTTTCGTAAGTGGCTCTGATACCACTGAAGGAGAATTGCCATCCAAGGCGCAGCGGAATTTAAAATTTTATCCATTTAGTGATCCTTACGAATGGGCATGATCAGTGATAGAATCGTTACCTCTTGTGGCGATCACGAACGTTGAACGATGACAACGTCTCTACTCAGTCCACACGAACGGATTCCTTCAATCTCAGTGCTAGCTTCTACGAATGAAGGCTTTGAGTGAGAGAGAGAGAGAAACGAAATTGCAAGCAAGAGTGACAATGCTTCTACACAAAGGTTCTATTTATAGAACCACTTGTGTGGGCTGCAAGCTAAAAAAGCCCACTCAAGTGTATATGGCCCATATCTTATAATATGCCAAAATCACTTAAGTGTATGGTACCTTACCATATTTCGTATTCTACTTAAGTACACCATACCTTACGATGTTCTATAATTCACTTAAGGGCACCGTACATTACGGTATTCCTTAATTACTCTGTCTCTCATAAATCCGTCCTTTGTGTGTGACCCTATAGGTTTTCGCGGCATTGGCAATTATATTAAATTACGTATTTAACATAATAAACAGTGAGTGGTATCTAGCAACACATCACTGCTACCCAAGACACAAAAATGTCATGTGATCTGACAAGTCTTCCTGTGATAATAATTATGTGTATAATTATCCTTTTGCCCTTATGTCTATATTGATCACAAGGCATAGACCGTGTCATCCTTGTCCAGTTCAATATTGGGCCCATAGACATTTATCCTGTTACGCAGGATGGGCAAATTCCATCTAGGTCACTCATGTCCCTCAGCATGCTTCGTGGAGTACCCATCAACTGTCTTTATGGTTATCCAGTTACGGACAACGTTGGATCAGCAATAAAGCACTCGACTCTACATCTAGGGTCCATAGTGGTTTCAGGTCGAAGAGTGGTATACACCATGAGAATAACTTATGACACTTTGCATAACTTTCTATATAGTATTCTCATAGCGGGTCAATCCGGTATAAATATTACTCTTAATATTCATACCCATGTTTAAGACTTGATAACTCCTTATCCGTGATCCATGAGA
The DNA here is from genome assembly GCF_024323335.1 of Lathyrus oleraceus. NCBI lineage: Eukaryota > Viridiplantae > Streptophyta > Magnoliopsida > Fabales > Fabaceae > Lathyrus > Lathyrus oleraceus. The sequence goes on from NC_066580.1 coordinate 139,265,042, forward strand.
TGTGATCATCAGTCTACAAACATAATAGTCTTCATGCTTTAATGTTATCCCACTTCACAATAAAGCTCGACTACGGATACTTTAAGAATAGTGTCCTTATGTTTAATGTGATCTCATGATTAAGTCATACTTGATACATTAAACGGACTATCTATTCCAGGGACTTTATTAAACAAACATAATAAAGAAAAAACCTTTTATTATTAATAAATAATTTGATACAAGTACCATAAGTATTGGCCTCTAGGGCTTACACCAACAGGGTATTCGTTACCATTAGACATATTGACTAAATCCAAGATAAACCATACAAGTCGAGTCGCCACCGCACTTCTATTTATCCAAAGGAATGGTTAGAAAGTGAACAAAAACCTAATAGTTTTATCGAATAAAAAACTAGTAAAAAAAGTCAGAGATCGGGGTAAGGGGGTTGGTTGTGCAATGGGAAGGTTTTAAGCACCCAAAACATCCTAGGTACTCCTAGGGAGCCCTTTTCACACTTGTTGTAAGGTTGGTATTTTGTGGGAAAAAAATTGTTTGTGCAAACATGATTGAAGAGATGAGAAGAGAATATACAAGTTATTTACAATTTTGTGTTTGAATGGATAAACCCATTGCCTACTTACCATCTTAGAAAAAGATTAGGATCAAAACCTCGTAGTTCGGGGTAAAAATCTCAAAAACAAGTTGGTGAATTGATTGGTCCAAAAGCCTTAAGGTCTTTTATTATCCAAGGGAGAAAACTCAACCTAAAACCACAAATCCACCATGTGAGGATAGCTTCAACATGCTAGTGAGGGGTTAACCCTATAATAAGCATGGAAGACTCATTGTCCATCACTAAGGATATAGGTGATTATTACATCTACCTCAAGGATAACTCGAACCTAATAGCTAAAGTTTATGAAAAGTTTTGATAAGAAAGTGGCCATTGAAACCACAAAAGTATTTGAATGGGTTATATTTACCAATAAGAAGTATTTACAAAATATGGTCAAAGTTGAGTTAAAGATTCAATTCAAAATAAGTGTTATGAAAAGAAAGTTTGAAAATCAAAAGCATAATGCTTAGGTTTCTAATGTTTGAAAAGAAGTGTTAATGTTTGCACAAAAGTTTTGGCTTGGGTTAGAGTGGAGGGAAGAAGAAGAATGGCTAAAGTCCTAATCATACAAGAGATGAAGGAGAAGAAATGAGACCACAAATGGAGTTCCCTTCTTGAGATCATATTGATGATCCAAGTAGCTCCCATCCTTTGGAATAAGCAAGTAAGTAACTGTATACTCAAGCAATCAAATCAAGAAAGCAAGCTCTTAGAAGATCCCCAATGGCTCTTAGATCTCTCTCTATTTTGAAGCTCATGACAATGGTTCTTAACTTAGGCTCAATGTTGGAATCCCTAGCACAAGAACACACACATCAAAAAGTTCTATCAAGCAAACAAAGAATGAACAAGAAGGAGTTTAGAAATTGGTCCTTTCGAAATTCTCTTCAACATTTATAGCACTCTAAAGGCCCAATGCCTAGTTGCTCTTTGACTTTCATAGCACTCTAAAGGCTCAATGCCTAGTTTCTCTTTGACTCCAAATTTGCATAGGGAATGTCCTAAAGTCTAAGTCCTTTTTGTCCATTTTGGCATTTGGTTCACAACAATAAAACAAAACACAAGCACAAAAGTATATACACAATTATGTGCTCAAGTGAGCAAAAGGCAAATTGCATTAACATAAATATATGCTCAAATGAGCAAAGGGGAAAAGCAAATGAATAATATTAACAAGAATAGTAAACTACATAAATGTAAAGAGCAAGAATTAAATGTTAATGGTTAATGGTTAGTGTTAGAGTTAGTGTGCCATAAGGCAATTTAGCGCTATGTTAAGCAATCGTAATTGGACTTATGTAGAAGTCACAACTATCTGAGGCGGGTCAATAATAATGTAGGCAACAACACAAGTTAGAGATCTTGATTAGTGAATCAAGCTCCTACAACTTGCCATGCTAAGAAGAAGATGAAAAATGATCTTGTATTGATTTAGGTTCTTTGCTTGATTAGGAAGCAACTTATCCTTAATGCAAAGCCATTCACTTGATCCATTGATCAAGTTGAATTAGATTTGAATCAAGGAAGGTTAAACCTCCCATGTATCAAGGCTAACCGCCTGTAGCGGGGTATGCATTACCATTAGAGATATTGACTAAATCCAAGGTAAACCATACAAGTCGAGTCGCCACCGCACTTCTATTTATCCAAAGGAATGGTTAGAAAGCGAATAAAAACCTAAAAGTTTTATCAAATCAAAAACTAGTAAAAATTCCAGAGATCGGGGTAAGGGGGTTGGTTATGCAATGGGAAGGTTTTAAGCACCCAAAACATCCTAGGTACTCCTAGGGAGCCCTTTTCATATTTGTTGTAAGGTTGGTATTTTGTGAAAATTTATTTGTGCAAACATGATTGAAGAGATGAGAAGAGAATATACAAGTTATTTACATTTTTATGTTTGGATGGATAAACCCATTGCTTGGGTACCATCTTAAAAAATATTAGGATTAAAACCTCGTAGTTCGGGGTAAAAATCTCAAAAATGAGTTGGTGAATTGATTGGTCCAAAAGCCTTAAGGTCTTTTGTTATCCAAGGGAGAAAACTCAACCCAAAACCACAAATCCACCATGTGAGGATAGCTTCAACATGCTAGTGAGGGGTTAACCCTATAATAAGCATGGAAGACTCATTGTCCATCACTAAGGATATAGGTGAGTATTACATCTACCTCAAGGATAACTCAAACCTAATAGCTATTGGTTATGAAAATTTTGATTAAGGAAGTGGCCATTGAAACCACAAAAAGACATTTGAATGGGTTATATTTACCAATGAAATGTATTTACAAGATATGGTCAAAGTTAATTTAAAAGTTCAATTCAAAATAAGTGTTATGAAAAGATAGTTTGAAAATCAAAAGCATAAGGCTTAGGTTTATAATGTTTGAAAAGAAGTGTTAAATGTTTGCACAATTTTTTTGACTTGGGTTAGAGTGGAGGGAAGAAGAAGAATGGTTAAAGGCCTAATCATACAAGAGACAAGGGATAAGAAACAAGACCACAAATGGAGTTCCTCTCTTGAGATCATATTGATGATCCAAGTAGCTCCCATCCTTTGGAATATGCAAGCAAAAAAGTAAGCTCAAATAATCAACACAATCACACAAGCTTCTTAGGAGATCCTCAATGTATCTTGTATCTTTCACTTTGGATGAACATGGCAAGGGTTCTTCAATTTGAGCTCTCATAGAATTCCCTAGCACAAGAGCGCACACATCAAAAGTTTTATGAAGCAAATCAAGAATGGACAAGAGTGAGTTTAGAGGTTTGGTCCTTCTAATCCAACTTCACCATTAAGGTCCTTTTACTCCAATTTGCATAGGGAAAGTCCTAGAATCTAAGTCCATTTGTCCATTTCTTTGCATTTGGTCTACAACAATCAAAACAAAACACAAGCACAATAGTATATACACAATTATGTGCTCAAGTGAGCAAAAGGCAAATTGCATAAACATAAACATGTGCTCAAATGAGCAAAGGGGGAAAAGCAAATGAATAATATGTACGAGAATAGTAAATTGCATAAATGTAAAGAGCAAAAAGTAAATGTTAATTGTTAATGGTTAGTGTTAGTAGTTAGTGTACCATAAGGCAAATTTAGCGCTATGTTAAGCAATCGTAATTGGACTTATGTAGAAGTCACAACTATCTGAGGCCGGTCAATAATAATGTAGGCAACAACACAAGTTAGAGGTCTTGATTAGTGAATCAAACTCCATCAACTTGCCATGCCAAAAAGAAGGTGAGAAATGATCTTGTATTAGTTTAAGTCCTTTGCATGATTTAGAAAGCAATCTATCCTTAATGCCAAGCCATTCACTTGATCAATTGATCAAGATGAATTAGATTTGAATCAAGGAAGATTAATCCTCTCTAATCAATGCTAACTATCAACCTTTAACTCATTGATCAAAAAGAAAAGAAGAAGAAGATGGAGAATGGAAATGAAGAAATAAAGTGCATGAAATGAAATGGAATGTACCAATCAATAAATGTTGACCAAAGATAGGGAATATCAAGGTCAAACAATAGAAAACAGAAGCAAAATGAAGATTGGAAGTCAAGAAATAAACAAAATATTTTTGGCATTTTTAATATTTAAAATAAAACTTGAATTAAAATATTAAAGGAAGGTCAAACTTCAAACTCACTTCAAATCAACTTTGAAAAGTCCAAGTGAATTATCCCAAGTTCAACAAGGTCAAACAAAGTTTGACAAAAAATTTCAGCATTTTTAAAAGTCAGAAACTATTTTAAATCAATTAAAAATGAATAAAAATAACCTAATTGAACTAAAATCTCAAATAAATCTCAAATCAATTAATAAATTGATGAGAATATTTTTCAAAGATCTATCATCATTCAAAGAGGTTGAGAAAATATTTTTGTATTTTTTGAATATTAAAAACTATTTAAAATGAATTAAAAATAACCAGAAAAGAGAAAATTACTAAAAAATAGCAAATGGTAAAATAAAAAATATTAAAAATCATTTTTAGAAATTAGAAATTAAAAGAGAAATAATGCAATTGGTCCCATAATTTTTGGACCAATAATAAAAGAGATATGATTTTTAGAAAATGAAATGGAATTTAAAAATGAAATAGAAAATAAAATCAGAATTAAAAAAAGGAAAAAAGCGTGAGCCCTTGGATCTGAGCTCATTAATTGAGCTGGAAGATCCAAGGATCCACAAGCGCGCGCCTAGCATATTCCACAGTCAATGCAACCACATGGATATTAAAGAAAAGTCATAACAATGAAGCATGGAGATTAAATCTGGAGAATGCATCGCACGACTCAGATTGGATCTGGAAAACGGACGGTGGCCGGCGCCACCGTCTTCTCTGGCAAGCTCCAGTGAGAGTTAAAAAATGCAAGGATTCAAATGTTAACTAAAATGCACGATCCAGGCACCATTCGAAAGGTGAAGTGATGTACATCACTTCTATGCCACTCAATTCCACTCTAGATTCCTATTAAGAGAGAAATCAGAGATGGAAGTTTGGTGGTGTTCAACTGAACTTGCTCGATTCCAACAATTAAACACACAATGATGATGCCTCTATAGAGAGGACTTCAGACAACACAAGATCAAGGCAAATGGAGCAAAGTATGATGAGATTCGAAGCAAATTTCAGTCGAGCAAAACCTTTGGATTGTGAAGAATTGAGTCACTCTCTTTGGTTCCTTTTGCAAACAGAAGCTTCAATGGATCAAATGAAGAAGGTCTAGGAACTTTAGATCTTAAAATTCAACCAAGGCAATTGAATTTCAGATCTGAAAATTTTGGAGAAAAATGAAGTTTGTTCCTTTGGTATGGGTGGGGATTCAATTCAGCAGGGATTTAGGCGCCATTAGGTTGAAGAATTGTGAAGACAAGGCATGGTATTTATAGATGGAGAGAGCTGAATGCATGAGCTAACTCGTGTGCATGGCAAATGGATTTTGAATTGCATGGGCCTGTGTGAGCATGTGGAAGGCCCAATGAAGGCTGAAACAACTTGCTGAGTTTATGTGAAAGGCAAATGGACGTGTACATTTGATGTAATCAGCTCATGCATGGCAATTGGAATAGCTTTCACAAAATGCACTTAATTCTTCAAGTCTTCAAAAATGATGCTTCCAAACTCCAAATGCAACCTTATGAGTAATGGTTAGAAAGCTTGTTGCATAAGGAACAAATTCTATGTTGATAAAAACTCCAATTGGGCCTTGGAAATTAGTGAAATTTGAGCTTGAAGTGTAGGGTGCAAAATATGCATCTATGAAGTTTCCAAATTTGGCCAATGTTCAAGCCCTTCTGTATCAATGATGCAAGCTCCAAATGATAAAATCTTAAACAAGAAAGTTGTAAATCTTTTCAAGAAAATCAATTTGGACTTAAAATTTGCATCATTTGGATTTTTAATGAAGAAGTTATGAGCACTTGAAGTTGGACTTTTTCACATTTCAATGCATTTGGCCCAAAGTGACCTATAATGTTTTGCATTATCACATGTATTTATTTTGAGATTTTTCAATTTTTCTCAACATAACATTTGAAGTAGACACAGTAGGCTTTCCAATGCATTAAGTCTCATCCCAAAATCATGAAAAATGAATGAGTTATGTTCTTGGGAAGTTGACCCAAAATTAGGGTTTCAGTCAAAATGACCTATAATGTCTTGGAGTGGAGGATGGCCTTCCAAGCTTCAAATAAAATTTTGATGACCATGAAAGTTATTCATATTGTCCTTACGAACATTGTTTCTCTTGGGGTCATCTCCATTTGACCAACACATAAAAAGTTAGGTCTCAGTGTATTTCGAAATAGTTAGATGAATTGACTGATCAACTTCTCAAGTCCACAACTCATATCTTGATGAATTGATGATTTAGGGTACTCACATAAGTTCAAATATGCATGAAATGATGAATTAAATAACTTCCCTTGATTGCATTTGACCATGGGTTGAGGTTGCTTCACGAGCAAGGCATTGTTGATGATCAGATGAATTAGGGTTTCCTTGGGAAACAAACCTCAAACCCCTTGACTTGTTTTAATAAAAATGATGAATTGAGATACTTGGGAGGCATATTTTATAGATGAGAGCTTTGGGAACCATTACCATGCTTGCTTTCATCTTCTCTTGACCATATCATTGCACATAGGATCTCCTAGAAGCTTTTGAACTTATGACTGCTCAAGCTACAAACCAGAAATGTTAGTGACATATTTTTTTGTGCTTTTGAGTTAATAAAAATGAGAAAAGAAATAATATACAATTCAAGCATGCTTGGTGATCTCAAACCACTCACAAGAGGTCCCACCCAAAGGCAAAGGGAACCAAGATGCTTATGATCCTTGAGGCTATGCAAATGCAATGTTATGATGCCATGAGGGATCTTAGGGTCAAAATTAGGGTCTTACACCGCCAATCTTTAACTCATTGATAAAAAAAAAAGAAAAAAAAAAGAAGAAGAAGAGGAAGATGAAGGTGAATATTAAAGTACATTAATAGAAATGAAATGAAATAAGCAACAAGCATTGACCAAAGATAGAGAAGATCAAGGTCAAACAATAGAAAACATAAGCAAAATGAAGATTAGAAGTCAAGAAACAAATAAAATATTTTTAGTATTTTTCAATATTAAAATAAAACTTGAATCAAAATAATAAGGAAAGGTCAAACTTCAAACTCACTTCAAATCAACTTTGAAAAGTCCAAGTGAATTATCCTAAGTTCAACAAGGTCAAACAAAGTTTGATAAAAAATTTCAGCATTTTTAGAAGTCAGAAACTATTTTTAATCAATTAAAAATGCATAAAAATAACCTAATTGAATTAAAATCTCAAATAAATCTCAAATCAATTAATAAATTGATGAGAATATTTTTCACAGATCTATCATCATTCGAAGAGGTTGGAAAAATATTTTTGTATTTTTTGGATATCAAAAACTATTTTAAATGAATTAAAAATAACCAGAAAAGAGAAAATTCCTAAAAAATATCAAATGATAAAATAAAAAATATTAAAAATCATTTTTAGAAACTAGAAATTAAAATAAGAAAAATGAAATTGGTCTCATATTTTTTGGACCAATAATGAAAGAGATATGAATTTTTAAAATGAAATGGAATTAAAAGAAATAAAAGGAAATTAAAATCAGAAATTAAAATGATGGAAAAACGTGAACCGTCTGATCTGAGCTCATTAATTGAGCTGGAAAATCAGGAGGCTCACACACGCGCGCCTACCATGTTCCTTGGTCAATGCATCACAAGTAGCATTTAAATAAGTCATAACATGGAACGGACGAGATTTGATCTGGAAACACAAACGCACGATCATGATTAAATCTGGAGATTGGACGGTGACCAGCGCCACCGTCTTCTCCGGCCAACTTCCGGCAAAGCTCAAACTTGCAGAGAAAAAAATGTTAACCGAATGCCACGATCTTGGTACCAATCGAGAGCTGGGGTGATGTACATCACCCCTATACCAACCAAATCCACTCTAGGTTTCTACATTGAGAGAAATCAGAGATGGAATTTCTGTGGTGTTCAACTGAACATAATGGAATTTAAAAATTCAAAGCTCTAAAATGTTGCCTCTATGCAGAGGACTTCAGATCACACAACAACAGCGAGAAACAAGCACAATATGAGCTGATTCGAAGAAATTAAAATCAAAAGTAAACCTATGATTTGCAGGGCTTGGAGACACAATTCCTTGGTGTTAATACTTGCAGTTTGTTCTAGGGAATGAGGTAGCAAGGTTTAGGAACTTTTAGATATGAAAATCAATTGAGGAAATTAAAATTCAGATCTGAAAATTGAAAATGAAAATGGTGAGTTCCTTTTGAGTGAGGTTGAGGGATCAGTTGTGCAGCATTTGGGGCGCCTTTAGGTTGTTGAAGTGAGAGGCATGAGCATTGTATTTATAGGAGAAAGCAGCTGATATGCATGAACATCTCATTGCATGAATGGAAAGGGCCTCCATGCATGGGCCTGTACAAGCGCATAGAGGGCCCAATTCCACTTGGATTTGGCAGCTGAACAAGAATAGATGCAAATTGGATGTGCAAATGGTACAGACTTAGCTCATGCAATGCAAATTAATTGATTTTCCAAAATCGTACCAATATGTTCAAGTCTTCGAAAATGCCATGTCCATAACTGAAATATAACCTTATGAGTAATGGTTGGAAAGCTTTTTGCATGAGGATCATTTGTCATGTTGATCAAAACTTCATTTAAAACTTGGAAATTGATGAAAAGTGGACATGAAGTGTAGGGTGCAAAACATGTACATGTGAGATTTTCAAAAATGGTCCAAGTTCAAGCCCTTCTGTTTCAATTATGAAAGCTCCAAATGACACAATCTTCAACATCAAAGTTGTAGATATTCTTAAGAAAATAAATTTGGACTTAAATTTTGCATCATTTGGATTTTTGATGAAGAAGTTATGGGCACTTGAAGTTGGACTTTTTCACATTTTAATGCCTTTGGTCCAAAGTGACCTATAATGTTTTGCATTATCACATGTATTTCTTTTAGGATTTTTAAATTTTGCTAAACATAACATTTTAAGTAGACATCTTAATATTTCCAATTCATTTTATCCCACCTCAAAATCATGAAAAATGAATGAGTTATGTCCTTGGGAAGTTGACCTAAAATTAGGGTTTCAGTCAAAATGACCTATAATGTTTTGAAATAGATGATGACCTTCCAAGATTCAAATCAATTTTTTATGAACATTAAATTTGTTCATATGGTTCTTGAGAACATATTTTCTTTTGGGGCCATCTCCATTTGACAAACACATCAAAAGTTAGGTCTCAGTGTATTTCAAAATAGTCAGATGAATTGACTGATCAACTTCTCAAGTCAATGCCTCATATCTTGATGAATTGATGATTGAGGACACTCAAATAAGTTCAGATATGTATGAAATTATGAACTAAAGAACTTCCCTTGGTTGTATTTGATCATAGGTTGAGGTTGCTTCATGAGCAAGGCATAGTTGATACATAGATGAATTAGTGTTTCCTTGGGAAACAAGCCTCAAATTCCTTGATTTGCTTTGATCAAAATGATGAATTAAGATACTTGGGAGGCATATTTTATGGATGAAATATTTGGGAACCATTTCCATGCTTGCTTTCATCTTCCCTTGACCATATCAATGCACATAGGATCTCCTAGAAGCTTTGGATCTTGTGACTGCTCAAGCTATAAACAAGAGATGTTAGTGACATATTTGTGTGCTTTTAGTTAGTAAATAAAATGATAAAAGCAATAATATACAATTCAAGCATGCTTGGTGATCTCAAATCAACTCTCAAGAGATCCCACCCAAAGGTAAGGAGCCAAGATGCTATGTGTCGCATCCGCGAAAAACAACCGGCGGGCTGAAACAAAAACAACACAGAGCCGCCACCGTGCGTTATTTATCCCAAAAGAGGGAAAGGAAACGCTCAGAGTAAACCTGGAAAGGACATGGTCTCGCGACCAAAGAGAAAGGGATCGGGAGTCGGTTATGCGAAGGGAAGGTATTAGCACCCCTCCGCATCCGTCGTACTCGACAGGATCCACGCTCTAAAAGAAAGAAAAGGTTGCTAAAACAAACATCACACACACACTGAAGACAACACAGGTGGGAAAAGGGGGAAGAGGGCTCGCTAGGATATCGCATCCTATGCCTACGTATCTCGTCTGGAACGAGAATCAGAGTTGCCGTAGTTCGGCTCACGCACGCCGAAACAAAACACACACAAACACGGGCAAACATGGAACCCGAATGCCAATCGCTGGACTTACATCGGCTTCCGAACCAAACAAACACACTCAGGATACGGACAGCCAATCGCTGGGCTTACATCCATATCCTGACACACAAGAGGGTTAACAAGCAAACACACACAAAAAGAAAAAAAAGTGCCCGGAGAGACCTCGCACGGTCTCCTGCCTACGTACCTCATCTGGCATGAGGATCAGGGCGACGTAGTTCCCCTGAAAGGGAAAGAAATTCTAACCAGAAACCAAGGGAGACACACTACTAGGGAGCTGTACTCGAGCCTAGTGTTATCATGCATCATTGCCCTATGTTATGGTTTCTATCCTAACTTGCTCAACAGCAAACTAATCCTAACCAGGAAAAGCAAGCACACATGCTCAATCAAAATAAAGCAAACATTCACATAGCACACACTATATCCAGTCAAGTGAGGCTCAAATAAGGGTGGACTGCCGAGGCAAGTCATCTGTACAAGGGTGGTGTTCGCTCTTAACCCTGACATTGAGAGTCAGGGTGAAGCAGATGAAAGGTGAGTGAAGATTAGACTTCACAGCTCTTATCCCTGGCCAGGGAGAGCTTCAGACAAAGGAGCGTGGGTCCAGAAAGGAGGAACCCTTCTACGCTCAAGACTCTGACTCGACTGTACAACAACACAAGATCTTGGGTTAATGTCCCAATGCGTCAACACAGTGGTGTGAGCAGAGGGACGACTCAACAGAATAGTGGGAGATAGATTGCATATCTCTTGGGTTCCGCCAATTGCCTCATAGAGGTCTTTACCTGCTTGGGGACAAAGTAAACAATCACAAACATCGCCTCTTAAGGAGGACTTCAGACAGTTGCCTGGCTAAATAACAAGCCAGGTCTTCCAGACTACATGGAGACAAGAGAGTCTACCTCAACTGGTTTATACAACCAAGCAGCAGCACAACAAGTTCTTAAAGAACTAAAGCGACTATGGTACCTGGAATCAATCAAGCACAGTCAGTATACCAGACAAACCCAAAAGTAAACAAAAAATGTTAATCTGTACAGTCAAACACAAGTTAATGCACACAAGTGCAAGCCATGAGCTCAAACTCAAGCATCAAACCCTACAACACAAAGTCAATGTTAGTTTACAACAAGCAACCAAACTCAATTTACAACTTGCATTGTTCTCCTTAAGGCATTTGCAGCTCAAACCTGAAAATCCAAACCAAATGTGAGAAACAAGACCACTAGGCCAAGCCTAGGGTCCAAAGGAGGTGAAAAATTCAAAACAGCAAGTGAAAATTATCCAAAATCACAATCACACAATTTATAAACCAATGCAATTGGTCCCATGCTCATATCAATCACCATTATCATTTTATGCACAAAATAGCATCAAACATGCAATTTGCAACTTCAAAAGACCAAACAGAAAGATCTCAATCAAATCAATACCAAAACATTTCAATTAATTCCACAAAAATTCCAGTTTAAACAGAACACATTCAATGGATAGCATGTCAAATTTCAGCTCAATTGGACAAAAGGAAGTAGGTCAATGAAAATCAAGAAGTTCAGACAAGTTCAAGCAAGCCAACACAAGGCATCAACACAAGCATCAACTTCCAAAAATCATAAATCAGTGACAATACATGATAAATGAATGGGATCAAAACCACAATGACCTATAATGTGTCTACAATGCTCATACCAAATTTCACACTCATACAATCAATGATCAGAATTTCACAAATCAAATGCCAACATGTGTCACAAAAAATCACAAAAGGACCAAACAGAGGGAAAAATTCCAATCAAATAGGAAATGCCATCAATAAATCTAGAAAAATTCACATGTCATCTCAACATACATATGCTCAATCATGCAAAAAATTGGCTCAATTCAAGGTTCCTAGGCAAGGCAAATAAAATCATGAAATTCATCAAGCTTGGTGTGACACAAATTGTCACACCTCTATTCAAAAATTCATATCTCAACATCCAGGGATCCAAAAAGTTCAAACTCTACATCAAAATCACCATCAAAGTGTCCAGAATATGCACAAAAAATTTCATCCATTTCTTTGAAAGCATCATCATTTTATGAAAGATATGGCAAAGCATGTGCAAATGTGACACTACCAAGCAAACCCTAGGCATTTTAATTTTTTACCCGTGCACAAAAATCACAAAAATCACCATTAAATTCTACACACTACAAGGAGCATGGTGAAAAAAACCTCACAAAAATTGGACAAGAAATGAACTAGTTATGGATTTTACAAGATCATGTATCAAAATGAAATTAAAAATGAAAAAGAAATAAGAAATGAATTGAATATAATTGGAAAATGGCACGTTCGTAATTATCCAGTACGCGACCAAAACGGCGTCGCTTCTCATTAATGCGTTGGCACGCTGTGAGAGGCTGGAGGTAGCGGGAAACAGAATTCAAACCAAGGCCAGGCGAACTGAAGATCTAAGCGCGTTCTTGGAAGCGCTCTTGAACAGGAACATCCAGAAAATTCCAGAAATTGAAGAACAACAAATCTCAACCAAAATCTACAAACTCTATACCAAATGAACCGTCTCATCACGTACATCATGGATATGTAAACTATTTCTCCTAATTCTCAACATAGCAACGGGATCGATCCAAAAAAGAAATGCATATCAAACTTCAAATTCAGATTTCTCATTCAATTCTCAACCAAATCAAAAACTATAAACATCATGATAATCTACATTCAAAGACCTACAAAAGCCATATAATGATTCAAACAATTGAAGAGTTCGAGCATTTACCTCTTGGAGATGGCAGAGATGAATTCTTGTGTTTCCTCGTGCAAAACTTCAAAATAGATGAAGATCAATGCTTAGGAAAGTGATTACAACCAGTAGTTTAGCTCAACACAGCTTCAGCTTCGAGAATCATCAAAATGCCATGGAAATGCAAGCTTTGGACAGTTGGAATTCTTCACTCTTTGGCCACGAATTCAATGAAACAGTTCTTCCTCAAGGTTTATGGAGCATGGATCCACGAAGAATGAACAAGTTTGGTGAAGAATTGTGATGAAATTGATGAAAAAAGTGTGTTGAAGTTTTGAAGAATTTGGAGGTTTTGGAGGGAAATTTTGTTATGATTCTTGGAGAATGAAATGTCATTACCAATTCTGTTATGATTAACAACTTATACTCACTCCTTAATCCACTTTGTTAATCACAATTAGCAAATTGAGTGAAATAGTGTTAATGTGGTTTTAAGTGAAAGTCCAAAAATGACCTTTTCAAATTGGCAATGTAACAGTACCATGACAGTTCCAACAAGTCATATCTGCTATTTGGAGTGTGTTGGAAGTGGTTTCATGTGCATTGGCCTTGTATTTCTCAATTTCACTATCTCACACCAAAAATTCAAAAGAATTCACTTAAAAAATGACTTTTTGCCTTGACCATTTTTGATGAATTTTGATTATGCATCATGAAAGTACATGTGAAATGGGGTTTGCTCAAAGAAAGATCACCCAAATTGGACATTCCATGTGAAAGTTATGCCACTTTGAATTTAGGCATTTTTGGAAAATGATTGGACCATAACTTGTCAAACATTCATGAGAAATTCAAGTTCTTGGACTTTTTGGAAAGGTGAGAGCAAGATCTACAACTTTCATGTTGAACAAAATTTCATTTGAAGCATTTTTGGACATGTAATTTTGTGGTGAAAAACTTTCCATTTTTGGAAACTTTCATTACAAGTCACTTTCCATTTTTGGTAAGTTTTCTCCTGACTTCATTTTCTTCATTCTTGATGTTTGAAATGTCAAATGAAACTTGTTGAGACATGAATGAAGTGTATCCAACTCTCTCCCACCTCCAAATCCATCAGTTCAAGCCCAGTTGACCACAGTTGACTTTTCTGATTGATAGATGAATTTGGCAATGCACTGATCAAGTTGAGCATCAAACTCCTGATGAAATGGCTCAAGGATGAAACCCTAGCTTCCATAAGCTCAATATAATCACATGATGATCCCCATATCCATTGTAGACCCCATCTCCTTGCCAAGCCCTGATTGGCCCAATACAACTGATTAGGGTTGACCAGTGGTCAAAACCCTAATCTCAAGGTATCTGATGAATCTCTTGAACCTCTTGGATGATATCAAGACTATGATGATGATGATGTACCATTTCACCCAAGATGAAGATCAATCTCCTTGAGAATCAAGAAACCCTAATTTGACACACCAACCTTCAGATGGTTAATGATCAGTCCACTCAATCAATGAAACCCTAGCTTGCATCATGACCTCTTCATCTCCTGATCAAGACCTATGAGGATGACTTGCACAATGTAACCACATGATATGCAACATGCAATGTCTAATGACCTAAAAAAAATGATATGCAATATGTTAAGCTAGTCCCAAGAGAGGAGGGCAAATTTTGAGGTGTTACAGCTGCCCCTATTCAATCCACTGTGAATCTGTCGATATGAATAGCCTCGGCTTTCAGATGAGCAGGATGAAGAGTGATTGAATACCAAGAACAGACGAACAATTTGCACTCTGATGAGAAATAATTAACAGTGCCTGTCAGAATCGGCAAAGAAACAATCTTGAAAGAAAAATCCGTCTGGTACGGAGAAAGTCGGCCTGATCACCGAAACAAACACGTCGACCTGGATACCAAAATAAATGGTAACACAGGGATAGCCATGGCCTGAACACCACACATCCGCTGGGGATTATTATCTTCTTTTTAATGCTTTTCTTGAACCCCGAAATTTTCTTTCGCGCAAGTGATCCCCGATCACTACATTTGGACCCCGACATCTTGTTTGCCACCATAATGAACCCCATTCTCCAGAAAACACCTCGCGTCTCCTTTTCTCCATTTGAACCCCAGTCGCCTGACGATAACTCGTGATCGCCATTGTGAACCCCGTTCTCCAGAAAACACCTCATGTCTCCTTTTCTCCGTTTGAACCCCGCTCTCCAGAAAATGTCTCGACATTTCCCTTTCTCCATTTGAGCCCCGTTCTCCCATTTCGTGTGATAATTCCGCTGGCAACTCGGAAATAACACCAAACACCACTCTGAGGGCGACATATCAGAGGGTACGCCTTCACAAAAGGAAGGTAACATGTACATCTCTTCTTCAGAAGACACCTACAACGACCTCCACTGGCCTCAGCCCAAGTCTAAGGTGACACATGAACAGAAGATAATCCTGAGGACCTCATCCTGGATATAATCTTCAACTCCAATCTCTATTTGAATCCCGATCTCCAGAAAATGTCTCAACATTTCCTTTTCTCCGATTGAACCCCGCTCTCCAGAAAATGTCTCAACACTTCCTTTTCTCCGTTTGAACCACGATCGTCGCGCTGATCGCGTAGCGTCCTTTGATTTTATTTCCATCTCTGTCCGACGGAAAAGTTCCCTCCAGTATCGCGCTACTGGGGAAGTACTGTTGATCTGACATCATGATGTTAAACTCCTCAGAGTAACACCTTCACCATCCGGCGAAACCAAAACTTCAAGCGGTAACCACGGCTTGAATTGCGCTGATCGCACAACATTTCCCATCTTTGCTCGACAGAAACCAATTCCTCCAGTATCGCACTACTGGGGAAGTACTGTTGATAAAAAAACGGTGCCAAACTCCTCGGAGCAACATCTTCACCCTCAGGCAGCCACTTCTCAAACGGTAACCACGGTCTGAGACTAGCTTATGCTTGCAATATGATGCATGATTGATTTTTCTGCGTAATGCTCCATAATTATGGAAATGCTACGCGATTTATTTTTCTATGCAACATGCTACGTTTATTCTACATGATGAATGCATAAAAAGCGTCCCCCTCAAGGGATTCTGCTGGGGAGCACGAGACTCTCCGTTGAGGAACTCGTCAATACTCCGATCTCCACCCCGCTGGGGAATAGCACTGCTGCTGCTGGGAAAAGGTAACCCTTGCTGGGGAAGAACCTTCTTTGCACCCAATCCGCTCGGGAAACTGCAGGGGGTAAGAACCACCAACACTCTGTGGGGATACAACAGTCTTCGACTTGCTGGGGATATCAATCCCGACTCTGCTTGGAGAACCCTCACAGATACCTGGCGACTTCACTGGGGAAATGCTCACAGATAGCTCTGCTGGGGAAACAACAACCTCTAGGCCTGGCGACTGGGGAAGCATCGATTTGACACCTGCTGGGGATAACGATCCCGACCCTGCTAGGGTAACCACAGACCTTGGATCTGCTGGGGATTTGGTCCTCCTGACTCCGCTTGGGATATACATCCCGACTCGTCTGGACCTTTTCTGCTCCATCATCTTGTATTCCCAACCGCTCCGCGCTCGACGGCGAGCGAACTCCTGGGGACTATACAGACTTTTCAATTTTCAGACTTTGAAGAGTCTTCTTGATTAATTCCAAGGGTCGTCGTACGTCTCGACGTATCCTCATCGCTTCTCTACCCATTCATTCGTCCCTGATTGGACCCTGCGGGGAATTTCTACAGACTTTCCAATCTTCCGATTTTGAAGAGTCTTCTTGATTATCATTCAAGGATCGTCGTACGTCTCAACGTCTCTTCGCCGTTCTTCTATCTCGCTTATCCCTGATTGGACTCCATGGGGATTTGTTTTTCCATCACAACCTGCAAGTGAGTGAAAATACCTAACAGCACCTGCAAAAGAGATCGTTAGATAAAACCGTGCCCCAAGCGTGTCAAGATTTCAACACTTGGGTCACTCATCCTTCCGAATAAGATTTCAAGCTTTCAATCTTATAAACATGCACTGGAAGGGACCTGTATGTCTTAAAAATGCAAAATTCTTTATCAAAATAATCGGATGTTTTTGCAATCAAAGCGATAATGAAAACAAAAAACAAAATCACTTGACTGAATATGCATTTTATTGATTGAAAAGTGTGTGGCTCAAATTGAGCAATACAAAGGAAGCAATTCCTGAAAAGAAGTAATTGCACAAAAGGAAAAATCTATCCTAATGGCAATGTGAAACCCGTGATCTCATCGAGTTCCAACTCGGTTACACCCCATATGTCCTCAGACTCTCCGTGCTTTCTGCCTTCTGAACAAGACGATTCCGACTGATCCCTACCGGGTATTATTCATGATGCTTTAACCAAAGCGCAAACGATCATGCCAGACGCAGTTGTTCGTTTCAATCCCTCTTTTGCCTGGACCGCCCTTTCGGGTTTTCAGCCCACCGGGATACCCTTTTTTGCCCAAGTCGCCTTTTCAGGTTTTCGACTTGCCGGGTGTACAATTTTTCTTTTTTATCCCTAATTTTTGCCCGAACCTTTTCTTTCTGTTTTTTTTGGTTCGCCGGGATGCCCATTTTTGCCTGGACTATTTTATTCTTTTCGTCCAGCGGGTCTCTTTATACGAAGTATTTTTTAACTGCGTCCGCATTCACAGGGGATGGAAAATCCTCGCCATCCATGGTCGTTAACAACAAGGCTCCGCCAGAGAAAACCTTCTTGACCACGAATGGACCCTCATAATTCGGTGTCCATTTGCCCCTCTGATCGTTTTGAGGAGGAAGGATCCTTTTCAGCACCATATCACCCACGTGATATACCCGAGGTCGTACCTTTTTGTCAAAAGCACGCTTCATTCTCTGCTGGTACAACTGTCCATGACAGATGGCTGCCAGCCTCTTCTCTTCTATCAGGCTCAGCTCTTCATACCGGGTCCTTACCCATTCCGCCTCTTGCAACTTTACGTCCATCAGGACTCTCAAAGAGGGAATCCGAACCTCAACAGGTAACACAGCTTCCATCCCATATACCAATGATAAAGGAGTTGCCCCAGTAGATGTGCGCACCGACGTTCGATACCCATGCAATGCAAACGACAACATCTCATGCCAGTCTTTGTAGGTTACCACCATTTTCTGCACAATCTTCTTTATATTCTTATTGGCTGCCTCAACCGCCCCATTCATCTTCGGACGATAGGGAGAAGAATTGTGATGCTCAATCTTGAATTCCCGGCACAGCTCTGCCATCATCTTATTGTTCAAATTAGAACCATTATCAGTGATGATTCTCTCGGGAACCCCATATCTGCAAATGATGTCTCTCTTGAGAAACCTGGCAACGACCTGCTTCGTCACATTCGTATAAGAGGCTGCTTCCACCCACTTGGTGAAGTAATCAATGGCCACTAATATGAACCTGTGCCCATTTGAAGCTGTAGGCTCAATCTTTCCGATCATATCAATGCCCCACATAGCAAACGGCCATGGAGACGACATTAAACTCAACGGGTTAGGAGGCACATGCACCTTGTCAGCATAAATCTGGCATTTATGACACTTCCGCACGAAATTGAAACATTGGGCCTCCATTGTCATCCAATAATAGCCTGCCCTCGGCAGCTTCTTCACCATCGCATTCCCACTGGCATGGGTACCGAACGATCCTTCATGAACCTCTTTCATCAATTGGCTTGCCTCTTTATCATCAACACATCTGAGCAAGACCCAATCAAAATTCCTCTTATACAAAACCCCATCTTTATTTAGATAGAACACCATGGCCAACCTCCGCAGAGTCTTTCGGTCCTTCTTAAACGCTCCCTCAGGATATTCTTGAGTCTCTAGATAGCGCTTGATATCGTAATACCACGGCTTCTCATCATCAGGCGCTGTATCAACAGCAAACACATAAGCCGGTCTATCCAGACGACCTACCTCCACACTGGGAAACTGATTCCACCTCTGCACCTTAATCAAGGCAGCCAGAGTAGCCAAAGCATCTGCCAAAGGATTCTCCTCTCTAGGCACATGATGCAACTTCACCTTGGTGAAAAACGTCAACAATCTTCTCGTATAATCCCGGTATGGCACTAAATGAGATTGATGCGTATACCATTTTCCGTTAACCTGATTTATCACCAGAGCTGAATCTCCATATATGACAAGGATCTTGATCCTCAAATCAATCGCCTCCTCAATCCCCAATATGCAAGCTTCATATTCAGCCACGTTGTTGGTGCACTCAAATGTTAGCCGGGCAGCAAAAGGAATGTGGGATCCTTTCGGCGTAACCAAAACAGCACCAACACCGCTTCCATTCACGTTAACGGCCCCATCAAACATCAGAATCCATTCGGATTCAGGGTCAGGCCCCTCCTCCGGGATTGGTTCCTCGCAATCTTTCGATTTGAGAAACATGATGTCCTCATCAGGGAATTCAAACTTCATCGGTTGATAATCATCAATGGGTTGCTGGGCGAGGTAATCAGACAATACACTCCCCTTGATCGCCTTCTGAGAGGTATACTGTATATCATATTCAGTCAAAATCATTTGCCACCTCGCAACCCGTCTGGTCAATGCTGGCTTCTCGAAAATGTACTTGATTGGATCCATCTTGGAAATCAACAAAGTGGTATGAACCAGCATGTACTGCCTTAGTCGGCGAGCAGCCCAGACCAAAGCACAGCAAGTTTTCTCGAGTAGTGAATATCTTGTTTCACAGTCGGTAAACTTTTTGCTAAGGTAGTATATGGCATGCTCTTTTCGACCAGATTCGTCATGCTGCCCCAATACACACCCCATAGACCCCTCGAGGACTGTCAAGTACAGAATTAACGGTCTTCCCTCCACAGGAGGCATCAGAATCGGAGGCTCCTGCAAATATTCTTTTATCTTTTCAAATGCCGCTTGGCAATCATTATTCCACCTGACCGTTTGATCTTTTCTCAACAACTTGAAAATTGGTTCACATGTGGCCGTTAGGTGAGATATGAACCGCGAAATGTAGTTCAATCTTCCTAAGAAACCACGAACCTCCTTCTCCGTTCTCGGTTCAGGCATTTCTCTTATTGCTTTTACTTTTGCAGGATCAACCTCGATTCCTTTCTCGCTTACAATAAACCCCAGCAGTTTACCGGACCGCACTCCGAACGTGCACTTGTTTGGATTCAACCTCAGTCTGAACTGTCTCAGCCGGTCGAACAACTTGGCCAAATCTACCAAATGCCCCTCTTCTGTTTGGGACTTTGCTATCATGTCATCAACATAGCATTCAATTTCATGATGAATCATATCATGAAACAAAGTCACCATGGCTCTCTGATAAGTAGCACCGGCGTTCTTGAGACCGAATGGATTCACCTTGTAACAAAAGGTACCCCATGGTGTAATGAACGTTGTTTTCTCCATATCATCTGGCGACATTTTGATTTGATTATAGCCAGAAAAGCCATCCATGAAGGAAAACACCGAGAATTGAGCCGTATTATCTACCAACACGTCGATGTGAGGTAGTGGAAAATCATCTTTCGGACTAGCTCTATTCAGATCTCGGTAGTCCACACACATTCTCACTTTCCCATCTTTCTTCGGGACTGGCACAATGTTTGCGACCCATGGCGGATAATTAGTGACAGCAAGGAAACCAGCATCCCACTGCTTCTGCACTTCCTCTTTGATTTTCATCGCCATGTCAGGTCGAGTTCTGCGCAACTTCTGCTTCACTGGAGGACAATCTGCTCGCAACGGTAGCTTGTGCACAACGATATCGGTATCCAACCCTGGAATATCTTGATAAGACCAGGCAAAGATGTCGACATACTCTTTCAACAACACTACCAATCTGCTCTTTACACTTTCCTCCAAAGCAGCCCCAATTTTCACCTCTTTCTTGACCTCGTCGGTACCCAGATTCACAACCTCAATCTGCTCTTCATGCGGCTGAATCACCTTCTCCTCTTGTTTCAACAACCTAGCTAATTCCCCTGGCAGTTCACAATCTTCTTCGTCTTCTTCTTCGGCTTGATAGATCGGATTGTCGAAGTCATACGAGGGTGTAACAGGATTGTTATCAATGAGATCCGGAGAATGATCGCATCTGCATGAATGTTGATTCATGCATTGCTTTAGAACCGGAACGAGACAAATTGAAAAAGAAAAAACGAAAACATTGCCATTTTTATTTTGTTTTTATTTTTAAACTGCAAAAATAAATGAAAAACAGGGAACATCGCTTTTAACTGAAAAACATCCTTTTATTGATGATGCGAATTTGCAAATTTAAACATGAGGTGGCCCTTACAATGAACCATTACGTGTCGGGCAACACGCAAGGCTTTCATGCAGATAAAATCAAAAACAGAGATCATTACTCTTCGAGCAGAGTGACAGTGCTGATCTTTTTAGGCCTTCCAGTTCTGGATTCCCATCCCTGGTGCGCACGGCTTTATCCAACCATCAAACTCGCAGTCACTGTCAGTCCTTTCACCTACCGCACAGGCGTGATCCGAATCTTCAGCAATTGCACTTACCATCGCCTGACCATGTGCCGGCATGGGATTAGCATTAACATTCGGATATGGTGCAAAATTGATGGCCTTGGAGTCTACCAGATCCTGGACAACGTGCTTGAATGCTCTAAACCCTCAATGTTATGCCCCGGTGTACCCGAATGGAATTTGTAACACCCTTCTAAAATACCCCAATAATTAATTAAAACAACAAATATGAATCAGAGTAGATATGCAATTTCAGGGTGTCACACTTGACACTTCACACCATTCACCAAAATATCTTGTCATGCTCATTTATTAATCAAAATAAAACATTGCACAATTCGCAGCGGATAGAAATCTAACAACATGCAACCCATGTAACACATTACATGTAAAATTGTTCAACAACAAAAAAATGAAAACAAAGTAAAACATCCCGTCCCGATGTTACATATACCAGAGCATGACCCACTAAGGAACTACACTAGACTCCAAGCACTAGCTTCTACTCAATCACTGCTCGTTACCTGAAACATAGTTGTAAGGGTGAGTTCCTCAATCGATATAATAAGCATTATAAAATATCATGTAATGCTAAGTAAATTAACACATTCATCACCCTAATCATATCAGACATTCAGCAACGGCAACATCAACTCATAATCATACTCAACACAACACAAAACACACGTATAATATTGGAATACATCCGTTCATATTATACGCCATACATACATTATGAAATGAGACTCCATGCATGCGGTACCGACTAATCGTGAACACATAGTTCAACCTCACCGATCAAACCCAGATACGGCTACCAAGCTCACTAGTCCCACTCATTTGAGACCTAGTGACTCACTCACTAATTCCTCACCATGGGAATTAGCTACCACCATAAAGGCTATGCTATGCACGCTAAATCACCTAGCATGCAAACATCAACAACAATCCACAATGGACATATGCTCACACTCTAAGCCATAAACAGTCCATCCACAATTGCATACATAATAGATATATTCACAGCATTATGCATACCGTCATACATCATCAACATATTTGTCACAGAATCATATCATGTCATGCCAAATAATAAATCACAGTATTAGCACACTCTACTAATACCTATACTGCTCAAAACCACGGGAAATGATCCCTACTATATCATACATGCAATATATCATTCACCAATATAGGCCAATCATCAAATATGTACACATAATTCCATTCCAAAACGTACACAATATTCAAATATCAATTTTTCACTTTTCCAACAGCGTTAACCCGTTAACGCCCTGGGTTAACCCGTTAACGCCCTGGGTTAACCCGTTAACGCAAAACAGAAATTAATTTTTTTAATTATCATAACAGTGTTAACCGGTTAACGCCCTGGGTTAACCTGTTAACGCAAGACAGAATGCAATTCTAACAGGATTTTAACAGTGTTAACCGGTTAACGCCCTGGGTTAACCTGTTAACGCAAAACAGAATGCAATTCTAACAGGATTTCAACAACGTTAACCTGTTAACGCATTTGGTTAACCCGTTAACGCAAGACAGAATACGTTTTTGGCAAATTATAACAGTGTTAACCTGTTAACGCCCTGGGTTAACCTGTTAACGCAAGACAGAAAATTTATTTTTTTAATTATCATAACAGTGTTAACCGGTTAACGCCCTGGGTTAACCCGTTAACGCAAGACAGAATACAAATTTAACAGTTTTTCAACAGTGTTAACCGGTTAACGCCCTGGGTTAACCTGTTAACGCAAGACAGAATGCAATTCTAACAGGATTTTAACAGTGTTAACCGGTTAACGCCCTGGGTTAACCTGTTAACGCAAGACAGAATGCAATTCTAACAGGATTTCAACAACGTTAACCTGTTAACGCATTTGGTTAACCCGTTAACGCAAGACAGAATACGTTTTTGGCAAATTATAACAGTGTTAACTTGTTAACGCCCTGGGTTAACCTGTTAACGCAAGACAGAAAATTTATTTTTTTAATTATCATAACAGTGTTAACCGGTTAACGCCCTGGGTTAACCGGTTAACGCAAGACAGAAAGTTGTCCCTGCGCTAACAACGAACAGAATGCAAAATTGCCCGCATTTTTCGCCGTTGGAGGACTTCCGGACCTCCGATTTCGATTCCGTAAAAAGCTACACGTCCAGAAAATTACGACTCATCCAAATATAGATTCATTCACGGTTTTAACGTAATTTATTCATCACCATTTTCAGCATTCATCATCCTGATTAGGGTCAATTCAATGGCTTATTACTACCCATTACATGTTAACCCATAATACCCATTAAACGATGATAAACCCCCCTTACCTGAGTTAATCCGGCAATTGATTCTTCGACCTTCAACAATCGTGAATTCTCCTCTTGAGCCCTAGCCTCTTCTTCTCCCTTTCTCCACTTTCCAGTCGCTTCTCTGTTTTCACGTGAAAAACCCTTTTCTAAATGGGACTCTTTTCTGATTTCCAACAATGTTCCAATTCCAACTTTATAATTCCAATAATAATAATCCAATAATATCCCAATTATTTAATTAAATTAATAAATATACTAATAATAATATATATGAATGGTTTATCTCCTCTCATTCATATTATCATCATAATATACTATTAAACTTAAATTAAATAATTATCATATTTTATCGGGGTGTTACAACTCTCCCCCACTAAAAGAGTTTTCGTCCTCGAAAACATACCTCAAGCGAATAACTCTGGATAAGACTCATTCATCTGACTCTCAAGTTCCCAAGTCACATTGCCACCTGCTGGTCCTCCCCAAGCTACCTTTACCAAAACAATCTCTTTACCCCGCAACTGCTTCAACTCTCGATCCTCGATCCTCATAGGTGATGTTTCAACAGTCAGGTTATCCCTCACCTGTACATCCTCTACTTGGACCACATGCGACGGATCAGGAATGTACCTCCTCAACTGAGACACATGAAAAACCTCATGCAAATTCGCAAGTGACGGCGGTAAAGCGATACGATAGGCTACCTCCCCTATCCTCTCCAAATCTGATAAGGACCAATAAATCGAGGTGTCAACTTCTTCGACTTCAAAGCTCGACCAACCCCAGTTATCGGAGTAACACAAAGAAACACATGATCTCCCTCTTGAAACTCAAGTGACTTCCTCCTCTTGTCGTGATAACTCTTCTGACGACTCTGAACAATCCTCATCTTCTCCTGAATCATCTTAATCTTTTCCGTAGTTTGTTGAACAATCTCCGGTCCAACCACAACACTCTCACCGGACTCATACCAACATAAAGGTGTCCGACATCTCCTACCATACAAAGCTTCAAACGGTGCCATACCAATGCTCGAATGAAAACTATTGTTGTAGGTAAACTCAATCAAAGGTAAATAACAATCCCAATCACCTCCCTTTTCCAAAACACAAGCCCTCAAAAGATCCTCCAGTGACTGAATCGTCCTCTCAGTCTGACCATCAGTCTGCGAATGATATGCAGAACTCAATCTCAGCTTAGTTCCCAAAGCCCTCTGCAAACCTTCCCAGAACTTCGATGTAAATCTAGGATCTCTGTCCGAAACAATACTCGACGGAATACCATGCAAACTTACAATTTTCTCAATATACAACTCAGCTAATCTCTCTAACGGATAATCCATTCTGATCGGAATGAAATGAGCCGATTTTGTCAATCTGTCAACAATCACCCAAATAGCTTCAAAATTCTTAATTGTCCTCGGTAAACCAGAAACAAAATCCATACTGATACTATCCCACTTCCACTCTGGAATAGCCAACGGTTGCATTAGCCCAGACGGCTTCTGATGCTCAATCTTTGACTTCTGACAAGTCAAACAAGAATAAACAAAACTCGCAATTTCTCTTTTCATTCCCGGCCACCAAAATAACTTTTTAAAATCATGATACATCTTCGTAGCCCCAGGATGAATACTCAGGCCACTACAATGTCCTTCCTCAAGAATACTCTTCTTAAGTTCGGTAACATCCGGAATACACACCCGATTACCAAATTTCAAAACACCATTCTCATCAACTCTGAATTCACCACCTTGACCTTGATTCACTAGAGTCAACTTATCAACCAAAAGCACATCGGATTTCTGACCCTCTCTAATCTCATCCAGAATACCACTCGTTAACTTCAACATTCCCAATTTAACACTATTGTGAGTACTCTCACACACCAAACTCAAGTCTCTAAACTGCTCAATTAAATCCAATTCCTTAACCATTAACATAGACATATGCAATGATTTCCGACTCAATGCATCAGCCACTATGTTTGCTTTACCCGGATGGTAATTCAAACCAAAGTCATAATCCTTCAGAAACTCTAACCATCTCCTCTGTCTCATATTCAGCTCTTTCTGATCAAACAAATACTTTAAAATTTTGTGGTCACTGAAAACCTCAAATCTTGACCCGTACAAGTAATGCCTCCATAACTTCAGAGCAAATACCACAGTTGCCAACTCTAAATCGTGTGTCGGATAGTTCCTCTCATGAACCTTCAGTTGTCTCGAAGCATAAGCTACAACCTGCTTATTCTGCATCAAAACACCACCCAAACCCAACAATGAAGCATCACAGTAAACCTCAAATGGTTCCGACGGACTCGGTAATATCAGAATAGGAGCAGTAGTTAACCTCCTCTTTAACTCTTGGAAACCTTCTTCACACTTTGAGTCCCAAACAAACGCTTGCCCCTTTCTAGTCAACATCGTCAACGGTAATGCCAACTTAGAAAATCCCTCAATGAATTTCCTATAATAACCTGCAAGTCCAAGAAAACTCCTTATCTCAGAAACTGACTTCGGAGCTTCCCACTTAGATACCGCTTCTATCTTAGAAGGATCAACAGCAACACCACCTCTTGAAACCACATGACCAAGAAAACTAACCTCTTCTAACCAAAATTCACACTTGGACAGTTTAGCAAATAACTTCTTTTCTCGTAGAACTCCTAAAACCACTCTCAAATGTTCAGCATGCTCTTCTTCAGATTTCGAATACACCAAAATATCGTCAATAAACACCACAACAAACTTGTCTAGGTACGGATGGAAAATCCTATTCATATACTCCATAAATACCCCAGGCGCATTAGTCACACCAAAAGGCATTACAGAATACTCATAATGTCCATACCTTGTTCTGAAAGCAGTCTTCTGAATATCCTCAGTTTTCACACGTATCTGATGATACCCCGATCTCAAATCTATTTTGCTGAACACACTCGCACCAACCAACTGATCCATCAAATCATCAATCCTCGGCAAAGGATACCGATTCTTGATCGTCACTTTATTCAGTTGCCTATAGTCCACACACAACCTCATAGTACCTTCTTTCTTCTTAACCAATAACACTGGTGCGCCCCACGGTGACACACTCGGACGAATAAACTTCTTATCCAACAGATCTTCCAACTGACTCTTCAATTCAGTTAACTCAACAGCAGACATACGGTACGGAGCCATCGATATCGGCCTAGTACCAGGTACCAAATCAATCGAGAACTCAACTTCACGCTCTGGCGGTAATTCATTCACTTCTTCAGGAAACACATCAGGAAAATCACACACCACGGCTAGATCGCAAATCACCAGTTTATCTTTAGCCTTCAAAGTCGCTAACAGCATAAACAACTCTGCCCCATCTGCTACTGCCTCATCATAGGGAGTGTAATACTTCGACAGCTCTGTGAACTTAGCAGCATACTCAGTAACAGACCGGTTGCCCTGCTTCAATTCTAAGAACTCTATCTCTTTCTTTCCTCTGACATCCTCTGGAAAGTACTTCCCCAAGAATCTCTCTCTGAACACCGCCCAAGTGATCTCAGCACTCCCAGCAGCTTCCAACTCAGTGCGGGCAGCAACCCACCAATCATCTGCTTCCTCTGACAGCATATGCGTACCGAACCTGACCTTCTGGTTATCGGCACACTCAGTCACTCGGAAGATCCTCTCGATCTCCTTCAACCACTTCTGAGCACCATCTGGATTGTATGCTCCCTTGAACATTGAAGGATTGTTCTTCTGGAACTCACTCAGTTGACGAGTAGCTCCCAATCCCACAACATTCGGATTCCCTCCAAGTACTCCAGCTAGCATACCCAGAGCCTCAGCAATCGCAGCATCGTCTCTACCTCTTCCAGCCATCTCTATTCTGAAGACCCAACAAGCTAAAACAATAAGTACTGATAGGGTTACACAACACCTATCACATACAGGGAAACAAAATAATTACGACTCGACTCGACCGACTATGCTCTGATACCACTAATGTAACACCCTTCTAAAATACCCCAATAATTAATTAAAACAACAAATATGAATCAGAGTAGATATGCAATTTCAGGGTGTCACACTTGACACTTCACACCATTCACCAAAATATCTTGTCATGCTCATTTATTAATCAAAATAAAACATTGCACAATTCGCAGCGGATAGAAATCTAACAACATGCAACCCATGTAACACATTACATGTAAAATTGTTCAACAACAAAAAAATGAAAACAAAGTAAAACATCTCGTCCCGATGTTACATATACCAGAGCATGACCCACTAAGGAACTACACTAGACTCCAAGCACTAGCTTCTACTCAATCACTGCTCGTTACCTGAAACATAGTTGTAAGGGTGAGTTCCTCAATCGATATAATAAGCATTATAAAATATCATGTAATGCTAAGTAAATTAACACATTCATCACCCTAATCATATCAGACATTCAGCAACGGCAACATCAACTCATAATCATACTCAACACAACACAAAACACACGTATAATATTGGAATACAACCATTCATATTATAGGCCATACATACATTATGAAATGAGACTCCATGCATGCGGTACCGACTAATCGTGAACACATAGTTCAACCTCACCGATCAAACCCAGATACGGCTACCAAGCTCACTAGTCCCACTCATTTGAGACCTAGTGACTCACTCACTAAGTCCTCACCATGGGAATTAGCTACCACCATAAAGGCTATGCTATGCACGCTAAATCACCTAGCATGCAAACATCAACAACAATCCACAATAGACATATGCTCACACTCTAAGCCATAAACAGTCCATCCACAATTGCATACATAATAGATATATTCACAGCATTATGCATACCGTCATACATCATCAACATATTTGTCACAGAATCATATCATGTCATGCCAAATAATAAATCACAGTATTAGCACACTCTACTAATACCTATACTGCTCAAAACCACGGGAAATGATCCCTACTATATCATACATGCAATATATCATTCACCAATATAGGCCAATCATCAAATATGTACACATAATTCCATTCCAAAACGTACACAATATTCAAATATCAATTTTTCACTTTTCCAACAGCGTTAACCCGTTAACGCCCTGGGTTAACCCGTTAACGCAAAACAGAAATTAATTTTTTTAATTATCATAACAGTGTTAACCGGTTAATGCCCTGGGTTAACCTGTTAACGCAAGACAGAATGCAATTCTAACAGGATTTTAACAGTGTTAACCGGTTAACGCCCTGGGTTAACCTGTTAACGCAAGACAGAATGCAATTCTAACAGGATTTCAACAACGTTAACCTGTTAACGCATTTGGTTAACCCGTTAACGCAAGACAGAATACGTTTTTGGCAAATTATAACAGTGTTAACCTGTTAACGCCCTGGGTTAACCTGTTAACGCAAGACAGAAAATTTATTTTTTTAATTATCATAACAGTGTTAACCGGTTAACGCCCTGGGTTAACCCGTTAACGCAAGACAGAATACAAATTTAACAGTTTTTCAACAGTGTTAACCGGTTAACGCCCTGGGTTAACCTGTTAACGCAAGACAGAATGCAATTCTAACAGGATTTTAACAGTGTTAACCGGTTAACGCCCTGGGTTAACCTGTTAACGCAAGATAGAATGCAATTCTAACAGGATTTCAACAGCGTTAACCTGTTAACGCATTTGGTTAACCCGTTAACGCAAGACAGAATACGTTTTTGGCAAATTATAACAGTGTTAACCTGTTAACGCCCTGGGTTAACCTGTTAACGCAAGACAGAAAATTTATTTTTTTAATTATCATAACAGTGTTAACCGGTTAACGCCCTGGGTTAACCGGTTAACGCAAGACAGAAAGTTGTCCCTGCGCTAACAACGAACAGAATGCAGAATTGCCCGCATTTTTCGCCGTTGGAGGACTTCCGGACCTCCGATTTCGATTCCGTAAAAAGCTACACGTCCAGAAAATTACGACTCATCCAAATATAGATTCATTCACGGTTTTAACGTAATTTATTCATCACCATTTTCAGCATTCATCATCCTGATTAGGGTCAATTCAATGGCTTATTACTACCCATTACATGTTAACCCATAATACCCATTAAACGATGATAAACCCCCCTTACCTGAGTTAATCCGGCAATTGATTCTTCGACCTTCAACAATCGTGAATTCTCCTCTTGAGCCCTAGCCTCTTCTTCTCCCTTTCTCCACTTTCCAGTCGCTTCTCTGTTTTCACGTGAAAAACCCTTTTCTAAATGGGACTCTTTTCTGATTTCCAACAATGTTCCAATTCCAACTTTATAATTCCAATAATAATAATCCAATAATATCCCAATTATTTAATTAAATTAATAAATATACTAATAATAATATATATGAATTGTTTATCTCCTCTCATTCATATTATCATCATAATATACTATTAAACTTAAATTAAATAATTATCATATTTTATCGGGGTGTTACAGAATTCACACTGGGCGTTCTCATCATAATTGGGAGGCCTTTGATCTGATCTCATCGGAACCATCGTCCTCGGCTGAACCAACCCAAGATCCATCAGCTTCTTGAACAGAACAGCATACGTCACGGGTGGCCTGTCAAAATGGCGATCAATCCCTTTTCCTCTCACTTGATACCCGGCTCTCTGTTGAGGTGGCTGACGTTGTTGTCGTACTGACTGATTACCAGCAGGGGTGGTTACCGCAGCAGTGTGCTGGTAGTAACGATCCCTACCGTGTCCTCTCTGGGCATACACAGCACTTGATTCAACCTCATTCTTCCTTTGGCCGTTACTGAAGGGCTTCTTCGATCCTGACGACGAGGCATTACCACCCTGGATCTTCCCCATTCTCAGCCAACTTTCAATTCTGTCCCCAGCCACCACAATGTCAGCAAAGCTGGTGACGGGACAACCCACCATTCTTTCAGCAAAAACCCCCTGCAGGGTACCCATGAAGAGATCAGACATCTCTCTGTCCACCAGTGGAGGTTGCACTCTGGCAGCCAACTCCCTCCACCTCTGAGCATATTCTTTAAACCCCTCATTATTCTTCTGAGACATACCCTGCAGCTGGGTACGACTCGGAGCCATATCAGCGTTGAACTGATACTGTTTAAAGAAGGCATCGCCAAGATCTTACCAGCTCTTGATATCAGAAGATTTCAGCTTGGTATACCATTCCAAGGATCCTCCAGACAGACTGTCTTGGAAGAAGTACATCCAAAGCTTTTGATTTGTAGTGTATGCAGATATCTTGCGGACAAAGGCTTGAAGGTGAGTCTCCGGGCAGGAACTCCCATTATACTTATCAAATGCGGGCGCCTTGAACTTCTGTGGGATCACAATCCCCTCAACCAGCCCCATGTTTGACATATTTACCACACCGGGAGTGGCATAACTTTCAAGAGCTCTGATCTTCTCAGCCAGCAACTGAATCTCCTTATTCTGAGGTTGGGCACCATACTGACCGAACGGTTCGTTATGAATGCAGAATTGATCAGCTTCTCGGTCCTCCTCTCTGTCGTCATCAACCCCAAAGAATGGAGGGAACAGACTATCTTTCAGATTCTGACCAGGTTGACCACCTGTGGCAGCGCCAAACCCACCAGCATTATTATTTACCATACCCACAGTTGCTCTCTTGCCACCATCTCGAGAACCGCCCAGCCCCTGGTTGGAGACACCATCCAGGTTGACACCACTATTAGCCGCTGAAGCCCGCTCGAGCTTCTCGACTTTGTCAGCTAGAGCTTTCTGACCATCAAATGATTAACAAAAATCGTTTGGAGTCAAGTTAACACAACCTTGTTATAGTATGCTTTCAAAATAAACCCTACCTCAATTAGGTCTTTTAAGGGTTGTAACGTGGTCTGGTTCACGGTTTTTTTGAAACAAAAGGATATAAGGCTCAAAATTTATTTTACCCATCCCTTCTTCTTGATGATCTCCAGTTCCTATGTTCAGTTAATTCAATACACGCATTCGACTTCCAAGAGGGTTCAAAGGTGTGATGAGGATTCAAGACGAATTTTCTTGAAATGGCAGTCACCTTATTTTGTTTTTGTCGAGGATTTAATGACCTCTTTTGATTGATTTCCCTTATCCCTGATTTTTCCTGGACTGCTTCTTTGAAGCTTTCGGTCCATCGGGATGCCCTGACTTTTGCCCAAGTCATTTCGTGGTACTTGATTTAGCGGGCTTTTTTCTATTTGTAAAGGTGTTGACTGCCATATTATTGGTGGATGAGGATCAACCAACACTAATTTTAGCTTTTCTCAACTTCTTCGACACTTCAACATGTGCGCGAAGGATAACATGTGGTTGAACCTAATTGGATGGTGTTCATATGGACGATTTTTTTTGAAAGATCGGATGCATGATCAAACTATCTGAACATAACTACCCTGCCCCAGGTTAAGATTAAGGGTTTTAGATCCGAAATAAACACCAACTTCTAGGCTCAAAGTGGTTGTCTAGAGATTAACTCCTTATCACTCCAGTGTTTGGGGATTTGAAACAATGCCTTACATCCTCGACAAGGTTTTACTCAAAAGCATACCATAACAATTTCAGGTGTTCCGTTTTCATCATCCTCCTTCCAATCTTTGTTAACACAACGGTTTGATAAACAAAAGTGAATGAGAGGAGTATTTTTGTTTTTTAACATAAATGAAAAACGAGTGAATACGAATGGATTAATTCAAAAGATGCATAAACATTTCATTAATCCTACCAATTCAAAGAAAACAACAATGCTTAAAAGCAATTAACAGTCAACATGCAAAGAAACTACAAAAGAAATGCTGAAACAGCCAAATGATTGCCAGCTTTAGGGAATGACTTCTTCAATCTTGATCCATTAACTTAGGAGGACACCCCTTGAGATCTTCGCACTTGTCCGGTCGATGGGTTAACATTTACCAACAAGCTTCCTTCTTGAAAGGCTATGTACCTGTTGTCAATCAGCTGCTGTACTTTGGCTTTGAAAGCGTCACAGTCTTCAGTTGAGTGCCCTTCTGATCCGGCATGATATCCACATTTCTCATTTGGGTTATACCCGGGTGGGTAAGGTTGTGGAACCGGCTTAAGAGACTTGGGAACCACCAACGAGTTTTGAATCAGAGGTTGTAGGAGTTGGCTATATGTCATGAGGACTGGATGTCGAGGATCATTTCTTCTTTCCAAGCCATTTTGAAACCTATGCTGATTTTGATATCTCGGGCCTTGGGCTTGTTGATTTGGATGAGGAGCAAACCAGGATTGTTGGCAATGAAGACCTGAAGGCGGTGGTTGCTGGTACAACACTTTGGGCATTGCTAACTGCTCATTTTCAGCCACTTGAAGGTTGGGATCAACAAGCCTTTTGACATTGGCAGGATGATCTTCAAATTCTTTTCCTTCAGTCTCATCGTTGAACGCAACCCTCTTGGATCCACTACTCACTTCTCCTTTTCTTTCATTGGTATGGGTCGTGATATTGGAAATCCAAGGCGGTATCTCAATGCTCTTACCAGGAAATAATGATAGCTCATTAGCCACATCCCTGACATCTTCCTTGTGGTACAAAACCTTGAGGGGTTTCAAGGGTCCTTTCCCTTTCCCATTACCTGGCTCAGAAATCAAGGCATATGTACCTGAGCCTTCCTCCTTGAGTGTTGGTGACCTTATGTCAATCAATCCTTGCAGCTTGAGCGTAAAACTCTTGCATTCCTCGATGGAGTGCCCCATTGTTCCAGTATGGTATCCGCACTTGATCTTCGGGTGATCTTCTTCAAAGACTAAGCTCTTTTTGTTAATCAGCTCTCGTACCAAGGCTTTCAGCGCTAAGCAAGAATCTAGGTCATGTCCCACTGCCCCTTTGTGGAATTCACATGTTGCATTTGGATCGTACCATGGCAGGTATGGTGACGCAGGTGTGAGAGCTCGAGGGGTCACCAAAGCATTCTATATCAGTTGTGGATAGAGCTTGCTATATGGCACCGGAATTGGGTCATTGTGATTTTTGTTCCTCTTGTTCTGATTCTGATTTTTGTTCTGAACATGACTTTGGTGACTTTGAGGAGCAATAGCCAGAGGATGTTGATGATGACGTCTTGAGGGAGGTCCACATACTGGTAAATGAGGAGTTGCCACATAGAAATTCCCTTGACTTGGGGTAACACCAGACGGATGTGGAGTAGTAGCTCTCTTTGTTGCAGGGTTTCCAAGATCCATCTCATTTGACTTGGGGTAACACCTTGACTTGGGGTAACACCCTCTTTTCTCAACAAGACTTGCAGGGTTTCCAAGATCCATCTCATTTGGCTCTTCAAAAGATTAAGTTCCTCATTCAGTGCTTCTTGGCTTTTCCTTAGCTCGTCCATCATCTCCTGAGACATGGTTCTTTGTTCTTAACGCGTGTTAGGAATCACTTTGCTGATCACGGACAAAGGATGGATGAGTTTTTTTTTGGTATTTTGTCTGGAAAATGACATGCGTTATGATGAGATGCAAATGCAATGGAATGCGAATGAATGCAATGCAAGCCATGCACATTTGTTTTTTTTCATACACGGGTTCAAAAGTCTGAGGTACTGATGAATCTGATTACTTTCCAAGAATAGGTTCTCACCGGGTATGATCTAGGGTTACAAAGGTTCCTAGAGTCATGGATCCATTAGACTGTTTGCTACCTGCGGCAACTTACTTGCCGGGCATCAACTCCATCTAAAGAATCTACTCTAAGTGAGGTTCTCGCATCGATCCAACGAGAAATACATCTCGCAGACCCACACTACGCAACCATCTTTCCTAGTTGGGCAAAGAACTAAGGTTCTACAAATGGTTCTCAGAGTCATGGATCCTAAAGAAAATATCGAAGCTTACGGCAACTTACTTGCCGAGCGACAACATCCTCTCAAGAATCTACTCTAAGTAAGGTTCTCGTACCGACCCAACGAGAAATACATCTCGCGGACCCGCACTACTCAACCTCGTCCTATCTTATGTTTTTACTCGAGACTCGGGTAAAAAGTCTTTCCCACATGGTTTGCAATCAGAGTATCCAAGTACCAAACCATAATCGAACCAATACGACAGATTCATATCAATATGACAATAGAGATAGTAAAAACAATAAAGAAAAGCCACATAGGTAATCAAACAAAGGAACACAAACGAACTTTATTTATTCCTAAAAAGGAAATGGGAAATATCGATAAAACCCCAAGACAAAAGAAAGGATAAGATATGGTCGTCGCAACCAATATCAGGGTTCGGGAGTCGATTACGCAAGGGGAAGGTATTAGCACCCCTCACGTCCGTTGTACTCAACGGGAACCATTAGGTCAGTTGTGTGCGTTAATGTTAGTTAAAATATTAGGCTTTTCAAATTATTAGGTGGGAAAGAAAGAATAGAATCAAAAGAAATGTTTTTGGATTTTTTTGACGAAGGACCAAACCTAAGTTTTTTATTATTGGGCCTGACAAGATTTAAAAATCCTGCTCCTACGTATCTCAAAAGAGAAATCAAGGCTTACGTAGTTCTGGGTAGAAAATGCTTGTTTGTTGGTCGATTTTAGCGAAAGTCATACTGTATTAATCGACGAAAACATTATTTTACCCAAAACAGATGAGGAGTGAACGCATACCACACATCGAGCGGATTTATAAATCTACATTCGGAAAAGCGTCATTTATCTCTACTCAACAATCGTGGCCGAAACATTGTTTTGTATCTCTTAAGACAATATATCTTTCATTTATGAAAAAGGTTTTTGATTAACCGCACGGCGGCGAGAAAAGAATTTGATTGGTTGGATGCGTTTTGAGTGATGGCGAGAACTTGGATGAGCGAGATATACATCTCGAATCCTAGCCTCAGGAGTGCACGGTATACACCATGTTCCATTTCCATCTTTATTGAAAGAGGTTAAGATAGGAATTAGGTATTTTTGGAGTTTGATTGAGAAAGGGTTTGAAGAAACCGCATTGACAATTTTAGACGATGGCGAGAGCCAAGATAGGCGAGGCATACGTCTCGAATCTTAATCTCAGGAGTGCACGGTATACACCATGTTCCATTTCCATCTTTATTGAAAGAGGTTAAGATATGAATTAAGTATTTTGGAGTTTGAAAGACGAGTACTTATGAGTTGCAAGCTCTTACAGCTTGGGTCTAGTACTCGGGACTACGTCTGGACATTCCACCCAGACAGTCTGTTTCTTTCCCATTATTGTTAAGAAATGATTCGAATATTTACGAATGTTTTGGAGGGAAGACGAATATTTATGGCTTGCAAGCTCTTACAACTTGGGCCTAATATTCGGGATTATGACTGGATATTCCCTCCAGGATAATCTTTTTCTTCCAACTTTGTTAAGAAGATGGTTTTGAATATTAGAGTATTAAAAGGAAGACAAATATTTATGGCTTGCAAGCTCTTACAGCTTGAGCCTAATATTCGGGATTATGACTGGATATTCCCTCCAGGATAATCTTTTTCTTCACGCTTTATTTAGAAAACGATTTGAATATTAGAGTGTTAAAGAGAAGACGAATATTAACGGCTTGCAAGCTCTTACAACTTGAGCCTAATATTCGGGATTATGACTGGATATTCCCTCCAGGATAATCTTTTTCTTCACGCTTTATTTAGAAAACGATTTGAATATTAGAGTGTTAAAGAGAAGACGAATATTAACGGCTTGCAAGCTCTTACAGCTTGAGCCTAATATTCGGGATTATGACTGGATATTCCCTCCAGGATAATCTTTTTCTTCACGCTTTAGAAAAGGTTTGAATATTATGTTTGATTTGTGAAATGATCTTGAAATGATTCACATTATTTTTGGAATGTATTTTGAAATTGAGGAAAGTTGAAATTGATTTTGAAATCGAATGAAATTTGAGTATGATTATTTACACGTGTAAAAGTATGGATATGGGTACTAATAACCTAACTAAATTAGTTAACACACAAAAATCGACTAATCGAATAAAAAAATATCGGAAATTCAACCATTAATTAAATCTAAAAGGTAAACATATAATAGTAATAAAAAAATATTAATAAAAATAAAATAAAATAATAAAAAAAGAGATAAAGAGAACATGCTTTCACGTTGTTTTTTTTTTAAAAGTTTAAATAAACATGATATGCCGTAACCATTTAATTAATGCCACATGTCATGGCATAGATAAAATAAAATAAAAAAAAGTGATAAAGAAAATGGGACAGCAATTGAAACGAACACAATTTTTCAAATAGCCACAAAACTCTTCTTCCTAAAAATAAGCAAACATGGGGAAACTCACTTGAACCTCTTATTTCTCTCATTTTCTCAATCTTATTATCATTTTATTGAAACAAAACAAATTATTTTCAAATAGTTTTCAGAAACATAAATTAAATTAAATAAATAACCAACTTTCAAAATCATAAATAAAATAAAAAGGAGAGAAGAAAAGAGCTACCATATGTGCAGATCTACGACGTGTATGCCGGTTGCCGACGATGCCGCGATGAGATATGCGGTGAGAAGTGATGAGTAAAGGCTTGAGTTTGTTGTTGCTACAAGGGAAAGAGCTGCATTTTTTTGTTTGTGTTTGTATGTGGTGTAGAAGAGAGAGAGATGAAGGAGTTTAACATGTCATAAGCGAACAAGAGAAAAAACTCTAACTTTCTTAGTTTCTCTTATTTTCTTTCTTTGGCTTTATTTTGAGAGTGAGAAAATATGACATAGTATGGACTTGTATGTTTACAAAAATGAGAGAGGGTCATGATAAAAGGTGTAGGTGAGTAGTTTTGGAGAGAAAATCAATTTGTGTAGGGTGTTCTTATGTGTGGTACCAAGTGGTTGTAGGAAGGTTATGGAGTTTGGTTGTAGGGTGGTGAAGATGAATAGTTGGAGATGAATAAAGTTTGTCTTTGTTGTAGTATGAAAGAGGATATATGGTGTGATTATATATGGTTCCATGGAGGGAATATGAGAAGGTTGATAAAAGGAGAATATGAAGTTTATAGAGTGTTATATGTTGTAGAAGAAAAAAAAAGAGTGGTAAAATGGTGTTAACATTGTAGCAGTAAGTTGAGTTCATGAAGCATGAAGAAAAAGAATGTGAATATTATATGGATGGAAGGTAGTATGATGAAGGTGTTTTGATGTGCATGAAGGGTCTTTAGTCACGTTGTTCTTTCCAAAGAGAAACTCATTCTCCTTTTTTATGTGGTTTTTCAATTGAGAGAGATGAATATTTTTCTCATGGTGCAGGCGCCGCCGATTGAGTATTAGTCCATCCTTTTTCTCATAAGCTAATGACATTAGCTTAAATAGTAAGGATTTCTAGGGTTCTCTTGACACACAAAGACCAAAATGTCCCTTTTAATCATTTTAATTGATAAAATTAGTTTAAAAATTAAATAAACAAAAATAAATATATGTTTTTTGTTAAATAAAAATAAATAAAACAAATAAATATTTTAATCATTTTTATTTAATATTTTTTAATTAGATAATCAAAATAAAATTGAAATGAAAATATGAATAATCCTATTTATTTCTTGTGAATGTGTTAAAAAAAGATGTGCGCAAAAATGCTCGAAAAATTAAAATAAATGCACCAAAATGATCAATGTGAAATAAACTTATTGGAAAAATACAACGTTTCTTTTAATTTTGAAATAAATATTGACCGGTTAAACAGGCTTGAGTTGATCAGAAAGTGGCCAAAAAATTAGCTGAAAAATAAATCGAGCATCCAGATTAAACTACGCGAAACGTAGATTAATAAAATTGATGTCTAGAAGCTTGATTTTAAAAAATTCGTTCACTGATTTGACGCACATCCGTTGATTAATTCAACCGGTTTGTCTGTAGATCCGAAAAAATTGTTTCGACTGATATTTTAGGCACTATGCGGTATGGAATGCATGGTATGCTATATAGACATGCAATAGCTATGATGAATGTATTGAATCAGCGATTCAGGGTCAAAATTGGGGTATGACAGTTGCCCCTATTTAAGTATCTTCAACTAGAGAATATGAAGCAGGACACTCTTCATATGATCATAGTGGGGGATAGTTAAATACTAAGAAGACCCGGATTTTGATCCTGAATCCCTAGGACATGATATGATATGATACGCATGGATGCATGATTCTTTTTTTTTTGTAATTTTTATCTGCTAGGGATATGGTGGACCCTTGACAGGAGGTGCTACTAGACAGACCAACCTGTGGGGAATGCTGATGGTCCACAGGGAGACAGACAAATGGTAAAAAAACAAATTTGCTGGGGAAGACAAATCCTGCTGGAGAATCAGACACACACTAGGGAGTACTCAAAGTGAAATTTGATAAACGATACTTAGAATACAAGAGATTTCGGTAGTAAGTTCATATATGACTTACTAAACCCGAATAAAGAAAGAAGAAATGCTACAACTGGTTCATATATGACCTGATAACACTGAAACAAAACACAACAACAGGTTCATATATGACCTGACAATGCTGGGGAATATCAAGAAGTTCTGACAGCAGGTTCAGATATGACCTAACAAACTCAGAAAAATTCAAGAAGAGTGTATCAACAGGTTCATATATGACCTGGTAATACTGGAATGAAAGCTCAACAGCAGGTTCATATATGACCTGACAACATTGAAACAATCATAGAGAAAGACTCTTCAGAACAGGTTCATATCTGACCCGACACTGGAATAAGGCTCAACAACAGGTTCAGATATGACCATGAATAGTATTGAACAAAAATTGGAAAAACTCTTCAGAGCAGGTTCAAGTATGACCTGACACTGGAATAAGGCTCAACAACAGGTTCAGATATGACCATGAATAGTATTGAACAAAAATTGGAAAAACTCTTCAGAGCAGGTTCAAGTATGACCTGACCGCGGAATAAAAGCTCAACAACAGGTTCATACATGACCTGAATAGTATTGAACAAAACTTGGAAAAACTCTTCAGAGCAGGTTCAAGTATGACCTGACCCCGGAATAAAAGTTCAACAACAGGTTCATGCATGACCTGAATAGTATTGAACAAAACTTGGAAAAACTCTTCAGAGCAGGTTCAAGTATGACCTGACCCCGGAATAAAAGTTCAACAACAGGTTCATGCATGACCTGAATAGTATTGAACAAAACTTGGAAAAACTCTTCAGAGCAGGTTCAAGTATGACCTGACCCCGGAATAAAAGCTCAACAACAGGTTCATATATGACCTGAATAGTATTGAACAAAAATTGGAAAAACTCTTCAGAGCAGGTTCAAGTATGACCTGACCCCGGAATAAAAGCTCAACAACAGGTTCATATATGACCTGAATAGTATTGAACAAAACTTGGAAAAACTCTTCAGAGCAGGTTCAAGTATGACCTGACCCCGGAATAAAAGCTCAACAACAGGTTCATATATGACCTGAATAGTATTGAACAAAAATTGGAAAAACTCTTCAGAGCAGGTTCAAGTATGACCTGACCCCGGAATAAAAGCTCAACAACAGGTTCACATATGACCTGAATAGTATTGAACAAACAGGTTCATATATGACCTGATAATGGTCAACAACAATTGGACTCTTAACCGTAAGTAATGGATTGTAACCAACTTTTAACGGATTTTGCCAACAACAATTGGACTTGAAAATGACTGCGAAAACCGGATGTTGGTTTAAGGGCACCAAAGATGAACTGGAATTAGAGGTCAAAGGATATAGGATCAACAATAAGACCTGGGTCAATGCAAAATGAGCACGGAGTACATTTCGGCTATGCATGATTTGAATGCATTATGCATGATATGTGAATGATCATGATATGCAATGCTGACAATAGGCAGACTGGGAGTTTGAAGGGACTGCTTACAGAGATTCTGATTCCTCAACACCAAGAACTCAACCAAATATTTATGATAGATGTTGTCAAAGGAGAATTTTATCCAGCTTGACGACCACAACTTAGCAAATGGGATCCTTTTGGAGAATTAATGAATCGTGCTAGCATAATTTCCGGGCACTTGTCTTAAACTCAATAGTTGTTGACGTATGGCAGAATTTGTTTGAGCAGTTTGAAAGCACGAAGAAAGAGGTTCTGCCCCTCTGTGGCTCATCTTGCCCCAGTTTGTTGGGTCTTTGAAAATGTTCACCTTGGAAGTGAGTTTGGAAACAAATTGCCATGAGACTACCTCGAGATGGCTTGCCCCAAGTGTTTGAAACTTGCAATGGTCCAAACTTGACTAACCAAATGTTGGAATGGTAGACTCTTGATTGACTCTCCTTGGAATAGTTGGATTCATTGAGCTCTGAGGTGGCTGGCCCCGGTCTGATTCTTGAAGCAGATTACTCTTGGCTAGATGACCCTTAGGGTGATTAGCTCGAATTAACTGATGCTCAAAGTGATTTGCCCCTGACTAGACTTCTTCCACTCCATCAAGTTCCTCAACTGTGTATTGAATTTCTTTGATGCTAAGTGTTGACTCGCAAATAAGATTGTGCATTCACAAATGGTAATCTTAATGCAATGCTTATGCAAAAATTTGAACTCAAAGTTTATTGATATGAATGGGTGAAATACAGTGAACGAATCATTGATAAGAACACAATGGTGACCAAGTCATTCACAGTATGCAAGTTGGTGCCATCAAATGATTAACAAAAATCGTTTGGAGTCAAGTTAACACAACCTTGTTATAGTATGCTTTCAAAATAAACCCTACCTCAATTAGGTCTTTTAAGGGTTGTAACGTGGTCTGGTTCACGGTTTTTTTGAAACAAAAGGATATAAGGCTCAAAATTTATTTTACCCATCCCTTCTTCTTGATGATCTCCAGTTCCTATGTTCAGTTAATTCAATACACGCATTCGACTTCCAAGAGGGCTCAAAGGTGTGATGAGGATTCAAGACGAATTTTCTTGAAATGGCAGTCACCTTATTTTGTTTTTGTCGAGGATTTAATGACCTCTTTTGATTGATTTCCCTTATCCCTGATTTTTCCTGGACTGCTTCTTTGAAGCTTTCGGTCCATCGGGATGCCCTGACTTTTGCCCAAGTCATTTCGTGGTACTTGATTTAGCGGGCTTTTTTCTATTTGTAAAGGTGTTGACTGCCATATTATTGGTGGATGAGGATCAACCAACACTAATTTTAGCTTTTCTCAACTTCTTCGACACTTCAACATGTGCGCGAAGGATAACATGTGGTTGAACCTAATTGGATGGTGTTCATATGGACGATTTTTTTTGAAAGATCGGATGCATGATCAAACTATCTGAACATAACTACCCTGCCCCAGGTTAAGATTAAGGGTTTTAGATCCGAAATAAACACCAACTTCTAGGCTCAAAGTGGTTGTCTAGAGATTAACTCCTTATCACTCCAGTGTTTGGGGATTTGAAACAATGCCTTACATCCTCGACAAGGTTTTACTCAAAAGCATACCATAACAATTTCAGGTGTTCCGTTTTCATCATCCTCCTTCCAATCTTTGTTAACACAACGGTTTGATAAACAAAAGTGAATGAGAGAAGTATTTTTGTTTTTTAACATAAATGAAAAACGAGTGAATACGAATGGATTAATTCAAAAGATGCATAAACATTTCATTAATCCTACCAATTCAAAGAAAACAACAATGCTTAAAAGCAATTAACAGTCAACATGCAAAGAAACTACAAAAGAAATGCTGAAACAGCCAAATGATTGCCAGCTTTAGGGAATGAC
The DNA here is from genome assembly GCF_024323335.1 of Lathyrus oleraceus. Lineage (NCBI taxonomy): Eukaryota > Viridiplantae > Streptophyta > Magnoliopsida > Fabales > Fabaceae > Lathyrus > Lathyrus oleraceus. The sequence goes on from NC_066580.1 coordinate 139,307,752, forward strand.
TTCTTCAATCTTGATCCATTAACTTAGGAGGACACCCCTTGAGATCTTCGCACTTGTCCGGTCGATGGGTTAACATTTACCAACAAGCTTCCTTCTTGAAAGGCTATGTACCTGTTGTCAATCAGCTGCTGTACTTTGGCTTTGAAAGCGTCACAGTCTTCAGTTGAGTGCCCTTCTGATCCGGCATGATATCCACATTTCTCATTTGGGTTATACCCGGGTGGGTAAGGTTGTGGAACCGGCTTAAGAGACTTGGGAACCACCAACGAGTTTTGAATCAGAGGTTGTAGGAGTTGGCTATATGTCATGAGGACTGGATGTCGAGGATCATTTCTTCTTTCCAAGCCATTTTGAAACCTATGCTGATTTTGATATCTCGGGCCTTGGGCTTGTTGATTTGGATGAGGAGCAAACCAGGATTGTTGGCAATGAAGACCTGAAGGCGGTGGTTGCTGGTACAACACTTTGGGCATTGCTAACTGCTCATTTTCAGCCACTTGAAGGTTGGGATCAACAAGCCTTTTGACATTGGCAGGATGATCTTCAAATTCTTTTCCTTCAGTCTCATCGTTGAACGCAACCCTCTTGGATCCACTACTCACTTCTCCTTTTCTTTCATTGGTATGGGTCGTGATATTGGAAATCCAAGGCGGTATCTCAATGCTCTTACCAGGAAATAATGATAGCTCATTAGCCACATCCCTGACATCTTCCTTGTGGTACAAAACCTTGAGGGGTTTCAAGGGTCCTTTCCCTTTCCCATTACCTGGCTCAGAAATCAAGGCATATGTACCTGAGCCTTCCTCCTTGAGTGTTGGTGACCTTATGTCAATCAATCCTTGCAGCTTGAGCGTAAAACTCTTGCATTCCTCGATGGAGTGCCCCATTGTTCCAGTATGGTATCCGCACTTGATCTTCGGGTGATCTTCTTCAAAGACTAAGCTCTTTTTGTTAATCAGCTCTCGTACCAAGGCTTTCAGCGCTAAGCAAGAATCTAGGTCATGTCCCACTGCCCCTTTGTGGAATTCACATGTTGCATTTGGATCGTACCATGGCAGGTATGGTGACGCAGGTGTGAGAGCTCGAGGGGTCACCAAAGCATTCTATATCAGTTGTGGATAGAGCTTGCTATATGGCACCGGAATTGGGTCATTGTGATTTTTGTTCCTCTTGTTCTGATTCTGATTTTTGTTCTGAACATGACTTTGGTGACTTTGAGGAGCAATAGCCAGAGGATGTTGATGATGACGTCTTGAGGGAGGTCCACATACTGGTAAATGAGGAGTTGCCACATAGAAATTCCCTTGACTTGGGGTAACACCAGACGGATGTGGAGTAGTAGCTCTCTTTGTTGCAGGGTTTCCAAGATCCATCTCATTTGACTTGGGGTAACACCTTGACTTAGGGTAACGCCCTCTTTTCTCAACAAGACTTGCAGGGTTTCCAAGATCCATCTCATTTGGCTCTTCAAAAGATTAAGTTCCTCATTCAGTGCTTCTTGGCTTTTCCTTAGCTCGTCCATCATCTCCTGAGACATGGTTCTTTGTTCTTAACGCGTGTTAGGAATCACTTTGCTGATCACGGACAAAGGATGGATGAGTTTTTTTTTGGTATTTTGTCTGGAAAATGACATGCGTTATGATGAGATGCAAATGCAATGGAATGCGAATGAATGCAATGCAAGCCATGCACATTTGTTTTTTTTCATACACGGGTTCAAAAGTCTGAGGTACTGATGAATCTGATTACTTTCCAAGAATAGGTTCTCACCGGGTATGATCTAGGGTTACAAAGGTTCCTAGAGTCATGGATCCATTAGACTGTTTGCTACCTGCGGCAACTTACTTGCCGGGCATCAACTCCATCTAAAGAATCTACTCTAAGTGAGGTTCTCGCATCGATCCAACGAGAAATACATCTCGCAGACCCACACTACGCAACCATCTTTCCTAGTTGGGCAAAGAACTAAGGTTCTACAAATGGTTCTCAGAGTCATGGATCCTAAAGAAAATATCGAAGCTTACGGCAACTTACTTGCCGAGCGACAACATCCTCTCAAGAATCTACTCTAAGTAAGGTTCTCGTACCGACCCAATGAGAAATACTTCTCGCGGACCCGCACTACTCAACCTCGTCCTATCTTATGTTTTTACTCGAGACTCGGGTAAAAAGTCTTTCCCACATGGTTTGCAATCAGAGTATCCAAGTACCAAACCATAATCGAACCAATACGACAGATTCATATCAATATGACAATAGAGATAGTAAAAACAATAAAGAAAAGCCACATAGGTAATCAAACAAAGGCACACAAACGACCTAACTAGGCTTGACTCACTTAGGGACTGTTTCCCCAGCAGAGTCGCCATCTGTCGCACCTCGAAAAAATGGGGATACGACTTCAACGCGAAGCGCGACCGCACGCTCGCAATGATGGACTGAACAGAGTCGCCACCGAACTTTATTTATTCCTAAAAAGGAAAGGGGAAATATCGATAAAACCCCAAGACAAAAGAAAGGATAAGATATGGTCGTCGCAACCAATATCAGGGTTCGGGAGTCGATTACGCAAGGGGAAGGTATTAGCACCCCTCACGTCCGTTGTACTCAACGGGAACCATTAGGTCAGAAGTGTGCGTTAATGTTAGTTAAAATATTAGGCTTTTCAAATTATTAGGTGGGAAAGAAAGAATAGAATCAAAAGAAATGTTTTTGGATTTTTTTGACGAAGGACCAAACCTAAGTTTTTTATTATTGGGCCTGACAAGATTTAAAAATCCTGCTCCTACGTATCTCAAAAGAGAAATCAAGGCTTACGTAGTTCTGGGTAGAAAATGCTTGTTTGTTGGTCGATTTTAGCGAAAGTCATACTGTATTAATCGACGAAAACATTATTTTACCCAAAACAGATGAGGAGTGAACGCATACCACACATCGAGCGGATTTATAAATCTACATTCGGAAAAGCGTCATTTATCTCTACTCAACAATCGTGGCCGAAACATTGTTTTGTATCTCTTAAGACAATATATCTTTCATTTATGAAAAAGGTTTTTGATTAACCGCACGGCGGCGAGAAAAGAATTTGATTGGTTGGATGCGTTTTGAGTGATGGCGAGAACTTGGATGAGCGAGATATACATCTCGAATCCTAGCCTCAGGAGTGCACGGTATACACCATGTTCCATTTCCATCTTTATTGAAAGAGGTTACGATAGGAATTAGGTATTTTTGGAGTTTGATTGAGAAAGGGTTTGAAGAAACCGCATTGACAATTTTAGACGATGGCGAGAGCCAAGATAGGCGAGGCATACGTCTCGAATCTTAATCTCAGGAGTGCACGGTATACACCATGTTCCATTTCCATCTTTATTGAAAGAGGTTAAGATATGAATTAAGTATTTTGGAGTTTGAAAGACGAGTACTTATGAGTTGCAAACTCTTACAGCTTGGGTCTAGTACTCGGGACTACGTCTGGACATTCCACCCAGGCAGTCTGTTTCTTTCCCATTATTGTTAAGAAATGATTCGAATATTTACGAATGTTTTGGAGGGAAGACGAATATTTATGGCTTGCAAGCTCTTACAACTTGGGCCTAATATTCGGGATTATGACTGGATATTCCCTCCAGGATAATCTTTTTCTTCCAACTTTGTTAAGAAGATGGTTTTGAATATTAAAGTATTAAAAGGAAGACAAATATGTATGGCTTGCAAGCTCTTACAGCTTGAGCCTAATATTCGGGATTATGACTGGATATTCCCTCCAGGATAATCTTTTTCTTCACGCTTTATTTAGAAAACGATTTGAATATTAGAGTGTTAAAGAGAAGACGAATATTAACGGCTTGCAAGCTCTTACAACTTGAGCCTAATATTCGGGATTATGACTGGATATTCCCTCCAGGATAATCTTTTTCTTCACGCTTTATTTAGAAAACGATTTGAATATTAGAGTGTTAAAGAGAAGACGAATATTAACGGCTTGCAAGCTCTTACAGCTTGAGCCTAATATTCGGGATTATGACTGGATATTCCCTCCAGGATAATCTTTTTCTTCACGCTTTAGAAAAGGTTTGAATATTATGTTTGATTTGTGAAATGATCTTGAAATGATTCACATTATTTTTGGAATGTATTTTGAAATTGAGGAAAGTTGAAATTGATTTTGAAATCGAATGAAATTTGAGTATGATTATTTACACGTGTAAAAGTATGGATATGGGTACTAATAACCTAACTAAATTAGTTAACACACAAAAATCGACTAATCGAATAAAAAAATATCGGAAATTCAACCATTAATTAAATCTAAAAGGTAAACATATAATAGTAATAAAAAAAATATTAATAAAAATAAAATAAAATAATAAAAAAAGATATAAAGAGAACATGCTTTCACGTTGTTTTTTTTTTAAAAGTTTAAATAAACATGATATGCCGTAACCATTTAATTAATGCCACATGTCATGGCATAGATAAAATAAAATAAAAAAAAGTGATAAAGAAAATGGGACAGCAATTGAAACGAACACAATTTTTCAAATAGCCACAAAACTCTTCTTCCTAAAAATAAGCAAACATGGGGAAACTCACTTGAACCTCTTATTTCTCTCATTTTCTCAATCTTATTATCATTTTATTGAAACAAAACAAATTATTTTCAAATAGTTTTCAGAAACATAAATTAAATTAAATAAATAACCAACTTTCAAAATCATAAATAAAATAAAAAGGAGAGAAGAAAAGAGCTACCATATGTGCAGATCTACGACGTGTATGCCGGTTGCCGACGATGCCGCGATGAGATATGCGGTGACAAGTGATGAGTAAAGGCTTGAGTTTGTTGTTGCTACAAGGGAAAGAGATGCATTTTTTTGTTTGTGTTTGTATGTGGTGTAGAAGAGAGAGAGATGAAGGAGTTTAACATGTCATAAGCGAACAAGAGAAAAAACTCTAACTTTCTTAGTTTCTCTTATTTTCTTTCTTTGGCTTTATTTTGAGAGTGAGAAAATATGACATAGTATGGACTTGTATGTTTACAAAAATGAGAGAGGGTCATGATAAAAGGTGTAGGTGAGTAGTTTTGGAGAGAAAATCAATTTGTGTAGGGTGTTCTTATGTGTGGTACCAAGTGGTTCTAGGAAGGTTATGGAGTTTGGTTGTAGGGTGGTGAAGATGAATAGTTGGAGATGAATAAAGTTTGTCTTTTTGTAGTATGAAAGAGGATATATGGTGTGATTATATATGGTTCCATGGAGGGAATATGAGAAGGTTGATAAAAGGAGAATATGAAGTTTATAGAGTGTTATATGTTGTAGAAGAAAAAAAAAGAGTGGTAAAATGGTGTTAACATTGTAGCAGTAAGTTGAGTTCATGAAGCATGAAGAAAAAGAATGTGAATATTATATGGATGGAAGGTAGTATGATGAAGGTGTTTTGATGTGCATGAAGGGTCTTCAGTCACGTTGTTCTTTCCAAAGAGAAACTCATTCTCCTTTTTTATGTGGTTTTTCAATTGAGAGGGATGAATATTTTTCTCATGGTGCAGGCGCCGCCGATTGAGTATTAGTCCATCCTTTTTCTCATAAGCTAATGACATTAGCTTAAATAGTAAGGATTTCTAGGATTCTCTTGACACACAAAGACCAAAATGTCCCTTTTAATCATTTTAATTGATAAAATTAGTTTAAAAATTAAATAAACAAAAATAAATATATGTTTTTTGTTAAATAAAAATAAATAAAACAAATAAATATTTTAATCATTTTTATTTAATATTTTTTAATTAGATAATCAAAATAAAATTGAAATGAAAATATGAATAATCCTATTTATTTCTTGTGAATGTGTTAAAAAAAGATGTGCGCAAAAATGCTCGAAAAATTAAAATAAATGCACCAAAATGATCAATGTGAAATAAACTTATTGGAAAAATACAACGTTTCTTTTAATTTTGAAATAAATATTGACCGGTTAAACAGGCTTGAGCTGATCAGAAAGTGGCCAAAACATTAGCTGAAAAATAAATCGAGCTTCCAGATTAAACTACGCGAAACGTAGATTAATAAAATTGATGTCTAGAAGCTTGATTTTAAAAAATTCGTTCACTGATTTGACGCACATCCGTTGATTAATTCAACCGGTTTGTCTGTAGATCCGAAAAAATTGTTTCGACTGATATTTTAGGCACTATGCGGTATGGAATGCATGGTATGCTATATAGACATGCAATAGCTATGATGAATGTATTGAATCAGCGATTCAGGGTCAAAATTGGGGTATGACAGTTGCCCCTATTTAAGTATCTTCAACTAGAGAATATGAAGTAGGACACTCTTCATATGATCATAGTGGGGGATAGTTAAATACTAAGAAGACCCGGATTTTGATCCTGAATCCCTAGGACATGATATGATATGATACGCATGGATGCATGATTCTTTTTTTTTGTAATTTTTATCTGCTAGGGATATGGTGGACCCTTGACAGGAGGTGCTACTAGACAGACCAACCTGTGGGGAATGCTGATGGTCCACAGGGAGACAGACAAATGGTAAAAAAACAAATTTGCCGGGGAAGACAAATCCTGCTGGAGAATCAGACACACACTAGGGAGTACTCAAAGTGAAATTTGATAAACGATACTTAGAATACAAGAGATTTCGGTAGTAAGTTCATATATGACTTACTAAACCCGAATAAAGAAAGAAGAAATGCTACAACTGGTTCATATATGACCTGATAACACTGAAACAAAACACAACAACAGGTTCATATATGACCTGACAATGCTGGGGAATATCAAGAAGTTCTGACAGCAGGTTCAGATATGACCTAACAAACTCAGAAAAATTCAAGAAGAGTGTATCAACAGGTTCATATATGACCTGGTAATACTGGAATGAAAGCTCAACAGCAGGTTCATATATGACCTGACAACATTGAAACAATCATAGAGAAAGACTCTTCAGAACAGGTTCATATCTGACCCGACACTGGAATAAGGCTCAACAACAGGTTCAGATATGACCATGAATAGTATTGAACAAAAATTGGAAAAACTCTTCAGAGCAGGTTCAAGTATGACCTGACACTGGAATAAGGCTCAACAACAGGTTCAGATATGACCATGAATAGTATTGAACAAAAATTGGAAAAACTCTTCAGAGCAGGTTCAAGTATGACCTGACCGCGGAATAAAAGCTCAACAACAGGTTCATACATGACCTGAATAGTATTGAACAAAACTTGGAAAAACTCTTCAGAGCAGGTTCAAGTATGACCTGACCCCGGAATAAAAGTTCAACAACAGGTTCATGCATGACCTGAATAGTATTGAACAAAACTTGGAAAAACTCTTCAGAGCAGGTTCAAGTATGACCTGACCCCGGAATAAAAGCTCAACAACAGGTTCATATATGACCTGAATAGTATTGAACAAAAATTGGAAAAACTCTTCAGAGCAGGTTCAAGTATGACCTGACCCCGGAATAAAAGCTCAACAACAGGTTCATATATGACCTGAATAGTATTGAACAAAAATTGGAAAAACTCTTCAGAGCAGGTTCAAGTATGACCTGACCCCGGAATAAAAGCTCAACAACAGGTTCATATATGACCTGAATAGTATTGAACAAAACTTGGAAAAACTCTTCAGAGCAGGTTCAAGTATGACCTGACCCCGGAATAAAAGCTCAACAACAGGTTCATATATGACCTGAATAGTATTGAACAAAAATTGGAAAAACTCTTCAGAGCAGGTTCAAGTATGACCTGACCCCGGAATAAAAGCTCAACAACAGGTTCACATATGACCTGAATAGTATTGAACAAACAGGTTCATATATGACCTGATAATGGTCAACAACAATTGGACTCTTAACCGTAAGTAATGGATTGTAACCAACTTTTAACGGATTTTGCCAACAACAATTGGACTTGAAAATGACTGCGAAAACCGGATGTTGGTTTAAGGGCACCAAAGATGAACTGGAATTAGAGGTCAAAGGATATAGGATCAACAATAAGACCTGGGTCAATGCAAAATGAGCACGGAGTACATTTCGGCTATGCATGATTTGAATGCATTATGCATGATATGTGAATGATCATGATATGCAATGCTGACAATAGGCAGACTGGGAGTTTGAAGGGACTGCTTACAGAGATTCTGATTCCTCAACACCAAGAACTCAACCAAATATTTATGATAGATGTTGTCAAAGGAGAATTTTATCCAGCTTGACGACCACAACTTAGCAAATGGGATCCTTTTGGAGAATTAATGAATCGTGCTAGCATAATTTCCGGGCACTTGTCTTAAACTCAATAGTTGTTGACGTATGGCAGAATTTGTTTGAGCAGTTTGAAAGCACGAAGAAAGAGGTTCTGCCCCTCTGTGGCTCATCTTGCCCCAGTTTGTTGGGTCTTTGAAAATGTTCACCTTGGAAGTGAGTTTGGAAACAAATTGCCATGAGACTACCTCGAGATGGCTTGCCCCAAGTGTTTGAAACTTGCAATGGTCCAAACTTGACTAACCAAATGTTGGAATGGTAGACTCTTGATTGACTCTCCTTGGAATAGTTGGATTCATTGAGCTCTGAGGTGGCTGGCCCCGGTCTGATTCTTGAAGCAGATTACTCTTGGCTAGATGACCCTTAGGGTGATTAGCTCGAATTAACTGATGCTCAAAGTGATTTGCCCCTGACTAGACTTCTTCCACTCCATCAAGTTCCTCAACTGTGTATTGAATTTCTTTGATGCTAAGTGTTGACTCGCAAATAAGATTGTGCATTCACAAATGGTAATCTTAATGCAATGCTTATGCAAAAATTTGAACTCAAAGTTTATTGATATGAATGGGTGAAATACAGTGAACGAATCATTGATAAGAACACAATGGTGACCAAGTCATTCACAGTATGCAAGTTGGTGCCATCAAATGATTAACAAAAATCGTTTGGAGTCAAGTTAACATAACCTTGTTATAGTATGCTTTCAAAATAAACCCTACCTCAATTAGGTCTTTTAAGGGTTGTAACGTGGTCTGGTTCACGGTTTTTTTGAAACAAAAGGATATAAGGCTCAAAATTTATTTTACCCATCCCTTCTTCTTGATGATCTCCAGTTCCTATGTTCAGTTAATTCAATACACGCATTCGACTTCCAAGAGGGCTCAAAGGTGTGATGAGGATTCAAGACGAATTTTCTTGAAATGGCAGTCACCTTATTTTGTTTTTGTCGAGGATTTAATGACCTCTTTTGATTGATTTCCCTTATCCCTGATTTTTCCTGGACTGCTTCTTTGAAGCTTTCGGTCCATCGGGATGCCCTGACTTTTGCCCAAGTCATTTCGTGGTACTTGATTTAGCGGGCTTTTTTCTATTTGTAAAGGTGTTGACTGCCATATTATTGGTGGATGAGGATCAACCAACACTAATTTTAGCTTTTCTCAACTTCTTCGACACTTCAACATGTGCGCGAAGGATAACATGTGGTTGAACCTAATTGGATGGTGTTCATATGGACGATTTTTTTTTAAAGATCGGATGCATGATCAAACTATCTGAACATAACTACCCTGCCCCAGGTTAAGATTAAGGGTTTTAGATCCGAAATAAACACCAACTTCTAGGCTCAAAGTGGTTGTCTAGGGATTAACTCCTTATCACTCCAGTGTTTGGGGATTTGAAACAATGCCTTACATCCTCGACAAGGTTTTACTCAAAAGCATACCATAACAATTTCAGGTTTTCCGTTTTCATCATCCTCCTTCCAATCTTTGTTAACACAACAGTTTGATAAACAAAAGTGAATGAGAGGAGTATTTTTGTTTTTTAACATAAATGAAAAACGAGTGAATACGAATGGATTAATTCAAAAGATGCATAAACATTTCATTAATCCTACCAATTCAAAGAAAACAACAATGCTTAAAAGCAATTAACAGTCAACATGCAAAGAAACTACAAAAGAAATGCTGAAACAGCCAAATGATTGCCAGCTTTAGGGAATGACTTCTTCAATCTTGATCCATTAACTTAGGAGGACACCCCTTGAGATCTTCGCACTTGTCCGGTCGATGGGTTAACATTTACCAACAAGCTTCCTTCTTGAAAGGCTATGTACCTGTTGTCAATCAGCTGCTGTACTTTGGCTTTGAAAGCGTCACAGTCTTCAGTTGAGTGCCCTTCTGATCCGGCATGATATCCACATTTCTCATTTGGGTTATACCCGGGTGGGTAAGGTTGTGGAACCGGCTTAAGAGACTTGGGAACCACCAACGAGTTTTGAATCAGAGGTTGTAGGAGTTGGCTATATGTCATGAGGACTGGATGTCGAGGATCATTTCTTCTTTCCAAGCCATTTTGAAACCTATGCTGATTTTGATATCTCGGGCCTTGGGCTTGTTGATTTGGATGAGGAGCAAACCAGGATTGTTGGCAATGAAGACCTGAAGGCGGTGGTTGCTGGTACAACACTTTGGGCATTGCTAACTGCTCATTTTCAGCCACTTGAAGGTTGGGATCAACAAGCCTTTTGACATTGGCAGGATGATCTTCAAATTCTTTTCCTTCAGTCTCATCGTTGAACGCAACCCTCTTGGATCCACTACTCACTTCTCCTTTTCTTTCATTGGTATGGGTCGTGATATTGGAAATCCAAGGCGGTATCTCAATGCTCTTACCAGGAAATAATGATAGCTCATTAGCCACATCCCTGACATCTTCCTTGTGGTACAAAACCTTGAGGGGTTTCAAGGGTCCTTTCCCTTTCCCATTACCTGGCTCAGAAATCAAGGCATATGTACCTGAGCCTTCCTCCTTGAGTGTTGGTGACCTTATGTCAATCAATCCTTGCAGCTTGAGCGTAAAACTCTTGCATTCCTCGATGGAGTGCCCCATTGTTCCAGTATGGTATCCGCACTTGATCTTCGGGTGATCTTCTTCAAAGACTAAGCTCTTTTTGTTAATCAGCTCTCGTACCAAGGCTTTCAGCGCTAAGCAAGAATCTAGGTCATGTCCCACTGCCCCTTTGTGGAATTCACATGTTGCATTTAGATCGTACCATGGCAGGTATGGTGACGCAGGTGTGAGAGCTCGAGGGGTCACCAAAGCATTCTATATCAGTTGTGGATAGAGCTTGCTATATGGCACCGGAATTGGGTCATTGTGATTTTTGTTCCTCTTGTTCTGATTCTGATTTTTGTTCTGAACATGACTTTGGTGACTTTGAGGAGCAATAGCCAGAGGATGTTGATGATGACGTCTTGAGGGAGGTCCACATACTGGTAAATGAGGAGTTGCCACATAGAAATTCCCTTGACTTGGGGTAACACCAGACGGATGTGGAGTAGTAGCTCTCTTTGTTGCAGGGTTTCCAAGATCCATCTCATTTGACTTGGGGTAACACCTTGACTTGGGGTAACGCCCTCTTTTCTCAACAAGACTTGCAGGGTTTCCAAGATCCATCTCATTTGGCTCTTCAAAAGATTAAGTTCCTCATTCAGTGCTTCTTGGCTTTTCCTTAGCTCGTCCATCATCTCCTGAGACATGGTTCTTTGTTCTTAACGCGTGTTAGGAATCACTTTGCTGATCACGGACAAAGGATGGATGAGTTTTTTTTTGGTATTTTGTCTGGAAAATGACATGCGTTATGATGAGATGCAAATGCAATGGAATGCGAATGAATGCAATGCAAGCCATGCACATTTGTTTTTTTTCATACACGGGTTCAAAAGTCTGAGGTACTGATGAATCTGATTACTTTCCAAGAATAGGTTCTCACCGGGTATGATCTAGGGTTACAAAGGTTCCTAGAGTCATGGATCCATTAGACTGTTTGCTACCTGCGGCAACTTACTTGCCGGGCATCAACTCCATCTAAAGAATCTACTCTAAGTGAGGTTCTCGCATCGATCCAACGAGAAATACATCTCGCAGACCCACACTACGCAACCATCTTTCCTAGTTGGGCAAAGAACTAAGGTTCTACAAATGGTTCTCAGAGTCATGGATCCTAAAGAAAATATCGAAGCTTACGGCAACTTACTTGCCGAGCGACAACATCCTCTCAAGAATCTACTCTAAGTAAGGTTCTCGTACCGACCCAACGAGAAATACATCTCGCGGACCCGCACTACTCAACCTCGTCCTATCTTATGTTTTTACTCGAGACTCGGGTAAAAAGTCTTTCCCACATGGTTTGCAATCAGAGTATCCAAGTACCAAACCATAATCGAACCAATACGACAGATTCATATCAATATGACAATAGAGATAGTAAAAACAATAAAGAAAAGCCACATAGGTAATCAAACAAAGGAACACAAACGACCTAACTAGGCTTGACTCACTTAGGGACTGTTTCCCCAGCAGAGTCGCCATCTGTCGCACCTCGAAAAAATGGGGATACGACTTCAACGCGAAGCGCGATCGCACGCTCGCAATGATGGACTGAACAGAGTCGCCACCGAACTTTATTTATTCCTAAAAAGGAAATGGGAAATATCGATAAAACCCCAAGACAAAAGAAAGGATAAGATATGGTCGTCGCAACCAATATCAGGGTTCGGGAGTCGATTACGCAAGGGGAAGGTATTAGCACCCCTCACGTCCGTTGTACTCAACGGGAACCATTAGGTCAGTTGTGTGCGTTAATGTTAGTTAAAATATTAGGCTTTTCAAATTATTAGGTGGGAAAGAAAGAATAGAATCAAAAGAAATGTTTTTGGATTTTTTTGACGAAGGACCAAACCTAAGTTTTTTATTATTGGGCCTGACAAGATTTAAAAATCCTGCTCCTACGTATCTCAAAAGAGAAATCAAGGCTTACGTAGTTCTGGGTAGAAAATGCTTGTTTGTTGGTCGATTTTAGCGAAAGTCATACTGTATTAATCGACGAAAACATTATTTTACCCAAAACAGATGAGGAGTGAACGCATACCACACATCGAGCGGATTTATAAATCTACATTCGGAAAAGCGTCATTTATCTCTACTCAACAATCGTGGCCGAAACATTGTTTTGTATCTCTTAAGACAATATATCTTTCATTTATGAAAAAGGTTTTTGATTAACCGCACGGCGGCGAGAAAAGAATTTGATTGGTTGGATGCGTTTTGAGTGATGGCGAGAACTTGGATGAGCGAGATATACATCTCGAATCCTAGCCTCAGGAGTGCACGGTATACACCATGTTCCATTTCCATCTTTATTGAAAGAGGTTAAGATAGGAATTAGGTATTTTTGGAGTTTGATTGAGAAAGGGTTTGAAGAAACCGCATTGACAATTTTAGACGATGGCGAGAGCCAAGATAGGCGAGGCATACGTCTCGAATCTTAATCTCAGGAGTGCACGGTATACACCATGTTCCATTTCCATCTTTATTGAAAGAGGTTAAGATATGAATTAAGTATTTTGGAGTTTGAAAGACGAGTACTTATGAGTTGCAAGCTCTTACAGCTTGGGTCTAGTACTCGGGACTACGTCTGGACATTCCACCCAGGCAGTCTGTTTCTTTCCCATTATTTATGGCTTGCAAGCTCTTACAGCTTGAGCCTAATATTCGGGATTATGACTGGATATTCCCTCCAGGATAATCTTTTTCTTCACGCTTTATTTAGAAAACGATTTGAATATTAGAGTGTTAAAGAGAAGACGAATATTAACGGCTTGCAAGCTCTTACAACTTGAGCCTAATATTCGGGATTATGACTGGATATTCCCTCCAGGATAATCTTTTTCTTCACGCTTTATTTAGAAAACGATTTGAATATTAGAGTGTTAAAGAGAAGACGAATATTAACGGCTTGCAAGCTCTTACAGCTTGAGCCTAATATTCGGGATTATGACTGGATATTCCCTCCAGGATAATCTTTTTCTTCACGCTTTAGAAAAGGTTTGAATATTATGTTTGATTTGTGAAATGATCTTGAAATGATTCACATTATTTTTGGAATGTATTTTGAAATTGAGGAAAGTTGAAATTGATTTTGAAATCGAATGAAATTTGAGTATGATTATTTACACGTGTAAAAGTATGGATATGGGTACTAATAACCTAACTAAATTAGTTAACACACAAAAATCGACTAATCGAATAAAAAAATATCGGAAATTCAACCATTAATTAAATCTAAAAGGTAAACATATAATAGTAATAAAATAAATATTAATAAAAATAAAATAAAATAATAAAAAAAGAGATAAAGAGAACATGCTTTCACGTTGTTTTTTTTAAAAAGTTTAAATAAATATGATATGCCGTAACCATTTAATTAATGCCACATGTCATGGCATAGATAAAATAAAATAAAAAAAAGTGATAAAGAAAATGGGACAGCAATTGAAACGAACACAATTTTTCAAATAGCCACAAAACTCTTCTTCCTAAAAATAAGCAAACATGGGGAAACTCACTTGAACCTCTTATTTCTCTCATTTTCTCAATCTTATTATCATTTTATTGAAACAAAACAAATTATTTTCAAATAGTTTTCAGAAACATAAATTAAATTAAATAAATAACCAACTTTCAAAATCATAAATAAAATAAAAAGGAGAGAAGAAAAGAGCTACCATATGTGCAGATCTACGACGTGTATGCCGGTTGCCGACGATGCCGCGATGAGATATGCGGTGACAAGTGATGAGTAAAGGCTTGAGTTTGTTGTTGCTACAAGGGAAAGAGCTGCATTTTTTGTTTGTGTTTGTATGTGGTGTAGAAGAGAGAGAGATGAAGGAGTTTAACATGTCATAAGCGAACAAGAGAAAAAACTCTAACTTTCTTAGTTTCTCTTATTTTCTTTCTTTGGCTTTATTTTGAGAGTGAGAAAATATGACATAGTATGGACTTGTATGTTTACAAAAATGAGAGAGGGTCATGATAAAAGGTGTAGGTGAGTAGTTTTGGAGAGAAAATCAATTTGTGTAGGGTGTTCTTATGTGTGGTACCAAGTGGTTGTAGGAAGGTTATGGAGTTTGGTTGTAGGGTGGTGAAGATGAATAGTTGGAGATGAATAAAGTTTGTCTTTGTTGTAGTATGAAAGAGGATATATGGTGTGATTATATATGGTTCCATGGAGGGAATATGAGAAGGTTGATAAAAGGAGAATATGAAGTTTATAGAGTGTTATATGTTGTAGAAGAAAAAAAAAAGAGTGGTAAAATGGTGTTAACATTGTAGCAGTAAGTTGAGTTCATGAAGCATGAAGAAAAGAATGTGAATATTATATGGATGGAAGGTAGTATGATGAAGGTGTTTTGATGTGCATGAAGGGTCTTCAGTCACGTTGTTCTTTCCAAAGAGAAACTCATTCTCCTTTTTTATGTGGTTTTTCAATTGAGAGGGATGAATATTTTTCTCATGGTGCAGGCGCCGCCGATTGAGTATTAGTCCATCCTTTTTCTCATAAGCTAATGACATTAGCTTAAATAGTAAGGATTTCTAGGGTTCTCTTGACACACAAAGACCAAAATGTCCCTTTTAATCATTTTAATTGATAAAATTAGTTTAAAAATTAAATAAACAAAAATAAATATATGTTTTTTGTTAAATAAAAATAAATAAAACAAATAAATATTTTAATCATTTTTATTTAATATTTTTTAATTAGATAATCAAAATAAAATTGAAATGAAAATATGAATAATCCTATTTATTTCTTGTGAATGTGTTAAAAAAAGATGTGCGCAAAAATGCTCGAAAAATTAAAATAAATGCACCAAAATGATCAATGTGAAATAAACTTATTGGAAAAATACAACGTTTCTTTTAATTTTGAAATAAATATTGACCGGTTAAACAGGCTTGAGCTGATCAGAAAGTGGCCAAAAAATTAGCTGAAAAATAAATCGAGCATCCAGATTAAACTACGCGAAACGTAGATTAATAAAATTGATGTCTAGAAGCTTGATTTTAAAAAATTCGTTCACTGATTTGACGCACATCCGTTGATTAATTCAACCGGTTTGTCTGTAGATCCGAAAAAATTGTTTCGACTGATATTTTAGGCACTATGCGGTATGGAATGCATGGTATGCTATATAGACATGCAATAGCTATGATGAATGTATTGAATCAGCGATTCAGGGTCAAAATTGGGGTATGACACTATGCCTACGTATCTCGTCTGGAACGAGAATCAGAGCTGCCGTAGTTCGGCTCACGCACGCCGAAACAAAACACACACAAACACGGGCAAACATGGAACCCGAATGCCAATCGCTGGACTTACATCGGCTTCCGAACCAAACAAACACACTCAGGATACGGACAGCCAATCGCTGGGCTTACATCCATATCCTGACACACAAGAGGGTTAACAAGCAAACACACACAAAAAGAAAAAAAAGTGCCCGGAGAGACCTCGCACGGTCTCCTGCCTACGTACCTCATCTGGCATGAGGATCAGGGCGACGTAGTTCCCCTGAAAGGGAAAGAAATTCTAACCAGAAACCAAGGGAGACACACTACTAGGGAGCTGTACTCGAGCCTAGTGTTATCATGCATCATTGCCCTATGTTATGGTTTCTATCCTAACTTGCTCAACAGCAAACTAATCCTAACCAGGAAAAGCAAGCACACATGCTCAATCAAAATAAAGCAAACATTCACATAGCACACACTATATCCAGTCAAGTGAGGCTCAAACAAGGGTGGACTGCCGAGGCAAGTCATCTGTACAAGGGTGGTGTTCGCTCTTAACCCTGACATTGAGAGTCAGGGTGAAGCAGATGAAAGGTGAGTGAAGATTAGACTTCATAGCTCTTATCCCTGGCCAGGGAGAGCTTCAGACAAAGGAGCGTGGGTCCAGAAAGGAGGAACCCTTCTACGCTCAAGACTCTGACTCGACTGTACAACAGCACAAGATCTTGGGTTAATGTCCCAATGCGTCAACACAGTGGTGTGAGCAGAGGGACGACTCAACAGAATAGTGGGAGATAGATTGCATATCTCTTGGGTTCCGCCAATTGCCTCATAGAGGTCTTTACCTGCTTGGGGACAAAGTAAACAATCACAAACATCGCCTCTTAAGGAGGACTTCAGACAATTGCCTGGCTAAATAACAAGCCAGGTCTTCCAGACTACATGGAGACAAGAGAGTCTACCTCAACTGGTTTATACAACCAAGCAGCAGCGCAGCAAGTTCTTAAAGAACTAAAGCGACTATGGTACCTGGAATCAATCAAGCACAGTCAGTATACCAGACAAACCCAAAAGTAAACAGCAAATGTTAATCTGTACAGTCAAACACAAGTTAATGCACACAAGTGCAAGCCATGAGCTCAAACTCAAGCATCAAACCCTACAACACAAAGTCAATGTTAGTTTACAATAAGCAACCAAACTCAATTTACAACTTGCATTGTTCTCCTTAAGGCATTTGCAGCTCAAACCTGAAAATCCAAACCAAATGTGAGAAACAAGACCACTAGGCCAAGCCTAGGGTCCAAAGGAGGTGAAAAATTCAAAACAGCAAGTGAAAATTATCCAAAATCACAATCAAACAATTTAGAAACCAATGCAATTGGTCCCATGCTCATATCAATCACCATTATCATTTTATGCACAAAATAGCATCAAACATGCAATTTGCAACTTCAAAAGACCAAACAGAAAGATCTCAATCAAATCAATACCAAAACATTTCAATTAATTCCACAAAAATTCCAGTCTAAACAGAACACATTAAATGGATAGCATGTCAAATTTCAGCTCA
Source organism: Lathyrus oleraceus (assembly GCF_024323335.1). Taxonomy (NCBI): domain Eukaryota; kingdom Viridiplantae; phylum Streptophyta; class Magnoliopsida; order Fabales; family Fabaceae; genus Lathyrus; species Lathyrus oleraceus. The sequence goes on from NC_066580.1 coordinate 139,325,479, forward strand.
ATTGGACAAAAGGAAGTAGGTCAATGAAAATCAAGAAGTTCAGACATGTTCAAGCAAGCCAACACAAGGCATCAACACAAGCATCAACTTCCAAAAATCATAAATCAGTGACAATACATGATAAATGAATGGGATCAAAACCACAATGACCTATAATGTGTCTACAATGCTCATACCAAATTTCACACTCATACAATCAATGATCAGAATTTCACAAATCAAATGCCAACATGTGTCACAAAACATCACAAAATGACCAAACAGAGGGAAAAGTTCCAATCAAATAGGAAATGCCATCAATAAATCCATAAAAATTCACATGTCATCTCAACATACATATGCTCAATCATGCAAAAAATTCGCTCAATTCAAGGTTCCTAGGCAAGGCAAATAAAATCATGAAATTCATCAAGCTTGGTGTGACACAAATTGTCACACCTCTATTCAAAAATTCATATCTCAACATCCAGGGATCCAAAAAGTTCAAACTCTACATCAAAATCACCATCAAAGTGTCTAGAATATGCACAAAACATTTCATCCATTTCTTTGAAAGCATCATCATTTTATGAAAGATATGGCAAAGCATGTGCAAATGTGACACTACCAAGCAAACCCTAGGCATTTTAATTTTTTACCCGTGCACAAAAATCACAAAAATCACCATTAAATTCTACACACTACAAGGAGCATGGTGAAAAAAACCTCATAAAAATTGGACAAGAAATGAACTAGTTATGGATTTTACAAGATCATGTATCAAAATGAAATTAAAAATGAAAAAGAAATAAGAAATGAATTGAATATAATTGGAAAATGGCATGTTCGTAATTATCCAGTACGCGACCAAAACGGCGTCGCTTCTCATTAATGCGTTGGCACGCTGTGAGAGGCTGGAGGTAGCGGGAAACAGAATTCAAACCAAGGCCAGGCGAACTGAAGATCTAAGCGCGTTCTTGGAAGCGCTCTTGAACAGGAACATCCAGAAAATTCCAGAAATTGAAGAACAACAAATCTCAACCAAAATCTACAAACTCTATACCAAATGAACCGTCTCATCACGTACATCATGGATATGTAAACTATTTCTCCTAATTCTCAACATAGCAACGGGATCGATCCAAAAAAGAAATGCATATCAAACTTCAAATTCAGATTTCTCATTCAATTCTCAACCAAATCAAAAACTATAAACATCATGATAATCTACATTCAAAGACCTACAAAAGCCATATAATGATTCAAACAATCGAAGAATTCGAGCATTTACCTCTTGGAGATGGCAGAGATGAATTCTTGTGTTTCCTCGTGCAAAACTTCAAAACAGATGAAGATCAATGCTTAGGAAAGTGATTACAACCAGTAATTTACCTCAACACAGCTTCAGCTTCGAGAATCATCAAAATGCCATGGAAATGCAAGCTTTGGACAGTTGGAATTCTTCACTCTTTGGCCACGAATTCAATGAAACAGTTCTTCCTCAAGGTTTATGGAGCATGGATCCACGAAGAATGAACAAGTTTGGTGAAGAATTGTGATGAAATTGATGAAAAAAGTGTGTTGAAGTTTTGAAGAATTTGGAGGTTTTGGAGGGAAATTCTGTTATGATTCTTGGAGAATGAAATGTCATTACCAATTCTGTTATGATTAACAACTTATACTCACTCCTTAATCCACTTTGTTAATCACAATTAGCAAATTGAGTGAAATAGTGTTAATGTGGTTTTAAGTGAAAGTCCAAAAATGACCTTTTCAAATTGGCAATGTAACAGTACCATGACAGTTCCAACAAGTCATATCTGCTATTTGGAGTGTGTTGGAAGTGGTTTCATGTGCATTGGCCTTGTATTTCTCAATTTCACTATCTCACACCAAAAATTCAAAAGAATTCACTTAAAAAATGACTTTTTGCCTTGACCATTTTTGATGAATTTTGATTATGCATCATGAAAGTACATGTGAAATGGGGTTTGCTCAAAGAAAGATCACCCAAATTGGACATTCCATGTGAAAGTTATGCCACTTTGAATTTAGGCATTTTTGGAAAATGATTGGACCATAACTTGTCAACCATTCATGAGAAATTCAAGTTCTTGGACTCTTTGGAAAGGTGAGAGCAAGATCTACAACTTTCATGTTGAACAAAATTTCATTTGAAGCCTTTTTGGACATGTAATTTTGTGGTGAAAACCTTTCCATTTTTGGAAACTTTCATTACAAGTCACTTTCCATTTTTGGTAAGTTATCTCCTGACTTCATTTTCTTCATTCTTGATGTTTGAAATGTCAAATGAAACTTGTTGAGACATGAATGAAGTGTATCCAACTCTCTCCCACCTCCAAATCCATCAGTTCAAGCCCAGTTGACCACAGTTGACTTTTCTGATTGATAGATGAATTTGGCAATGCACTGATCAAGTTGAGCATCAAACTCCTGATGAAATGGCTCAAGGATGAAACCCTAGCTTCCATAAGCTCAATATAATCACATGATGATCCCCATATCCATTGTAGACCCCATCTCCTTGCCAAGCCCTGATTGGCCCAATACAACTGATTAGGGTTGACCAGTGGTCAAAACCCTAATCTCAAGGTATCTGATGAATCTCTTGAACCTATTGGATGATATGAAGACTATGATGATGATGATGTACCATTGCACCCAAGATGAAGATCAATCTCCTTGAGAATCAAGAAACCCTAATTTGACACACCAACCTTCAGATGGTTAATGATCAGTCCACTCAATCAATGAAACCCTAGCTTGCATCATGACCTCTTCATCTCCTGATCAAGACCTATGAGGATGACTTGTACAATGTAACCACATGATATGAAACATGCAATGTCTAATGACCTAAAAAAATGATATGCAATATGTTAAGCTAGTCCCAAGAGAGGAGGGCAAATTTTGAGGTGTTACACTATGATCCTTGAGGCAATGCAAATGCAATGTTATGATGCCATGAGGGATCTTAGGGTCAAAATTGGGGTCTTACACATACCCAATGGTGCATGTGTTACTTTTTATGAGCATGTGCCAATCAAAGTGGAGACTTCTAGGCTCATGCATGCAAATCTACGTGGCAGAGGTGGCAGGCTATGGAGCTAGAATTAGGGTGGCATGCATGCAAACAAATGACAAACCAATGCATATGAGAGAAATGAGAAACCGTGAAGCATATGTATAAGGTTTGAATGGAAGAAAAAATATTTTGTATTTAAATTTATCTTCCTAGGGTTGCATGATGTAGGGATATGTCACAAGTTACTCCCATTTCCAAGACATTTGACAATTATACCAACTAGTCTAAATGGAACAATTAGATAACTAATGGACATTATCCGACCACGGTCCAATTTTGTCATACTTGGAAAATTTAGAGCAAGATCTTCCGAAAAGGATCGTCTGTGGAGGCGAGTCAAAGAATCTTTAACAGGTCTTAGGAAAACATTTCTTCCATAGACAACTCATGCTTGATGGGTCGTGTACATGTACGGTTTCTTAAGACTATGTACACATCCAATTTTTGGTAGGTCTCAGGAAAGCATTTTTCCTCTACGCGGTTCATGCTTAAGGGATTGTGTAAATATTTGGTTTCTTTGTTCCTACACGACTTATGCTTAAAGGGTTTGTGTACATATCAAATTTCTTGGTAGGTCTCAAGAAAGCATTTCCCCTTGCGTGAATCATGCTTAAATGGATGTGTACATGTCCAGTTCCTTGGGTCGGGTCACCTCGAGTAGTTCATATCCTAGCCTAGACCCAAGAGATCCCATCTTGATAGATAACTCGTCCTATAAAATAAGGTCGGGTTGAGGCAAATGATGTTCTAGGTTAATCATGTTGGCCCAAGACTAATATGCAAACAATATTTGATTGAGATACGGTGGATAACACATTTAAGCCTAATTGAGAGCATTATTATGATATGTGATTTGACAATTAAGTCTGATTGTCAACACCATTAATAGATCACACATAGTATGGATAATCACATTGAATAGCCATTGATAAGCATTAGGTACAAGGCAAGTCATAAATGGTATAAAATTGGATGACCACAAGGGGAAAAGGACACATAACTCAGATAATAGATGATTCACAAGAGCATTCGACTGTAACTTTATTCACACTCGCTGATAGAGTTATCATTATTATACCTTTGCGAAAACATTTAGAACGTATTTATTATATTTATATAGTTTAAAGACTCTATAAGAAAATATACTAGTTTACAGACTACATAGAAAAATTAAGGAAATAAGTTCATGATTTAGGGTATGTTTTGATTGATGGAATGTGATGAAATTGAGAAAAATGGAATGATATGGAACAATTTTACATTGTTTGGATCAATTAAAATCGGATGGCGGAATTGAGTGGTATGAGTTCCTTTCCATTTCAACACTTACCATCATATTTCTTCCCCTCCTATTTTGGACGGAACAAAGAATTTGTCTTGCTCCACCCTAAAACACCCAAACGATGGAATGGTATATTCATTCCGCTCCACTCCATTCCACTTCATTCTATTCTACTCATTTTCATTTTGCTTCGTTCATTTCAAGATATCAAAATGTAGCCTAGGATGTGTTTGGATTGATGGTATGTGATAGAATGAAATAAAATTGAATGGTAAATAATGAAATTCCATAGTTTGAATTTAGGCTTAATGCATCATTTGGTATTTTAACTTAATTTAATATTTCACTTTAGTCCCTTATTTAATAAACATTCATTTTAAGTCCCTTAAATGTTATTTTGTTAGTCACAACAGTCATGTCCATTGAATTTGAAGGAGAATTGCCATCCAAGGCGCAGCAGAATTTAAAAATTTCTCAATTTAGTGATCCTTACGAGTGGGCATGATCAGTGATAGAATCGTTACCTCTTGTGGCGATCACGAACGTTGAACGATGACAACGTCTCTACTCAGTCCACACGAACGGATTCCTTCAATCACAGTGCTAGCTGGTACGAATTAAGGCTTTGAGTGAGAGAGAGAGGGAAACGAAATTCCAAGTCTTCACTTGAGTGTTAGTCTGAGTGACAATGCTTCTACCCAAGGGGTTCTATTTATAGAACCGCTTGTGTGGGCTTCAAGCTAAAAGGCCCACTTAAGTGTATTTTTGCCCATATCTCATAATATGCCAAAATCACTTAAGTATTTGGTACCTTACCATATTTCGTCTTCCACTTAAGTGCACCATACCTTACGGTGTTCCTTAGTTACTCTATTTCTCATTAATCCGTCCTTTGTGTGTGACCCTGTAGGTTTTCGTGACGTTGACAATTATATTAAATCACGCATTTAACATAATAAACAGTGAGCGGTATCTAGCAACACATCACTGCTACCCAAGACACGAAAATGTCATGTGATCTGACAAAACCTCCTGTGATAATGATTATGCGTATAATTACCCCTTTGCCCTTATGTCTATATTGAACAAAAGGTATAGACCGTGTCATCCTTGTCCAGTTCAATATTGGGCCCATAGACATTTATCCTGTTACGCAGGATGGGCAAATTCCATCTAGGACACTCATGTCCCTCAGCATGCTTTGTGGAGTACCCATCAACTGTCTTTATGGTTATCCAGTTACAGACAACGTTTGATCAACAATAAAGCACTCGACTCTACATCTAGGATCCATAGTGGTTTCAGGTCGAAGAGTGGTATACACCATTATCACCATGAGAATAACTTATGACACTTTGCATAACTTTCTATATAGTATTCTCATAGCGGGTTAATCCGGTATAAATATTACTCATAATATTCATACCTATGTTTAAGACTTGATAACTCTTTATCCATGATCCATGAGATGTGATCATCAGTCTACAAACATAATAGTCTTAATGCTTTAATGTTATCCCACTTCACAATAAAGCTCGACTACAGATACTTTAAGAATAATGTCCTTATGTTTAATATGGTCTCATGATCAAGTCACACTTGATGCATTAAACGGACTAGCTATTCTAGGGACTTTATTAAATAACCGTAATAAATAAAAAGCCTTTTATTATTAATAAATAATTCGATACAAGTACCAAAAGTGGCTTACACCAACAATCTCCCACTAGAACTAGAGCCAATCAGGCATACCCCTTATCCCCATTGATCTAGTATGGCCATCATGCTTCTGCTGTGCAAGAGGCTTTGTTAGTGGGTCATCAATATTGTCAAGTGTAGGTACTCTACATATTTTCACATCTCCTCTATCTATTATCTCTTGAATGAGATTATAACGCCTGAGTATGTGCTTGGATCGTTGGTGAGATCTAGGCTCCTTAGCTTGTGCGATAGCACCATTGTTATCACAATAGAGACCAATGGGATCCACAATGCTAGGGACTACGCCAAGTTCTCTAATGAACTTTTTGATCCAAACAGCTTCCTTTGCTGCACTTGAGGCAGCAATATACTCGGCCTCGGTTATAGAATCAACAACTGTATCTTGCTTTGAACTTTTCCAGCTCACAACGCCATCGTTCAAGCAAAACACATAACCAGATTACGATCTAAAGTCATCCTTATCTGTCTGGAAGCTGGCATCGGTGTAACCAATTACAACCAACTCTTCCTGACCTCCATATATCAAGAATGAGTCCTTAGTCCTTCTCAAGTACTTAAGGATATTCTTGACAACTACCCAATGGGCATCACCAGGATCAGATTGGTACCTACTCGTTGCACTTAAAGCATACGAGACATCTGGTCGAGTACATAACATGGCATACATGATAGATCCTATTGCAGATGCATATGGACTCTTATTCATGCGATCCCTTTCTTCCTTAGTTGAAGGGGATTATGTTTTTGATAGACACATGCCATGTTGCATAGGTATGAATCCTTTCTTGGAATCATGCATATTAAAGCGTCTCAGCACTTTGTCTATGTATGTACTCTGACTTAGGCCAAGCAGTTTTTGTGATCTATCTCTATAGATTCTGATTCCTAATATATAGGTTGCTTCACCTAGGTCCTTCATAGAAAAGCATTTCCCCAACCAAGTTTTTACTTGTTGCAGGGTAGGGACATCGTTTCCAATGAGCAATATGTCATCTACATATAATACCAGGAAAACGATCATGCTCCCACTAACCTTCTTGTAGACACAAGGCTCATCTTCGTTCTTGATGAATCCATATTGTTTTACCATAGATTGATCTTTGTAGCTTACATATCTTTTGGGCTTCTTCTGGTTTGTCAAATCCTTCAGGCTGTGTCATGTACACATCCTCAAGAAGATTCCCATTAAGGAAAGCAGTTTTGACATCCATCTGCCATATTTCATAATCATGATATGCAGCGATAGCAAGTAAAATCCGAACAGATTTAAGCATTGCAACTGGTAAAAAGGTTTCATCATAGTCAACCCCATGAATTTGTTTATATCCTTTTGCAACCAGTCTTGCTTTATAGGTATGTACCTTACCATCCATGTCAGTCTTCTTTTTGAAGACCCACTTGCATCCTATAAGATCAACTCCTACAGGAGGCTCTACCAAGGTCCAAACTTGGTTCGTGTACATGGAATCTATTTCGGATTTCATGGCTTCTAGCCACTTCTTAGACTCGGGACCAGTTATGGCCTCTTGGTAGGTCACAGGCTCATCTTGATCCATGAGTAATACATCACCTTGATCTGTTATGAGATATCCATATCTCTCAGGTAGGTGACGTATCCTTCCTGACCTACGCTGGTCTTGTTCTACTTGAGCAGGTTGCTCTTCCACAACCACTTGTGTTTCCTGCTCTAATTCCTCCATAGGTGTATCGATGCTTTGTGATTCTTGAATTTCTTCAAGCTCTACTTTCCTCCCACTGGTTCCTTTGGAAATAAAATCCTTTTCTAGGAAAACTCCAGTTCGAGCGACAAACACTTTGCCCTCAGAAGGATTGTAGAAGTAATACCCTCTTGTTTCTTTAGGATACTCCACAAATAAGCATTTGTCAGATTTGGGCTCAAGCTTAGTTGAAATTTGTCGTTTCACATGAACTTCGCAACCCCAAATCTTCATGTAAGATATATGTGGTTTCTTACCACTCCATATCTCATATGGTGTCTTCTCAACCTTTTTGGATGGAACACGGTTAAGTGTGTAAGCTGCTGTCAATAGCGCATGTCCCCAAAAGGAGTTTGGAAGATCGGTGTGACTCATCATGGATCGGACCATGTCTAACAGGGTTCGATTTCTTCTCTCAGACACACCATTCCATTGGGGTGTTCCAGGAGGAGTGAGTTGGGATAGGATCCCACACTCTTTCAGATGGTCATTAAACTCTAGGCTTAAATATTCGCCACCTCGATCTGATCGAAGAGTTTTAATATTCTTACCTAGTTGGTTTTGTACTTCATTCTTGAATTCCTTGAACTTTTCAAAGGACTCTGATTTGTGTTTCATTAAATACACATAACCATATCTACTGAAATCATCAGTAAATGTGATGAAGTATTGAAAACCTCCTCTGGCTGGTATGTTCAGTGGTCCACATACATCAGTATGTATGAGGGCCAAAAGATTATTAGCTCTTTCACCTTTTCCTGTAAATGGAGACTTTGTCATCTTTCCAATTAAACAAGATCTACATGTCTCATATGATTCATAATCAAAAGAGTCCAAGAGTCCATCTTTATGGAGTTTGGAAATGCGTTTCTCATTTATGTGGCCTAATCGACAATGCCAAAGGTAAGTTGGATTTTACTCATTAGGTTTCATCCTTTTAGTATTAATGTTATAAATAGGCATTTCAAGATCAAGGACATATAGTCCATTGTTCATTTGTGTAGTAGCATAGAATATATCATTCAAATAAATTGAGCAACAATTGTTCTTTATTATAAATGAAAAACCAAACTTGTCCAAACAAGAAACGAAAGTAATATTCCTGCTAATTGCAGGTACATAATAACAGTTCTCTAACTGAATTATTAAACCACTAGGTAAAGTCAATACATAAGTTCCTACGGCTAAGGCAACAACCTTTGCTCCATTGCCAACTCGTAGGTCAACTTCACCTTTTGCCAATTTTCTACTCCCTTTTAGTCCTTGCACATTTGTACAAATGTGAGAACCACATCCAGTATCTAATACCCATGATGTAGAAGTAGACAAATTAATTTCAATAACAAAAATACCTGAAGTTGGAGTCTCTACTCCATTCTTCCTATCTTCCAGGTACTTTTGGCAGTTCCTTTTCCAGTGTCCGGTCTTACCGTAATGGAAGCAGGTGCCTTCTTTTTCTATGCCTCCACTAGGCTTTAAAGCAACACTAGTGGGTTTAGGTTTGGCAACTTCCTTGCCTTTCCCTTTATCATGTTTGAGGACAATCCTCAGGTTTCGGTACCAATCCAGGAAATTTGTCCCAGACAATTTTTCCTTGTCAAGGTTTGATCGCAATATGTTGTTAGAGGTGTTTGTTGTCATGGTAATCTACATAAGGATTAATGAAAATATAAGTATCATTGACATATTTAATTAGGCCTTTAATTAAATATGCTCCCACTATTTTACTCAAAACAAATGACCATCATCACTTGATTCGGAAAATCCTGTTGGAAGATTTTCTAGTGGGTTGAGATCCATATTTCACTTCGTTCTAAGTCCGCGTAAGCGGATTACACAAAACTAGGTTATTTAGGTAGGAACTCCTTCTAATTGCATCTCATACAACTCTCAAAAATTTCAGTTGGGTGAATAACTCCTTATTCCAATCCATCATATGGATCATTCCTAACTCTTACTTCTAAACATATATATAATCTTATTATAATTTGTTTAGTTAAGTTTGACCCATTGTTTTAACAGTTGGATATTACAATTATCCCATCGCACCTTACTAATATAGAACATGCACCTCACGTAGGCGAAACCTACATTATCCATTACTAGTCTTGATGAGTGTTAAAACTTGGAAAGCATAAACTTAATATTTAATTTGAGGGAATTGCAATTTTTCTGATCTCACCGGCTTGTTTATCATATAAACCGTCTCTCACATGCATCAACATACATACATACATAATGAAACAGTTATGGCCCCTAGCGCAATTGTTCTTCCAAGCCAATGAGAGAACCTAAGCTAACCTAACAACGATCTAAGCTTCTCCAAGCAAGATCTTCAAGGTTGTCCTCCTTTGGCACTGACTTCTTTGCTTTCTTCATATCATTACATTACATAAAAGAAACTCGTTTTACATACGAGGGAGTGAGATGAGAAAAGAAGTTACATTTGGGAGATTAAGAGAGAGGCACGACACGCATGTCGTATTTTAAACCCAAAGCAGAATAAAGGAAAACTAAGGCCATAACCGATCACCACAAGACAATAATAAACACTTTAATATTATTAATTCCTTTCATTAATTAAAATCAAATTAAATCTCGACGACCGATCACCATATTTTAATGAACAATTCATTTAAAATCGATGTCGCTTTTCGCATCAACACTTGATACTTTTAAAGCACTGAGTTAGCCGAACGGGTGAATTTTGCCTTGCGTTAACCGGTTAACCATATGCATTAACCGGTTAACAGTGTTTGAAATCTGTTTAAAATTGTTTTCTGCCTTGCGTTAACCGGTTAACCAAATGCGTTAACCGGTTAACACTGTTTGAAATTCTCTTGGAAAACTGTTTTCCGTCTTGCGTTAACCGGTTAACCAAATGCGTTAACCGGTTAACACTGTTTGAAAACCTTAAAAAATTTATTTCGTATTGCATTAACCGGTTAACCAAATGCGTTAACCGGTTAACATTGTTCCAAAAAGTGTTTAGAAAGCACAACTCTTGTGCAGTCAAACCCCAATCGCATAACTCTCTGACAACACAACCCTTGTGCCGTCACTAACCCTGATGCACCAATTTCAGACCGTCAAACACATCTCGATTGTTGATTCAGTATAATTGATCAACACGTCATTGCTTCACCATACTAATGTCGGATCAAGAAACAAATGACCATTGATCGCTCAAAGGAAAACAACCATTGAGTGTTTGAATGAACGAAACGAGAACACTATATCATATATAATGTATTTTGCATCAGGATTACATATATCATATATATGACTTGATCGATCTCAATTTAATCTTTGATTCATTCTGTCTTTAATCATATTAATACAGAACAAAAACAGTTATCAGATTCATGGTTTCGTAAGTGGCTCTGATACCACTGAAGGAGAATTGCCATCCAAGGCACAGCGGAATTTAAAAATTTCTCCATTTAGTGATCCTTACGAATGGGCATGATCAGTGATAGAATCATTACCTCTTATGGCAATCACGAACGTTGAACGATGACAACGTCTCTACTCAGTCCACACGAACGGATTTCTTCAATCACAGTGCTAGCTGGTATGAATGAAGGCTTTGAGTGAGAGAGAGAGAGGGAAACGAAATTCCAAGTCTTCACTTGAGTGTTAGTCTGAGTGACAATGCTTCTACCCAAGGGGTTCTATTTATAGAACCACTTGTGTGGGCTTCAAGCTAAAAGGCCCACTTAAGTGTATTTTTGCCCATATCTCATAATATGCCAAAATCACTTAAGTATTTGGTACCTTACCATATTTCGTCTTCCACTTAAGTGCACCGTACCTTACGGTGTTCCTTAGTTACTCTATTTCTCATCAATCCGTCCTTTGTGTGTGACCCTGTAGGTTTTCGTGACGTTGGCAATTATATTAAATCACGCATTTAACATAATAAACAGTGAGCGGTATCTAGCAACACATCACTGCTACCCAAGACACGAAAATGTCATGTGATCTGACAAAACCTCCTGTGATAATGATTATGTGTATAATTACCCCTTTGCCCTTATGTCTATATTGAACAAAAGGTATAGACCGTGTCATCCTTGTCCAGTTCAATATTGGGCCCATAGACATTTATCCTGTTACGCAGGATGGGCAAATTCCATCTAGGACACTCATGTCCCTCATCATGCTTTGTGGAGTACCCATCAACTATCTTTATGGTTATCCAATTACGGACAATGTTGGATCAGCAATAAAGCACTCGACTCTACATCTAGGATCCATAGTGGTTTCAGGTCGAAGAGTGGTATACACCATTATCACCATGAGAATAACTTATGACACTTTGCATAACTTTCTATATAGTATTCTCATAGCGGGTCAATCCGGTATAAATATTACTCTTAATATTCATACCTATGTTTAAGACTTGATAACTCTTTATCCATGATCCATGAGATGTGATCATCCGTCTACAAACATAATAGTCTTAATGCTTTAATGTTATCCCACTTCACAATAAAGCTCGACTACAGATACTTTAAGAATAATGTCCTTATGTTTAATGTGGTCTCATGATCAAGTCACACTTGATGCATTAAACGGACTAGCTATTCTAGGAACTTTATTAAACAACCGTAATAAAGAAAAAGCCTTTTATTATTAATAAATAATTCGATACAAGTACCAAAAGTATTGGCCTCTAGGGCTTACACCAACAGAATTTTGTCAAATTCTATCAAGTTATGTATGTGTGGTAGTCTAACTGTTTCTACATTAGATGACATGGAATTATTTTATTTTATATTAATTTAAAATTTAAAATTTAAAATTTTAAAATAAAATAAGTCGAAACATATAATGTATGAAGCAATTTCTTCTCTCTCTTCCTCAAACCCTAGCCCCCACCTCTCTCACTTCTTCCTCTCTATCATTCTAAAACTTGATTTTGTTGACTTTTTCAACAACCAACATTTTCGTGAGACTGGTTGCGTACTAGTTTTATGAGACTTAGATCTAACATTTTTGTTTTCGTTTTCAGATCTCAGAGCTATTTTAGATCTCAGAGCAATGCCTAACTTCGTTTTCATTTTCAATGTTATATGTTGATTCAATGGCAGGTTTAATTTTTTTTGGATTTTTGGATTTTCTTTGTTGGAAAAAAATCAATCTTTTTTAGATTTGAAATCATGGGTTTTTTGTTGTTTTGTGATTGTAGAGCTTAAAAGGATGATGGATCATGTAGGTTTTACCCTTTTTTCAGGTAATTTACTTATAAAAAATTGTTTATATGCAAGTTTTACCCTTTTTCACTATATGGTCTAATAACCTTTGAAAATGATGACCAGGAAGGCGTGACTATTGAAATAGCAGAAGTTGTTGATGGGGTTTTGAAAGGGGAACTTGCTGCTACCACAGTCAAACTGAAAAATTAATGAAATCAGTTTGTTAACATTTGGTTTCATAGTCATCACAAGAACCTTTAAAAGTTAACTATTATGACTATAAGTTGGAAAATACTAACTAATAAATTATGGGTAGCCTCATAATTGTGGGTAACCTGTTACTTTTTTCTCCTTCTTGTCTTTGATGTTTCAGCCAAAGATGTATGACATATTCTTGTCACATCTCTATTCTTCTCTATTATGGGAAGACAGTCGTGCAAAGTTCATGTCACATCTCTATTCTTCTCTTCAAAAGCTAGTATTTATGCTTTCAGAGACGATGATGAGATTCAACGAGGAAATCAAATCTCAATCTCACTTTTGCGAGCAATTGAACACTCTAGATCAACAACCTCGGTGAATGGATCCACAAAGAATAATTGAAGAAGAGACCTCTTGGGTTTGTACTAATAGATTCCAAATTATTTGATTCATTTTCTTATTTTCCCTTTATAATTATTTGTGATACTTTAAAGTTCTTAAGCCTGGGTGGTGGAATAATATGCGTGTCCTTTGAAAAAATAATTTTCGCTTAAAAATTGTCATACATTTTTTCTTTTAAATTTATGCATGAAACTGGTATGTAATTCACCCACTTGATAGATGCATATATTGGAAAATGCTCATACACAATTAATTTTACACCTTATTAATGATTCATATTTTAAAGGAATGAAAGTGCAAATGTCATATTGTTGAAAATGTCTCCCATTACCTAGATTTGGATAAAGTTATTTGTTACTGAACATCCAATAGGTGTAGAATCCCACGTGGAAACAGTGAATAAACTACTAAAGATCCAAAAACCGAAAGATGTTTTATTTTTGGGGGTCAAAGCTCTATCTCCTTGTAAGTGATAAGTGGTCTTTGCATCATTATTTCTAGTCATTCTATCTTAGTATTTTATCTCATTTTGTCTATTTTAATTTAAATTACCGTGTTTTATGCTTTGGTTTGTGCATCCTTACTATTTTCAGGGTCGAATGAGCATCTAAGACAAAGAGAGATCAAAGAAAAGAAAAACAAAACAAAACAGAAAAAGACGAATTTTCTCCATGGTAAAACCAGGGGGCTGCTATGGGTTGTAGCATCCAGAAACCCTAGGCACCCCCTTACTCTTCTACCCATACAAAAGTTAGAGACCTGCTATGGTCATCCTTAGTACCTGCTACCGGCTGTAGCAGGGAGGCGAGAGAAAGTTGACTTGTTTCCACATTTAGAACGATTCTCTTTTATTGTGGCTCTTAGGCAATATTTGATATGTTGCAAATTTGAATAATAGTTGTTTAACCAAGGATATTGTGCACTTTATATTTCTCTCTATAAAACTCATAGCCTGTTATGAGCTAAGGACCCTAATTTTAAATTCATAACATTTCTACGTATTATTTGTCATCTTTTTCTCTATAACTCAAATCTCCAAGGGAGCGATTATGGATCAAAGTTTAATTATAAATCATGTTTTCTTTTTTTCATTCTCCTCCAATTATTCATCTATTGTGATTGTTTGATATGAGTTTGATAATGATTACCAATTTGATCATGTTTGCCCTCACTATAAGTGAGTAGTTCATTAGGGACTATGGGTTATGAAGATTATTTTATGACCTCTCGTATGATCTGTTAATGTCAATTGTGATAATTTTAACTTAAAATTATTTTGTAATATGAGTTAATGCATTCCAACTCCGTTATGAAAGTAAGTGGTTCTTGGGTATCAACCATAGTTTGAAAGGATATGCATCGATACCGGAGCACAAATTTTTTACAACCTAGTCCAAAACAGCGAAAACACTTGGATGAATTTGAGGAAACATATAGCAGAGTAAAAGTAACGAATCGACAAAGAATAATTCGGCCGTGCGAAAGCAGACGAATTATTCGTCGTCGATAGGGTAATGCATTGGCGAAAGCATATATTGCCCATATTTATATATTTTCTATAATTTATGTGGATCATGTGATTGTGTTAGAGTATGAACTGTAACCCCAGGTCATGTTTTCCTCCCAATTGAAATTTAAGTGATTTTTCAAATAATTATTTTTCATTTAATTGCTTTTTCTATTAAGCTGTTTACCAAAATCCATAGTTTCGATTTCTCTAGATATACACTGATAGGATAAAATTCGATGCTTAAATCATTGGTCTTTGTGGTTCTATATCTATTTATTACTTTGCACAACCGTGCACTTGCGGTTGCATCAAGTTTTTGGCATCATTGTCGGGTACCAATTTCGTTTAATATTAAAATTATGTTTGATCATCGTATAGACTAGAGCTTACTTTTTTGTTTATCTTATTGTAATTGCTTGTTGTTGTTCTCGCTGCCAGGGACCAATTACGTTTTGGGCATACAGAGAGAGATTGTCAAATAATTCTCACGGAAAGATCCACATAAGAAAATGTAAACTTTGTGAACAATAACCAAATGAACAATCCATATTCCAACACCTATAATTCGGGGTGGCGTGATCACCCAAACTTCTCTTATAGGAGCAACAACCCCCAATAAGCCATGGGACCTTCGGGTTTCCAAAATGCTACACCAACTGAGCTTAGGAAATATAACCTTGAACTTTCGATGGAAAATTTCGTGTTGACACAAACCCGTCAAAACGACGAGTTTAGAAATCAGAACCTTCTCACCAATGAGGCGCTTAGGAAATTAAACACCAAGGTTGATAATGTTGTCACTCATACCAAAATGTTGGAGACTCAAATCTCCCAAGTAGCACAACAACAAACTGCTTCTTTCGTCCCTCCCAGATCACTTTCGGGGCATCCCGAACAAAATTCTAAAGGACATTTGAAGGTCGTGACAATCTGTAGTGGTAAGCAAGTGGTAATTCTAGTTAGAGAGAGGTAAATATTGAAGAGAATGTGCCAACATCACCCAAAAAGGAGGTCATTGAAGAGGTTGAGAAGGAGACACCTTATTTTATTCCTCCTCCTTATAAATCTATTGTTCATTTCTCACAAAGGCTTGTGAATGCCAAAATGGAGACTCAATTCAAAAAGGTCGTGGAACTTCTAAAAAAGATCCACCTGAATATGCCTTTCACCGAGACACTAACTCAAATCTCCTCATATGCCAAATTCTTAAAAAAGATATTTTTCAATAAAAGAAAGCTAGAAAACCATAAAATTGAAGCTATAACCCTTGATGTTTCTCAATCTCTTGTCATATAGATATCATGGACTTTTGTCTTATAGATATCATGGACTTTGAGAGGGAGCTAGGTGATTTAGAAGCTAATGTTATAAAGAAGTCTTGAATTTAAAATTAAATCTATTTCATGAAATATATAATGAAACATGATAAAATCTATTTCATTAAATTCTTCCTCTTTTTTATTACTATTTGATTTAGAGTGTTTGCAATAGAAATTTTTTAATCAAATATCCATGGAGTAAAATCCATATTTCATTCTAGGTAAAATATTTATTTCATCCTACTCTTGATTCATTCTTAACAGTCAAAATCAATCAGCCTAAGTTATAGATTCAAAACTGGAAAAGGTTAGGGTCGTTACATTCGAGACGAAGACGATGAGTTTGGTTCGATTCTGAAGTGTTTAGATGGAGACGAGCATCCTAGGGTTGGCTTCTTTCCCTTGCTACACAACACCAAACCGTTCTCTTCCAAAGCTTCGGATACTATCTATGCGACATCAATATCCCCTTGCAAGCAAAATCGTTGTTAAAAGTAACGCCCCTTTCTCTCTCACCTTCACTTCTCTTTAAGGCTTATCTAGTTTGCCAAACTGATGTAACAGATTCATTCAATTTTGTTGTTGAATGATTTTGGAGTTGTAAACCCTAGGGAATATCGAATTGTTCTGCTGTTTTGTAATTGCAAAATTCTTCAAATTCCCCAAGCAAAAAGCTCTAACCTTTAAAATTTTCTTGAAATTTTAGAGGCCTTTTATGCCAGTTTTATGTTGTCTTATGTACTTACCATGTTTTTATAAAGTTCTACTTGCTCTTATTTGGAGACAGATTTACCTTACTTTACTCGTGAGAATACTTTGCAAACGGAATTTTCTAATTTTGGCAAGATAGCTGAAGGTATGTGCCTGACTTTTTTTCTTCTTCATATTTCGTTACAACGTAGGACTTAAGTAATGTAGGTAACTTATTTTAGTACTTATTTAATGTATGCTGCAGTTAATATGGTAAAAGATGCGATCACAGGAAGATCGAAGGGATTTGCTTTTATTCAATACACAAGTCAGGACGATGCCATGCTTGCACTAGAAAACATGGATCAAAAGGTTCATATTTTGTCTTTTGATTATCAACATTGATAGCTGAATGAGTCTCTTATTAATGTTTGCCTACAGAATTTTCACGGCCGGACAATCTCTGTAAATCTTGTAAAACTTGATCCTTATGAATTGTGTGAACCCCCGCCAAGGGCCACAGGGCCACCAAAGAAGTGTAATTTACCAAAACCAAGGGCCTCAGGGTCACCAAAGAAGTGTAATTTACCGGAACCAAGGAAGTGGAATTTACCTAAAGAGTATGTAGAAGATGTAGATTGCTGGTACTGATCAAATTTCAAATTTATAAAGCTGTAGAAGAGACAATGATGGAACAAGTATATCAAGTTATTGAAGGATTGCTATAGGCTTGATGAAACATCAAGTTTTAGAGTGTGTTTAAAACAGCGGTGACAGTTTCATTGATGTGCATTGTGTTTGATTAGCAGTGGACGACGACGACGACCTATAACACGGAAGCAAACACACTATTTGTAATGTTGGTTTGTACATATTGATCTTTCACGTCTTTTTGTCTGTCAGTTTGGCACAATAAAAGGTGTTCTTTGAAGCCAATTTTCAGGGTAATTAACTTTGATATATTTCTATACTTCCTGCAACATTGCATTTCAATGTACATACAGGTAATGCTGATTTAGATTTAGCAGTTTTTGAGTGTCTACTAACTACACATTTTTTAAAAGCTTTATTATGGAGAATTGTGGGAGTAGTAAGTATTATCGTTGATTGTCATTTGCGACCAAAAATTTTATAGTGATTTGAGAAATTCCTTCCATAGAATCCATGGCATATTTGATTTTATTGGCAATCTTAAGTCCCTATAATATTTCATTTATAGTTAGTTATATTTATCTACCTCAAACTATTTGTCAATGAAGATATCACTTATTCACTTTCCTCAACACTATCATCATATAATTAATTATTTATTTATTTAAAAGTATCAAAATCCGTCTATAATTTTGCTCCGATCTTAGATAAAAAATAAAAAATAAATAAAGTTCCACTCTTAGATGAAAATAAGGCTAAAATAATTTGTTGGTTTGATTATTTAACGAGTTTTTGATTTTGGTTTTTATATATATTTTTGTCTGAATCTCTATATCTTATTTTTTTTTGTTGGTTTTAGTCTTTAAAGTTAAAATCGGCTGAAAATCTGTAGATTTTGATTTTAGAGACTAAAATTAATATAAAAGTGAAATATAGAGATTCAGACAAAAAAAAAACATAAAGAAATCAAAATAAAAAACTCTTAATTTAGAGAGGCCAAAAGATTATTTATACCATATGCAATACATAAAAACATATTTTTCATAATTTTTTTGGGTACAATAAATTTGTTTATAATTTTTTTGGGTACAATAAATATGTTTAGTTTAATGATCAAAATTTTAATTTTTAAAAGTAAATAAGTGAGATGCCGTCGTTCTAACTCATATTTGTTCAATCGATTGTTCATGTAGTTATCAATTGAGTTGAATTAATGAAACAAATATATGAAACTTAAATTATACATGTGTTGATTCGAAATATTAAAACATTTTAAATTGTTTTTATCTATATTTGATTTCTAGTATGCATGATTCGAATAATTTTTTTATGATTTAAACTATGATCATTTTTTTATGATTTAAATTATGATCATATCATTTTTATCTTAAATATTAATGATTCGTATTTAGTGAGTAGTTTAATATTTTGGATCTCTAATATTTATTTAATAGAGATGATCCTTTACGCGAAATACTTAACATGAGGTCTTTAGTGTTGTGATATATAAAAAGGGATACATTCCACCTAACTTTTCAAGTAAGTATATATACTTTTGTCAACTAATGATTTGTGTCGAATCTTAAGCCAACAATTTTGGTGATATGTTATACAAACTATTCCATTATGGAGCGTGATGAATGACCCATCTCCTACAATATTAGAAGACATAGTTAGATAATTTAGTAAAATTTGAAGTTATGTTATCGGGTGATGATGAGGACAACCTCATTTACTTAGAGAGAGGTTGATAACTCATCCCGCAAGATATAGCAAAATGTAGTCAAGTCACTCCCACATCTAACACGTGTTTCACCTTGCATAACCTTTTTTTCTCTTCATGCACCTCACAAGGTGGGATGTGAATAAACTAAGGTAGTTATTACAACGCGGGTAGGTATATATATATATATCAGTTCATAATCTCTCAAGCACAAGATCTGTAAAAGCGAAATGGTTAAAGAAAGATATAACTGTCTACTTTTCCTCAAGCACAATGTCTGTAAGGGCGGAGTGATTAAGGAAAGATATAATAGTTCAGAGTCCGTTAAGCACAAGGTTTGCGGGGAGAAGTTGTTAAGAGATGCGAGTTTTTCTCAGATGATAATGTTACGGGATTAAGTTTGTTTTAATCATGTCCATTCGTTTCGTAAAGACGACATAGATTACCAATCAAGAGGTTAACATGAAAATCTTTGAGTTTCTCATTAAAATGATAATGATTAAATGTCATAGGAATGACTATTTAGTTTGAACCTTCCATTAATTCGCATGCTTGTAAGCGGGATCCTTAATATCCTGACATGTTAATGATGATTATTAGGCTTGAGGGCATTTACTTTCCTATAAGTTCTAAGTCAAACCAATCCATTTTCATTTCTTTCTGTCTCTGTCATCTCAAAAGTATGCTTTGCAATTTGATTTTTCCTTCAAAACCCATTTTCGGCTAACATCTTACAATGCCTTTCAACATGGAGTTATTTCTCCCATTTATTATGCTTCTTTTACTTTTGACTTTAGAGGATGGTGTTCCATAGAGACTGTGATGTGAACAATAACGTAGTAGCGCCTAACATTTATGAAAAAATATCGGAGTTTTGGTACTACTGCGTAGAGAATTTGAGGTGGGCAGATGGGAAAGTAAACTGGAGATTTGTTAAAAGGGAAATGTTTAAGAGTTACGATAGTAGTTCTAGCACAAGTATTTATGATATACATGGAAAAGCCAATGTATACTCTTATTAATTAACACAAAGTTGTTTTTATACAAAGAGAATGAATCCTCTTTCATTATCGCAAAGGAAGATATACATGGAGAAACCCAAAAAGCATAGGGCAAAAGGGTTCCCCATAGACGGAAGTGCAATAGGTTCGTCCCAAGGAACCCTTATTATGATGTCTTTTGAAGGACAAAGGGTGCATTCATTCCCAGACACAAAACTATATAGCATTGGATTTGTATACATTCCCTTTGATATGTCAATCGACGTTCATAGGGTAAGGCAGATAGGATTGAAACTATTGTTATAAATGATACAAACCTACGTGCTTCAAAACACCTTTTAAAGGAGAGCCATGTTTGTGGAGTTTGATTGTGCGGAAAAGAGTCAAGTGAACCTGAAGTCTAAACTCAAGGAAATGAGAAAAAGCTCTCGTGGTGAGGAAAACTCTGATGACCTCGGCGAAAAAGACTCATTTTCTAGGGAAGAAGTACGAGGAAACCTGACAAGGAATGAAGAAGATGGAGTCGGAAAAGAGTGACAACAAGGAAGCCTTGAAAAATCTGAATGGTGAAGTGGCACAACTAAGGAGAAAAGTGAAGACTTTGAAGAAGACAACCATATCTGACGTCAATGCTAAGAGTATGTTGGAAGATGTCTTAAAGGAATCCCATATGGATGTTACCCTTGATTCAGATCAGGGTTTCGAGAAAGTAAAACAACAAGTCTTGTTTTTTAACCTAGTTTGGGTTTGGCCGAGTTAGGTTTGTTAAAGGTAATTGAAGATGGGAAGTTGGTGGATGGGGTGGTGGAAGAGAAAAAAGCTTAAGACGAGGAGGAAGACATGCCCCTCCCAGAAGGGGAGAACATGCACATTATTGATGAGAAGACCACGCTCATTCAGAATAGCTAAAAGTTGTTTTGTGAATCTTTTTGTAACCCATGTGCTTGTTATTTCGCAACTTCTCCTTAACAGGAGTATAACATTAATCGAAGCTTTAATTATTTCTTGTTAAGTTGTTTCCTTAAAAAAATTGTACTTAATCATTCCTATGTTCTTGTTTTTTGGGCGATGTTTAGTCATTTTATCTCTTCATTAAATATTTTTGCTTAGCATCCTTCAAGCATAACATCAAGTATGCAGGGTAGAAAGTTTTGGACAAGTATCCAATAGAGAGATTATGGATGCCTAGTTTATAAATTATGATACCTTTTGGGGCCCAATAATACCCTTTTGAGTACACTGGTACCTTAGAGGGCATAATGATACCCTAGAGGGTGGAATGACACCTGAAGGTTGCAATAATTACCCAGAGGGTGTAGTGATACCTTGGAGGGTGAAATTGCAATGATATCCTATACGGTGCAATAATACACCAAAGAGAACAATAACATTATGTGTGATCCTTGATCGAGTTGCAAAAGAGGAAAATCTAGTAAACAAGGTTGTGAGTGCACTATCCTCTTAGAAATGTTTTGAATGATGTCAAAACTAGGATACTTAGTATTTGTGTACATTGGACATTTCTCTTCTTGTCTATATGTGCATTTTCATCATAGGACATTTAGAAACATGTTAAATCATGTTTACAAGTTAAAAAAAAAGTTTTATGTGAAAACATTGTTTTGGGTCGACACATACGTGTTTTGGGTCGACCCATACTGAATTTTTTTTTTGGAAAAGAGTTTTCCTTGTTTGGGTCGACACACCAGGTTTTTTGGTCGACATAAAGCTCGGGTGGGTCGACCCAGAAGCTCTTCAGGTTGACTTCAACTGATTCATTTGCATGCCAAAAGTTTCTGCTTGTTTTGGGTCGACCCATATGTTGCATGGGTCAACTCCTATGCTACTTAGGTTGACTCCAATTCATTTTTGGTCAACACATCCGGTTCCAAATTTTCTAAACTTGTAATTTTTGCTAAAAATCTATTTTATGTTATTTTTCTACACACACATATATAAATATGAATTCATGCATCATTTCTATACATTGAAACCAAGAACATACAAATAATTTGTCCCTTCAATCTTCTTATATGCATACACATAACAATTACACATAATCATTCTTGTTGAGTGCCATCTAGATTAGATTGATAAGGTTCAATTTATGGTTGTTATAATCAAATTGGGTTGAGCATCCTTTGGGGGTTTCATTGATAAAACCATTTATGGTTTTCCCTCCAAGATCAAGGTTGATTTAGGGATTTTTGTACAAGATTTCGCAATGAGGATTCAAACGAGTGAAACCTTTAAAGAATGGGGGTTCTGTCAAAGGAGTAGCGGTAATTGAAGAATCTACTTGGAAGTCTTGGGTCACTTGATCTTGCTTAAGATCAAGGGGAAAAAGTAGTTAGTATCAACATCAAACTTAAGGTTTGGGGATTCGGATTGCTACTTTTTCTCTTGTATACAACTCTTGCAAAGATTAATCACATATCTCAATTCTATTTGGAATTGGGGGCAGACGTGCCATAGTGAGGACAATCGGAGAACTTCCTAAACAAATATTTGTATTTTCTCCCCCCCCCCCTCTCTCTCTCTCTCTCTCTCTCTCTCTCTCTCTCTCTATATATATATATATATATATATATATATATATATATATATATATATATATATATATATATATAATTTGATTATACACTTAGTGTGAAATTTGATAAACTGAAAATTCTGTTAGTGTTGAAGTAATTCAAACTATTTTATAAAGATAATTGCAATCTAAACAATTGCAATTGGTTTTTCATATCTTCAACATAAAGGAAAATCAACTTGGTGTTTATTCCACACCAAGTGCTTGATAAATTGTCTTTGTTAATTTTCTATTCCTATTTCATTGGAAATTGATTATAAAGTGTGACATTATTCAAACGATTCTTTTGTAAAATATATTGATTTACTTTCTCATCATTGTTATAAATTTTGTAACGGTTTATACGCATATCTAATTCTTCCGATAGCAATTCGGGATGGACGAGTGTCGATCCAAAATTACTTTCGCTTGCCATAGTAAATAATTTTTTAAAACCGATTTTTTAATCTAAGTTTTGTTTTTGTGATCTAGTAACTCCCCTCTAGATCGTTTCCCTCGTCTAACAAGTGGTAACAAGATAGTCCAACAAAATATTTTTAGGCTGATGCTATTAGTACGACGTGTTATGTTTTAAATAGGATACTTATCCGTCCTATGTTAAACAAAACACCTTATGAACTTTTAAAAGGTAGAAAACCAAATTTATTACATCTTCATGTATTCGATTGCAAATTCTTTGTATTAAATAATGGTAAGAACAACCTCGCAAATTTTGATGCAAAAGCTTATGAAGGTATCTTCCTTGGATACTCTCAATCAAGCAAAACCAATATAGTGTGAAATAAGAGATAACTTATTGTCGAGGAGTATGTACATGTTAATTTTGATGAATCTTATCCAAGAAATATTGGGAATGGTATTTATTTTCATGATGTACGTGTTCTTCAGAATACATACTCAAAGCCATCGGAAAAGGAATTGATCAACCTGAAGGGTGAAACCTGAGGAAGAGGAAGATGACAATTCTGAAAAGGAGAAGGTTGAGAGTCCAACTAAAATGGATGATATTTATTTGACTTTGAGGTCTTCCAAGGACCACCCAATCGACAAAATTCTTGGAGACATCACCAAAGGCGTGACTACACGTTCTAAAATAAGTATTTTTTGTTATCACTTTGCATTCGTATCACAAGTTGAACCAAAAAATGCAAAAGATGTCTTAATTAATGAGCATTGGCTTATGTCCATGCAAGATGAACTAAATCAATTTAAAATAAATGATGTGTGGGACCTTATCCCACCTTCGCGAGATCATCAAGTTATTGGCACTAAGTGGGTTTTTAGGAATAAACTAGACAAAAATGGAGTGATAACAAGGAACAAGGCCCGACTAGTGGCTCAAAGATATAACCAAGAGGATGACATAGATTATGAGGAAACTTATGTTATGGTTTCCCACCTATAGGATATACTCCTTTTACTAGTGTTTGCATGCTCTAAAGATTTCAAATTATTTCAAATGGACGTGAAAAGTCCTTTCCTTAATGGTTATATAAATGAGGAAGTTTATGTTTCACAACCTCCCGATTTTTTAAAATCATGAGTATCCTAATCATGTTTTTAAACTAAAGAGAGCTTTGTATGGTCTCAAACAAGCCCCTAGGGCTTGGTGTGAGCGACTGTTTACCGATGTTTTTGGTAATCAATCACGAGTTTGAAAGTCTGTGAAATTAACTCGAAAAATCTCTAAAGAAATTTGTGCATATAATTAGTGTGAGCACACGTGCGTGTAAATTGAATGCAACGTAACAAAAAAAATTAAATGAAGTCAAGTTGTGATAAATGATAAGATAAAATTCAATAATTAACATTAAATAAAGCAAAATAAAAAGTACATGTTCCATTTAAGGAGACAAAAAAGACTAAAAAAAAGGATGGACGCAGACGCATACATGTTTCTCGCTCAATTGTTTTGCTCTTTGACTCGGGTACTCCAGAGGTATGGAGAGTATGTATGAAATTTTGTGTCCCACAATCCCATGTATGAGTCTGCTATTTATTCTATTTACAAGATAAATGTCGATGAAGGTTATGACCATTAGGGGATTTGTTGCATTTGTTCCATGTTCAGTCCTTCAGGTTCCCACTAGTATGCTTACGTGTCTTTCAAAATGTTATCTGCTTGTAACCCACGTTGAGTGGTAACTGTTTTCCCACTTCTTCCACTTCCTCATGATCTCTTGATGATAACTACCTCGACGTCATGCCGCTGATGCCTATCAAAGCTCTAAGACTTATAGAATTACCAAGTCTTTTATACCTTGTTGTCTTGTCGATTGTCCTTTTTTAGTGGAACGAGGGATCATGTCAATTGTCTTTCTCGAGATTCTAGACATATTTCTTAAGCGATTTGGGTCTTGGGGTTTACCCCTAAGAGTCCTCCAAATCATTTCTCATTGTGTTGATGGCTCAATCGAGCCTTTGTCGTTGTCTTATTGACAACCCACCATTAATGATTCTCTTAAAGACATTTCATTAATATTTATTCAGTAAACGTATTTTCATTGACATTCTTTGTTGACTTTCTAGTTAGTGAAAAATCCAAGTGTATCAGATGCCCCATAAAAATTGTCATTGTCGATCCATATCAGAAGGGATAAAAGTGGCATTATTTGTAACTACTTCATCATTGTTCATATTTTGTGCCATGTCACTTCAATCATGCTTGTTGTAAGTCATTATGACTAACTTTTCTATCAATATACACGTCCCGAACGTCGTGCTGATTCACTATAATTACTTCTTATTTCCTAGGAAGACTAAGTGAAACGACAATGCTTCTAACTTTCATTTTGCTTTCCCCATGGTGTTATATGACACTTTTCGAATTAATCTCCACGTGGCCGATCTTTTATCGAACAAAAATGAACCATTTCATCACACGCTATTTAGACGAGTTTGTTCAAACAATTTCCACTTTCTTGTTTCTGCAGCTTATCACTAACCCTAGTTTCTCCATTTTTTCTTACGCTATTACTTAGCAAAAAGAAAACCCATATTCTTCAATTGCACTCCCTGTACAATGCCATACATGCTTTATAATTGAGATTGAGCCTCCTATCACCGTGGATGACCGTGATTACGTACCAGAGCCTCCTTTGGATACGAAACACACAAAATTCTGGTATCTCCTCTGCCCCCACCAATTTTGGCGTTGACAACTCTGGTTAGAGGACGTTAGCTGACACCATCTTGTCTTTCACTTTAGTCAAGTTCTTAATTTTTTTCTTAGCTACCTGGGCCAAATCGTAGACCTCTTAGCTACCTGGGCCAAATCATTTCCGCTACTGCATGATCTAATATAACATCAACAACAAGTTGACCTTTCATGGACCTTAAAGGCGCATAATTTAAATATTATTTGGTAAGGGCTAATTCCCATTTTCTAACTCTACGATGTAAAAATTGGTTTCGGCAACATGTGCTTAGTTATGTCAAAGTGTGAATAAACAAAGACATATGAAGATTTTATATAATGCTTGAGTTTAGTACAAATAAAGTATAAAAACAAACACAAATTTTCTACCATAGTGTATCTAGTCTCAACATCATTCATGATTCGACTTGAATAATAAATGACTCTTTCGATGCCATTGTCATCTTCTTCAACTAACATAATCCCAATTGTCGAGTCAGATGCAAAAGTGTACAACTTCATGGCTTTGTTCCTCAGGGAGGTCATAACACTGGAGGTTTCGATAGGTACCTCTTAATCTCATCTAAGTCTTGTTGATGTTCTGGTCCCCACCTGAAACCTTTTTCTTTCTTTAATCGTAACAGTGGTGAGAATACTTTTGTCTTGCCACTTAGATTTAAAATAAATCTTCTCAGAAAGTTGATTTTTCCTAACAAGGACTGAAGTTGTTTTTTGTTAGTTGGAGACTCGGTGTTTGGTATGGATTTTGTCTTGTTTGAGTTTATCTCTTGTCCCTTCTTATGGAGGACAAAGCCAAGAAAGTCCCCTGCATGAACATAAAAAGCACATTTTAACGAGTTCATTTTAAGCTGATGTTTCCTCATCCTTTCGAATGTCCGTTGAAGGTGGTCAAGATGACCATCCTTAGATGAAGATTTGATGACAATTTCATCAATGTACACTTGAATAAACGTTTCCATGAAATCATGAAACATTGAGTTCATTACACTTGGTAAGTAGCACCAGCATTCTTCAAACTAAAAGGTATCATGACCCATTCCTATGTGCCCAAGGCTCTTGGGCATCGAAACACCATTTTTGTTACATCTTCCTTTGCAACGAAAATTTGGTTGTAACCAGATTATCCATCGAGGATACTTAGGTATTCGAATCCAGTCACAAAAGCAATCAATATCTCAGCCACTAGCATTTGATATCCGTCTTTGGGAGTAGCAACGTTAAGATCTCTAAAGTCTATGCAGACTCTAAGGGTACTATTTCTCTTAATAATTGGAACAATATTAGCAAGACATTCGACATACCTGACAGGTGTGATGAACTTGTTTTAGAGAAACCTTTTAATCTCAACTTTGTTCTTCGACATGATTTCAGGCGCGAACCTCCATGGGGTCTGCTTTACTATCTTCTTGTTGGGATTTATCGGTAACTTTATTTCAACTAGTTCACAACTGAGCCCAGGCATTTCATCATAGTCCCAATCGAAAGAATCTTTTAATACCTACTTCATGCAACCATTCTTTGCCCAATAGAAAATTATAGTTAACTTTAGTGGTACCACTACAAATAATGTTGGCCTTGTGGTGGTTCCCACCACTACGTAGACTTAAATTACCCATAAGGGTTTGCTGGTTTTTCCCTCATAGTTGGAAAATACCATGTTATTACAGGCCAAATCTGTGGCATATTTTCCTATTTTTCCCAAGAGGGATTGATGTATAACATTAACACACGTCCCATATTCTATCAACACCTTGTTGACCCCCACACTATTTACCTTGGCCCTTATATACAAAGGCTTCATGTATTGTTGCATGGCCATGTCTGGCCTTTCAAAAATGGCACAGTCTTTATTCATCACATAATAACACAAATGCTTATGGGTAGCAAGTTCTTCATCAAGACCTTCTTCCTCAATTACTTTTTTGACTGTGTTGCACTCCAACGATAACACTTATATCATATTGCAAATGATATCTAATTCTGGTTCAAACCCTGAGTCGAAGTTATTTGTCTCCATCTTGGCATCTTTGATTGCCTTGTATTTTGTTGTTTTCTCCTATTTTATAGGTGATAGAGGGGGGAACAACCTTTGCTTGACTGACAGACGATTGTTTTGGCCTTCATCGGCAAATCAAACACTATCACTTCCACTAGAACTTCCAGCCTCACATGCAACTTTCTTGTTTCTCTAGTGCATCCTCCATTGAGTCCTGGTCAAGGGTTTTTTCCCATGTAGTTTTGTGAGACATAATAGTATCTCTTTGAGACTCAAGAATTGTCTCGATACGAGGCGTCAACATCAACATTCACAACTTTCCATTTTCCCCCACCAGTTTCTGATTTATGAGCAGGGCGTAACCATTCTCTAGGAGAAGCATTTGTAGTAGGGACATAATTCCTACCTTGGAACTTTGTTGGGCCTTTCCCTTTGTTGGTGACAGGTTCATTGGGTTTTTCCTTTCAGACAAACTTCTTGACTTGGTAAGGAATGGTCCTCTCCATCTCTTTAACATCTTTCTTTTCAAACACGAATCTGCATCTGGGACATATCATTACCTCTGAATCTTTCAATTTGCATCGATTCGGAAAATTAACCAGATCCTCTTTGGCTTTAGGATATGCCTTTGTTGTTTGATCCTTACTGTTTGGTTTGCTATCCTCAGCCCCAACGTTGGTGATAGTGTCGACGACCATGATGTCCACTGGTTTGACAAAGAAAGCATCAACTTTTGTTTCATTTTCCTCCTCCGGGCGTGATTTTTGCTTCTCAACAAACTTCAGCATGCTATCTTTGAGAGCACTTTGCACCAGGTCCTGAAAAGTACACAGTGAGAAGTATTATGAACCAAAAAATTATGGAATTTACAAAAAAACTTTTTTCTTTCTCTGTTCTAACGGGGGGGGACTTTATTCCCCTTTTGGGAGAATGATTTGTCCATCAACAACCAATAGATCAAAGATTTCGTCACACTTAGTAACGTCAAAGGTAGATGTTATTTAAGGAGAATTGCGATCCAAAATGTAGCGGAATTTAAAAATTTCTCCTTTAGTGATCCTTACGAATGGACATGATCAGTGATAGAATCGTTACCTCTTTAGGAGATTGAAACCTTTGATACAGATCTACGGAGCGATCACGAACATTGAATGGTGACAATGCCTCTACTCAGTCCACATGAACGAATTACTTCAATCTCAGTGCTAGCTGCTACGAATGAAGGCTTTGAGTGAGAGAGAGGGAGAGAAACAAAATTACAACTGCACAAATGCTTCTGCACAAGGATTCTATTTATAGAACCACTTGTGTGGGCTGCAAGCTAAAAAGCCCACTTAAGTGTGTGTGGCCCATATCTTATGATATGCCAAAATCACTTAAGCGTGTGGTACCTTACCATATTTCATATTCTACTTAATTACATAGTACCTTATGATGTTCTACAATTCACTTAAGTGCACCGTACCTTATGGTGTTCCTTAGTTACTCTATCTCTCATCAATATGTCCTTTTGTGTGTGACCCTGTAGGTTTTCATGACATTAACAATTATATTAAATCACGTATTTAACATAATAAATAGCGAGCGGTATCTAACAACACATCACTGCTACCCAAGACACGAAAATGTCATGTGATCTGACAAATCCTTTTGTGATAATACTTATGTGTATAATTAACCTTTTGCCCCTATGTCTATATTAAACACAATCACCATGAGAATAACTTATGACACATAGCATAACATTCTATATAGTATTCTCATAGCGGGTCAATCTAGTATAAATATTATTCTCAATATCCACACTTATGTTTAAGACTTGATAACTTCTTATCCATGACCCATGAGATGTGATCATCAGTCTATATACATAATAGTCTTAAGGCTTTAATGTTATCCCACTTCACAACAAAGCTCGACTATGGATACTTTAAGAATATTGTCCTTATGTTTAATGGGATCTCATGATTAAGTCACACTTGATACATTAAACAGACTAGCCATTCTAGGGACTTTATTAAACAAACATAATAAATAAAAAGCCTTTTATTATTAATAAATAATTCGATACAAGTACCAAAAGTATTGGCCTCTAGGGCTTACACCAACATTTATATCAACAAATTTTTCATTTTTAGGTTCTACGTGATTTTCCCCGTTTGAGGATTTTAGAAGCTTGCATGTATAGGGAGGCCCTGGTTTTTGTTCGGCTACATTGACCTCGTTTTCCTCTATATACTCGTACTCTGAGTCAGATGAGTTTCATATGTTGTCGACTTCAACATAAGCTACTTTCTTTTTACTGAACTTCGAAGTTATAACTATTTCATCTTTTAACAGTTTGACTTATCGAACTCTATCAGCCAACTGAGTCATGCCTCTCAAGTATTGGTTGTCTAACTTCTTCCTAATGGAGTCGTCAAGTCCCCTGCTGCCAGTTCAACTAGCTCATGTTCTGGAACTTGTGTAAAACATCTCGCTTTCAAGGTTCTAAACCTATTGAGGTAATTGTCGATGCTTTCAACCACCTTTCTTCTTACATTGGCTAATTATTTGAGGTTAATCTTACATTGCCCCATACAGAACTACTCGTGAAAAGACCTTTCTAGTTAGGCCCACGTAAAGATGGAATTTGCAGGAAGGGTGGTGAACCATTGTCGCATCCGCGAAAAACAACCAGCGGGAAAAAACAAACAAACAAAGCCGCCACCGTGCGTTATTTATCCCAAAGGAGGGAAAGGAAACGCTCGAAGTAAACCTGGAAAGGAAATGGTCTTACGACCGGAAATGCAAGGATCGGGAGTCGGTTACGCGAGGGGAAGGTATTAGCACCCCTCACGTCCGTCGTACTCGACGGGATCCACGCTCAGAAAGGAAAGAATAAGGTTGCTAAAAACTTCTCAAAGAATGCACACACACTGGAATAAACACAAATAGAGGAAGACGGAGGAATGTGACTCGGTAGGATGTCGCATCCTGGGCCTACGTAGTTTGTCAGAAACAAACATCAGAGTCAACGTAGTTCGGGGAAATGGGAAACGGGCTCGCTAGGATATCGCATCCTATGCCTACGTATCTCATCTGGAATGAGAATCAGAGCTACCGTAGTTCGGCTAACGCACGCCGAAACAAAACGCACACAAGGACGCTGAAACGTCAAAAGAAACTCACAAATGGAAATAGACTGCCAATGGCTGGTCTTACGTCCGACTCCAAACAACAAACGCAAACAAGGAAACCGAATGCCAATCGTTGGACTTACATCAGACTCCAAGCACACAAACACAGGAAACCGACTGCCAATCGCTGGACTTACGTCAGACTCCACATAAACAAACAAACAAACGCAGGAAACCGATTGACAATCGCTGGACTTACGTCAGACTCCAAGCAAACAAGAGGTTAACCGAACGCTGAGTCGTCAAAAGCAACAAAGAAGTTGAACAAACAAGCTAACAGGGAGTCTGGTACTCGAGCCTGCTAGCTGTCAAGCAAACACAAAAAAAAGGGTGCCCGGAGAGATCTCGCATGATCTCCTGCCTACGTACCTCATCTGGTATGAGGATCAGGGCAACGTAGTTCCCCTTAACAGGGGAGAAACTTCCTCCTAACCAGAGACCGGGAAATAACAAACTAAAAGGGAGACTGACTCGAGCCTAATAGTTGTCATGCAATCCACAATAGTCCTAGGTTGAGGTTTCTAACAGATCCTAACTCGCACAGGCAGCAAGTCAACAACACAGCAAGTAAGCAAACGGGTGAACAGGTATCACACACTATATGCAAACAAGAAGGCTCACACAACATGGTTGGGCTTTAGTCAAGGGGTCAAATCAACCTCGACAAACAAGCCAACTGAAAAGGGGTATTGTTTGCTCTTAACCCTAACATTGAGAATTAGGGTGAAGCAGATGAAATGGGAAGTGAGGGTAAGACCTCACAGATCTTATCCCTGGCCTGGGAGAGCTTGAAACAATGAAAGTGTGGGAGTTCAGAATCAGGAACTCTACTCCACATGACTGACACAACAAGATTTTGGGTTCTTATTCAAAGTGCATCAACACATGGTGTGAGCAGGATGAATGACACAACTGAATAGCAGGGGATGGATTGCACATCCCTTTTATTTGCCAATGCCTCTTCACTTAGGAGGTCTTTATATGTACAAGGCACAAAGATAAACAACCACAAACATTGCCTCTTAAGAAGAGCTTCAGACAGGTGCCTGCTGTCGCATTACGCGAAAAACCGACGGGAAACAAGAACAACAGAGCCGCCACCTGCGTTATTTATCCCAAAAGAGGGAAAGGAAACGCTCAGAGTAAACCTGGAAAAAGCATGGTCTCGCGACCAAAGAGAATGGGATCGGGAGTCGGTTATGCGAAGGGAAGGTATTAGCACCCCTACGCATCCGTCGTACTCGACGGGATCCACGCACAATAGGAAGGAAAATGGTTGCTAAAATCACTGCTCATAAACAAGCAAACACTGGCTGAAAGAGACACAAGAAAACAAACAAGACTGACTCGGCAGGATATCGCACCCTGGGCCTACTTAGTCTATCAAGCATAGACATCAGAGTCAAAGTAGTTCGAACTAAGGGGGAAAACACATGCTCGCTAGGATGTCGCATCCTATGCATACGTATCTTCTTGGACGAAGAAGAATCAGAGCATTCGTAGCTCGGCTCACGCACACAGACAAAGCAACACAGGAAATCGACTGCCAATCGCTGGGCTTACGTCAAACTCCACACAAAAATAGGCAAACATGGAACCCGAACGCCAATCGCTGGACTTACATCAGCTTCCGAACCAAACACACCCACACTGGAAACCAGATGCCACTTGATGGACTTATACCAGACTCCAAGCACACAACAAGAGGATACGGAATGCCAATCGCTGGTCTTACATCCATCTCCTGACACACACAACACAAAACAAAAAGACCGCCCGGAGAGATCAGCTCATCTCCTGCCTACGTACCTCATCTGGTACGAGGATCAGGGCGACATAGTTCCCCTACGAAGGGACACAGGACTAGCCTAACCAGATATTAGAGGGAGACACAACTAGGGAGACTAACTCGAGCCTAGATGTTATCATGCATAATCATCCCTAAGTCAAGGTTGCTACCTAACTTGCACATGGAGCAAGCCTATCTTAATCAGCACAAATAACAAAGCAAACAATTACAGATAGCACACACTATATACACACCAAGTGGGGCTCAAACAAAGGGTTAGGCTGCAAGAGCAAGCCAACTGGAAAGGTAATGTTAGCTCTTAACCTTGACATTGAGAGCCAAGGTGAAGCCAGATGAAAGGTGAGTGAAGATTAGACTTCACAGCTCTTATCCCTGGTCAGGGAGAGCTTCAGACAATGAAGTGTGGGTCCAGAAAGTGGGAACCCTTCTACACTTATGACACTGACTCAACTGGTCTTGGGTTAATGTCCACAAGGCATCAACATGTGATGTGAGCCAAGGGACGACTCAACAGAATAGCAGGAGGTGGACTACACACCTCTTGTGTCTGCCAATTGCCTTAACAAAGGTCTTTACCTGCTTGGGGACAAAAATAAACAAGCACAAACATTGCCTCTTAAGGAGGACTTCAGATAGGTGCCTGGCCAAGTAACAGGCCAGGTCTTCCAGACTACATGGAGAAGAGATCATTATACCTCAGTGCTCAAGCTAGCAAGCAAAGCACAATCAAGTTCACAAAGGAACTATAGCAACTAAGGTACCTGAAATCAATCCAATATAATCAGTACTCAGCTCAAACAATAAGCAAACAGACAATGGTCAACAGTTAACTATACAGTCAAACAACAGTCAATGCACAAAGGTGCAAGCCACATGGCACAAACTCAAGTTTCAAAACCTATAAAACAAATTCCAAGTTAGTCATAAACAAGCTACAAGCCAACTCCAATTGAGTGCACATCATCAAGCATAAGCAAATTGTGCTTTTAACCTGAAACAAATCTCAAATGTGAGAACACAAGACCACTAGTACAAGACTAGGGTCAAAATGATATCAAAAAGTCAAAACAGAACATGAAACTTATCAAAAGTCAAGATCAATCAATTAAGAAACAAATCCATGTGGTTTCACATTCATATCATTCATCATTATCATTTCATGAAGGAAAAGGCACAAAACATGCAATCTAGGACCTCAAAATACCAAACAGAATGATCACAATCAAATCAATACCAAAACATTTCAATAAATCCTCAAAAAATTCATGATCAAACAGCATTCATAACATGTCAATCACACCAAATTTCAGCTCATTTGGATCAAGGGAAGCAAGTCAATGAAATTCATAAAGTCAACACAAGTTTAAGCAAGCTCATACATGGCATCAAAACATGCATCCACTTCAACCAATCATAAAACAGCAATCAAACATGATAAATGAATGGGACCAATACCAAGATGCACTTCAATATGTCTACAATACACATGCCAAATTTTAAATCCATCCAATAAACCACAAGAATTTCCCAAATCAAATGAGATCATGTATCACAAAAAGTCAACAAATGACTATACAGAAAATAAAATCCCAATAAAATAGGAAATGCATTCAAAAATTCCAGAAAAATTCACATGTATTTTCAACATTCACAAGTATTCTCATGCAAAATTTCAGCTCAATTCAAGTTCAACAAGCATAGAACATAAAATCAAGAAGATGCACCAAGCATGGCATGGCATAAAATCTAACACCTCTAAAGATCATGTCATATCTCTCAATCCAGGAACTCAAAAATTACGAACCACATATCAAAATGACCAGGAACATGTCTAGAATATGCACAAAAAATTTCAAGAATTTCTAATGAAGTATCATCATTTCATGAATGAAAGAGTAAGAATGGTGCACAAAAAGACACATTCAATCAAACCCTAGCCAAATATTTATTCCACACATGCACAATATTATTAAAAATAACCAAAAAAACAAGGACATGATGAGGAGAATGATGCAAAAAATTACACATTATTTGGATTATTTTTGAAGGAGTTATTGATTTTTTAATCATGGTGATAAAATAAAAAAAGATGAAACAAAGATGATGAACACATGTGGAAATAATACAAAAGGCAAATGGTAATGCTACTACACGGAATCGAACCGTGTCCAAATCCAACATAGAGCGCCACTTAGTGAAACGCTGCGTTTCACTAAGTGATGTCGCAGCGCGTGATAGGCTTCATGATCCACAAACAACCAAAACATGCAAAGGCCATGCAATTAGGATCAAACACGATCTGGAATAGATTTTTCAAATTATTCATCGTGTTCTTCAGATTTTTCCAGGTGATGAACGGAACTTCACAGAAATTCAAGAAAAGCATACCAATGGAATCGTCACGCATCACACATCACATATCCGATTTTCAATTAACCTAATTCTACTCCTATCAACCAGATCGAGCACAAGAAAATTCCTAGGTCAAAATTCAAAACAGCATAACTAATTGAATATTGCATGAAATCGATAGGTTCAAAGCTCAGTGTTCATATCATGATGAGATCTACAAGATGCACCTACTAATTGCATGAATTGTAATGATCTAAATCTGACCTTTGAAGAACAGCAGCAATGGAATCTCCAGTTTCAGAGCTTTACAGGTGAAAACAGAAGTTCATCAAGGCTTCAATAGATGACTGAAGTGAGGATCGTGGCTCAATTACGCTCTAGTTCCACAAAATCTCCAACTGTTTTATGCACCTCCAAGCTCCAACAGTTGCAATTTCCAATGATTCTTCTCAAAATATGCTTCAACAGATCATCACTTATGCATGAATTGGTGATTGGAATGGAGAACCTACCAGAAGAATCAAGGTTCGAAGCAAAAAGTTGAAGAAAAGTTCTTGAGGATTTGAGAGAATTTTGTGATTTTTTGTATTTGGATCTGAAAAAGTGAAATGTCATTATTTGTTTCTGTTATGCTTAAGGCTTTATATGATGTACTAATCACTTTGTTAATCAAGATAAAGCAAATTCAAAGTGGATTAGCAAAATGCAATTTCATGTCAAATGGCCAAACTGCCCTTTTTCAATTAAAGCCAATGGAACAGTAAAAGTGCAGCTGAAACAAGTCACATTTTCCATTTAGAATGTGTTGGAAATGGTTTGAAGTGCAAATGACATGTATTTTTCAAATTGATTATTTTTCCCACCAAAATGCAAAATGAACACTTGAAAAACGGACTTTTGCTATGATGATTTTTGATGAAATGTGATGATGCATCATGAAAGTACATGTCAAATGTGGTTTGCTCAAAAAAGAATCACCCAATTTGGCCTTTCCATTCAAAAGTTATGGCACTTTGAATTTCAACTTTTTCTAAAAATGATTTGATCATAACTTGCCAACCATAAATGAGAAATGAGTGTTCTTGGACTTTTTGGAAAGGTGAGAACAAGATCTTCAACTTCCATGTTGGACAAAATTCCATTTGAAGCTTGTATGATGAAGTAAATTTGAGGAGAATCACTTTCCATTTTTGGCAGTTTCCAATTACAGGTCACCTGCTATTTTTGGAAACTTTTCATCTGACTTCAAATTCTTCAATCTTGATCTTTGAAATGTCAAATGAGACTTGTGTGGACATGAATGAAGCCTTTCAAACCATCTCCCACCTTCAAATTCATGAATTTTGGCACAGTTGACCACAGTTGACCTCCTATGGTTTCAGATGAAATTCAACTTGACTGATGACTTCTGAGCATCCAATCTTTGGCCAATCCACTTCAAAATGATCACATAATCATATGAACTTGATAAACCAACCCTAGGGCTTTGTCTCAATGGAAATGGCACATGCTTGCTTGTTTGACTGATTCTCCTGATCATCTTGACCTAATTTTGTCTGATGACTTGCACTTGGGCAAAGGGCAATGCAATGCTATGCAGTGGACAATGTAATGTTAATGACCTAATATGAAAATGTATGTACAAAATGGGAGGTGCAAATTTGAGGTGCTACAGCTGCCCCTATTCAATCAGCTGGGAACCTGAACGGATGATAGCAACGGCTGTCAGACTTTCAGGGTAAACAGGGATTGAATACCAAGAACCGTAGAAATTTGCACAATGCAGGGATCCATCAATGGAAATGTCCACTGGGATCTGATACTTATTGCTGGGTATTTTGATTTTCTTCTTCAGTGGGTACAGTCACCTCCAGACATCACAGGAGGATGAATGGGAACAGAAATCACAACTAGATGCCAACGGACAACTAGGAAAAACTCAACGTTTACCGAGACCAACGGAGAGGTAAATCAACTGGGGACGACCAGGAAGGGATACAACCATACGTCAGCGGACGACATGGGAAAAACTCAACGTTTACCAAAACCAACGGAGAGGTAAATCAACTGGGACGACCAGGAAAAACTCGACGTTTACCAAAACCAACGGAGAGGTGAATCAACTGGGGACGACCAGGAAAAACTCGACATTTACCAAAACCAATGGAGAAGGAGACCAGACATCAACGGACGACGGATGAACTGGGAAGACTCGACCAGACGTCAACGGACGAACGGGAGAAGCTCGACGTTTATCGACACCAACGGAGAAGGAGACCAGACATCAACGGACGACGGATGAACTGGGAAGACTCGACCAGACGTCAATGGACGAAAGGGAGAAAGCTCGACGTTTATCGACACCAACGGAGAAGGAGACCAGACATCAACGGACGACAGATGAACTGGGAAGACTCGACCAGACGTCAACGGACGAACGGGAGAAGCTCGACGTTTATCGACACCAACGGAGAAGGAGAAATACTGGGGAAAATACAACTAGATATCAACGGATAACTAGGAAAAACTCGACGTTTATCGACACCAACGGAGAGGAGAAACCTCTTCACTAAGGAAGGGGTATAACAACCGGAAACTGAATAGGACGTCACCGACGACTCTACTGGGGAATCTGGCTGGGAATCAACCAGACATTAACGAATGACTGGAGAATAGGATACACAATCAGACGTCAACAGACGAATGAGTAAAACTCAACGTTTACCGAAACCAACGGAGAGGTAACGCTACATGGGGAAATATATCACCAACAACCGCTAACAGACGATCGGGAAAAACTCGACGTTTATCGAAACCAACGGAGAGGTAACTCTGGGGGGAATCAATAGTCATTAACTAATGATCTGTGGGGACAAACAACTATACGTCATCGGACGCATAGGAAAAACTCGACGTTTATCGACACCAACGAAGAGGAGGAAAGCTGGGGCAGAAAGACGACGTTACGAACATCGAAGGATGATGTTTACCGACACCAAAGAAGACCAGACACTTACGCATGACTGGGAAAGCACCGAAAGATGGTGTTTACCGACCCCAAAGAAGACCAGACACTTACGCATGACTGGGAAAGCACCGAAAGATGGTGTTTACCGACACCAAAGAAATAACACACGCGGGCGTTAACAGGATAAAGACATCTACATGTCAGGGCAAGGCTAAACACTTGCAGGGGATCTCACTGGGGATCAAGGTCACGACAGCGAGCAAACGGGAAGGAACACCAAGGATACCGGGTTGTAGGCATGAAAAAGGTGGCCGACCAAAACGTGAATTGGTTTGTGTTCCAAAATACTCATCATCCTGAAGAAGGCTAGAAAAGCAGTCTTGTTAAAGGATGGACATTCGATTCCACAAGGAATACGAATCTTACTCAGCTGGGGAGGACGACTTCGACCCAAGAGCGCATGAAATATATTATCTATAGCCGTCAAAACATAGATAATACACTCGCAAGGAAGATTATCCATAACCGGGTTGAGGTTGTTAGATGGATAAATCGACCGACATCATCCTGAAGAGAGCAAAGGCAAACTTGTTAAAGGATGGATATCCGATTCCACGAGGAATACGAATCTTACTCTGCTGGGAGGGACGACACTTCGACCAACGAGCGCATGAGATATATTATCTATAACCGTCAAAACGTAGATAATATACTCGCAAGGAAGATTATCCATAACCGGGTTGAGGTTGTTAGATGGATAAATCGACCGACATCATCCTGAAGAGAGCAAAGGCAAACTTGTTAAAGGATGGATATCCGATTCCACGAGGAATACGAATCTTACTCTGCTGGGAGGGACGACACTTCGACCAACGAGCGCATGAGATATATTATCTATAGCCGTCAAAACGTAGATAATATACTCGCAAGGAAGATTATCCATAACCGGGTTGAGGTTGTTAGATGGATAAATCGACCGACAAGAAAGGCATCGGGGTACCAGACTAGGTATGCAAAGATGACCAATCAAAAGGGGAAACCACAAACATTACCAGCAAACGGTGAATGAAAGAGGACCCGCTGGGGATAAAATTGCTTACTCTGAGCAAATATCCGAAAGGTGAAAGGAATATCAATACCGAGACTGGATAATGATAACCACAAAGAGGGGATTACATCTACCGGTTAGTGGGCAGAAAACCACAGAAAAGCAACCGTCATCAACTAGGATGAGCACGAAGGGTTGACTCCACAAAGGGGAGGAAAGAGGATTCACATCTACCGGTTAGTAGGTAGAAGACCGCAAAGGTAGGACTTACAACTGCTGGTTTGTAGGCAGAGGCCACCAAAATCTGCCGAGGATAAGATGAATGATTGCCGGTTAGTGAGCAACTATTCATTTATACCACAGGGAAGCACAAGAGACAGCCCAAGGAAGCCAATTTAGGATCGATCCAAAAAGACAGACTGAATCAAGACTCATCCTAATGAGGAAAGAACTCAATAGGGCAAACCCATCCCATTAGGTATGGGGAGGGAACGGAAACAACCGTCATCCACGAGGATAAAACTCAGTGGGGAGCGCAGAAGGAAATGGTAGACACTTTCTGCTTAAGGGGTAAACTCTACATGGAGAGATCAGACACACCCACATCTGCTGGGGGAATGGATCCAAGCATGCCAAATGCTACCAATTCTGGGGAGTAACACTGTCGGGGATACCCACTCGACTAAAGAGTCACTTGTTGGGGAAACACCTCTCTCAACCCTGTTGGGGAACCCAATTCCGAAATCAATCCAAAGGCGCGAGGCTAAACTCCTTCCAACAATCCATTCTCGGATGGTCACCACGGCCTGGGCTAATGGATATGCTTGCAATGCAAATGCATAAGTTTTTTTTTTGTTTTACACAATGCCCCATGATCATGGAAATGCTACGCACTAATGATGCAATATGCTATGCTTATCTAAATGATGAATGCATAAACACACGTCCCCTCCAGAGACAACACCGGGGAACTCCAGGAACTGTGCTGAGGCTTTCATTTCCACGTCAATTTCCACCCTGCTGGGAAAAGACAAACTTCGCTGGGGATGACCTCCATCG
This sequence comes from Lathyrus oleraceus, assembly GCF_024323335.1. Lineage (NCBI taxonomy): Eukaryota > Viridiplantae > Streptophyta > Magnoliopsida > Fabales > Fabaceae > Lathyrus > Lathyrus oleraceus. The sequence continues at coordinate 139,366,146 of NC_066580.1, forward strand.
AACCCGATCCGCTTGGAGATTACCCTGCTAGGGGAGGCAACCCATGCTTATCTCTACTGGGGATGATTTTCTCCGAACCCGATCCGCTTTGGAGATTACCCTGCTAGGAAGGCAGTAACCTTCAGGCTTGCTGAGGAGACACTGATCTCAAATCTGTTAGGGAGATAACCCTCTCACACCCACTGGGGAAATACAGCCTATTGGACACGGAACACCTGTCGAGTCGCCGAACAGCGGCATCCATCGTCCACCCACAGTGTCGGCTTTCCACTTTTGAGAACTCCCAGACTCGCCTAGACTCTTCTGATTCATCCCACGAAGATCGGATTCCTGGGATTCATACAAACTTTCCAGTCCTTAGGCTTTGAAGAGTCTTCTTGATTAGCTTTCAGGGATCGTCGTCACAACTCTGTCACGGGCTTCTCACCGTTCGTCTGTCCATTGCCCCTGGTCGGGCTCTGCAGGGATCTCCTTTGTCAAAAGGTTTCATACCACTACCTGCCAGCGAATGAAGATATCTAACAGTACCTGCCCAAGAGATTGTTAGATAAAAGCGTGCCCCAGGCGTGCCAACACTTCAACATCTGGGTCACTCAAACCTCCGAATAAGATTTCCAGATTTCAATCTTATAAGCACGCATCGGAAGGGACCTCTATGTTTCAAAATGCAAATATTCTTATCAAAACGAACGGATGTTTTCGTAATCAAAGCGGTAATGAAAACAAAAACAAAACTATTTGACTGAGCACGCATTTATTAACTGAAAAAAGGGTGGCTCAGAATCGAGCAACACACAGGAAGCAAACCCTGGAAAGAGGTGATTGCGCACAAAAGGAAAAATCTATCCTAATGGCAATGTGAAACCGTGATCTCATCGGGTTCCAACTCGGTTACACCCCATATGTCCTCAAGACTTTCCGCACTTTCGGCCTTCTGAACCAGACGCTTCCGATCGATCTCTGTCGGAGATTAGCCGAGTCATATCTCAAGCACAAACGATCATGCTAGACGCAGTTGTTCGTTTCAATCCCTCTTTTGCCTGGACCGCCCTTTCGGGTTTCAGTCCACCGGGATACCCATTTTTGCCCAAGTCGCCCTTGTGGGGTTTTCGACTTGCCGGGTGTACAGTTCTTTTCTTTTATTATCCCTAACTTTTGCCCGAACCTTTTCTCTTTTTTTTTTGATTCGCCGGGATGCCCTTTTTTGCCTGGACTCTTTTATTCTTTTTGTCCAGCGGGTCTCTTTTTATGAAGTATTTTCTAACTGCGTCCGCATTCACAGGGGATGGAAAATCCTCGCCACTCATGGTTGTCAGCAACAAGGCTTTGTCGGAGAAAGCCTTCTTGACCATGCTGGGGATTCATGACTGTATATCCACTTGCCCCACGATCGTCTTGAGGAAGAAGGATCCTTTTCAACACCACATCTCTTCCATGGCACGCACGAGGTCGCACTTCTTAGTTAACAACACGCTTCATTTACTGGGTACAACTGCCCCATGACAAGTAACTGTCAACCTCTTTTCGCAATCAGCCTCAATGCGTCATACTGAGTCCTCATCCACTCATCCTTTTTCAAGTTTACGTCCAACGGGACCCCATGACGAAACCTGAGTCTCAAATGGTAGTACAACCTTCATCCCATATCTGAGTGAGAAAGGCGTTGCCCCAGTAGATGCACGTACCGAAGTACGACACTCAGGATACCAACTTCGTACTCAGTCACCATCGTTGGTGCATTCAAATGTTATCGGGGAAGCACTAGCTCATTCACTTTAAATTCTCCCCATCAGACATCAGAATCCGTTCGGATTCAGGGTCAGGCCCCTCCTCCGGGATCGGTCACTCTCAATCTTTCGATTCGAGCACCTCGAAATATCCTCATCAGGGAATTCAGACTTCCTGGGTTGAGAATCATTAATGGGTTGCTGGGCGTGATAACCATACAATACCCTCCTCTTGGTTGCTTTCTGGGAGGTATACTGAATATCGTATTCAGTCGGCACCATTTGCCCTCTCGCAACCCGTCCGTTCAATGCTAGCCCCTCAAGCACATACTTGATCAGATCCATTTTGGACTTCCACAAGGTGGTATGAACCAGCATACACTGTCTCAGTCGGCGAGCAGCCTATGCCAAAGTACATCAAGTTTTCTCGAGCAGAGAGTGTATTATTTCACAGTCGATAAACTTTTTGCTTAGGTAAATTGCATGCTCTTTTCGACCAGACTCGTCATGCTGACCCAATACACCTCATAGACCCCTTGAGGGCTGTCAAGTACCAGATCAACATTTATTCCTTCCACGGGAGACATCAGAATCAGAGGTTCCTGCTACTCATTCTTTTATCTTTCCATGCCCCTTGGTAGTCATCATTCCACCTGACCATTTGATTTCTTTCTTTTTTTGGTTTTTGGTTCAGGCGTTTCTTGCACTGTTCTTTTTTTTTTTTTTAGCCGGATCGACCTCGACTCCTCTTATCCGCTTACAATAAGCCTCGGCAGCTTACCGGACAGCACTCCACAAGTGCACTCATTCGGACTCGACAGTACGAGTTATCTCAACCGGTCAAACAACTTGCCCCGGTCTACCGGATGCCCCTGTTCTGTTTGGGACTTTGTCATCATGTCATCAACATGGCATTCGCTTTCGCGATGAATCATATCATGAAACAAAGTCACCGTAGCCCTTTGATCCGTGGCACCGGCCTTCTTCTTCGCCTTATAACAAGAAGGTACTCTTTGGTGTGATGAACATTGTTTACTCCATATCATCTGGTGACGATTCAATTTGACTTTGGCCCAGTAAGCCATCCATGAAGGTAAACACCGAGAACTGAGCAATATTATCCACCAATACATCAACGTGAAGTACCGGGAATTCATCTTTCGAACTAGCTCTATTCACGTCTCGATGGTCCATACTCATTCTCATCTTTTAGCATCGGTTTCCGCTTCACTGGAGGACAGTCTTCTCTCCATGGTAGCTCGTGCCCCACAACATGGGTATTCTACCCTGGTGTATCTTGATGCAACCAGGTGACGATATCAAACTGCTCTTTCAACAAGGCTACCATTCTGTTCTCGACTCGCCTCTGAAGCGGCCTCAACTTTCATTTCCCTTCTGACCTCGGCGGTACTTGGGATGACAATCTTGACTCACTCCTCGTGTGGTTGAATCACCTTCTCCGCTTGTCTTAACAACCTGGCTAATTCCAGCAGATCACAATCTTCTTCGCCTTATTCTTCGGCATGATGGATCGGAGTGTCGAAGTCATACAGAGGTGTAACCAAATTGTTATCGATGAGATCAGGATGGTAATCACTTTTGAGGTCGGAACCAAATGACTCAAAAGGAAAGAGAATAAAAACATTGCCATTTTTATTTTTATTTTTTAAAACTGCAAAAAGTGAAAAACAGGGAACACCGCTTTAATCACAAAAACATCCATTTGTTACTGATGCAAAATGTTGCACAATGAAACACATGAGATGGCCCTTACAATGGACCATTACGTTTCGGGCAAAACGTATGGCTTTCATGCAAACAAAATGGAAACACAGAAATACTATTCTTCTGGATGAGTGACAGTGGCGATCTTGGAGGCCTTCCAATTCTCTGGTACGCACGACTTTATCCACGCCTCGAGCTCGCGGTCACGATCAATCTCTTCACTCACTGAACGAGCGTGATCAGGATCCAGCATTCCTGCACTGACAAAGGTGTACGGTGGACGACATCCTCTGTTTGGTCTAGCCGACTTTTGATCTGGATAACCAATCCCGAACATGTCTGCCTTTACCATAATATCAATGATCCTTCCCCAGCCTCGGGCCTCTCTGTTCTTCACCACTTCCAGGGCTTGTTTATAAGAAGAAATGGACAGCCTTTTCTCTTTCTCAGCAACAAGGGCATTCTCCACCTTGATGGTTTCAATAGCTTGATTTGGTGTTTCAAATTTTTCACTGTCCGTTTCTACTTCCTTCATCTTCTGGGTCGTGTCTCCCATCACTACACATCCCTTTGTGGCGACGGCTGCACAACAAATATCAGCACTAGGGAAAGATCCATCCTTCATCAGAGGTTTTGGAACCACAGACATTGGAACCTTTAACTGATCCTCCTTAGTCACCTCCATTCTTCTCTTGGCCTTTTTCACCATCTTCACTTTTACAGGACCCTGCCTGGGTACGGGGTTGACATCCCCATTCATTATCTGTGCCAAGCTGATGGTCTTGGAATCCACCATGTCTTGGACGACATGCTTGAAAGCCCTACAACCCTCAATACTGTGTCCGGGTGCCTCAGAATGGAATTCGCACCTGGCGTTCTCATCATAGTGTGCAGGCCTCCGTTGCCGTTCTATGGGAATCAATATCCTTATCCGGACTAACCCCAAATCCCTCAATCTCCTGAACAGAAGGGTGTAAGTCACAGGCGGCTCCTCAAACTGACGATCCTCCTTCTTCTTCTTCACCTGGGTCTTAGCTCTCGGTGCCTTCTGTTGAGGTGGTGGTTGTTGCTGCGGTACAGGTGGATTACCAACAAGAGTGGTTACAGTGGCAACGTAAGGGTGATAACGATCCTGACTGCGTTCCCTTTTTACCGGCATACCGACTGACTCAACCTCCTTCTTGAACGGACCACTGTCAGAGGGTTTCTTGGCTACAGTGCCAGAGGGTTTGTTCACTTCGGAGGACGGAGCCTTCCCCTGAACTTTCTCCACTATCAGCTGTAGCGGTGTATTCGTCGCCATATGATTTATCAATTAAACCATAAGCAAAGTATACAATGAAGTTTCGAGTCGCCACCGCACTTTTATTTATCCAAAGGATTGGCTAAAAAGCGAACAAAAGCCTAAGAAGTTTTACACGTAGAAAACTAATAAAAGATCAGAGATTCCGGGTAAGGGGTAAGTTACGCAATGGGAAGGTGTTAGGCACCCACTACGTCCTAGGTACTCCTAGGGAGCCCTTTTCACACTTGTTGTAAAAGATTGTTATTTGTTAAGACATATGCATTGTGCAAACATGAGTGAGATGATGAGGAAAGAATGTACAAGCTTTATTGGGTTTGAGCGGATGAACCCGCTGCCTACGTACCTTCCATCAAAGGTAAGGATCAAAACGCCGTAGTTCGGCTAAAAGATTTCCAAAAGTGAGTTGGATTCAATTTTAAACAATAGCACTGAGGCTTTTCATTATCAATGGGAGAACACTCGACCCAAAACCAACATCCACCATGCGAGGATAGCTTCGACGTACGAGAGGGGTTAACCCTATGTTCAGTACGGAAGTCTTATTGTCGACTCACTAAAGATAAGGTGAGGTTTACATCAACCACAATGATAATTGAAACCTACGGCTAAGGCGTGAAAAGATTAATGGACATGGCCAAAACAAGTGAATGAGTGAAGTTAATTGATTGTGATTATGAAAGTGAAGTCAAAGTATGATTAAGGTTAATTCAAAAGAAGTATTATGAAATGGAGTTTGCAAAAAGAGTCAAGGACTTGAGCCCAGGTTTTTAGTTTGAAAACATGAAGAAGTTTGCACAACGTCTATGTCAAGTTTAAGATCAAAGTGTGAAAAGGTTCTAGGACACAATGAGGATGAATGAGTGAGGATGGAAAACAAAGCTTCTCAGGAGGTTCACTTCTTGAGATCATATAGAGGATGATTCAAGGGTGTCCTTTGGAATGGAAAGTAAGTAATGATAAAACAAACAAATGATACCGGATGCCACTCAATGGTCTTACTCCAATCTCACAAACAAAAGCGGATATCGGATACCAATGGCTGGGTTTACACCAATCTCCTAAAACAGAATTGGATATCAGAGGCCACTCAATGGTCTTACACTAATCTCCTCAAAAAGAAAACAATGAAGAAATATGGAAGTCAACTGCCAGCTTGTGGGACTTAGGTTAACCCCACACATGATCATAGGGAAAGCAAATGCCGACTCGTGGGACTTACAATTGCATCCTCACATACAAACAAAGAAAGCAAAAACAAGGGTGTCAGATGCCAACTTGTGGGACTTACTCTAACACACAGTATGATCCTAGGAAGACAAATGCCAACTCGTGGGACTTACAATTGTATCCTCACATACAAACAGTACAACAAGATAAGATGAGTGGCCAATGTGATGGACTTGTACTCACTTCCATATCATAGGAACAAATGCCAACTCGTGGGACTTACAATCGTCCTCAATGGGTAAACAACAATAATGAGGTCAAACAGACAAAAGAGATGCTCATGCATTAATGACAATTGATGATGATAAATGCATAACATACAGGCAAGCAAGTGCACATAGAGCAAGCAATCAGTCAATGAATAGCAAACAGCACACTCTATAGCCAAACAATTGGGGGCTCACACAAGAGGGTTTGACTTTGAAAGTCCACTGTAATGGGTGAAGGTCGCTCTTAACCTTGCCATTGAGAGGCTAAGGTGAAGCAGATGAAAAGGAGATGAGGGGTGTGCCTCATTGCTTCTATCTCAAATCAGAGAGAGCATCAAAGAAAGTGTGGGAGTTCAGAAAGTAGGAACTCTCTCCACATTATTGACTCGATCGGATCTTGGGTATTTATCTCAATGCTTCAACCAGGTACTGGGAGCAAAGAGAGGACACACTGAATAGTGGGGGATAGATTGCTTATCCCTACCTTCCACCAATTGCCTTACTTGAAGGACTTTTCCTGCTGAGGACAAATATAAACAAACACAGGCATTGCCTCTTAAGGAGGACTTCAGACAGTTTGCCCGGTCAAATAACAGACCGGGTCTCCAGACTACATGAAGAAGAAGTAATTATACCTCAAAAGCAAAATGCTAAAATAGCAAAGCAAGCAAGTTCAGAGAACTTAAGCAACTAAAGTACCTGAAAAAGTCAAACTTATTAGTAAACAAGTCAAAAGTTTAAATCAAAAGAAATGGCAAACAGTCAACACAGGGGATCAACTGAGCAAAGCATAAGACTCAAGTTATGAGTCCAACCATCTGCAAAACAAAGGTTAGCATGGGATAAACAAATCAAATTCAAACAAGTTTGAGTGATCTTTGAAGCATTGTGCTCAACCTGAAACAGATGAACTCAACATAAGTCCAAAGGACCACTAGGACTAGCCTAGGGTCAAACATGAAAGAAAAAGTCAAGGCAGCAAGGAAAAGTCAACTCAAAGTCAAAGTCAAACATTTGGGAAGCTAACACACTTGGGCCCACATTCAAATCATGCATCATTGTCATTTCATGAATATTTGAAATCAAAACAAGGCAAAGGAAAGCATACAAAAGTCAACAGAATGACTTGCATCAAAAGTCAACTCAAGCAATCTCAAAAATCATGAAATAAATCACAACCAATCCTAACATCTAACATGGTACACATGTAAAATTTCATGGCATTTGGATGAGAGGAAGGCAGGCAAGTAAAATCATGAAGTCAAACTAAATTCAAGTAAGCATGGTGAAAGTCAACAAGCATAGGTCAACTTCAAAAAATCATATCAATTTGAAAACAGAAGAGAAATGAATGAGATTAACATCAATGCAAAGCTCAAAGAGTCTAGTTATCACATATGAAATTTCATGGTCATGTGATAAGATTTGAGAATTTCACAAAAGATTTGGCAAGGTATAGCACAAAAAGTCAACAAATGACCAAGTATGGAAGAAAATTCTCAATCAAATGGAAAACAGCAAGATTAATTCCAAGAAAATTCATACATCAATTAGACATACAAGGGATCATTCATGCAAAATTTGGGATCATTCAAATAAGAGGAAGTGTGTGAACAAAAATTGTGAAAATGCATGATCATGGTATGACACAAAATGCAACACATAACTTCAGAAAATCATAACTATCAATCCACAAATGATAAATGCACAAACTTTATATGGAAATGAAGGTCAATGTGTCTAGTTTTACCACAAAAAATTTCAAGCTCATTGGATGCAATATGATAATTTCACAAAGAGAATGGCACAATGTATCATTTTGGCATACATGTCAAGAAAATAATTATCAATAAAAATCCAGCCAACCAAAAATTAATTAAAATTCACCATAAAATTCTAGACTCAATTGTGATCATGTGTAAAAAATTTCATAATTTTTGGGTGAAAAATGAATGAGAAATTAATTATTTAAGTTGAGTGAAATAATTGGTGAAACATAAACAAAATGCAAGGCAAAGTGGTCAAACCAAAGTCAAAGGCGTGGCAAAGATGTAATTCTGCATGCCACTAATTGAAACGACATCGTTTCAAAGGCGCCCAGGAAATGTCCTGATTGGCTTGCCCCAATAAAACAGTAAACAAAACCATAACAACCAATCACCTTTAATTTTTCTGGGCTCTCATGCAGCCTTAGGGTTTGGGCAATGGCATTCAGCATTTGATCAAAAAAACAATTAATGAACAGCAGCATATAATAACCGTTGTGCAACAATCACGTAGCCACAAACCACACACAACAACCACGAATCATATGAATTTCTGGGCAGCTTAAAAATAGCAAAACAGCAGGGCATTCATGTTATTATCAACATCATTATTATTTCAACAAACAAACAACCAAACAACAGGCAATTAAACATGGTTCACATGGATCTTCCAAACAGCAGCAGGGCATTGCAAACAATCAGCATCAATGTTCAACATTCAATCAACAACTTTCCAAATAGAATAGATCCTACAGTCATGGCCAATAGCATGTCCCTCATACCAATCACCTCATGGACAACAAACCAACAACAATCAACCAAAATAAACATAACAGCAGCAGGGCATTTGCAGCATTAATTTCATGTGTTCATCAATCATCATCAGTTGGAATACCAATAGACAAACGACCAAACAAACAGCATTGTACTGATATAGCAACATCATTCAGCAACACACCAATACAACATTCGAGCAAAATTCTGGACAGGATAAAGTAGTTTAATAGCAGCAAGGTTTGAAAGTCATGTTCATCAAAATCACCATCAATCTATAGCATGGCTGTCATCATAGCAGTAGCAGGATTTAACTAGCATGGTTCATGGTAAACTTCAAACAAATTCAGCCAACATCTAAACAGAATCAAACAGCAAACACACAATCAACATAGCATTTGTCAATGTTTACTTATCAAGCAATCAACAGCATTCATGATCTCATGGATTTTAAGCATGGTCCTGAGGTTTAATAGCAGGGCATTTCATCATCAATTTGCAGCATGGTTGATAGCATAACAGCATACCTTTTCAAACAGCATTATCATAACAACCGTAGGACACTATGCAGTAGGTTCATTAACACACAATCAAACAATAAACCAACACCTATGACCAAATACCACAAACAACAGCATGGATTTTATGAACAAATTTAAAGCTGCAGCAGAGTATATTCATTATTGCTATCACAACAGCATGGCCAAACATCTGTGAGAAAATTCTGGACAAGGTCATCATAACAGCATCATTCATCACTCAACCAAAAATCAAACCAAACATCATTCAAAAGCATGGTATGGGAATGTTCTCATAACAACAGACAACAGCATGTAATACATAACATATGGTTTTCCATGGGCAGCCTTAGGGTTTTCTGTTAAAAAAAACAGCAGCAGGGGATATACTCATGTTCAACTTCAAAACAAACATTCAAATGCCAAAAGCCAAACAGCATGGAAAATCACTGGACAGTTTAAGGTTTAACAGCATCCAAGCAAATTTAAACAATAAACAACACAACAACACATAACCTGTTTTAAATCTGCAGCAGGGTTTATGCAGCCATAGCATTCATGTATTCATCACTAATTTGCATTCAAAAACCAATCATGAACAAACAGCATACATCATACTCATGAGATTTCTAGGACAGATGTTATAAGGTTCAAAATATCAGCAGGGTAATAACAGCAGTAGGCAACATCATCATGAAATTTCAACAGAAACCAGAAAGTTTAAACAAGCATGTCATCAGTATCATCAAGCATCAAACAACAAGAATATCATGTCCAAATTCAATAAATCAACTCCAGCAATGCAAATCGACCAAAAGTTCATTTGTAATAAGAGAAAGAAAAGCAGATTTCTCCATCAAGAGAACACCATTTCAAGCAAACTTTACTTCCTTAGAATCAGCATAAGATGATCTTTCATGAACATATCATAGTATAGCAAACAATGGAGGTTGATTACTTACTTGGTTTTGAAGCAAACTGATGTGCAGTGGTTATTTTGAGGATATAGCCTGAAACAGCTGCAGAGAGTGCTTTATAATGATGGATGATGAAACCCTTTTTTAGCTCAAGAATGCTTAACCATGTCCAACTCTTGATTTGCCATGGAAATGGTCTTGAAGAAATAAAGCTCAAGCTGCAATACAGATGGTAAATAGTGCTTGAACAGGGGTCCAAATGATGATTATGTCATGGTGGAAACAAGGATGCTCGAAGGTTTTGAAGGGTTTTTTTTTTTGATGCTTGAGCAGAAAAGATTCCAATCGTGAAAAATGAAAGGAGAGCAAAATGAGAGAGTTTCTGGTGTGGCTGCTGTAACTTAGGGTTTGTTTTGGACAGAAAAACCTTTATGTACCACCTGTTTAACATCAGTTAAGGGAATGGTAAGCTTGTTTAGTGTTAATGCCCTCATTTGCAAATTTGCTAATTAACATGTAAGTGGAATGGAGGGGTGTTTGACTGCACAATTATGGGCTGGAAAGGCTGCATACAGACTGTTCCAATTGCTGTTTTGTGCTGTACATCAAGAGCTGTACCTTGCTTTGTTTGCAGGAAGCCATTTTGCAAAGTTTCCAATTTTGTACAAATGAAGTGGGGGGGGTATGAAGTCTGGTCGAATGGGCCTCCAACAGGCTGTAAATGCTTTGCCAAATGCTGTTTTGTTGTTGCTGCAGAATATGCTGTACTTTGTTTTATTCTTTTCACACCTTTTGCACATTTTGCCAAATTTGCCTTTTGATCCCAAATGGTGGTGTAAAGGTGGTATGATGATGGTTTATGGCTTGGAACAAATCACAAATGTGATATGGAACATTTCCCAATTGACCAAATCAAGAAAAAGTCAAAAACTCAAAAAGTCAAAGTTTGGTCAAACTTTGAATTTAAATGAGAAAGGTCCAAAAATGCCATTTTGATTGGCAAGGTTTTGGTGCATGAAATTTATATTTTTGGAAAGAGGATGAAAAATGTGGTTTGTAGGAAAAAACCTCACCAAATTTGGCCTTATGGTTTGAGAGATATGCTCAGTTGAAGTTCAAAATTTTGTGAAAATGATTGGATCATATCTTGACAACCATACATGGGATTTGAGATTTCTTGGACTTTTTGAAAATGGGAGAACAAGACCTTCAACTTTCATGTTGGGCAAAAATTCAATTGAAGCTTGTATCATGATGCAAGTTGAGGATCAAGAAGTTTCTATTTTTGGCAGTTAAAATTACAGGTCCACTTTCTATTTCTGGAAATTTTCTGATTTGCTTCAAATTCTTCCATGATGTTGATTGCCATGACATATAAGACCTATTAGGACATGAATAAGTTCCTTCAAACCATTTCCATCCACCAAATCCAAAGAATCAATCACAGTTGACCAACTTTGACTTTCTAGGGTTTTGGACTTGACTGTGCACTTCTGATGAATTCCAAACCCTAGTTCCTTGAGACCTTGACTTCAAATGATGTCCCAAGACATATGAACTCTTGATTATTGACCATGGTGCCCAAATTCCACAAGAATGGCCACCATCCACTGCTTTGATTGATTGTTGACTTTCTAGGGTTTCTGACCTGGCTTTGCATTGACTGATGACATCTGAGCCTTCAACCCTTGACTTGAACACTTCAAAAAGACCCCCAAGGCATGTGAACTTGATGGACAAACCCTAGGGCCTTTGCTCCTTGTGAAACAACTTTGCTTGAATGGTGGACTGACCTTCTGATCAGTTTGACCTAATTCCTGCTTGCTTGCACTTGAGGCAACTGAGGAACAATGCAAATGCTATGCAATGGATTATGCTATGCTATGACCTAATATGAAATGAGATGTACAATGATAGGTGCAAATTTGAGGTGCTACAGCTGCCCCTATTCAATCAGCTGGGAAACCGAACGGATGATAGCAATGGCTGTCAGACTTTCAGGGTAAACAGGGATTGAATACAAAAGAACCGTAGAAATTTGCACCGACTGGATATAATACAAAGAAAACCACGTCATTTACCGATGACAAACTGCAAAGCAACTTCAGAAAAGCCAAACCATTTACCGATGGCTGAAGAACTGGAACCTCGATATTTACCGATATCAACTTCAGCACGACCATTTACCGATGGCTGCTGGGGAAAACAAATTTCTGAAAAACAAAACCATTTACCGATGGTTAAAACTTTGATATTTACCGATATCAACTTCAGCACGACCATTTACCGATGGCTACTGGGAAATAGTTTGATGTTGAAAAGGAAGCAAAACCATTTACCGATGGTGGCTTCAAAGAAACTTGACATTTACCGATGTCAAACTTAGCAAGACCATTTACCGATGGCTGCTGCAACTGGGAGCTCGATATTTACCGATATCGAAGAAAGCTGGGCCATTTACCGATAGCATCTCCGCTTGGGGAGGAACAAAATCTTTGTGGTGATACCAGACAAGACGTTTACCGACGACTTCTGGGGATCCTGATTTTATTAACAAGGGAACAAAGAAATGACCAGACATTTACCGATGACTGGGGTGAGACACGATGTTTACCGACATCGAAAGATGATGTTTACCGACATCAAAAAGAATGACCAGACATTTACCGATGACTGGGATGAGACACGATGTCTACCGACATCGAAAGATGATGTTTACCGACATCAAAAGAAATGACCAGACATTTACCGATGACTGGGATGAGAAATTTATTGGTGAGACAGACAAATATTTGCAACTGAAAAACAGATAGGACATTTACAGATGACTCTACTGGGGATTTCTAGTTGGGGAATTATCAGACATTTACCGATGACTGAAGGAAAGACTCGATGTTTACCGACACCGAAACAATGGTGTTTACCGACACCAAAAAAATGACCAGACATTTACCGATGACTGGGTGGAACTCGATGTTTACCGACACCGAAAGAATGGCGTTTACCGACACCAAAAAATGAAGACACGTGCGGGTGTTGACATGACACTTACTGGTATCACAAGAACGACATCTGGGATATGTCAAGGCAAGGCTGATCACTTGCTGGGGGTCTCACTGGGGGAGAAACAAGCTTCCTGTCACCATCGGGTGAGGAAATAAACCTCTGTCACCATCGGGTGAGGAAATAAACCTCTGTCACCATCGGGTGAGGAAATAAACCTCTGTCACCATCGGGTGAGGAAATAAACCTCTGTGGGGATAAACAATTCTGAATACTGTCGAAGCAACTGTAACAGACTTGGTGCTGATGTTGAACAAGAAGATCCGCCTCTGCCGGGGATACGGTCTGATGTGGCTTCGAACACATGAATGCATATGTTTGAATTTTTCTATGGCGTAATGCTCCATATGGAATGGAAATGCTACGCAGTTTTGAGGATGCAATGATTTACTATATGCAATGCAATATGATGCTAGCTCTGCGGGGAGAGATACACAGGACGACTGTGTTGCGGAATCTTCAAGATAAATCCACTGGGGGAAACAACACGACTGCTGGGGAACCAACAGTACGAATCCACTAGAGGGAGACAAGTCAACTCACTGGGGAGTAATGAAGCAACTCTGCTAGGGGAAAGCATAGGTAAACTGCTGAGGATAGCCCAATCAATCCACAAAATTCCGCTTGGGGAAAGAAAAAAAAAAAAACTCCGCTGGGGAAGCTAAACCAGGCAACTCTTTGGGGATGAGACTTCATGCAAACCTTAGATAAAATCGACTGCCTTGGGAAATAACTGCTATTCCGCCGGGGACGACCCGCAATATTCACAAGTAGAAATCAACTCCCCTGGGGATGCGGATATCGATCTGCCACGATAACTCGTCCAATCCTCTGGTAGGATAGACTTCGCTGGAGAGGTAACTGCTTCGCTGGGGAAGGCTTAAACAATCCAAAGTTAGGAGAATGATTCTGTCTGGGGAAAGCATTGCTGAGGAATGCTCACAGGTGACGACCTTACTGGGGGAAATATTCACAAGTGACGACCTGCAAATAGGAAACAGATGCCCCAGGGGGTATATGGACAAGATACGCTCAAGTGTCCTCAATCATTCAAAATGATTTTCAAATGTTTTAATCTTTCTGCACGTCATTGTTTAGCCTTCATGTTTTTAGATGCAATGTTTATCAAAAATTCGGACGTTTTTTGCAAACAAAACAGTAAAAGTAAAAACAGGAGAGCAATTTATCTGAATAACGACTTTTATTGATTGAAAATGTGCCTGAAGAGGCAAATACATTGGGAAGCAATTCCTAGAAAGAGGTAATTGCGCACAAAAGGAAAGTAAACTATCCTAATGGCAATGTGAACACGGCATCCACTATTTCCCAACTCTGTTATAACTCATAGATCATCAGTTTCCTCCCAATTCCTTGCTTTCTGAGAAGACTGACTGGACCGATCACATCTGTCGAGATGGTAGCTGACGAAGCATGACGAAGTACAGATAACTCAGACTGTAGTCTTCGCTTTAATCCCTCTTTTGCCTGGATCGCCCTTTCGGGTTTTCAATCCACCGGGATACCCATTTTTGCCTAAGCCGCCCTTGCGGGTTTTCGACTTACCGGGTGTACGTTTTTCATTTTTATCCCTAACTTTTGCCCGAACCTTTTCTTTCTGTTTTTTGGTTCGCCGGGATGCCCATTTTTGCCTGGACTATTTTGTTCTTTTCGTCCAGCGGGTCAATTTACGCGAAGTATTTTTTGACTACGTCTGAGTTGACAGGGGAAGGAAAATCTTCACCGTCCATAGTTGTAAGCATCAAGGCTCCACCGGAGAAGACCTTCTTCACAACATATGGACCCTCGTAATTAGGAGTCCACTTGCCCCTGTTATCTGTACCGGGAGGAAGGATCCTCTTCAAAACTAGATCGCCAGTTTGAAATGTCCGAGGACGCACTTTCTGATCAAAGGCTCGCTTCATCCTCCTCTGATACAACTGCCCATGGCACACAGCTGCTAACCGTCTTTCTTCGATAAGGCTTAACTCATTAAACCTTGTACGAATCCACTCGGCTTCGTCCAGCTTGACATCCAATAATACCCTCAGAGAAGGGATCTCCACTTCAACTGGTAGGACTGCTTCCATACCATACACAAGGGAGTAGGGGGTTGCCCCGGTCGACGTACGTACTGAGGTACGGTATCCATGCAAAGCGAAAGGCAACATCTCATGCCAATCCTTGTACGTAACGACCATCTTCTGCACAATCTTCTTGATATTCTTGTTAGCTGCCTCTACAGCACCATTCATCTTTGGTCTGTAAGGAGAAGAATTGTGATGTTCAATCTTGAAATCTCTGCACAAGTCTTTCATCATCTTGTTATTGAGATTCGAACCATTGTCAGTGATGATTCTCTCGGGAACTCCATAACGACAGATGATTTCCTTCTTGATGAACCGGGCAACCACTTGTTTGGTGACGTTGGCATAGGAAGCTGCTTCCACCCATTTAGTGAAGTAATCAATCGCAACCAAGATGAAGCGATGTCCATTCGAAGCAGTTGGCTCTATCCTCCCAATCATGTCAATGCCCCACATGGCAAACGGCCAGGGCGAGTTCATGACATTCAACGGGCTTGGTGGCACATGCACCTTATCAGCATAGATTTGACACTTATGGCATTTCCGAGCGTATTTGAAGCAATCGGATTCCATAGTCATCCAGTAATATCCGGCTCTCAGCAATTTCTTCGACATTGCATGACCACCAGCGTGGGTACCAAACGAACCCTCGTGCACTTCTTGCATTAACATGTCTGCTTCGTGTCTATCCACGCATCTGAGCAAGACCATGTCAAAGTTTCTCTTGTATAGCACATCATCCTGATTCAGATAAAAGCTCCCAGCCAGCCTTCTCAGGGTCTTCTTATCGTTCTTCGACGCACCCTCAGGATACTCTTGAGTCTTGAGGAAGTTCTTGATGTCATAATACCACGGCTTATCATCAATAGCATTAACAGACTCGGCTGCGAACACATATGCAGGCCTCTCGAGTCGATTCACAGCAACATGTGGCACATGGTTCCACCAATGAACCTTTATCATGGAAGATAAAGTAGCCAAGGCATCAGCCATCTGATTCTCGTCTCGCGGGACATGATACAACTTCACCTTTTTGAAGAACGTCAGTATTCTTCTGGTGTAGTCTCTATACGGAATCAGATGTGGCTGGTTTGTATTCCAATCTCCATTGACCTGATTGATCACCAGAGCAGAATCTCCGAATATGTCGAGTGTTTTGATCCTCAGATCAATGGCTTCTTCTATCCCCATGATACAAGCCTCGTACTCAGCTTCATTGTTGGTGACGTCGAATGTTAATCTGGCAGAGAAAGGTATATGAGCACCTTTGGGATTGATCAACACTGCCCCGACACCATTACCGTTCATATTCACAGCCCCATCAAACATCAATGTCCACTTGTCATCAGGATCAGGTCCTTCCTCAACAAGCGGCTCTTCACAGTCTTTCATCTTCAGATACATGATGTCTTCATCAGGGAATTCAAACATCATAGGCTGATAGTCGTCGATCGGTTGTTCGGCAAGATAGTCGGACAAAATACTACCTTTGATGGCCTTCTGTGACGTGTACTGAATATCGTACTCTGTTAAAATCATTTGCCAACGGGCAACACGTCCCGTGAGAGCAGGTTTCTCAAAGATATATTTCACAGGATCCATCCTAGAAATCAACAGCGTGGTATGGTTCAACATATACTGCCTTAGTCGGCGAGCAGCCCAGGCCAAAGCACAGCAGGTTTTCTCGAGCAGTGAATATCTTGTTTCACAGTCGGTAAACTTTTTGCTTAGGTAGTATATGGCATGCTCTTTTCGACCAGACTCGTCATGCTGACCCAATACACACCCCATCGAAGTCTCGGTGACTGAAAGGTACATGATCAGTGGTCTCCCTGGAACTGGAGGGATAAGGATTGGAGGGTTTTGCAAGTATTCCTTGATCTTGTCAAAAGCTTCTTGACAGTCATCATTCCATTTGATCGCCTGATTCTTTCTGAGTAGTTTGAAAATCGGTTCACATGTAGCAGTTAGATGAGATATGAACCTTGCAATGTAGTTCAACCTCCCTAAAAACCCACGGACTTGCTTTTCCGTCTTCGGTTCAGGCATCTCTTGAATAGCTTTGACTTTAGCTGGATCTACCTCAATCCCTTTCTCACTGACAATGAAGCCTAAGAGCTTCCCGGACCTCACTCCAAATGTGCACTTGTTCGGATTCAGCCTCAGTTTGAACTTGACCAGTCGGTCAAACAACTTCTGCAGATTAACCAGGTGCTCCTCTTCCGTCTGCGACTTCGCAATCATATCATCCACGTACACTTCGATTTCGTTGTGCATCATGTCATGAAAGAGAGTCGTCATTGCCCTTTGATATGTAGCACCGGCATTCTTCAGCCCAAATGGCATCACTTTGTAGCAGAACGTGCCCCAAGGTGTAATGAATGTCGTCTTTTCCATGTCCTCTGGCGCCATCTTAATCTGGTTGTAGCCTGAGAAACCGTCCATGAAAGAGAATACCGAGGACTGAGCCGTATTATCCACCAATACATCGATGTGAGGTAATGGGAAATCATCTTTCGGACTCGCCCTATTCAGATCCCGGTAATCGACACACATTCTGACTTTGCCATCCTTCTTTGGCACGGGAACAATGTTGGCAACCCACGGCGGGTAACTGGTAACAGCCAGGAAACCTGCGTCCCACTGCTTCTGAACCTCTTCTTTAATCTTGACAGCCATATCAGGACTAGTTCTGCGAAGCTTCTGCTTGACTGACGGACATTCTTCCCTAAGAGGTAACCGATGCACCACAATGTCTGTATCCAAACCTGGCATATCTTGGTATGACCAGGCGAATATTTCCACATATTCTTTCAGCATCTCGATTAGCCTCCTCTTGACAGAGTCTTCTAAAGCGGCCCCGATTCTGATCTCTCTTCTGGCGTCCTCAGTACCCAGATTAACAACTTCCAACTCTTCCTGATGAGGTTGGATGACCCTTTCCTCTTGCTTCAGTAATCTGACCAATTCTGCAGGGAGCTCGCAGTCTTCCTCACTCTCCTCTTCAGCTTGGTAGATGGGATTGTTGAAATCATACTGAGCCATAACAGAGTCGTTCACAGTGGATGCCAAAAGATCATTTCTGCATGTTTAATGTTTTGTTTTTAGAAAAAGATTTCAATAAAGTCACAAAAAACAAAAACATTGCCATTTTTACTGTTTTTGAAAAAATGTGAAAAACAGAAAATAGAAAGACAAAGATCTCAAAATTTGATTGAAAAACGTCCTTTATTTATAAACATTGAACATGATGTGGCCCTACAATGAACCACTACGCCCTGGGCGGAACGTAGGGTTTTCATGCAAAATGAAAAAAAACAAAAGAAAATTACTCTGTCAGTAGAGTAACTTGGACCACATCTTCTGCTGTCCAGTTGTTGATGACCTCGCCTGGTGCACAAGGGCGGACCCAGACATCCAAATCACAACCACAGTCCTCACCATCAGTAGCAAAGACGTCCCCATGGTTCATCAGCCCAGCGCTGGTGAAGGTGCTCGGACCTGCTTGTACCTGCTCTGCTGCGAGAGGCTCGTACCCAATGCCGAATTTGTCCTCTTTAACCGGCAAGTCAACCATCTTGCCCCAGCCTTCAGCCTTGCCGGAGTCAACAACCTCTTTGGCTTGCTTGTAAGATGATATTGAAGCGCCTGGCTTCCTCTGCTCCGCACAAGCTACACCTTCCAATGCCACAGTCTCAAATGCCTGGCACAGGGTTTCATGGATCTCGCCATCCACCTCAACATATTTGAATGAGGATAGATGACTCACCAGAATCTCCTCTTCACCACAGACGGTCACGATCTGACCGTTCCAGACATATTTGAGTTTCTGATGGAGAGTTGACGAGACTGCTCCAGCGGCGTGTATCCAAGGACGCCCTAACAAACAGCTGTAAGCAGGCTGAATGTCCATCACGTAAAACACGATGTCAAAGGTCTCAGGACCTATCTTCACCGGCAATGTGACTTCACCAAAGACAGAACGCTTGGATCCATCAAATGCACGAACTATCAGGTCACTGGGAGTGAGCACAACTCCCTCGACATCTATCTTCTTCAGTATTTGCTTTGGAAGGACATTCAGGGACGACCCGGTGTCCACTAGCACGTGAGATAGAACAGCGCCCTTGCATTCCATAGTGATATGCAAGGCCTTGTTGTGATTACGACCCTCAGGCGTTAGGTCTAGGTCAGTGAAACCTACACCATGCCTGGTACTCACGTTTGCTAGCACACCCTCCAGTTGGTTGACCGATATCTCTTGCGGGACGTATGCCATATTCAGCATCTTGAGCAAAGCGTCCCGATGTGCCTCAGAACACATCAGCAAGGAGAGTATCGAGATTTTCGACGGAGTCTGGTTGAGTTGATCAACAATCTTGTAGTCACTCTTTTTGATGATCTTCATGAACTCCTCAACATCTTTCTGAAAAGAACCCTCAGCCTCCTTCTGAGCCGGTTCTTCGTCAACCACTGCCTGTTTGCCCTTAGCTCTTGCGGATGACTCAGCAGCAGCATCCCTCACAGGCTGAGGCGCAAACAGTCGTCCACTCCTTGTGAAGCCTCCCTGTCCTCCAACATTGTCCACCACCGGACTTGCAACAGCAGGGATCCTCACAGGAGCACTGATCGTAACCGGTGCTTGGTTAACTGGCCTTGTCTGGTTACCAGCCCTCCTATCTCGGCGATAGGCATTGTCATAACTCCACGGAACAGCTCTACTATTTCCAACTTGTCCTCTGCCGGACGCCACAATAGTAGCAGGTGCTCTGATGGTTACCGGAGCAGAAATGGTAACCGGAGTATTGCTGGTGGTGGGTGTACTGACAGCCCCACGTCCTCTTCCTTCAGCCAGCTTATAAAAAATGGTGACAGTAGACACTGCCCCATTATCTCTGGTAGCACGGCTAAACTGTAGACAGCCTTCGTCCATTAACCGCTGAATACCAGTCTTCAGCTGGTCACAACCATCCATGGCCTCTGAACAGCCCAAACAACCTTTATCGCAGCCCGGGTCAACACCCCCCTTCAACAATCGGCCCTTGACGACCAACAGAGACGTCTGAACATCTTCAACATTCACTACCAGGTCTTCAGCTTCCCCATCTTCAATGTTATTAACCCTATGCCCCCCATGTTGTGGCATAGGATTGTTCACGACATTCGGGACCGGAGAGAAGTTGATTGTCTTGGAATCAATCAGATCCTGAACCTTGTGCTGAAACGCCCGGCATCTTTCAGTATGGTGGCCTGGTGCCCCAGAGTGAAAGTCACATCTTACATTTGCATCGTAACCGGGTGGCAGTACGGTAGGAGTTGCCATCGTACGCAACTCTACAAACCCTAACCGGAGTAGTTCGGGTAGTAGCTCTGCGTACGACATAGGCAAAGGATCAAATCTTCTATCAGGATTCAACCTCTGTCTCTGCTGAAAAGGACGTTGCTGCTGTTGTTGCTGTTGTTGAGGTCGTTGCGGTTGTTGTGGTTGTTGTTGAACTCTTTGTTGTTGTTGTGGACGTGGTTGCGGTGCAGGAATGGTCACTGCAGCTATTGGACGATACTGGTCCCTGTTGTTGGCTCTGTAAGCACTCCCTCTGTGCTGTACAGCATTGGTTTCTCCTTCTCTACGGCGAGGTGCCCCAGAGAAGGGTTTCTTTGATGACGATGAGGAACCAGTATCGTGGATCCTCCCAGCCTTGATCAGGCTCTCAGTTCTTTCGCCGCAGATTACGACGTCAGAAAAGCTTCCGAATGGGCAGCTTCCCATCCGATCCATATAGACACCTTGTAGAGTGCTAATGAACATGTCAGTCAACTCCCTTTCCAGCATAGGGGGTTGAACTCTCGCAGCTAGTTCGCGCCATCTCTGGGCGTACTCTTTAAAACTTTCATTGTTCTTCTGACATAAGCTTTGTAACTGAGTTCTGGTCGGAGCCATATCCATGTTGTGCTTATACTGCCTGAGGAACGCCTCACCCAGGTCTCTCCAGCACCGAATTGAATCCTGCTTCAATTCCATGTACCAATCCAAGGATGCCCCAGATAGACTATCCTGGAAGAAATACATCCACATCTTCTCATCGTCTGTGTATGCGGATATCTTTCTGTAATATGCCTGCACATGGGTGCGAGGGCAGGAGGTACCGTTGTATTTGTCAAATGACGGCGCCTTGAATTTGTGCGGGATTCTCAGTCCTTCAACCAATCCCATGTTCGTAACGTCAAAACCGAGGGAGTTTTGACATTCCATTGCTCTGATCTTCTCAGCTAGGGCCTCAACTTTGCGATCTCTCGCATCATTTCTACCCAACATGTTGTCATCTTCACTGAGCATAGTAAACAAATCCTCCTGTCTGTCAACAATTGGAATTCTGTTACGGACCGGAGCATGGATGACTCTGGGACTAACAACATCCGGAGCAATCGGTTGACCGTCGACTCGGATACCCCTCAACTCTTCACCCACAGCGTAGTTGTTGACGGGAATAGCAGTGGCAGGGACCTCAGGAACTGGGTTTCCTTCTTGCAGAGGCTGGTTGGGCGGTGGCAATGTAGCTTCTTGCCTCTGGACCATTGCTCGGAGCTCTTCTTGGCCTTGCGCGACCCCTTGCATCATATGAATGAACTGGGCCATGCTTGCCCTCATCTCTGCCAACTCGGCTTGAACCTGATCCATGTTGCGTTGATGGTTGAGCCTTGTTGAGTAGCGGTGCGGCCTTTGATCAGCTATCCTGTCTGGACACAGGAATCAAGGTGAGAAGATGGCCTGAGAACACCTGGTATGCAAATGAGATGAGTATGATGCATGCAATGCTCGTGCAAATGCTTTGTTTTCAAGGAACCCTTAGGGTATTATTTGCAATATTTTGAATATTTAAACATTTTTGTTTGCTAATGAAAATACTTGATTCAATATATTGAGACAAAGAAATACAGCATTTTTGATTCATTACAAAGAGAAAAGGTAAATGACATCCTATGGATCCCTAGAAGCTCGGGACGGTGGAAGACGGGAAGTGCACAACTTCTTGATCTCCCTCTCATAGGCAGCCTCCATGTCAGCTTTCTCTTTGGCAAGTCGATCATACTTCCTCTTCCAGAATTTGGATGACTGAGGAAGCAGAGAAGTCCAAGTGTCGTTCGGATCGTCGATCACTCGGTGCTCGAGAAACTCAATCATAGCATCCTTCTCCTTGAGCTGCTGCAGCAATTCCTCCCTCTCACGGATCCAGGCACGCGAAAGGTCCTCCTCTCTCAACTCCTCTACACGTTGGGTAGGGAGGGTTGAAGGCCCAGCCACATCCAACGGTGTAGGTCTTGGATGATCGTACGGCATCAGGTAGGTGGCAGCTCTCTGTCTGACCCAGAAGGTATAGGGCTCCAAAGCAATGCAGTTCTTCGGACCCAACTCGTTCCTACTCTTCTTGCGGATACTGCGCCATGCACGGACAAATCTGGCTTTCAGGCCTTGGGGATCTTTACCCTCCTGAAAGAACGCGCCTTCTAACAGAATGTTATTAGGTTTATCCTTCAGGGGGAACCCAAGCTGACGTCGTGCAAGAATAGGATTGTAGGTAATCCCACCACATGTGCCAAGAAGAGGCACATTAGGGAATTCCCCGCAATAGTCGATGATCTGGACGGTATCATACACGCGATCATACCAGGTGATATCATCATTGGTGAGAGACATGAGTCTCTGAGACCACCGTAGACATCCCTTGTTCTCCCTGAAAGCGACTGTCTGCGGCAAGTGCGAAATAAACCACTTGTACAGCAGGGGTAAACAACAGACAATAACTCCTCCATTCTTCATATTCCTCAAGTGCATGGAGAAATAAGCATCACCCAACAAAGTCGGAACTGGATTAAGGACTGAAAAAATCCTAATGGCGTTCATGTCCACGAACTTGTCGAAGTTGGGGAATAGTACCAATCCATAGATGAGCAGCACAAACAGAGCCTCAAAGGCGTCCTCACTCATGGCCTTCCCATAAAAAGTAGCTTGGGAAATGAGGAACTCGGAGGGAAAACCCTGAATTCCGCCTTTGGTAGTCAGGTTAGCTCCAATCAGATCTTCATCTATGTGCAACAGACTAGCAATCTCTCGAGCAGATGGAATACTCTCTAGGCCACTGAACGGCACTTGATCCAGAATCGGAATCCCAATGAGGTGAGAGTATTCTTCCAAAGTCGGCAACAGCTGGAAGTCCGGGAATAAGAAGCAACGATGCAACGGATCGTAGAACTGAGCAAGAGTACTCATCAACCCTTCGTCAACCTGAGTGGTGAGCAGAGGCAGAAGCTTCCCATAGCGAGCTTTGAAACCCAAGGGATCTAATACATATGATGTCAGATTCCTTAACTCTTTTACATCGGGCTGCTTGAAGCTGTACTTCTTCGTATGCCTTTTTGGTCTTTCCATTGTCTGAAAAATTTGCAAATAAACCCTTTAAGTTCCTTGAACATTTTCTTTTTCTGATGATGACATGTATGCGGATGAGTGCATGAGTGTATGAATGCAACAAACACACTCAAGAATCAAGCAAGTCACACCAAGCAAAGGTCGTGGGAAAGCTCTGTGTATCCCTAATATCAATCATCCATTTTGGTGGATTTAGGTTTTCACCCTATCGACACCCAAGTTCCATTGATATTAACGGTACATGAACCGGTTCAAACATCCCTAATATCAACCAGCCGCTTTGGTGGATTTTAGGTTTTGCACCTGATCCGGGATCCATTGATATTAACGATGTTTGAACGACTCAACCACGAATCAAGGGTTTGTTGAGAGTCACGAGCATGGAGTCTCGGTTAAGAATCACCCAACGGGAGTGTACTAGGGTTTAAACCTGCCAGACATGTTCTATCAGAGGTTCCCATAATCATCGTTCCATCTTTCGAATATTATCGGAGGAACGAATACTCGTATTCCAAGAATATTCTCAAGAGAAACTCTTATGAGTGTAGTATCGCGTGACAATCGCATCAGAACTGACATCTGAACGACCTCCGCACTACGGTCCTAAAAATAGGCCATGATGGGTTTGGTAAACTAAGGTCCTTGGCTTCTGCGGAACATGATTGAAAGAATAATGCCTAACCACAAATAACTTGTGTGACATTATTAGTTCAACATGACCTCCACCAAGTGAATGGGCTCGCAAGTCAACTGGCTAAGGACTACTCCACACCAGTCGACAAGACTATGCCATTCTCCTATCCTAGAGTGCACTCGAGTTCGGGTATAGAACTCATCTCACAGATCACCAAAGCAAACAGCAAATGTATATCAAGCAATTCACACATTACAATCAATACATTCATCCCAAATTGTACAAAAATAAATCAAATAACAAATAACAATATATCACAACAAAGGTGAAAAGTAGGCACTACCGCCAAGGAAACTCATTCCCCAGCAGAGTCGCCACTTTTCTGTAGCGGTGTATTCGTCGCCATATGATTTATCAATTAAACCATAAGCAAAGTATACAATGAAGTTTCGAGTCGCCACCGCACTTTTATTTATCCAAAGGATTGGCTAAAAAGCGAACAAAAGCCTAAGAAGTTTTACACGTAGAAAACTAATAAAAGATCAGAGATTCCGGGTAAGGGGTAAGTTACGCAATGGGAAGGTGTTAGGCACCCACTACGTCCTAGGTACTCCTAGGGAGCCCTTTTCACACTTGTTGTAAAAGATTGTTATTTGTTAAGACATATGCATTGTGCAAACATGAGTGAGATGATGAGGAAAGAATGTACAAGCTTTATTGGGTTTGAGCGGATGAACCCGCTGCCTACGTACCTTCCATCAAAGGTAAGGATCAAAACGCCGTAGTTCGGCTAAAAGATTTCCAAAAGTGAGTTGGATTCAATTTTAAACAATAGCACTGAGGCTTTTCATTATCAATGGGAGAACACTCGACCCAAAACCAACATCCACCATGCGAGGATAGCTTCGACGTACGAGAGGGGTTAACCCTATGTTCAGTACGGAAGTCTTATTGTCGACTCACTAAAGATAAGGTGAGGTTTACATCAACCACAATGATAATTGAAACCTACGGCTAAGGCGTGAAAAGATTAATGGACATGGCCAAAACAAGTGAATGAGTGAAGTTAATTGATTGTGATTATGAAAGTGAAGTCAAAGTATGATTAAGGTTAATTCAAAAGAAGTATTATGAAATGGAGTTTGCAAAAAGAGTCAAGGACTTGAGCCCAGGTTTTTAGTTTGAAAACATGAAGAAGTTTGCACAACGTCTATGTCAAGTTTAAGATCAAAGTGTGAAAAGGTTCTAGGACACAATGAGGATGAATGAGTGAGGATGGAAAACAAAGCTTCTCAGGAGGTTCACTTCTTGAGATCATATAGAGGATGATTCAAGGGTGTCCTTTGGAATGGAAAGTAAGTAATGATAAAACAAACAAATGATACCGGATGCCACTCAATGGTCTTACTCCAATCTCACAAACAAAAGCGGATATCGGATACCAATGGCTGGGTTTACACCAATCTCCTAAAACAGAATTGGATATCAGAGGCCACTCAATGGTCTTACACTAATCTCCTCAAAAAGAAAACAATGAAGAAATATGGAAGTCAACTGCCAGCTTGTGGGACTTAGGTTAACCCCACACATGATCATAGGGAAAGCAAATGCCGACTCGTGGGACTTACAATTGCATCCTCACATACAAACAAAGAAAGCAAAAACAGGGGTGTCAGATGCCAACTTGTGGGACTTACTCTAACACACAGTATGATCCTAGGAAGACAAATGCCAACTCGTGGGACTTACAATTGTATCCTCACATACAAACAGTACAACAAGATAAGATGAGTGGCCAATGTGATGGACTTGTACTCACTTCCATATCATAGGAACAAATGCCAACTCGTGGGACTTACAATCGTCCTCAATGGGTAAACAACAATAATGAGGTCAAACAGACAAAAGAGATGCTCATGCATTAATGACAATTGATGATGATAAATGCATAACATACAGGCAAGCAAGTGCACATAGAGCAAGCAATCAGTCAATGAATAGCAAACAGCACACTCTATAGCCAAACAATTGGGGGCTCACACAAGAGGGTTTGACTTTGAAAGTCCACTGTAATGGGTGAAGGTCGCTCTTAACCTTGCCATTGAGAGGCTAAGGTGAAGCAGATGAAAAGGAGATGAGGGGTGTGCCTCATTGCTTCTATCTCAAATCAGAGAGAGCATCAAAGAAAGTGTGGGAGTTCAGAAAGTAGGAACTCTCTCCACATTATTGACTCGATCGGATCTTGGGTATTTATCTCAATGCTTCAACCAGGTACTGGGAGCAAAGAGAGGACACACTGAATAGTGGGGGATAGATTGCTTATCCCTACCTTCCACCAATTGCCTTACTTGAAGGACTTTTCCTGCTGAGGACAAATATAAACAAACACAGGCATTGCCTCTTAAGGAGGACTTCAGACAGTTTGCCCGGTCAAATAACAGACCGGGTCTCCAGACTACATGAAGAAGAAGTAATTATACCTCAAAAGCAAAATGCTAAAATAGCAAAGCAAGCAAGTTCAGAGAACTTAAGCAACTAAAGTACCTGAAAAAGTCAAACTTATTAGTAAACAAGTCAAAAGTTTAAATCAAAAGAAATGGCAAACAGTCAACACAGGGGATCAACTGAGCAAAGCATAAGACTCAAGTTATGAGTCCAACCATCTGCAAAACAAAGGTTAGCATGGGATAAACAAATCAAATTCAAACAAGTTTGAGTGATCTTTGAAGCATTGTGCTCAACCTGAAACAGATGAACTCAACATAAGTCCAAAGGACCACTAGGACTAGCCTAGGGTCAAACATGAAAGAAAAAGTCAAGGCAGCAAGGAAAAGTCAACTCAAAGTCAAAGTCAAACATTTGGGAAGCTAACACACTTGGGCCCACATTCAAATCATGCATCATTGTCATTTCATGAATATTTGAAATCAAAACAAGGCAAAGGAAAGCATACAAAAGTCAACAGAATGACTTGCATCAAAAGTCAACTCAAGCAATCTCAAAAATCATGAAATAAATCACAACCAATCCTAACATCTAACATGGTACACATGTAAAATTTCATGGCATTTGGATGAGAGGAAGGCAGGCAAGTAAAATCATGAAGTCAAACTAAATTCAAGTAAGCATGGTGAAAGTCAACAAGCATAGGTCAACTTCAAAAAATCATATCAATTTGAAAACAGAAGAGAAATGAATGAGATTAACATCAATGCAAAGCTCAAAGAGTCTAGTTATCACATATGAAATTTCATGGTCATGTGATAAGATTTGAGAATTTCACAAAAGATTTGGCAAGGTATAGCACAAAAAGTCAACAAATGACCAAGTATGGAAGAAAATTCTCAATCAAATGGAAAACAGCAAGATTAATTCCAAGAAAATTCATACATCAATTAGACATACAAGGGATCATTCATGCAAAATTTGGGATCATTCAAATAAGAGGAAGTGTGTGAACAAAAATTGTGAAAATGCATGATCATGGTATGACACAAAATGCAACACATAACTTCAGAAAATCATAACTATCAATCCACAAATGATAAATGCACAAACTTTATATGGAAATGAAGGTCAATGTGTCTAGTTTTACCACAAAAAATTTCAAGCTCATTGGATGCAATATGATAATTTCACAAAGAGAATGGCACAATGTATCATTTTGGCATACATGTCAAGAAAATAATTATCAATAAAAATCCAGCCAACCAAAATTAATTAAAATTCACCATAAAATTCTAGACTCAATTGTGATCATGTGTAAAAAATTTCATAATTTTTGGGTGAAAAATGAATGAGAAATTAATTATTTAAGTTGAGTGAAATAATTGGTGAAACATAAACAAAATGCAAGGCAAAGTGGTCAAACCAAAGTCAAAGGCGTGGCAAAGATGTAATTCTGCATGCCACTAATTGAAACGACATCGTTTCAAAGGCGCCCAGGAAATGTCCTGATTGGCTTGCCCCAATAAAACAGTAAACAAAACCATAACAACCAATCACCTTTAATTTTTCTGGGCTCTCATGCAGCCTTAGGGTTTGGGCAATGGCATTCAGCATTTGATCAAAAAAACAATTAATGAACAGCAGCATATAATAACCGTTGTGCAACAATCACGTAGCCACAAACCACACACAACAACCACGAATCATATGAATTTCTGGGCAGCTTAAAAATAGCAAAACAGCAGGGCATTCATGTTATTATCAACATCATTATTATTTCAACAAACAAACAACCAAACAACAGGCAATTAAACATGGTTCACATGGATCTTCCAAACAGCAGCAGGGCATTGCAAACAATCAGCATCAATGTTCAACATTCAATCAACAACTTTCCAAATAGAATAGATCCTACAGTCATGGCCAATAGCATGTCCCTCATACCAATCACCTCATGGACAACAAACCAACAACAATCAACCAAAATAAACATAACAGCAGCAGGGCATTTGCAGCATTAATTTCATGTGTTCATCAATCATCATCAGTTGGAATACCAATAGACAAACGACCAAACAAACAGCATTGTACTGATATAGCAACATCATTCAGCAACACACCAATACAACATTCGAGCAAAATTCTGGACAGGATAAAGTAGTTTAATAGCAGCAAGGTTTGAAAGTCATGTTCATCAAAATCACCATCAATCTATAGCATGGCTGTCATCATAGCAGTAGCAGGATTTAACTAGCATGGTTCATGGTAAACTTCAAACAAATTCAGCCAACATCTAAACAGAATCAAACAGCAAACACACAATCAACATAGCATTTGTCAATGTTTACTTATCAAGCAATCAACAGCATTCATGATCTCATGGATTTTAAGCATGGTCCTGAGGTTTAATAGCAGGGCATTTCATCATCAATTTGCAGCATGGTTGATAGCATAACAGCATACCTTTTCAAACAGCATTATCATAACAACCGTAGGACACTATGCAGTAGGTTCATTAACACACAATCAAACAATAAACCAACACCTATGACCAAATACCACAAACAACAGCATGGATTTTATGAACAAATTTAAAGCTGCAGCAGAGTATATTCATTATTGCTATCACAACAGCATGGCCAAACATCTGTGAGAAAATTCTGGACAAGGTCATCATAACAGCATCATTCATCACTCAACCAAAAATCAAACCAAACATCATTCAAAAGCATGGTATGGGAATGTTCTCATAACAACAGACAACAGCATGTAATACATAACATATGGTTTTCCATGGGCAGCCTTAGGGTTTTCTGTTAAAAAAAACAGCAGCAGGGGATATACTCATGTTCAACTTCAAAACAAACATTCAAATGCCAAAAGCCAAACAGCATGGAAAATCACTGGACAGTTTAAGGTTTAACAGCATCCAAGCAAATTTAAACAATAAACAACACAACAACACATAACCTGTTTTAAATCTGCAGCAGGGTTTATGCAGCCATAGCATTCATGTATTCATCACTAATTTGCATTCAAAAACCAATCATGAACAAACAGCATACATCATACTCATGAGATTTCTAGGACAGATGTTATAAGGTTCAAAATATCAGCAGGGTAATAACAGCAGTAGGCAACATCATCATGAAATTTCAACAGAAACCAGAAAGTTTAAACAAGCATGTCATCAGTATCATCAAGCATCAAACAACAAGAATATCATGTCCAAATTCAATAAATCAACTCCAGCAATGCAAATCGACCAAAAGTTCATTTGTAATAAGAGAAAGAAAAGCAGATTTCTCCATCAAGAGAACACCATTTCAAGCAAACTTTACTTCCTTAGAATCAGCATAAGATGATCTTTCATGAACATATCATAGTATAGCAAACAATGGAGGTTGATTACTTACTTGGTTTTGAAGCAAACTGATGTGCAGTGGTTATTTTGAGGATATAGCCTGAAACAGCTGCAGAGAGTGCTTTATAATGATGGATGATGAAACCCTTTTTTAGCTCAAGAATGCTTAACCATGTCCAACTCTTGATTTGCCATGGAAATGGTCTTGAAGAAATAAAGCTCAAGCTGCAATACAGATGGTAAATAGTGCTTGAACAGGGGTCCAAATGATGATTATGTCATGGTGGAAACAAGGATGCTCGAAGGTTTTGAAGGGTTTTTTTTTTGATGCTTGAGCAGAAAAGATTCCAATCGTGAAAAATGAAAGGAGAGCAAAATGAGAGAGTTTCTGGTGTGGCTGCTGTAACTTAGGGTTTGTTTTGGACAGAAAAACCTTTATGTACCACCTGTTTAACATCAGTTAAGGGAATGGTAAGCTTGTTTAGTGTTAATGCCCTCATTTGCAAATTTGCTAATTAACATGTAAGTGGAATGGAGGGGTGTTTGACTGCACAATTATGGGCTGGAAAGGCTGCATACAGACTGTTCCAATTGCTGTTTTGTGCTGTACATCAAGAGCTGTACCTTGCTTTGTTTGCAGGAAGCCATTTTGCAAAGTTTCCAATTTTGTACAAATGAAGTGGGGGGGGTATGAAGTCTGGTCGAATGGGCCTCCAACAGGCTGTAAATGCTTTGCCAAATGCTGTTTTGTTGTTGCTGCAGAATATGCTGTACTTTGTTTTATTCTTTTCACACCTTTTGCACATTTTGCCAAATTTGCCTTTTGATCCCAAATGGTGGTGTAAAGGTGGTATGATGATGGTTTATGGCTTGGAACAAATCACAAATGTGATATGGAACATTTCCCAATTGACCAAATCAAGAAAAAGTCAAAAACTCAAAAAGTCAAAGTTTGGTCAAACTTTGAATTTAAAT
Organism: Lathyrus oleraceus; assembly: GCF_024323335.1. Lineage (NCBI taxonomy): Eukaryota > Viridiplantae > Streptophyta > Magnoliopsida > Fabales > Fabaceae > Lathyrus > Lathyrus oleraceus. Next base: position 139,397,308 of record NC_066580.1, read on the forward strand.
GAGAAAGGTCCAAAAATGCCATTTTGATTGGCAAGGGTTTGGTGCATGAAATTTATATTTTTGGAAAGAGGATGAAAAATGTGGTTTGTAGGAAAAAACCTCACCAAATTTGGCCTTATGGTTTGAGAGATATGCTCAGTTGAAGTTCAAAATTTTGTGAAAATGATTGGATCATATCTTGACAACCATACATGGGATTTGAGATTTCTTGGACTTTTTGAAAATGGGAGAACAAGACCTTCAACTTTCATGTTGGGCAAAAATTCAATTGAAGCTTGTATCATGATGCAAGTTGAGGATCAAGAAGTTTCTATTTTTGGCAGTTAAAATTACAGGTCCACTTTCTATTTCTGGAAATTTTCTGATTTGCTTCAAATTCTTCCATGATGTTGATTGCCATGACATATAAGACCTATTAGGACATGAATAAGTTCCTTCAAACCATTTCCATCCACCAAATCCAAAGAATCAATCACAGTTGACCAACTTTGACTTTCTAGGGTTTTGGACTTGACTGTGCACTTCTGATGAATTCCAAACCCTAGTTCCTTGAGACCTTGACTTCAAATGATGTCCCAAGACATATGAACTCTTGATTATTGACCATGGTGCCCAAATTCCACAAGAATGGCCACCATCCACTGCTTTGATTGATTGTTGACTTTCTAGGGTTTCTGACCTGGCTTTGCATTGACTGATGACATCTGAGCCTTCAACCCTTGACTTGAACACTTCAAAAAGACCCCCAAGGCATGTGAACTTGATGGACAAACCCTAGGGCCTTTGCTCCTTGTGAAACAACTTTGCTTGAATGGTGGACTGACCTTCTGATCAGTTTGACCTAATTCCTGCTTGCTTGCACTTGAGGCAACTGAGGAACAATGCAAATGCTATGCAATGGATTATGCTATGCTATGACCTAATATGAAATGAGATGTACAATGATAGGTGCAAATTTGAGGTGCTACATCAGCCACTTCTCAATCTTGTCCAATCTCTCAGACATGGCTTTCTGCCCCAAGGCAAGCCCTTGCACAACACTGAACAAATCCCTCACCATCTCTTTCAGTTCAAGGATGTCGACGTTGGGAGGATCCATCAGTTTGGATTTGTTGCCCCTAGCAGGATATCTGAGCAAACGAGCTATGCGCACCGGTTGACACCTACAAAACATCAAATGGGTTAGTATGACTCACACATGCAATGTCTATCCGTACCAGGAATATTCCGTCCTTTGATTCTAGCATCACTGAGACAGATAATTTTTCATCAATAACAATCTGACATCTGGATGTCCCTCAACCAGAATCTCAATCAACAATGGGCCCTGAGTACGGATCGACATGTGTTGAATGCAGATGAATACGAAATGGGATGATGCAAATGCATGAATGCAGGTCATTGGGCCACCAAGTCATCTGAAGACCCATTCTCTGAACCAGTCACAATCAACCGAGTCACCATAAATCCGACTTGGGGAGTTCCGAAATAAACGGAACCGGAGATTACATCATCATCACAGAAACATCCGTTGAAGGGATGACAGCCAGATCCTCTGAATAGGTACTCTCAAATTCAACCCGGGGATCCGAAATAAACGGAACCCGCTGATAAACCACGGACAGATCCGGCGTCCCAGAAATAAATGTCCATAATTCACAGTCACCATCAGTACCCAGAGTCACCAACAAGTCACCATCAAGTCAGCAACAGTACCTGTAAAAATGATCATTCCCTCCCCACTCACGGGTGTCATCTAGGCCAGGGTAAGGTCGAGAGAAACGTAGCATAAATAACCTTTCGCAGAATATCATCATATACACACCCGAAGTATGTAACGATAATATCCCACCAGGGTCTGAACTGCTCGTGATATCAATGTTCCGCTAAGTGGTGCATACCACCCGCTTCCCATGAATCACTCTATTCCTAGGTTTCCTAGATTTCACTCATAGCCTGGGTATTGGGCCTTTTACCTCGAGTAACTCCAACCCCAAACAGAGAAACACAGCACAACCAGCAGATGAACATGAATGAATGCAAACATCAATGCACACATAAATGCAAACAATAAATAAATGAATGCAATAAATGAAACAGCAAAAGCAACCAAACCCTATCCTAGAGAGCGCTAGGACTGACTCGCTTAGGGAAGATGGACCAGCAAGAGGTCAACTTCTCTCGTCCCCAGCAGAGTCGCCAGCTGTCGCATTACGCGAAAAACCGGCGGGAAACAAGAACAACAGAGCCGCCACCGTGCGTTATTTATCCCAAAAGAGGGAAAGGAAACGCTCAGAGTAAACCTGGAAAAAGCATGGTCTCGCGACCAAAGAGAATGGGATTGGGAGTCGGTTATGCGAAGGGAAGGTATTAGCACCCCTACGCATCCGTCGTACTCGACGGGATCCACGCACAATAGGAAGGAAAATGGTTGCTAAAATCACTGCTCATAAACAAGCAAACACTGGCTGAAAGAGACACAAGAAAACAAACAAGACTGACTCGGCAGGATATCGCACCCTGGGCCTACTTAGTCTATCAAGCATAGACATCAGAGTCAAAGTAGTTCGAACTAAGGGGGAAAACACATGCTCGCTAGGATGTCGCATCCTATGCATACGTATCTTCTTGGACGAAGAAGAATCAGAGCATTCATAGCTCGGCTCACGCACACAGACAAAGCAACACAGGAAATCGACTGCCAATCGCTGGGCTTACGTCAAACTCCACACAAAAATGGGCAAACATGGAACCCGAACGCCAATCGCTGGACTTACATCAGCTTCCGAACCAAACACACCCACACTGGAAACCAGATGCCACTTGATGGACTTATACCGGACTCCAAGCACACAACAAGAGGATACGGAATGCCAATCGCTGGTCTTACATCCATCTCCTGACACACACAACACAAAACAAAAAGAGCGCCCGGAGAGATCATCTCATCTCCTGCCTACGTACCTCATCTGGTACGAGGATCAGGGCGACGTAGTTCCCCTACGAAGGGACACAGGACTAGCCTAACCAGATATTAGAGGGAGACACAACTAGGGAGACTAACTCGAGCCTAGATGTTATCATGCATAATCATCCCTAAGTCAAGGTTGCTACCTAACTTGCACATGGAGCAAGCCTATCTTAATCAGCACAAATAACAAAGCAAACAATTACAGATAGCACACACTATATACACACCAAGTGGGGCTCAAACAAAGGGTTAGGCTGCAAGAGCAAGCCAACTGGAAAGGTAATGTTAGCTCTTAACCTTGACATTGAGAGCCAAGGTGAAGCCAGATGAAAGGTGAGTGAAGATTAGACTTCACAGCTCTTATCCCTGGTCAGGGAGAGCTTCAGACAATGAAGTGTGGGTCCAGAAAGTGGGAACCTTTCTACACTTATGACACTGACTCAACTGATCTTGGGTTAATGTCCACAAGGCATCAACATGTGATGTGAGCCAAGGGACGACTCAACAGAATAGCAGGAGGTGGACTACACACCTCTTGTGTCTGCCAATTGCCTTAACAAAGGTCTTTACCTGCTTGGGGACAAAAATAAACAAGCACAAACATTGCCTCTTAAGGAGGACTTCAGACAGGTGCCTGGCCAAGTAACAGGCCAGGTCTTCCAGACTACATGGAGAAGAGATCATTATACCTCAGTGCTCAAGCTAGCAAGCAAAGCACAATCAAGTTCACAAAGGAACTATAGCAACTAAGGTACCTGAAATCAATCCAATATAATCAGTACTCAGCTCAAACAATAAGCAAACAGACAATGATCAACAGTTAACTATACAGTCAAACAACAGTCAATGCACAAAGGTGCAAGCCACATGGCACAAACTCAAGTTTCAAAACCTATAAAACAAATTCCAAGTTAGTCATAAACAAGCTACAAGCCAACTCCAATTGAGTGCACATCATCAAGCATAAGCAAATTGTGCTTTTAACCTGAAACAAATCTCAAATGTGAGAACACAAGACCACTAGTACAAGACTAGGGTCAAAATGATATCAAAAAGTCAAAACAGAACATGAAACTTATCAAAAGTCAAGATCAATCAATTAAGAAACAAATCCATGTGGTTTCACTTTCATATCATTCATCATTATCATTTCATGAAGGAAAAGGCACAAAACATGCAATCTAGGACCTCAAAATACCAAACAGAATGATCACAATCAAATCAATACCAAAACATTTCAATAAATCCTCAAAAAGTTCATGATCAAACAGCATTCATAACATGTCAATCACACCAAATTTCAGCTCATTTGGATCAAGGGAAGCAAGTCAATGAAATTCATAAAGTCAACACAAGTTCAAGCAAGCTCATACATGGCATCAAAACATGCATCCACTTCAACCAATCATAAAACAGCAATCAAACATGATAAATGAATGGGACCAAAGCCAAGATTCACTTCAATAAGTCTACAATACACATGCCAAATTTCAAATCCATCCAATAAACCACAAGAATTTCCCAAATCAAATGAGATCATGTATCACAAAAAGTCAACAAATGACTAAACAGAAAATAAAATCCCAATAAAATAGGAAATGCATTCAAAAATTCCAGAAAAATTCACATGTATTCTCAACATTCACAAGTATTCTCATGCAAAAATTCAGCTCAATTCAATTTCAACAAGCATATAACATAAAATCAAGAAGATGCACCAAGCATGGCATGGCATAAAATGTAACACCTCTAAAGATCATGTCATATCTCTCAATCCATGAACTCAAAAATTACGAACCACATATCAAAATGACCAGGAACATGTCTAGAATATGCACAAAAAATTTCAAGAATTTATAATGAAGTATCATCATTTCATGAATGAAAGAGTAAGCATGGTGCACAAAAAGACACATTCAATCAAACCCTAGCCAAATATTTATTCCACACGTGCACAATATTATTAAAAATAACCAAAAAAACAAGGACATGATAAGGAGAATGATGCAAAAAATTGCACATTATTTGGATTATTTTTGAAGGAGTTATTGATTTTTTAATCATGGTGATAAAATAAAAAAAGATGAAACAAAGATGATGAACACATGTGGAAATAATACAAAAGGCAAATGGTAATGCTACTACACGGAATCGAACCGTGTCCAAATCCAACATAGAGCGCCACTTAGTGAAACGCTGCGTTTCACTAAGTGATGTGGCAGCACGTGATAGGCTTCATGATCCACAAACAACCAAAACATGCAAAGGCCATGCAATTAGGATCAAACACGATCTGGAATAGATTTTTCAAATTATTCATCGTGTTCTTCAGATTTTTCCAGGTGATGAACGGAACTTCACAGAAATTCAAGAAAAGCATACCAATGGAATCGTCACGCATCACACATCACATATCCGATTTTCAATTAACCTAATTCTACTCCTATCAACCAGATCGAGCACAAGAAAATTCCTAGGTCAAAATTCAAAACAGCATAACTAATTGAATATTGCATGAAATCGATAGGTTCAAAGCTCAGTGTTCATATCATGATGAGATCTACAAGATACACCTACTAATTGCATGAATTGTAATGATCGAAATCTGACCTTTGAAGAACAGCAGCAATGTAATCTCCAGTTTCAGAGCTTTACAGGTGAAAACAGAAGTTCATCAAGGCTTCAATAGATGACTGAAGTGAGGATCGTGGCTCAATTACGCTCCAGTTCCACAAAATCTCCAACTGTTTTATGCACCTCCAAGCTCCAACAGTTGCAATTTCCAATGATTCTTCTCAAAATATGCGTCAACAGATCATCACTTGTGCATGAATTGGTGATTGGAATGGAGAACCTACCAGAAGAATCAAGGTTCGAAGCAAAAAGTTGAAGAAAAGTTCTTGAGGATTTGAGAGAATTTTGTGATTTTTTGTATTTGGATCTGAAAAAGTGAAATGTCATTATTTGTTTCTGTTATGCTTAAGGCTTTATATGATGTACTAATCACTTTGTTAATCAAGATTAAGCAAATTCAAGGTGGATTAGCAAAATGCAATTTCATGTCAAATGGCCAAAATGCCCTTTTTCAATTAAAGCCAATGGAACAGTAAAAGTGCAGCTGAAACAAGTCACATTTTGCATTTAGAATGTGTTGGAAATGGTTTGAAGTGCAAATGACATGTATTTTTCAAATTGACTATTTTTCCCACTAAAATGCAAAATGAACACTTGTTAAACGAACTTTTGCTATGATGATTTTTGATGAAATGTGATGATGCATCATGAAAGTACATGTCAAATGTGGTTTGCTCAAAAAAGAATCACCCAATTTGGCCTTTCCATTCAAAAGTTATGGCACTTTGAATTTCAACTTTTTCTGAAAATGATTTGATCATAACTTGCCAACCATAAATGAGAAATGAGTGTTCTTGGACTTTTTGGAAAGGTGAGAACAAGATCTTCAACTTACATGTTGGACAAAATTCCATTTGAAGCTTGTATGATGAAGTAAATTTGAGGAGAATCACTTTCCATTTTTGGCAGTTTCCAATTACAGGTCACCTGCTATTTTTGGAAACTTTTCATCTGACTTCAAATTCTTCAATCTTGATCTTTGAAATGTCAAATGAGACTTGTGTGGACATGAATGAAGCCTTTCAAACCATCTCCCACCTTCAAATTCATGAATTTTGGCACAGTTGACCACAGTTGACCTCCTATGGTTTAAGATGAAATTCAACTTGACTGATGACTTCTGAGCATCCAATCTTTGGCCAATCCACTTCAAAATGATCATATAATCATATGAACTTGATAAATCAACCCTAGGGCTTTGTCTCAATGGAAATGGCACATGCTTGCTTGTTTGACTGATTCTCCTGATCATCTTGACCTAATTTTGTCTGATGACTTGCACTTGGGCAAAGGGCAATGCAATGCTATGCAGTTGACAATGTAATGTTAATGACCTAATATGAAAATGTATGTACAAAATGGGAGGTGCAAATTTGAGGTGTTACAGCTGCCAAAGTAACATGACAGGTCTTCCGGACTACATGAAGTCAGAGGTCATTACCTAAGTGGTATGCCAACCACAAGCAAAGCAAAGCAAAGTATAAATGAACTTAAAGCAACTTAGGTACCTGTGTAAACAACTAAACAAATCAGTACAGTGTTCAGACAAACAGACAACAGTCAACAACACACAGACAATCCAACATGCACTATGAGTAAACCATAAGGAAAACTCAAGTGAATTATCCTCAACCTACAAAATAACCAATTGTTACCAATCAATAGCAAATATCAACATTCAAATGATGAAGAAACATCAACCATGGAAATTGGATGCTTGCACCTGAAATTCAAAGCTCACATGTAAGTACAAACCACTAGGTCAAAGCCTAGGGTCAAAGGTGAAGAAAAAATTCAAAACAGGAGCTGAAATTCAACACAATGCAACTTCAAACACATATTAACATGTCCTAAAAGGACCAAAACAAAATCATCAAGCAAAGGCATTTCATGTGCAAGGGAAGTCAAAGACAATTTCAAAGCATTCAAATGGACATTGAGAATGAAAATTCCAAATCAAAACAGAAATGATTCAAATAATTCTGGAAAAATTCATGAGCATTCAACACATCCAACATGATCATCATACAAAAAATCAGAAGCATCCAAGATCATTTGGCATGGAAATTAAATTGCACAAGTTGAACAACCAAATGTGTGACACAAATTGTCACACCATGCAAACATGTGCATAAAATAGAAATGGTAAATGAGAAAAATACCAAACCAAACCTAAAACATCCATCAATATGTCAAGAATCATCATGCAAAATTTCATGGCAATTGGATTAAAATCAAGCATTTCACAATGGAAGGAATGGAGCAAGGTCACAAATGTACACATGTCCACATATTCTAACACAATTCAAAATCCAGCCACGCACAACTTCAGAATTTTGCACCATAAACTTCTAGACATTCTAAGGAACAAGTAGCAAAAAACCAGGCATTTTTTGGATCATTTTTCAAATAGTTATGATTTGTTGAAGTTGGCAAAAAATTGAATTAAAAATGATTAAGCATGTGGAATTTAGGAGGGAAAAGCCAAAAGAGGAATTTATTTGAAAAACTGTAGCACGCTGGACTCGAACTCGGTCCAGATTTGAATGTGAACGCGCCTCAATGAAACGGCACCGTTTTGGCAAAAACCCTAGCAATTTCCAGAATGGATGCTAAGCCGACGCTATGCCGTCGCTAGGGTGAAGATCTTCATCTTCCTCACGAAGATGAAGATGAACATCATGAACATCAAAGCCAAATTTTCCAGAATTTCCAGAATTTCTCAGATTTTACAAAAAATTATACCAAAACGAAGCTCATGCAATGGAGATTATAGATCAAGCATCAATTCATCCTAATTCAACATGATTCATGCAAATCGAAGCAAATAAAGTTTGACATTCAAAACTTCAATCAAGCATATCTGTCTCAATTCTTATCCAAATCGCACAAAATTTATATCAGATTGATCAGCATCAAATGTTCTACAATATTATACACATAAAACAGAGAATTAAGGTGATCGAAAATGTGACCTCTTGAAGGTCAGTTCTTGAATTCTGCAGATTCCAGGCCAGGCAAGCATGCAAATCCACTCCAAATCACTTGTTATGAAGTTTGATGATGAAATTGAGGCTTGGAAACATGTAGATCTAGCTCAATTTGCATTTGCCATTTTTGAGTTCTTGAACTTCACATGCACAATTCTGGTCCAAACTTGATGATCAAAGGCTTGATCTCTGCTAAATCAACACTAGAGAACCAGAATATGGAAGAAGATTCAAGGCTTATGTGAGAAAATTTTGAATTAAGATTGGGAGAAAATTTTGGAGGGAAATGAAAACTAGATCTAGAAATGGTGAATTGTGATTAACCTCCTGAAATTCTGTTATGATTTAGTATATATACCATGTGCTAATCCTATTTTAATTAAAATTAATCAAGGTTTATTTGAAGTTAAGCAAGATAAGGTGTGGTGACAAAAATTGAAATTTTGTGGTGCATGGCAATTCCAAACGTGAACAGTACCAAACCAATGATCAAATGCACTTAAAAACACTCCATGCACATATTAGCAATGGTCATTTGTTCCCATGATGCATCAATTTTAAATTTTCAAGTTTCCCTCCAAAATTGACTTGAATGCACAAATGATCATATGTTCAAATTTCATGCAATGTGATGGATGTTTTAGAAACTACATGTCATGAGAAGAAAAATGCAAAAAAGAACCACCAAATTTGGAGTTATGAATCAAAAGTTATGGCCATTTGAAGTTCCATATACACTTGGCAATGATTTGATCATACCTCCTCAACCATTCATCATAAATTCATGATCTTGGACTTTTTGGAAATGGGAGAGAGAGATCTTAAACTTTTATGTTGGACAAAAATTCATTTGAAGCTTATTTGATGATGCAAGATCAAGTTGAATTTGAATAAAAAACTTTCCATTTTTGGAAACTTTCAATTACAGGTCATTTTCCATTTTTGGAAACTTTTGATCTGACCTCAAATTCTTCAAGATAAGAATTTGACATGATTAATAAGCCTCTTTTAAACATGAATGATATGTTGAAACTCATTTCTCCACCTCCTAGCCCTCAGTTGACTTTCTGTTGACTTTCTAGGGGCCCAGGTGACTTGAACATGCTCAGATGACTTTGAGCCTCAACCACTTGATGAAATGGCTCCAAAATGAAACCCTAGCTTATACAAGCTTAACAAAATCATATAATGATCTCCTTCTCAAGAAAGACCTCACCTCCTTGAAAATCCCTGACTGGTAGAATGCAACTGATTAGGGTTGACCAAAGGTCAAAACCCTAATCCCAAAGAATCTGAGCCTGAACAATGAGCCTCTTGAGGATGACATAACCATGATGATGATGATGTACCCTTGCCAATAAGATAATGCTCAAACTCCTTGAAGGACCAAGAAACCCTAATTGAAGCACAAACCTCAGATGATCAGTGATCAATTTATGAGACCCTCAGGCTTGCATCTCTTAACCTCTCCATCTTCTGAGAAAGACTTAGGAGGATGACTTGTCTATTTTCACATGATATGCAATATGCAATGACTAATATGCTACAAAATGAAATGCAATATGCTAAGCTAGTCCCAAGAGAGGAGGGCAAATTTTGAGGTGTTACAGCTGCCCCTATTCAATCCACTGTGAACCTGTCGATATGAACAGCCTCGGCTTTCAGATGACCAGGGTGAAGAGTGATTGAATACCAAGAACAGACGAACAATTTACGCTCTGATGGGAAATAATTAACAATGCCTGTCAGAATCGGCAAAGAAGTGATCTTAAAAGAAAAATCCGTCTGGTACGGAGAAAGTCGGCCTGAATACCGAAACGGAATATTGACCTGGATACCAAAATAAATGGTAACACAGGAACCACCATGGCCTGAACGCCGCTCATCAGTCTGAATACTGAGCATCGGACTGTGAGAGTATTAATGCCGGTCGGAATACCGAGAGATTGGCCCGAATGCCCGAAAAACTGGCCTGAATGCCATTTTGGTATGGATACCACTTCGGTCTGAACACCACTTCGGTCTAGATATCGGGAGATTGGCCTGAATGCCACAAGCTGCATCGATCTGAACTTCGGAAGCTTCTTCGATATGAAAATCGGAAAATTTGGTCTGAACACCCACCTCGGCCTGAACACCGGAAAACTGGCCTGAATGCCGCAAGCTGCATCGATCTGAACTTCGGAAGCTTCTTCGATCTGAAAATCGGAAAATCTGGTCTGAACACCCACCTCGGCCTGAACACCGGAAAACTGGCCTGAATGCCGCAAGCTGCATGGATCTGAACTTCGGAAGCTTCTTCGATTTGAACATCGGAAAGTCTGGTCTGAATACCCACCTCGGCCTGAACACCGGAAAATTAGCCTGAATGCCGCATCGGTTTGAATACCCGAAAAAGCTTATCATGCCTGTCAGCATCGGCAGAGATAAGTAACAATGATAAATGAGTTAGCACGCGTGCCAACAACCCATGCTGGGGATAACAAGTAATGAGCATGCTATCCTCTATTCATCCCTAGCAAACGAACAGTTTGCGCTCAGCTCGGGATTTTTCTCTCTTTACTTTTTTTCCTTTGAACCCCAAAACTTCTTTGATTATCATTTCCATCTCCGCCCGACAGAAATCCTTCCTCCAATATCTCACTACTGGGGAATACTGTTGATTCAAAATCACGACGCCAAACTCCTTAGAGTAACATCTTCACCCTCTGGTGAAACCACCTCTCAAACAGTAACCACGGCTTGAGACTAGCTTATGCTTGCAATGCTTATGCATGATGATTTTTTTTAGCGTAATGCTCCATAATCAAGAAAACGCTACGCAATTAGCTATGCAATATGCTATGCTTATCTACATGATGAATGCATAAAAAGCATCCCCCTCAAGGGACTCTTCTGGGGAGCTCGAGGAACTCTGCTGAGGAACTCGTCAACACTCTAATCTCCACCCTGCTGGGGAATAGCACTGCTGCTGGGGAATAGGCAACCCTCACCAGGGATAACCTCATCTGCACCCGACCCGCCTGGGGACTTCACTGGGGAAGAAACCGCCAACACATTCTACGGGGAAAACAACAACCTTCGACTTGCTGGGGAAAAACTAGCAACGGACACCTCCGCTGGGGAAATAGCAACCTTCAGGCATGGCTGCTGAGGAAACACCGACCTCAAACCTGCTGGGGAGATAACCATCCCGACCCTTCTAGGGAAGTCACAGACCTTGAATCTGCTGGGGAGGTAATAATCCCAACTCTTCTTGGGGAAATCAGGAAAGTCTGGCACAGAACACCCGCCGACTCGTCGAACCCTGGTATTCAACATCCAAATCCAGTGTCAGCTTTCCACTTTTGAGAGCTCCTAGACTCATCTGGACTTTTCTGATTCATCACCTTGTATTCTCGCCTTCTCCGTACTCCACGGAGATCGAACTCCTTGGATTCATACAAACTTTCCAGTCTTCAGACTTTGAAGAGTCTTCTTGATTAATCTCCAGGATCGTCGTCATCCCTCGCCTTCTTTTCACCATTCTTCAATCCCTTTTCCCTGATTGGACTCCACGGGGATCTTTTGTCAAAACTTCACATCACAACCTGCAAGTGAGTGAAAACATCTAACATCATCTGCAAAAGAGATCGTTAGATAAAAGCGTGCCCCAAGCGTGTCAAAGTTTCAACACCTAGGTCACTCACCCTTCCGAATAAGATTTCAAGCTTTCAATCTTATAAGCATGCATTGGAAGGAACTTGTATGTCTTAAAATGCAAAGATTCTTTATCAAAATAAACGGATGTTTTTGCAATCAAAGCGGTAATGAAAAACAAAAACAAAATTATTTGACTGAATATGCATTTTATTGATTGAAAAGGCATGGCTCATAACTGAGCAATACAAAGGAAGCAATTCCTGAAAAGAGGTAATTGCGCACAAAAGGAAAAATCTATCCTAATGGCAATGTGAACCCGTGATCTCATCGAGTTCCAACTCGGTTACACCCCATATGTCCTCAGACTCTCCGTGCTTTCCGCCTTCTGACCAAGACGCTTCCGACTGATCCCTACCGGGGATTATCCATGTCGTACTTAAAGTAAAAACAATCATGCTAGACGCAGTTGTTCGTTTTAATCCCTCTTTTTCCTGGACCGCCCTTTTGGGTTTTCAGTCCACCAGGATACCCTTTTTTGCCCAAGCCGCCCTTGTGGGGTTTTCGACTTGCCGGGTGTACAGTTTTTTTTCTTTTTTTATCCCTAATTTTTGCCCGAACCTTTTCATTTTTTTTCTTGGTTCGCCGGGATGCCCATTTTTGCCTGGACTTTTTATTCTTTTTCGTCCAACGGGTCTCTTATACGAAGTATTTTTTAACTGCGTCCGCATTCACAGGGGATGGAAAGTCCTCGCCATCCATGGTCGTCAACAACAAGGCTCCACCAGAGAAAACCTTCTTGACCACGAACGGACTTTCGTAATTGGGTGTCCACTTTCCCCTACGATCGTTTTGAGGAGGAAGGATCCTTTTCAGCACCATATCACCTACGTGATACACACGAGGTCGCACCTTTCGGTCAAAAGCACGCTTCATTCGCTGCTGGTACAACTGCCCATGACAGATGGCCGCCAGCCTCTTTTCCTCAATCAGGCTCAACTCTTCGTACCGAGTCCTTACCCATTCAGCCTCTTGCAACTTCACGTCCATCAGGACTCTCAAAGACGGAATTTGAACCTCAACCGGTAATATGGCTTCCATTCCATACACAAGCGAGAAAGGCGTTGCCCCAGTAGACGTGCGCACCGAGGTTCGATACCCATGCAATGCAAATGGCAACATCTCATGCCAATCTTTATAGGTCACGACCATCTTCTGCACAATCTTCTTGATATTCTTATTGGCTGCCTTAACCGCCCCATTCATCTTCGGACGATAAGGAGAAGAATTGTGATGCTCGATCTTGAATTCCCGGCACAGTTCTGCCATCATCTTATTGTTCAAATTAGAACCATTATCAGTAATGATTCTCTCGGGAACCCCATATCTGCAAATGACATCTCTCTTCAGAAATCTGGCGACGACCTACTTCGTCATGTTTGCATAAGAGGCTGCTTCCACCCACTTGGTGAAGTAATCAATAGCCACCAATATGAACCGATGCCCATTCGAAGTCGTAGGCTCAATCTTCCCGATCATATCAATGCCCCACATAGAAAACGGCCACGGAGACGACATCAAACTCAACGGATTTGGAGGCACGTGCACCTTGTCAGCATAAATCTGGCATTTATGACACTTCCGCACGAAATTGAAGCATTGGGCCTCCATCGTCATCCAATAATATCCAGCCCTCAACAACTTCTTCACCATTGCATTCCCACTGGCATGGGTACCGAACGACCCCTCGTGAACCTCTTTCATCAATTGGCTTGCTTCTTTATCATCGACGCATCTGAGCAAGACCCAATCAAAATTCCACTTGTACAAAACCCCATCCTTGTTCAGATAGAACACCATGGCCAACCTCCTCAAAGTCTTTCGGTCCTTCTTGGATGCTCCCTCAGGATATTCTTGGGTTTCCAGATAGCGCTTGATATCGTAATACCACGACTTCTCATCATCAGGCGCTGTGTCAACAGCAAACACATAAGCCGGTCTATCCAGACGTCCCACCTCAACACTTGGGAACTGATTCCACCACTGCACCTTAATCAAGGCAGCCAGAGTAGCCAAAGCATCTACCAAAGGATTTTCTTCTCTAGGCACATGATGCAACACTACCTTGGTGAAAAACATCAACAATCTCCTCGTATAGTCCCGGTATGGAATTAAATGAGATTGATGCGTATACCATTTCCCATTAACCTGATTCACGACCAAAGCTGAATCTCCATATATGACAAGGTTCTTGATCCTCAAATCAATCGCCTCTTCAATCCCCAGGATACAAGCTTCGTATTCAGCCACGTTGTTGGTGCACTCAAATGTTAGCCGGGCAGCAAAAGGAATGTGGGATCCTTTCAGCGTAACCAAAACAACACCAACACCGCTACCATCCACGTTAACGGCCCCATCAAACATCAGAATCCATTCAGATTCAGGGTCTGGCCCCTCCTCCGGGATCGATTCCTCACAATCTTTCGATTTGAGAAACATGATGTCCTCATCAGGGAATTCAAACTTCATCGGTTGATAATCCTCAATGGATTGTTGGGCGAGGTAATCAGACAATACACTCCCCTTGATTGCTTTCTGAGATGTATACTGTATATCGTACTCTGTCAAAATCATCTGCCATCTCGCAACCCGTCCGGTCAATGCTGGCTTCTCAAAAATATACTTGATTGGATCCATCTTGGAAATCAACAAAGTGGTATGAACCAGCATATACTGTCTCAGTCGGCGAGCAGCCCATACCAAAGCACGGCAAGTTTTCTCGAGCAGTGAATATCTTGTTTCACAGTCGGTAAACTTTTTGCTAAGGTAGTATATGGCATGCTCTTTTCGACCAGACTCGTCATGCTGCCCCAATACACACCCCATAGACCCCTCGAGGACTGTCAAGTACAGAATTAATGGTCGTCCCTCCACAGGAGGCATCAGAATCGGAGGCTCCTGCAAATATTCTTTTATCTTTTCAAATGCCGCTTGGCAATCATTATTCCACCTGACCGTTTGATCTTTTCTCAACAACTTGAATATAGGTTCGCACGTGGCTGTTAGATGAGATATGAACCGTGAAATGTAGTTCAATCTACCTAAGAAACCACGAACCTCCTTTTCTGTTCTCGGTTCAGGCATTTCTCTTATTGCTTTTACTTTAGCAGGATCAACCTCGATTCCTCTTTCGCTTAAAATAAACCCCAGCAACTTACCGGACCGCACCCCGAAAGTACACTTATTCGGATTCAACCTTAGTCTGAACTGTCTCAGCCAGTCAAACAACTTGGCCAGATCTACCAAATGCCCCTCTTCTATTTGAGACTTTGCTATCATGTCATCAACATAGCATTCAACTTCATGATGAATCATATCATGAAACAAAGTCACCATGGCTCTCTGATAAGTAGCACCGGCGTTCTTGAGACCAAATGGCATCACCTTATAGCAAAAAGTGCCCCACGGTGTGATGAACGTTGTTTTCTCCATATCATCTGGCGACATCTTGATTTGATTATAGCCAGAAAAGCCATCCATGAAGGAAAACACCGAGAATTGAGTTGTATTATCTACCAACACATCAATGTGAGGTAGTGGAAAATCATCCTTCGGGCTAGCTCTATTCAAATCTCGGTAGTCCACACACATTCTCACCTTTCCATCCTTTTTCGGGACTGGCACAATGTTTGCGACCCAAGGCGGATAATTAGTGACAGCGAGGAACCCAGCATCCAACTGCTTCTGCACCTCTTCTTTAATTTTCATGGCCATCTCAGGTCGAGTTCTGCGCAACTTCTGCTTCACTGGAGGACAATCTGCTCTCAATGGTAGCTTGTGCACCACAATATCGGTATCCAACCCTGGAATATCCTGATAAGACCAGGCGAAGATATCAACATACTCTTTCAACAAGACTACCATTCTGATCTTAACACTTTCCTCCAACGCGGCCCCGATTTTCACTTCTTTCCTGACCTCGTCGGTACCCAAATTCACAACCTCAACTTGCTCTTCATGCGGCTGAATTACCTTCTCCTCTTGTTTCAACAACCTGGCTAATTCCTCCGGCAGTTCACAATCTTCTTCGCCTTCTTCTTCGGCATGATAGATCGGATTGTCGAAGTCATATGAGGGTGTAACAGGATTGTTATCAATGAGATCCGGTGAATGATCGCATCTGCATGAATGTTGATTCATGCATTGCTTTAGAACCGGAGCGAGACAAATTGAAAAAAGAAAAATGAAAACATTGCCATTCATATTTTTTTTAAACTGCAAAAATAAATGAAAAACAGGGAACACCGCTTTTAATGAAAAACATCCATTTATTTATGATGCAAATATTGCAAAATGAAACATGAGGTGGCCCTTACAATGAACCACTACGTTTCGGGAAAAACGTATGGCTTTCATGCAGACAAAATTGAAAAACAAGAAATATTACTCTTCACGTAGAGTGACAGTGATGATCTTTTCGGCCTTCCAGTTCTGGACTTCCATCCCTGGTACGCACGGTTTTATCCATTGATCAATCTCACAGTCACTGTCGACCTCTTCACCCACCATACAGATGTGATCTGGATCCAGCATTCCAGCACTGGTGAACGTGAATGACGCACGACGTTCTCTGCCCTGTCCAGACAAGCCTTGTCCCGGCTGATAACCAACCCCAAATCGGTCTTTCTTGGCGGCGATGTCCATCATCTTCCCCCAACCAGGAGCTTCTCCATTCTTCACCACCTCAGCGGTCTGCTTATACGAAGAAATGGACGGCTTCTCCTCTTCTTTGGCAAAAAGAGCATTCTCCACCTTGACGGTTTCGAATGCTTGACTTGGTGTTTCAACAATTTCACCGTCCATTTCAACATACTTGAACGATGATAGGTAGCTGACGAAGATGTCTTCTTCCCCACAAACGGTGACGACCTGCCCGTCCCAGATGTACTTCAGTTTCTGGTGCAAAGTCGAAGTCACTGCCCCAGCAGCATGGACACATGGTCGACCCAACAGGCAACTGTATGCCGGCTGAATATCCATGACATAGAATACCGACTTGAACACCTCGGGCCCGATCTTCACGGGGAGCTCCACTTCTCCAAACACAACCCGCTTTGAGCCATCAAAAGCTCTAACTATCAGATCCGTGGGCGTCAAGATCAACCCTTCATAGTCCAGCTTTGCCAGCGCTTTCTTTGGCAACACATTTAAAGAGGAGTCGGTATCAACCAACACGTGCGAGAGCACGGCTCCTTTACACTCCATGGCAATGTGTAATGCCCTATTATGATTACGCCCATCCACCGTCAGATCCAGATAAGTGAAACCCAGCCCATGGCTGGCATTGACATTTGACACCACCGTCTCCAACTGATTGATCGTGATCTCTTGAGGAACATAGGCTCTCTTCAGTATTTTCAGCAAAGCCTCCTTATGCCCCTCAGAGCTCAGCAATAAGGACAAGATTGAGATCTTGGATGGAGTCTGCTGCAGATGGTCAACAAGCTTGTACTCAGACTTCTTGATGATTCTCAAAAATTCTTCAGCTTCATCATCAAGTTCTCTTTCCGACCCCCCAGGCGCCGGTGTCACCATAGGAGTACCCTCATTTACCACCTGCTTCCCTCTTGCCCTGGCTAAAGCCTCGACCTTTTCTTTCTTTTCTTTTTCTCCTTCCCCACTTCTCAAAGCGTCAGGTGCAAACAACCTTCCACTGCGAGTGAAACCACTGGGTCTGGCATTATCCACCTTTGAAATGGTGGTTTCACTTGCAGCCTGATCCTCCAACTTCTCCCCATTACAATAGACCTCTCCACCATAATGCCACGACACGGCGTCATCATTGTCATAAGGAATAGGCCCAGGTACCGTGATGGTAACTGGAGCCGCATCTGCCAGCGTTGACAAATCAATTGGGTCGAAGTAAATGGTTATGGTGGAGACATACTCCTTCCCCAAATCAATCCTCTCAAATTTGAGGCTTCCCTCATCCATCAACCTCTGGACAGCCTCCCTCAACAGTATACACCCATCGGGAACAACGGTGTACGCAGCACAACAGTCATCACAACCCGGGAAGACCTCATTCTTCAACAATTGCCTCTTGACCTCAGCCAAGGGAGTCTTCAACTGGCTCACATCCGTCACCCAGATTCGGCCCTCATCCTGAGAAATTGCATTCACCCCCATTTGACCATGCGCGGGCATGGGATTAACATTAACGTTTGGAGATGGAGCAAAATTGATAGCTTTAGAATCCACCAAGTCCTGGACCACATGCTTAAAAGCTTTACAATTTTCCATATTGTGTCCAGGTGCACCAGAGTGGAATTCGCACTTGGCATTCTCATCAAAATTGGCCGGCCTCTGGTCAGGTCTCAACGGAGCCAACGTCCTCAGCTGGACCAACCCCAAGTCTTTCAACTTCTTCAGCAAGAATGAGTAGGTTACAGGTGGCCTATCAAATTGACGATCAGCCATTCGCCCTCTCACTTGATACCCGACCCTCTGCAGTCTCTGTTGAAATGGTTGTCGTTGTTGTTGCGGTTGTTTCTGTTGCTGTTGTTGATTATCAGCAGGAATGGTTACCGCAGCAGTGTGCTGGTAGTAACGATCCCTACTCTGTCCCCTCTGGGCATACACAACGCTGGTGTCACCCTCCTTTTTACGTTGGCCATTCCTAAAGGGCTTCTTCGATCCAGACGATGAAGCGTTACCCTGTATCTTTCCCAGCTTCAACCAACTTTCTATTCTTTCCCCAGCCACCATTATATCAGCGAAGTTGGTAACCGGGCATCCAACCATTCTCTCTGCAAATGTCCCCTGAAGGGTACCCATGAATAGATCTGACATTTCTCGGTCTACCAACGGAGGTTGGACTCGGGCAGCCAGCTCCCTCCACCTCTGTGCATATTCTTTAAACCCCTCATTAGGCTTCTGAGACATACCCTGCAATTGGGTACGGCTAGGAGCCATATCAGCATTAAATTGGTATTGTTTAAAGAATGCATCTCCAAGATCCTGCCAGCTCTTGACATCAGACGACCTCAATTTGGTGTACCATTCCAAAGACCCCCCAGACAGACTGTCCTGGAAAAAATACATCCAAAGCTTCTGGTCCATTGTATAGGCAGAAATCTTTCGGACGAAAGCCTGGAGATGAGTTTCCGGGCAAGAACTCCCATTATACTTGTCAAACGCGGGCGCCTTAAACTTTTGTGGGATCACAATCCCCTCAACCAGCCCCATATTCGATATATTGACAACCCCCGGAGTAGCATAGCTTTCAAGAGCCCTGATCTTCTCCTCCAGCACTTGAATTTCTTTATTTGGTGGTTGGACACCGTATTGCTCAAACTGTTCATTAAGCACGGAGAACTGATCTTCTTCTCTATCTTCCTCGGCCCCGAAGAAAGGAGGAAACAGGCTGTCCTTCAGATTGTTGCCCATCGGACCCGGTCCACCGCCTGTGGCAACACCGAAACCACCCCCATTATTAACCACCACACCAGCATTTGTCTTCTTTCCGAGATCTCCTTCATCCCTGGAACCACAAAGGCCATGGTTGGAGACACCCTCTAAATTGATACCACTGTTGGCAGCTGAAGCCCGCTCGAGCTTCTCCACTTTATCAGCAAGCGCTTTTTGCCCCACGGCAAACCCTTGCATGACATTGATCAGTTCATTCATTTTCTCCTTCAGCTCGAGAAAATTTGCGTTGGGTAGATCCATCAGCCTGGATGTGTTGCGTCTAGTAGGGTATCTGTGTGGACGTGCTACGTGCAAAGGAATGATTCTACGTGCGCGAGCAATGATTCCTGAAACAATCAAGCACGTTAGAAACCAACACCTGCAAAATAGAAGACAAGTTATTATGATTATGCATGAATGCAATGTCTATCCATATGAGGAACACCCTGTCTTTCGATCCTGGTTTCATCGAGACAGATAATAGTCCGGCATCAATATTCTGACATTCATCGATTGATTTTGCCATACAGAGCAGAGATATATTATTTAGCAAAGATACCACCCAACCATGTGTGTGCTGTGTGAGTGAAGCATGGCAAAGCAAATAAAACTTGAAGATCAATCACTGAATGAAAATAACCACTGTATACCAAAAGTACACTACACGTGCGAGAGTCATACATCAAGTCTGATACAAATCAGATTATAATTCTCCAGAATCAGAAAGAAAATACAAACAAGTGAATTCCGTCAACAGGCCTGACGGTAATCCAACACATGATAACAAAAGTCTACACCGAAGAAGGTCCCACAGAGGGCTCTGCATCATCGACCATCTTGGTAAACTTCACGGCGAACCTAAGCTCAGTGTTCTCCTGCTGCAATCTCCCCACCTCCTTCTGGTGAATCTTCATCTGTCGGAAGTAATGATCCCTCTCAGCAAGATAATGATTTCTCTCGGCAATATAATGTTCTCTCTCAACAATGATCTTCATGTTCTCTGCTTCCTTAATCTTCAGCTTTGCCTCCCACTCAGCGATAAGGGTTCTGACTCTGTCTTCCCTCTGATCCCTCACAAGGATTTGTCTCCTCTTCTCATCTTCGATGACCTTCAAAGCTCTAGCCAACCTCTCCTTGGTGATGTCGTGCTCCCTCGTGGATGACTCTAAAGCTTGGCAGACCTTGCCATAATAAGCGGTGTCTATCTCAAAGCGCTTCACCATAAGAGCATGTCTCTTATCCTGGTCTTCCATTTTCCCTTTGATTTCCTGATTAGCCATTTGGATTCTAGCAACACTCATCTCCAATTCAGTCTTCTCTGCATGCAGCTGATCTCTCTCCCTCTTCATCTCCAGGAACTCTTCCATGCTGACAGAAGAATGAGATTCCTCAATCAACGGATACCAAGGATCACCCACAGGAAATGATAGACGAGTGAACTCCACTCTCTTGCTGAGCCAATCATCAAACGGAGGAAAAGACCTGTTATTAGCTCTACCCCAAGAAAACTTGCCTTTCCTTTGAATGTTGCGCCATGCATCAGACACTTGCCTCAACCGTGACTGGTTACCCTCAACCGGGAAGTAGAAAGTTTCCTGAATCTCACTCTTGAGAGGAGGAACCTCCATAGCGAATCCCATTTGTCTCTTAAGAAGCGTCAGGTTATAATTAATGCAACCCTGAACTCCTATAAGAGGCACATTGGGAAAACCCCCACAACTGCAAATGAAATCTTGTCCAACCCCACTACTGTGAGTCCAAGCTATGTCTTTGGCTCGCAAACCCATCAACTTGGTCGCCCAATTTACAGTATGGTCAAGAAGAACAAAAGCACCCTTGGAAGGCAAGTATCCCATGAACCATTTGTATAGTAGCTGAGCACAACATCTGATCAATCCCCCACGCCTCTTCTCGTTCCGATTATGGACCGAGTAATAGACATCCCCAATCAAAGTAGGAATAGGATTCCTCTACACAAACAACCGGATGGCATTGATGTCCACAAATTTCTTCTGATTCGGGAACATGACGATTCCATAAATGCTCACAGCAATCAAAGCACAAACAACTTTCCAATCACCCAAATCAGCATGCTCCTTGGCTTTAGCCTCCAGGAAACTCAGATGAAAACCAGGTAACTCTCCCTTCTCCTTCAGACCTCCTTTAGTCACCTTTGGACTCAAATAAAGAGCACGGGAGATCCCACCAACACCAGGTTCTTCCTTAGTAGCATAGAAAGGAACCTGATTTCTGATCTGGATACTCAGGATACCAGCATAGTCCTCCATCAAAGGCCCCAATAAGTAATCCGGGAAGACAAAGCATCTCAAACCGGGATCATAATGTAGCACCTCAAATTTGCACCTATCATTGTACATACATTCTCATATTAGGTCATAGCATATCATGGTCCACTGCATAGCATTGCATTGTCCCATTTGCCTCAAGTGCAAGCCAATCAAGAAATTAGGGCAAACTGGTCAGGAGATCAGTCAGTCAAGCAGGCAAGTGCATTTCTCTAGGAGCCAAGGCCCTAGGGTTGGTCCAACATGTTCACATGACTTGGGGATCCATTTGAAGTGTTTTGGTCAAGGATTGGATGTTCAGAAGTCATCAGTCAGTGCACAGTCAGTCAGAAACCCTAAAAGTCAATTGTTGGTCAACTGTCCATTTAATCAGTGGTTTGATGGTTGAATTTGGTTTGAGAGGTCTCATTCATGTCCAAATAGGCCTCATATATCATGTCAAACACCATCATGGAAGAATTTGAAGCCAGATCAGAAATTTCCAAAAATGGAAACTGGACCTGTAACTGAAACTTACCAAAAATGGAAAGTCTTGATCCTCAAACTTACATCATGATACAAGCTTCAAATGAATTTTTGCCCAACATGAAAGTTGAAGATCTTGTTCTCCCATTTCCAAAAAGTCCAAGAACTCTCAATTCCCATGTGTGGTTGGCAAGTTATGATCGAATCGTTTTCAGAAATTTTTGAACTTCAAAAGGCCATATCTCTCAAACCATTTGGCCAATTTGGGTGGGGTTTTTTCCTACAAGTCACATTTGATCCCCTCTTTCCAAAAATATAACTTTCATGTGCCAAAACTTCACCAATCAAAATGGCATTTTTTGACTTACTTGAATTAATTTCAAGTGAAGTGAAATTTTGACTTTTCAAAATAAACCTTTTCCATCATTTTGGCCAATTGGAACTTGCTTGGAGTGTTATTTGCAGCATGTTCAAAGTCAAATTCGTGCAAGTACATACAACCATGCCCTAGTTGCTTGAAAATTGGAAAAAGTACACTTCTCACCAACTATACTCCACATTTTCATGGCCTTTGATTCAGAACCACAAGCAACATCAAACAGCAGATCTAAACATGATTTTCTGTCATTGTGAACCTTAGTGGCAGCCATCTAACTCAAAAAAAAAACTCATTCTCAAAAAACCTCATTGCTTGCATTTTCCAAAATCTGTAAAAAACTTTCAAAGAACACGACCATACCACTGTTGCTACAACATCCATTCATCATTTTGAACCTGTTTTCACCACCATTCCCCACCTGGAAGCTCACTTACACGGCTGTTTTTTCTTCACATATCATCAATGGCAGAGTTTGGTTAAAGCTATTGCAAGTTGTTTCAAGCCAAACAACCTTCACCAACCATCATTTGGAGGACCATAAAGCATCTGTTTCACCATTAAACCACCAAAACAATACTGTTTCACTTTTTTCTTCAAAAACAAGTAAGGATTCGAATCTCTCATTTCTTGAAATGATGCTATGCTTTGTGTAGAGCTTGCCTTGCTGATTATTCTGCTCTTTGAATCGTGATGATTGGTTGAGTATTTAGAGAGATATGGTGAAATGAACTTTGATGTCTAAATGTTATCTTGCTTGTTCCTTCCATTCTTGCATGATTTAAGTTTAATAGTTGTTATAATATTGATGTGCAAGGCAAGAGGAACGCATTGATATGTTGTTTGTTGAGTTTGGTTGACAAAAATTCTTGCTGGAAATTTGAATTGTGAATGGTACAGCGAAACCCTAGGAAGCCATTGCCAGAATCGCGTTTTGCTTGCTGCACATTACCTGCGGATTTATCCGCAACCTTCATCGCCTTGCTGCGACATTACCTGCGAAAACACATGAGTTTCCTGCGGATTTCGCGTGTTGGGGTTTTGCATGAACCGTTCCTTGTTTCATTCATACTGACCAATAGGAACATTCCGTTTCATGGAGCAAAACGACACCGTTTGAATTAGTGAAAGCCATATTTACACAATTGCCATCCGGTCATTTAAATAATGCAAATTAATTCATTTAATTTTCAATAATTATTTCATTTGATCATCAATCTTTGAAAATTCATAACTTGTTCATTTTAATTCCAAATTCAGTGGGAATTTTTGCATCATGTCCTGTCTGATGTCTATTATTTTATCATGATTTTTCCAGAATTTTTGCATGGTCTAATTTTAAATGGTGCTAGGGTTTGTGACATGTGACCAATTTTTGTACACTTTGCCAAAACATTTGTGAAATGGTGATACTTTATCCATTGGCTCCCAAATTTTTTGTGCTTAAACTAGACACACTCATGGTGATTTTGGTGTAGAGTTTGTGAATTTATCATTGCTGGTTTGTGAGATATGATTTTTTGAATTAGGGTGTGACAACTTGTGTCACACCATTGATGTCCAACTTCATGATTTTCATTACCATGCTTCTTGAACTCAAATTGGTTTGAATTTTTGCATGAATGTACTCTTGTATGTCTAGTTTACATGTGAATTTTCCTGGATTTATTTGTGGCATTTCCTAATTGTTTGAGATTTTCTCCCCTGTTTAGTCATATGTTGACTTTTTGTGACACATGTTCCCATTTCATTTGTGAAATTCTCATACTTTATTAGATGGACATGAAATTTTACATGAGATAACTAGACATCCTCATCTTTGCCATGGTTTTAGTCCCATTCATTTATCATACACCATCCCTGATTTATGATTTTTCTAAGTTGATGCATGTTTGGTTGACTTCTTTGAGCATGTTCGAAATTGCTTTGACTTTCTGATTTTCATTGACTGCCTTCCTCTTGTCCAAATGATATGAAATTTGACATGCTTACCATGCTGTGGGTTGTGATTGGTCATGATTTATTTGATGATTTTTGGAAATGTTTAAGATTGCTTTTGAGTTAAGTCTTGCTGTTGACTTCTATGAGTTTCTGTTTGCAACACTTTGACCTAAATTGTTCATGAAATGATGATAGTGATTGATATGAATGTGAACCCAATTGGTTGTGTTTCTTAATTGTTTGAACATGATTTTGGATGCTTGCCCTTTGCTGTTTTGACTTTTTCATTCCTTTTTGACCCTAGGCTTGTCCTAGTGGTCCTGTTACTCACTTTTGAGCTTGTGTTTTTAGGTTGACCAACAAATGACCAATGAGACCAACTCTTTTTGATTGAGCTTGCTTAAATATCATTGACTAACTTGTTTGTTTTGTAGGTGGCTTGGCTCACATGCCTTAAGCCTTGTGCCTTGCACATTCACTTGCTTGTGTTGACTGTTAACCTTTGTTTCATTCTGATTTAACTTTGACTTGTATACTAACTGTACTTGACTGATTTCAGGTGCTTTTAGTTGCTCAGTTCCTTGTGAACTTTTGCTTTGCTTTGCTTGTATAAGCAATTTGCATTGAGGTACAACTTCCTAACTTCATGTAGTCTGGAAGACCTGGCCTGTTACTTGGCCAGGCAACTGTCTGAAGTCCTCCTTAAGAGGCAATGTTTGTGGATGTTTAATTTTGTCTTTGCATAGAGTCAAAGACCTCCTAAGTGAAGAGGCAATTGGCAGAACCCAAGGGATATGCAACCTATCCCCTGCTATTCTGTGTGTCATCTGCTTTGCTCACACCACTGTGTTGATGCATTGCAGATACAAACCCAAGATCTCGTACAATTGTACAGTTGAGTCAGTTTTAAATGTGTAGAAGGGTTCCCACTTTCTGAACCCACACATTCTTGTCTTAAGCTCTCCCAGGCCAGGGATAAGAGCTGTGAAGTCTTATCTTCACTCACCTTTCATCTGCTTCACCTTAGCCCCTCAATGGCAAGGTTAAGAGCACATTCACCCAGTTCCAGAGGTTTGTTTGTTGAGGTTGATATGACCCCTCGACTAAAACCTAACCCTTGTTTGAGCCACTTGCTTGTGTATAGTGTGTGCTACCTGAGCTTGTATGTTTGTTTGACTTGCTTCCTGTGCAAGTTAGGGTTAGTTTAGACTTGCTTCCTGTGCAAGTTAGGTTTTGCTTGGCTTGCTTCCTGTGCAAGTTAAGTGTGTGTGTGGCTTGCTTCCTGTGCAAGTCATGACTAGGATAGGCTGGCTCCCTGTGCCAGTTAGCTAGAAACCTTAACTTAGGGATGATCTTGCATGATAACATCTAGGCTCGAGTCGTAGTCTCCCTAGTTGTGTCTCCCTCTGTTATCTGGTTAGGCTAGTCCTTTATCCCTCCGTAGGGGAACTACGTCGCCCTGATCCTCATACCAGATGAGGTACGTAGGCAGGAGATGAGCAGATCTCTCCGGGCGCCTGTGTCTTTGTTTTGTCTTGTTGTGTGCTTGGAAGCTGATGTAAGTCCATCGAGTGGCATTCGGGTTCCAGTGTTTGTGTGTGTTTTGGTTCGGATGCTGATGTAAGTCCAGTGATTGGCATTCAGGCTCCACGTTTGCCTTTGCCTGTGCTTGTTTGTGTGCGTGTCAGCCGAGCTACGAATGCTCTGATTCTTCTTTCGTCCAAGAAGATACGTATGCATAGGATGCGACATCCTAGCGAGCATGTGTCGTTTCCCCAGTCCGAACTACTTCGACTCTGGTGTCTATGCCCGATAGACTAAGTAGGCCCAGGATGCGACATCCTGCCGAGTCAGTTTCAGTCTGTTTTCTTGTGTCTCCTTCAGCCAGTGTGTGTGTGTGAGCAGTGTTTTAGCAACCATTTTTCCTTCCTTTTGTGCGTGGATCCCGTAGAGTACTACGGATGCGTAGGGGTGCTAATACCTTCCCTTCGCATAACCGACTCCCGAACCCATTCTCTTTGGTCGCGAGACCATGTTCTTCCAGGTTTACTCTGAGCGTTTCCTTTCCCTCTTTTGGGATAAATAACGCACGGTGGCGGCTCTGTTGTTCTTGTTTTCCCGCCGGTTTTTCGCGTGATGCGACAGCTGGCGACTCTGCTGGGGATCTATCTGAAAATAGAGAAGTTGACCTGTGCTGGTCCATCTTCCCTAAGCGAGTCTCTCCTAGCGCTCTCTAGGTTAGGGTTTTGGTTGCTGTTTGTTGTTGTATTTATTGCATTCATTTGTATATATTTGCATTTACTGTTTGCATTTATTGTTTGCATTAATGTTTGCATTCATATTCATCTGTTCACCTGGCTGGTTGTCTGTTTCTCTCTGTTGGGGTGGGAGTTACATGAGGTAAAAGGCCCAATACCCAGGCCATGAGTGAAATCTAGGATACTTAGGAATAGAGTGATTCATGGGAAGCGGGTGGTATTGCGCCACTTAGCGGAACATTGATATCACGAGCAGTTCAGACCCTGGTGGGATATTATCGTTACATACTTCGGGTGTGTATATGATGATATTCTGCGAAAGGTTATTTATGCTGCGTTTCTCTCGACCTTACCCTGGCCTAGATGACACCCGTGAGTGGGGAGGGAATGATCATTATTACAGGTACAGTTGGTGACTTGTTGGTGACTTGTTGGTGACTTGTGATCCTGTTGGTGACTATTGGTTCAGAAGTTTGGGGTCTCAGATGACTTTGGGTTTCAGACGAATTCGTGGTTCCGAGTTCAAACCGAAGCTTTGATCCTGTGTTCTGAGAGACACAGCCAACCAGTCGTGTCTGCATCATTTGCATCATAGCATATTTATTTTTCAAAAGAAACGCAAAAAAAAAAGATACAAAAAAAAAGGGAAAATAAAAAAATAAAAAATAAAAAAAAAAACTAATCCCTGCATGCATATCATTTCTCAGGTACATTCCAGAGCTTGTTCACTGATAGAGATGGCAACAGTCCCAGAGTTGAAGCGGAAGACTTGTTCCTACAGCTTTCACCGTGAACCTTTGACGTCTCTGATTGAGTTGAGTAACCTTGTGACCAGTGGTAACCAGAAGGGGTTTGTTGACCAGTATGGAGATATTCTGACACTGTTGAAGATGGTAGTCGATCCGGTACCGTTGCAGACTCTTCTACAGTTCTACGACCCAGAGCTTCATTGTTTCACCTTTCAAGATTATCAGTTGGCGCCTACTTTTGAGGAGTACTCCATTCTGCTGAGTGTCCCGGTCCGGTATCAGGTTCCTTTCTTGGATGTGCCCAAGGAGGTTGATTTCAGAGTTGTTGCCAGAGCTCTCCATTTGAGTATCAAGGAAGTCAGTGATAGTTGGAAGTCCAGTGGGGATGTTGTAGGATTGCCTTTGAAGTTTCTGTTGAGGGTAGCTAGAGAAGAAGCAGAGAAGGGAAGTTGGGAAGCCTTTCATGCTCAGTTGGCCGTCATGATCTATGGGATCGTCCTGTTTCCGAGTATGCCCAATTTTGTTGACTATGCTGCAGTCAGTATTTTCATTGGAGGAAATCCAGTTCCTACTCTGTTAGCTGACACTTACTATGCTATTCACAGTAGGCATGGTAAGGGTGGGGCTATCAGGTGTTGTCTCCCGCTTTTGCTCAGATGGTTCTTGTCTCTCCTGCCAGTCAGTGGACCTTTTGTGGATGCTCAGAGCACGCATAAGTGGACTCAGAGGGTTATGTCTCTTACTTCCTATGATATCAGATGGCAATCTTACCGGATGGATGTGCGTAACGTCATTATGAGCTGTGGAGGATTCCGTAATGTGCCACTCATAGGGACTAGGGGTTGCATCAATTACAACCCGGTTCTTTCTCTCCGCCAGTTGGGGTTTGTGATGAAGGGAAGACCACTTGAGGCTGAGGTAGCAGAAAGTGTGTATTTTGAGAAGCAGAGTGACCCGGATAGATTGGAGCAGATAGGGAGAGCTTGGAAGTCTATTGGTGTGAAGGATGGATCTGTCTTAGGGAAGAAGTTTGCCGTTGCTATGCCTGATTACACTGATTGGGTCAAGGAGAGAGTAGAAACTTTGTTGTTACCCTACGATAGGATGGAGCCGTTGCAGGAGCAACCACCTTCGATCCTTGCTGAGAGTGTGCCTGCGGAGCACTACAAGCAAGCCCTGATGGAGAATCGCCGTTTGAGAGAGAAGGAGCAAGATACCCAGATGGAGTTGTACAAAGCCAAAGCTGATAGGTTGAACTTGGCTCATCTACTCAGAGGAGTGCGAGAAGAAGATGCTAGAAGACTGAGAAGCAAGAAGAGATCCTACGAGGAGATGGAAAGCATGTTAGATGCAGAACACCGGGAGTGCTTGAGGCTACAGAGAGCTGAGGCCAGCTATCAGAAGAAGATCAGAGACTTGGAGAAGCAACTCGGAGATAAAGACATCCAGTTGAAGAAGGAAGTAGACTTGAGACGGGCATCAGAGAACCACCTTGGAGGAGAAGTGGTAGAGCTTAGACGACAACTGAAGGAGAAGATCACTCTTTTGCCAGAATGTTCAGAATGTGACCTGTTGATAGACCAGTGTCAGTACTTGAAGACTCTCATTCCGGGAGGCCGTTTGTCTTAGCTTGTATCTTTGATGTGTATGTTGAGAATCACCTCCAGGCTTGTTGGATGGGATTCATTATTGTACTCCGATTGTTTGGATTTTCTTTGTCGACTTTGTTGTATGATCCTGTTGCTCATATAGATGAGGTTGTTGGTTTCACCTTGTACTCATCACTCTTGTGTATGTTGTTTCTGTGCTTCTATGTTGTTCTTGCTGCAGGTTGCCATCTTTTGAGGATGACTCAGGCTCTTTGAATGCCTGAGGAATGAACATATCATGTGCATCATACGCATCATTAGCACCATACTCATATCATTTTGCATAACAGGTGTTCTTGGTCGTGACTTCTCACTCTTGGTTCCTGTTCAGGCAGGATAGCTGATCAACGTCCGCACCGCTACTCAACAAGACTGAATCAACAGAGAGGTATGGATCAAGTTCAAGCTGAGTTGGCTGAGATGAAGGCTAACATGGCCCAGTTTATGAATATGATGCAAGGGGTTGCACAAGGTCAAGAAGAACTTCGAGCCATGGTTCAGAGACAAGAGGCTGCAATTCCACCGGTCAACCATGCTCCGCCAGAGGGAGGCCCGGTCAATGATAATAATGTTGCTGCTGCTGTACCCATCAACAACTATGCTACAGGTGATGAGTTGGGGGGAATTCGAATCAACGGTCAACCTATTGTTCCAGATGCCGCTAATGCCAGAGCAGTCCGTGCCCCGGCCCGTAATCCTGTTCCGATTGTTGACAGACAAGAGGATATGTTCTCTCTGCTTAGTGGAGACGAAGACGTTTTGGGAAGGGTTGACGAGAGGGATCGTAAAGTTGATGCCCTTGCTGAGAAAATTAGAGCTATGGAATGTCAGAATTCTCTCGGTTTCGATGTTACCAATATGGGGTTGGTGGAAGGTTTGAGAATCCCTTACAAGTTCAAAGCACCATCCTTCGATAAATACAACGGTACTTCTTGCCCTCGCACCCATGTGCAGGCTTATTATCGAAAAATCTCTGCGTATACCGATGATGAAAAGATGTGGATGTATTTTTTCCAAGATAGTCTGTCTGGGGCTTCTTTGGACTGGTATATGGAATTGAAGAGAGATTCTATCCGCTGTTGGAGGGATCTGGGTGAGGCCTTTTTGAGGCAATACAAACATAACATGGACATGGCACCGAGCCGGACTCAGCTGCAGAGTCTTTGTCAGAAATCCAATGAAAGCTTCAAGGAGTATGCCCAGAGGTGGCGTGAACTGGCTGCTAGAGTTCAACCCCCTATGCTGGAGAGGGAGTTGACAGATATGTTTATCGGCACTCTTCAGGGTGTGTTTATGGACCGGATGGGGAGCTGCCCATTCGGTAGTTTTTCTGATGTTGTCATTTGTGGAGAGAGGACCGAGAGCTTGATTAAAACTGGGAAGATCCAAGATGCTGGTTCCTCTTCTTCTAAGAAGCCGTTTGCTGGGGCACCTCGTCGAAGAGAAAGGTGAAACTAATGCTGTTCAACACCGCAGAGATCAGAACAGAATTGAATACCGTCAAGCTGCTGCAGTAACCATTCCGGCACCTCAACCTCGTCAACAACAGCAACAAAGAGTTCAACAACCGCAACAACAACAACAACAGCAACGTCCGTATCAGCCCAGACAAAGGATGCCTGATCGACGTTTTGATTCGCTACCCATGTCGTACGCCGAACTGTTGCCCGAACTACTCAGGTTGGGGATGGTTGAGTTGCGTACAATGGCTCCGCCTACAGTATTGCCTCCTGGGTACGACGCCAACGTCCGTTGTGACTTTCACTCTGGGGCACCAGGACATCATACTGAGAAGTGTCGGGCTCTCCAGCACAAGGTCCAAGATTTGATCGATGCCAAGGCGATCAACTTCGCTCCAGTGCCTAACGTCGTAAACAACCCTATGCCTCAGCATGGTGGGCATAGAGTGAACAATATTGAGGGGAAAGAAGCTGAAGATCTGGTTGTTAATGTTGATGATGTTCAGACTTCTCTGCTAGTTGTGAAGGGCCGTCTGCTGAATGGGGGTGTCTACTCGGGCTGTGATGAGGATTGTTTGGGCTGTGCAGAATCTGAGAATGGTTGCGACCAGCTAAAGGCCGGTATCCAGGGTATGATGGATGAGGGTTGTTTGCAATTCAGTAGGGCTGTAAAAGATCGTGGGACAGTGTCAACTATCACCATTTACTTTAAACCGTCTGAAGAACGTGGACAAAGGGTCGTTAGTGCACCTGCAACAAATGGTACCCCAGTTACCATTTCCGTGCCTGTAACCATCAGTGCTCCAACTACTATCGCCGCGTCTGGAAGAAGGGCTGTTGAGAATAGTAGAGCCGTGCCGTGGAAGTATGATAATGCTCACCGCAGTTACAGAAGGGCTGAAAGTCAGACGAGACCAGTGAATCAAACTCCAGTGACAATTGGTTTACCGAATAGAGTTCCTGCAACTGTTGGTCCGGCTGTGGATAATGTAGGGGGTCCAGGAGGTTTTACCAGAAGCGGTCGTCTGTTCGCACCGCAGCCTTTGAGGGACAATAATGCTGAGGCTCTCGCCAAAGCAAAGGGTAAGCAAGCTGTGGTTGAGGAAGAGCCTGTCCAGAAGGAAGCGCCCGAGGGGACATTTGAGAAGGACGTGGAGGAGTTTATGAAGATAATCAAGAAGAGTGACTACAAGATTGTAGATCAGTTGAATCAAACTCCGTCCAAGATTTCTATACTTTCACTGTTGTTGTGCTCTGAGGCACACCGTAATGCCTTGCTGAAGATGTTGAATCTGGCTTACGTGCCTCAGGAGATTTCTGTCAATCAACTGGAGGGTGTGATGGCCAATGTGAGCACCAGGCATGGTGTAGGATTCACCAACCTGGACTTAACGCCTGAAGGGCGAAACCATAACAAAGCCTTGCACATCACCATGGAGTGCAAGGGGGCAGTGTTGTCTCACGTATTGGTAGACACCGGGTCGTCGCTGAATGTGCTGCCTAAGCAGATTCTGAAGAAGATTGATGTGGAAGGGTTTGTGCTTACTCCCAGTGACCTGATCGTTCGTGCTTTCGACGGATCCAAACGTTCTGTGTGTGGGGAAGTTACCTTGCCTGTGAAGATAGGTCCTGAGGTATTCGATATCATCTTCTATGTTATGGACATCCAGCCCGCCTATAGTTGTTTATTGGGGCGTCCATGGATTCATGCAGCAGGGGCAGTCTCGTCGACTCTCCATCAAAAGCTCAAGTATGTCTGGAACGGTCAGATTGTGACTGTGTGCGGTGAAGAAGAGATTCTGGTGAGTCATCTATCCTCGTTCAAATATGTTGAGGTGGATGGCGAGATCCACGAAACCTTATGTCAGGCGTTTGAGACTGTGGCTCTTGAGAAAGTGGCGTACGCTGAGCAGAGGAAGCCAGGTGCTTCAATTACTTCTTACAAGCAGGCTAAGGAGGTTGTTGATTCTGGCAAAGCTGAAGGCTGGGGCAAGATGGTGGACTTGCCTGTCAAAGAAGACAAATTTGGCGTTGGTTACGAGCCTCTCCAAGCAGAGCAGAATGGTCAAGCGGGTCCGAGTACCTTTACCAGCGCTGGGCTGATGAATCATGGCGACGTCTCTGCAACCGGTAGTGAAGACTGTGACAGTGATTGTGATCTGGACAACTGGGTTCGCCCGTGTGCACCAGGGGGGTCTATCAACAACTGGACGGCTGAAGAAGTGGTTCAAGTTACTCTTCTGACAGAGTAATTTTCTGTTGTTTTGTCATTTTGCATGAAAATCCTACGATCTGCCCAAGGCGTAGTGATTCATTGTAGGGCCTCATCATGTTTTAATGATTATCATTAATGAAGGACATTTTTTGAAATCAAACTTTGTGATCCCTGTCTTTCTATTTTTTGTTTTCATCTTTTTCAAAAACAATAAAAATGGCAATGTTTTTGTTTTTTGTGACTTTATTGAACTCTTTTTCTAAAACAAAGCATTAAACATGCAGAAGCGATCTTATGGCATTCACTATGAACAGTTCTGTTATGGCTCAGTATGATTTCGACAATCCCATCTACCAAGCTGAAGAGGAGAGTGAGGAAGACTGTGAACTTCCTGCAGAATTGGTCAGATTGCTGAAGCAGGAGGAAAGGGTCATCCAACCTCATCAGGAGGAGTTGGAGGTTGTTAATTTGGGTACTGAGGACGCCAAAAGAGAAATCAAGATTGGGGCTGCTTTAGAGGACTCTGTCAAGAGGAGGCTGATTGAGATGCTGAGAGAATATGTGGAGATATTCGCCTGGTCATATCAAGATATGCCTGGGTTAGATACAGACATTGTGGTGCATCGATTACCTCTTAGAGAAGGATGTCCTTCGGTCAAGCAGAAGCTTCGTAGAACGAGTCCTGACATGGCAACTAA
This sequence comes from Lathyrus oleraceus, assembly GCF_024323335.1. Classification (NCBI taxonomy): domain Eukaryota; kingdom Viridiplantae; phylum Streptophyta; class Magnoliopsida; order Fabales; family Fabaceae; genus Lathyrus; species Lathyrus oleraceus. The sequence continues at coordinate 139,431,129 of NC_066580.1, forward strand.
GATCAAGGAAGAGGTTCAGAAGCAGTGGGATGCAGGTTTTTTGGCTGTTACAAGTTATCCCCCATGGGTGGCCAACATCGTTCCTGTGCCGAAGAAGGATGGTAAAGTCAGAATGTGTGTCGATTACCGGGATTTGAATAGAGCGAGTCCGAAAGATGATTTCCCATTACCTCACATTGATGTATTGGTTGATAATACGGCTCAATCCTCGGTATTCTCTTTCATGGATGGTTTCTCTGGATATAATCAGATCAAGATGGCGCCAGAGGACATGGAAAAGACGACATTCATTACACCTTGGGGCACGTTCTGCTATAAGGTGATGCCATTTGGGCTAAAGAATGCTGGTGCTACCTATCAGAGGGCAATGACGACTCTCTTTCATGACATGATGCACAAAGAAATTGAAGTGTACGTAGATGATATGATTGCGAAGTCGCAGACAGAAGAGGAGCACCTGGTTAATTTGCAGAAGCTGTTTGACCGGTTGAGAAAGTTCAAGCTGAGGTTGAATCCGAACAAGTGTACGTTTGGGGTGAGATCAGGGAAGCTTTTAGGCTTCATTGTCAGTGAGAAAGGGATTGAGGTTGATCCAGCGAAAGTCAAAGCTATTCAAGAGATGCCTGAACCGAAAACGGAGAAGCAAGTCCGTGGGTTTTTAGGGAGATTGAACTACATTGCAAGGTTCATATCTCATCTAACTGCCACGTGCGAACCAATTTTCAAACTGCTTAGAAAGAATCAAGCGATCAAGTGGAATGATGACTGTCAGAAAGCTTTTGACAAGATAAAGAGTATTTACAGAAACCTCCAATCCTTATACCTCCAGTTCCAGGGAGACCTCTGATAATGTACCTGTCAGTGACTGAGAACTCGATGGGGTGTGTATTGGGACAGCATGACGAGTCTGGTCGAAAAGAGCATGCCATATACTACCTTAGCAAAAAGTTTACCGACTGTGAAACAAGATATTCACTGCTCGAGAAAACTTGCTGTGCTTTGGCCTGGGCTGCTCGCCGACTGAGGCAGTATATGTTGAACCATACTACCTTATTGATTTCTAAGATGGATCCAGTGAAGTACATCTTTGAGAAACCGGCTCTCACCGGACGCGTTGCTCGTTGGCAGATGATTCTAACAGAGTATGATATTCAGTACACGTCACAAAAGGCCATCAAAGGTAGTATTCTGTCAGACTACCTCGCCGAGCAACCGATTGAAGATTATCAGCCTATGATGTTTGAATTCCCTGATGAAGACATCATGTATCTTAAGATGAAAGATTGCGAAGAGCCTCTTGTCGAGGAAGGACCGGATCCGGATGACAAATGGACACTGATGTTTGATGGGGCTGTGAATATGAACGGTAACGGTGTTGGGGCAGTATTGATCAATCCTAAAGGTGCTCATATACCTTTTTCTGCCAGATTGACGTTTGACGTCACCAACAACGAAGCTGAGTATGAGGCTTGTATCATGGGGATAGAAGAAGCCATTGATCTGAGGATCAAAACTCTTGACATATATGGAGATTCCGCTCTAGTGATCAATCAAGTCAATGGAGATTGGAATACGAATCAGCCGCATTTGATTCCGTATAGAGATTACACCAGAAGAATACTGACGTTCTTCAAGAAGGTGAAGTTGTATCATGTCCCCCGGGATGAGAATCAGATGGCTGATGCTTTGGCAACTTTGTCGTCCATGATCAAAGTTCATTGGTGGAATCATGTGCCACATGTTGCGGTGAATCGACTTGAGAGGCCTGCGTATGTGTTTGCAGCCGAGTCTGTTGTGATTGATGAGAAGCCGTGGTATTATGACATCAAGAACTTCCTCAAGACTCAGGAGTATCCTGAAGGTGCGTCGAAGAATGACAAGAAAACCCTGAGGAGGCTAGCTGGAAGCTTCTATTTGAATCAGGATGATGTGTTGTATAAGAGAAACTTTGACATGGTCTTGCTCAGATGCGTGGACAGACCCGAGGCAGACATGTTAATGCAGGAAGTTCATGAAGGTTCCTTCGGTACTCATGCCGGCGGACATGCAATGGCTAAGAAATTGTTGAGAGCGGGTTATTACTGGATGACTATGGAATCCGATTGTTTCAAGTATGCTCGGAAGTGCCATAAGTGTCAAATTTATGCTGATAAGGTGCATGTACCACCAAGCCCTCTGAATGTCATGAATTCGCCTTGGCCGTTTGCCATGTGGGGCATTGATATGATTGGGAAGATTGAGCCTACTGCTTCGAATGGACATCGCTTCATTTTGGTAGCGATTGACTATTTCACCAAATGGGTGGAAGCAGCTTCCTATGCTAACGTTACCAAACAAGTGGTTACCCGGTTCATCAAGAAAGAAATCATCTGTCGTTATGGAGTTCCTGAGAGAATCATCACTGACAATGGTTCGAATCTCAATAACAAGATGATGAAAGAGCTTTGTAAAGATTTCAAGATTGAACATCACAATTCTTCTCCTTACAGACCGAAGATGAATGGTGCTGTAGAAGCGGCGAACAAGAATATCAAGAAGATTGTGCAGAAGATGGTCGTTACGTACAAGGATTGGCATGAGATGCTGCCTTTCGCTTTGCATGGGTACCGTACCTCAGTACGTACGTCGACCGGGGCAACCCCTTACTCCCTTGTGTATGGTATGGAAGCCGTCCTACCTGTTGAAGTGGAGATTCCTTCTTTGAGAGTTTTATTGGATGTCAAGCTGGACGAAGCCGAGTGGATTCGAACAAGGTTTAACGAGTTGAGCCTTATCGAGGAGAGACGGCTAGCAGCTGTATGTCATGGACAGTTGTATCAGAGAAGGATGAAGCGAGCCTTTGATCAGAAAGTGCGTCCTCGAAGCTATCAGATCGGTGATCTAGTTTTGAAGAGGATCCTCCCTCCCGGTGCAGATAACAGGGGCAAGTGGACTCCTAATTATGAAGGTCCGTATGTTGTGAAGAAGGTCTTCTCCGGTGGAGCCTTGATGCTTACAACTATGGATGGTGAAGATTTTCCGTCCCCTGTTAACTCAGATGTAGTCAAAAAATACTTCGCATAAATCGACCCGCTGGACAAAAAGAATAAAAGAGTCCAGGCAAAAAAGGGCATCCCGGCGAACCAAAAAACAGAAAGAAAAGGTTCGGGCAAAAATTAGGGATAAAATGAAAAGAATTTGTACACCCGGTAAGTCGAAAACCCGCAAGGGCGACTTAGGCAAAAATGGGTATCCCGGTGGATTGAAAACCCGAAAGGGCAATCCAGCCAAAAGAGGGATTAAAGCGAAGACTACAGTCTGAGTTATCTGTACTTCATCGAGCTTTGTCATCTGCCATCTCGAAAGATGTGATCCGTCCAGTCATTCTTCTCAGAAAGCAAGGAGTTGGGAGGAAAACTGATGATCTGTGAGTTATAACAGAATTGGGACATAGTGGATGCCGTGTTCACGTTGCCATTAGGATAGATTTTTCCTTTTGTGCGCAATTACCTCTTTCTAGGAATTGCCTCCCAATGTATTTGCCTCTTCAGGCGCATTTTCAATCAATAAAAGTCGTTATTCAGATAAATAGCTCTTTGGTTTTTATTTCTACTGTTTTGTTTGCAAAAATGTCCGAATTTTTGATAAGCATTGCATATAAAAACATGAAGGCTAAACAATAACGTGCAAAAAGATGAAACATTTGAAAATCATTTTGAATGTTGAGGACACTTGAGCGTATCTTGTCCATGTATCCCCTGGGGGCATTTTGTTGTGCTGTTTTTCAGGTTGGCATCTGTGAGGACGTTTCCTCAGCAGCATATTTTCCCCAAGCAAGTTTGGAAGCTATCAAAGCTATGTTCCCCTGCGGAGACGTCTGTGGATAGTGCCTTCTATTCCCCAACAGATCTAAGGATTGCCTATCCCCAGCAGGCCTGTATTTGCCGATTCCCTCCCCGAGTGAGGCAGGTTCATTGAAATTTATCTCCAGCATTTATCCTATCTGTGGACTGAAGGATATCCCCAGCGGAGTTTACCTTTCCCCAGCAGCAGTGCTATTCTCCAACATGAGTGAGAAGTCGTTGCTCTCCCTGCAGAGTCTCCCCGAAGAGTTGGAGTACCCGATCAGTTTTGGCTCCCCAGCCGGAGTTTTTCATCATTTTGCATTTTTGCATTTTTAGTGATCATTGCATCCTCAAACTGCGTAGCATTTCCATTCAATATGGAGCATTACGCCATAGAAAAATTCAAACATATGCATTCATGTGTTAACCTCACCAGACTGTATCCCCGGCAGAGGCGGATCATTTCATTCAACATCAGCACAGCAAGTCTGCTACAGTTGCTCTTGACAGCATTCAGGATTGATATCCCCACAGAGGTTTATTACCTCACCCGTTGGTGACAGAAAGTTTGTTTCTCCCCAGTGAGACCCCCAGCAAGTGGTCAACCTTGCCTTGACATATCTAAAAAGTCGTTCTTGTGATACCGGTAAGTGTCATATCAGCACCCGCGTGTGTTTCTTTGTTTGGTGTCTGTAAACACCATTGTTTCGGTGTCTGTAAACATCGGGTATTCTCTCCAGTCATCAGTAAATGTCTGGTCATCTTTTTTTGATGTCGGTAAACATCATTGTTTCGGTGTCTGTAAACGTCGGGTATTCTCCCCAGTCATCGGTAAATGTCTGGTCATTTTTTGATGTCGGTAAACATCATCTTTCGATGTCGGTAAACATCGAGTCCTTCCCTCAGTCATCGGTAAATGTCTGATAACTCCCCAGCTAGAGATCCCCAGTAGAGTCATCGGTAAATGTCCTATCTGGTTTCCAGTTGCAAATATTTGTTAGTAGAGTGTCCCCCGGTCATCGGTAAATGTCTGGTCGTTTTTGATGTCGGTAAACATCATCTTTCGATGTCGGTAAACGTCGAGTCTCATCCCAGTCATCGGTAAATGTCTGGTCATACTTTGTTTCCTTGTTGATAAAATCAAAATCCCCAGAAGTCGTCGGTAAACGGTTTGTCTGGTATCACCACAAAGATTTTGTTCCTCCCCAAGCGGAGATGCCATCGGTAAATGGCCCAGTTTTCTTCGATATCGGTAAATATCAAATTCCCAGTTGCAGCAGCCATCGGTAAATGGTCTTGCTAGAGTTGACATCGGTAAATGTCAAGTTTCTTTGAAGCCACCATCGGTAAATGGTCTTGCTTCCTTTCTACATCAAATTGTTTCCCAGCAGCCATCGGTAAATGGTCTTGCTGAAGTTGATATCGGTAAATATCAAGTTTTAACCATCGGTAAATGGTTTCCTTTTTCCAGAAGTTGTTTTCCCAGCAGCCATGGGTAAATGGTCTTGCTGAAGTTGATATCGGTAAATATCAAGTTTCCAGTTGTCCAACCATCGGTAATTGGTTTTGCTTTCCTGAGGTTGTCATGCAGTTGTCATCGGTAAATGACGTGGTTCTCCTTGTATCATATCCAGCAGAGTGCAAATTCTACGGTTCTTGGTATTCAATCCCTGTTCACCCTGAAAGTCTGACAGCCGTTGCTCTCATCCATTCGGGTTCCCAGCTGATTGAATAGGGGCAGCTGTAGCACCTCAAATTTGCACCTATCATTATACATACATTCTCATATTAGGTCATAGCATATCATGGTCCACTGCATAGCATTGCATTGTCCCATTTGCCTCAAGTGCAAGCCAATCAAGAAATTAGGGCAAACTGGTCAGGAGATCAGTCAGTCAAGCAGGCAAGTGCATTTCTCTAGGAGCCAAGGCCCTAGGGTTGGTCCAACATGTTCACATGACTTGGGGATCCATTTGAAGTGTTTTGGTCAAGGATTGGATGTTCAGAAGTCATCAGTCAGTGCACAGTCAGTCAGAAACCCTAAAAGTCAATTGTTGGTCAACTGTCCATTTAATCAGTGGTTTGATGGTTGAATTTGGTTTGAGAGGTCTCATTCATGTCCAAATAGGCCTCATATATCATGTCAAACACCATCATGGAAGAATTTGAAGCCAGATCAGAAATTTCCAAAAATGGAAACTGGACCTGTAACTGAAACTTACCAAAAATGGAAAGTCTTGATCCTCAAACTTACATCATGATACAAGCTTCAAATGAATTTTTTCCCAACATGAAAGTTGAAGATCTTGTTCTCCCATTTCCAAAAAGTCCAAGAACTCTCAATTCCCATGTGTGGTTGGCAAGTTATGATCGAATCGTTTTCAGAAATTTTTGAACTTCAAAAGGCCATATCTCTCAAACCATTTGGCCAATTTGGGTGGGGTTTTTTCCTACAAGTCACATTTGATCCCCTCTTTCCAAAAATATAACTTTCATGTGCCAAAACTTCACCAATCAAAATGGCATTTTTTGACTTACTTGAATTAATTTCAAGTGAAGTGAAATTTTGACTTTTCAAAATAAACCTTTTCCATCATTTTGGCCAATTGGAACTTGCTTGGAGTGTTATTTGCAGCATGTTCAAAGTCAAATTCGTGCAAGTACATACAACCATGCCCTAGTTGCTTGAAAATTGGAAAAAGTACACTTCTCACCAACTATACTCCACATTTTCATGGCCTTTGATTCAGAACCACAAGCAACATCAAACAGCAGATCTAAACATGATTTTCTGTCATTGTGAACCTTAGTGGCAGCCATCTAACTCAAAAAAAAAACTCATTCTCAAAAAACCTCATTGCTTGCATTTTCCAAAATCTGTAAAAAACTTTCAAAGAACACGACCATACCACTGTTGCTACAACATCCATTCATCATTTTGAACCTGTTTTCACCACCATTCCCCACCTGGAAGCTCACTTACACGGCTGTTTTTTCTTCACATATCATCAATGGCAGAGTTTGGTTAAAGCTATTGCAAGTTGTTTCAAGCCAAACAACCTTCACCAACCATCATTTGGAGGACCATAAAGCATCTGTTTCACCATTAAACCACCAAAACAATACTGTTTCACTTTTTTCTTCAAAAACAAGTAAGGATTCGAATCTCTCATTTCTTGAAATGATGCTATGCTTTGTGTAGAGCTTGCCTTGCTGATTATTCTGCTCTTTGAATCGTGATGATTGGTTGAGTATTTAGAGAGATATGGTGAAATGAACTTTGATGTCTAAATGTTATCTTGCTTGTTCCTTCCATTCTTGCATGATTTAAGTTTAATAGTTGTTATAATATTGATGTGCAAGGCAAGAGGAACGCATTGATATGTTGTTTGTTGAGTTTGGTTGACAAAAATTCTTGCTGGAAATTTGAATTGTGAATGGTACAGCGAAACCCTAGGAAGCCATTGCCAGAATCGCGTTTTGCTTGCTGCACATTACCTGCGGATTTATCCGCAACCTTCATCGCCTTGCTGCGACATTACCTGCGAAAACACATGAGTTTCCTGCGGATTTCGCGTGTTGGGGTTTTGCATGAACCGTTCCTTGTTTCATTCATACTGACCAATAGGAACATTCCGTTTCATGGAGCAAAACGACACCGTTTGAATTAGTGAAAGCCATATTTACACAATTGCCATCCGGTCATTTAAATAATGCAAATTAATTCATTTAATTTTCAATAATTATTTCATTTGATCATCAATCTTTGAAAATTCATAACTTGTTCATTTTAATTCCAAATTCAGTGGGAATTTTTGCATCATGTCCTGTCTGATGTCTATTATTTTATCATGATTTTTCCAGAATTTTTGCATGGTCTAATTTTAAATGGTGCTAGGGTTTGTGACATGTGACCAATTTTTGTACACTTTGCCAAAACATTTGTGAAATGGTGATACTTTATCCAATGGCTCCCAAATTTTTTGTGCTTAAACTAGACACACTCATGGTGATTTTGGTGTAGAGTTTGTGAATTTATCATTGCTGGTTTGTGAGATATGATTTTTTGAATTAGGGTGTGACAACTTGTGTCACACCATTGATGTCCAACTTCATGATTTTCATTACCATGCTTCTTGAACTCAAATTGGTTTGAATTTTTGCATGAATGTACTCTTGTATGTCTAGTTTACATGTGAATTTTCCTGGATTTATTTGTGGCATTTCCTAATTGTTTGAGATTTTCTCCCCTGTTTAGTCATATGTTGACTTTTTGTGACACATGTTCCCATTTCATTTGTGAAATTCTCATACTTTATTAGATGGACATGAAATTTTACATGAGATAACTAGACATCCTCATCTTTGCCATGGTTTTAGTCCCATTCATTTATCATACACCATCCCTGATTTATGATTTTTCTAAGTTGATGCATGTTTGGTTGACTTCTTTGAGCATGTTCGAAATTGCTTTGACTTTCTGATTTTCATTGACTGCCTTCCTCTTGTCCAAATGATATGAAATTTGACATGCTTACCATGCTGTGGGTTGTGATTGGTCATGATTTATTTGATGATTTTTGGAAATGTTTAAGATTGCTTTTGAGTTAAGTCTTGCTGTTGACTTCTATGAGTTTCTGTTTGCAACACTTTGACCTAAATTGTTCATGAAATGATGATAGTGATTGATATGAATGTGAACCCAATTGGTTGTGTTTCTTAATTGTTTGAACATGATTTTGGATGCTTGCCCTTTGCTGTTTTGACTTTTTCATTCCTTTTTGACCCTAGGCTTGTCCTAGTGGTCCTGTTACTCACTTTTGAGCTTGTGTTTTTAGGTTGACCAACAAATGACCAATGAGACCAACTCTTTTTGATTGAGCTTGCTTAAATATCATTGACTAACTTGTTTGTTTTGTAGGTGGCTTGGCTCACATGCCTTAAGCCTTGTGCCTTGCACATTCACTTGCTTGTGTTGACTGTTAACCTTTGTTTCATTCTGATTTAACTTTGACTTGTATACTAACTGTACTTGACTGATTTCAGGTGCTTTTAGTTGCTCAGTTCCTTGTGAACTTTTGCTTTGCTTTGCTTGTATAAGCAATTTGCATTGAGGTACAACTTCCTAACTTCATGTAGTCTGGAAGACCTGGCCTGTTACTTGGCCAGGCAACTGTCTGAAGTCCTCCTTAAGAGGCAATGTTTGTGGATGTTTAATTTTGTCTTTGCATAGAGTCAAAGACCTCTTAAGTGAAGAGGCAATTGGCAGAACCCAAGGGATATGCAACCTATCCCCTGCTATTCTGTGTGTCATCTGCTTTGCTCACACCACTGTGTTGATGCATTGCAGATACAAACCCAAGATCTCGTACAATTGTACAGTTGAGTCAGTTTTAAATGTGTAGAAGGGTTCCCACTTTCTGAACCCACACATTCTTGTCTTAAGCTCTCCCAGGCCAGGGATAAGAGCTGTGAAGTCTTATCTTCACTCACCTTTCATCTGCTTCACCTTAGCCCCTCAATGGCAAGGTTAAGAGCACATTCACCCAGTTCCAGAGGTTTGTTTGTTGAGGTTGATATGACCCCTCGACTAAAACCTAACCCTTGTTTGAGCCACTTGCTTGTGTATAGTGTGTGCTACCTGAGCTTGTATGTTTGTTTGACTTGCTTCCTGTGCAAGTTAGGGTTAGTTTAGACTTGCTTCCTGTGCAAGTTAGGTTTTGCTTGGCTTGCTTCCTGTGCAAGTTAAGTGTGTGTGTGGCTTGCTTCCTGTGCAAGTCATGACTAGGATAGGCTGGCTCCCTGTGCCAGTTAGCTAGAAACCTTAACTTAGGGATGATCTTGCATGATAACATCTAGGCTCGAGTCGTAGTCTCCCTAGTTGTGTCTCCCTCTGTTATCTGGTTAGGCTAGTCCTTTATCCCTCCGTAGGGGAACTACGTCGCCCTGATCCTCATACCAGATGAGGTACGTAGGCAGGAGATGAGCAGATCTCTCCGGGCGCCTGTGTCTTTGTTTTGTCTTGTTGTGTGCTTGGAAGCTGATGTAAGTCCATCGAGTGGCATTCGGGTTCCAGTGTTTGTGTGTGTTTTGGTTCGGATGCTGATGTAAGTCCAGTGATTGGCATTCAGGCTCCACGTTTGCCTTTGCCTGTGTTTGTTTGTGTGCGTGTCAGCCGAGCTACGAATGCTCTGATTCTTCTTTCGTCCAAGAAGATACGTATGCATAGGATGCGACATCCTAGCGAGCATGTGTCGTTTCCCCAGTCCGAACTACTTCGACTCTGGTGTCTATGCCCGATAGACTAAGTAGGCCCAGGATGCGACATCCTGCCGAGTCAGTTTCAGTCTGTTTTCTTGTGTCTCCTTCAGCCAGTGTGTGTGTGTGAGCAGTGTTTTAGCAACCATTTTTCCTTCCTTTTGTGCGTGGATCCCGTAGAGTACTACGGATGCGTAGGGGTGCTAATACCTTCCCTTCGCATAACCGACTCCCGAACCCATTCTCTTTGGTCGCGAGACCATGTTCTTTCCAGGTTTACTCTGAGCGTTTCCTTTCCCTCTTTTGGGATAAATAACGCACGGTGGCGGCTCTGTTGTTCTTGTTTTCCCGCCGGTTTTTCGCGTGATGCGACACATAAAACTGTAGAAAAGTATGGATGGCACTCCTATCCCTGTTTGTGAGCCTGAAAACCATCTTCAGAATACCCCCATAAGTCTCACGGAACATCCCCACATGGTCAGGCGCAATCAATGCTATCATCTCTTTCAGCACACTGATCTCTGGATCAAAGAAACTGTAAACAACATCGTCCTTCAAACCGGACCTCATATCTGAGCAAAGAAGTCTCTCAACCAGGATCTCAATCAAGAATGTCCCCTACATATGGATAAACATGAGTTAGATGCGGATAAATGCAAAACGAGAATGATGCTGATGCATGAATGCAATGCACTGTGCCATCCTCCAAGTCATCTGATCATCAACTATACAGAAGCCCCGGTCTCTGAACTGATCACAACCATCTGAGGTACTGAGTAACCACAAATCCGACTTGGGGTTCCGAAATAAACGGAACGGAAGGATACATCACCATCATCACAGAGAAAACACTGAACTGATAGCCACAACAATCTCTGAATCAACCCAAGGAATCCTGAAATAAACGGATCCCCACTGATAAATACCATGGACAGAACTCCGGCGTCTCAGAAATAAATATCCATAAATCCGATTTATAAATAGGACCCAACAGTCACCAACAAAGAGTCACCATCAGAACATGCATCTGTAAGAATCAAACCCTCCCCTCACAGGTGAATTCTAATCAGGTCATCCTAAGGCGGATAATGGTCTCGACAATCGGGCAAAGATACTCAACGGGTTTGCCCTTTCGGGTGTGCCGTTGCAGCTCTCATAAGATCGTCTAAACCAAAGATCCGGGAAAGAACGGTCACCGAAGTCAACAGCTCTAAAGAGGTAACTCGACCAAAGTGGAATACTCCACAATGGAAGAGCTCTCTCAGAAGAACCTCGTCCGGCTTGTGGTATGTCACGTCGCAACAACATGCCCAACCAACATGTGAGGAACGTGAGACCACACTAATCCTAGGTGTATACTCGGGCCTGGGTTTTAGCCCCACTCAGAACACCCACCCCAAATCAGAGGAACCAACCTGCACAGATTCAGCACGATAATAATATGATGCATGCAAACATATATGCAAATAATCACAGTATAATAATCATAAATGCAATAAATAAAACAATAAAAGCAACCAAAACTATCCTAGAGAGCGCTAGGACTGACTCGCTTAGGGAAGATGGACCAGCAAGAGGTCAACTTCTATTTCCCCAGCAGAGTCGCCAGCTGTCGCATCCGCGAAAAACAACCGGCGGGAAAAAACAAACAAACAGAGCCGCCACCGTGCGTTATTTATCCCAAAGGAGGGAAAGGAAACGCTCGAAGTAAACCTGGAAAGGAAATGGTCTTACGATCGGAAATGCAAGGATCGGGAGTCGGTTACGCGAGGGCAAGGTATTAGCACCCCTCACGTCCGTCGTACTCGACGGGATCCACGCTCAGAAAGGAAAGAATAAGGTTTCTAAAAACTTCTCAAAGAATGCACACACACTGGAATAAACACAGATGGAGGAAGACGGAGGAAGGTGATTCGGCAGGATGTCGCATCCTGGGCCTACGTAGTTTGTCAGAAACAAACATCAGAGTCAACGTAGTTCGGGGAAATGGGAAACGGGCTCGCTAGGATATCGCATCCTATGCCTACGTATCTCATCTGGAATGAGAATCAGAGCTACCGTAGTTCGGCTAACGCACGCCGAAACAAAACGCACACAAGGACGCTGAAACGTCAAAAGAAACTCACAAATGGAAATAGACTGCCAATGGCTGGTCTTACGTCCGACTCCAAACAACAAACGCAAACAAGGAAACCGAATGCCAATCGCTGGACTTACATCAGACTCCAAGCACACAAACACAGGAAACCGACTGCCAATCGCTGGACTTACGTCAGACTCCACACAAACAAACAAACAAACGCAGGAAACCGACTGCCAATCGCTGGACTTACATCAGACTCCAAGCAAACAAGAGGTTAACCGGACGCTGAGTCGTCAAAAGCAACAAAGAAGTTGAACAAACAAGCTAACAGGAAGTCTGGTACTCGAGCCTGCTAGCTGTCAAGCAAACACACACACAAAAAAAGAAAAGGGTGCCCGGAGAGATCTCGCACGATCTCCTGCCTACGTACCTCATCTGGTATGAGGATCAGGGCAACGTAGTTCCCCTTAACAGGGGAGAAACTTCCTCCTAACCAGAGACCGGGAAATAACAAACTAAAAGGGAGACTGACTCGAGCCTAATAGTTGTCATGCAATCCACAATAGTCCTAGGTTGAGGTTTCTAACAGATCCTAACTCGCACAGGCAGCAAGTCAACAACACAGCAAGTAAGCAAACGGGTGAACAGGTATCACACACTATATGCAAACAAGAAGGCTCACACAACATGGCTGGGCTTTAGTTAAGGGGTCAAATCAACCTCGACAAACAAGCCAACTGAAAAGGGGTATTGTTTGCTCTTAACCCTAACATTGAGAATTAGGGTGAAGCAGATGAAATGGGAAGTGAGGGTAAGACCTCACAGCTCTTATCCCTGGCCTGGGAGAGCTTGAAACAATGAAAGTGTGGGAGTTCAGAATCAGGAACTCTACTCCACATGACTGACACAACAAGATTTTGGGTTCTTATTCAAAGTGAATCAACACATGGTGTGAGCAGGATGAATGACACAACTGAATAGCAGGGGATGGATTGCACATCCCTTTTATCTGCCAATGCCACTTCACTTAGGAGGTCTTTATATGTACAAGGCACAAAGATAAACAACCACAAACATTGCCTCTTAAGGAGGGCTTCAGACAGGTGCCTGCCAAAGTAACATGACAGGTCTTCCAGACTACATGAAGTCAGAGGTCATTACCTAAGTGGTATGCCAACCACAAGCAAAGCAAAGCAAAGTTCAAATGAACTTAAAGCAACTTAGGTACCTGTGTAAACAACTAAACAAATCAGTACAGTGTTCAGACAAACAGACAACAGTCAACAACACACAGACAATCCAACATGCACTATGAGTAAACCATAAGGCAAACTCAAGTGAATTATGCTTAACCTACAAAACAACCAATTGTTAGCAATCAATAGCAAATATCAACATTCAAATGATGAAGCAACATCAACCATGGAAATTGGATGCTTGCACCTGAAATTCAAAGCTCACATGTAAGTACAAACCACTAGGTCAAAGCCTAGGGTCAAAGGTGAAGAAAAAATTCAAAACAGGAGCTGAAATTCAACACAATGCAACTTCAAACACATATTAACATGTCCTAAAAAGGACCAAAACAAAATCATCAAGCAAAGGCATTTCATGTGCAAGGGAAGTCAAAGACAATTTCAAAGCATTCAAATGGACATTGAGAATGAAAATTCCAAATCAAAACAGAAATGATTCAAATAATTCTGGAAAGATTCATGAGCATTCAACACATCCAACATGATCATCATACAAAAAATCCGAAGCATCCAAGATCATTTGGCATGGAAATTAAATTGCACAAGTTGAACAACCAAATGTGTGACACAAATTGTCACACCATGCAAACATGTGCATAAAACAGAAATGGTAAATGAGAAAAATACCAAACCAAGCCTAAAACATCCATCAATATGTCAAGAATCATCATGCAAAGTTTCATGGCAATTGGATTAAAATCAAGCATTTCACAATGGAAAGAATGGAGCAAGGTCACAAATGTACACATGTCCACATATTCTAACACAATTCAAAATCCAGCCATGCACAACTTCAGAGTTTTGCACCATAAAATTCTAGACATTCTAAGGAACAAGTAGCAAAAAACCAGGCATTTTTTGGATCATTTTTCAAATAGTTATGATTTGTTGAAGTTGGAAAAAAATTGAATTAAAAATGATTAAGCATGTGGAATTTAGGAGGGAAAAGCCAAAAGAGGAATTTATTTGAAAAACTGCAGCACGCTGGACTCGAACTCGGTCCAAATTTGAATGTGAGTGCGCCTCAATGAAACGGCGCCGTTTTGGCAAAAACCCTAACAATTTCCAGAATGGACGCTAAGCTGGCGCTATGCCGTCGCTAGGGTGAAGATCTTCATCTTCCTCACGAAGATGAAGATGAACAGCATGAACATCAAAGCCAAATTTTCCAGAATTTCCAGAATTTCTTAGATTTTACAAAAAATTATACCAAAACGAAGCTCATGCAATGGAGATTATAGATCAAGCATCAATTCATCCTAATTCAACATGATTCATGCAAATCGAAGCAAATAAAGTTTGACATTCAAAACTTCAATCAAGCATATCTCTCTCAATTCTTATCCAAATCGCATGAAATTTATATCAGATTGATCAGCATCAAATGTTCTACAATATTATACACATAAAACAGAGAATTAAGGTGATCGAAAATGTGACCTCTTGAAGGTCAGTTCTTGAATTCTGCAGATTCCAGGCCAGGCAAGCATGCAAATCCACTCCAAATCACTTGTTATGAAGTTTGATGATGAAATTGAGGCTTGGAAACGTGTAGATCTAGCTCAATTTGCATTTGCCATTTTTGAGTTCTTGAACTTCACATGCACAATTCTGGTCCAAACTTGATGATCAAAGGCTTGATCTCTGCTAAATCAACACTAGAGAACCAGAATATGGAAGAAGATTCAAGGCTTATGTGAGAAAAATTTGAATTAAGATTGGGAGAAAAATTTGGAGGGAAATGAAAACTAGATCTAGAAATGGTGAATTGTGATTAACCTCCTGAAATTTTGTTATGATTTAGTATATATACCATGTGCTAATCCTATTTTAATTAAAATTAATCAAGGTTTACTTGAAGTTAAGCAAGATAAGGTGTGGTGACAAAAATTGAAATTTTGTGGTGCATGGCAATTCCAAACGTGAACAGTACCAAACCAATGATAAAATGCACTTAAAAACACTCCATGCACATATTAGCAATGGTCATTTGTTCCCATGATGCATCAATTTTAAATTTTCAAGTTTCCCTCCAAAATTGACTTGAATGCACAAATGATCATATGTTCAAATTTCATGCAATGTGATGGATGTTTTAGAAACTACATGTCATGAGAAGAAAAATGCAAAAAGAACCACCAAATTTGGAGTTATGAATCAAAAGTTATGGCCATTTGAAGTTCCATGTACACTTGGCAATGATTTGATCATATCTCCTCAACCATTCATCATAAATTCATGATCTTGGTTTTTTTGGAAATGGGAGAGAGAGATCTTCAACTTTTATGTTGGACAAAATTTCATTTGAAGCTTCTTTGATGATGCAAGATCAAGTTGAATTTGAATAAAAAACTTTCCATTTTTGGAAACTTTCAATTACAGGTCATTTTCCATTTTTGGAAACTTTTGATCTGACCTCAAATTCTTCAAGATAAGCATTTGACATGATTAATAAGCCTCTTTTAAACATGAATGATATGTTGAAACTCATTTCTCCACCTCCTAGCCCTCAGTTGACTTTCTGTTGACTTTCTAGGGGCCCAGGTGACTTGAACATGCTCAGATGACTTTGAGCCTCAACCACTTGATGAAATGGCTCCAAAATGAAACCCTAGCTTATACAAGCTTAATAAAATCATATAATGATCTCCTTCTCAAGAAAGACCTCACCTCCTTGAAAATTCCTGACTGGTAGAATGCAACTGATTAGGGTTGACCAAAGGTCAAAACCCTAATCCCAAAGAATCTGAGCCTGAACAATGAGCCTCTTGAGGATGACATAACCATGATGATGATGATGTACCCTTGCCAATAAGATAATGCTCAAACTCCTTGAAGGACCAAGAAACCCTAATTGAAGCACAAATCTCAGATGATCAGTGATCAATTTATGAGACCCTCAGGCTTGCATCTCTTAACCTCTCCATCTTCTGAGAAAGACTTAGGAGGATGACTTGTCTATTTTCACATGATATGCAATATGCAATGACTAATGTCCTACAAAATGAAATGCAATATGCTAAGCTAGTCCCAAGAGAGGAGGGCAAATTTTGAGGTGTTACAACCATGTGAAAGCGTTCTTCATCAATGAGTTTTGAAAATACTTAATTTTTTAGGCTCTCATTGTTGGCTAAATCACCAGCCTCGGTCTGGTACCGGGCGGTGTTTTCGACGATGGACTCATTAGTGTCGCCAGCGAACTTGGTGAATTTTGGGACTTTCCAGCCCTGGGGAAATTCGGTTTTCCTTACATACTCAAACAACAGGGATATATATAGTTTGGCCTATGAAGGTCCACATTGAGGCTATTTTAGACCAAAACACGTTCGACGATGTTGGTGATATTATCTTATACCCCCATGGTGTTATGTCGGGCTTGTCTCACGAATCAATCATCATCTTGATTGTGTTGCACTAGGACCATGTCGAGACCTTCCAGCCTTTGATCGTTTTTATAACCTGTTTTCCAGAGGATTAACCCCTTGGAGAATGTTAGGCACCGGAGCTAGTGATGTTCCCAAAAAATCAGCAATCCTAGCCATTTGGTGAGTTAGTTTTGATAGCTCCTAGTCGTGTTTTCTAGAAGTGGGGTAAACATGTTGCCTATCTATTGCGTAATAGTGTGTTAATTCGAAATTTCCTGCTTAAGTTGCATTTTCATTTCCTTTTCTTTTGATGTTTGTAATGACAATGCCATTTTTTGCACTTTATTTAATACCATTCTGGCGCTTGTTACTTAATGCATATTATTCTTTATCAATTCGAATTTCTTGTAGCATAGACTTATACCTCTCTAGGTATTTATCATTTACTCTTAGAATTAGTTTGTCGGTTTCTAACTCTTCAATTGCATAACCATTATTCAAAAAATCCTGGATAATCCGTAATGGGTCTTCCCAATTAGGACACTATTTACCTAGAGTTTTATCTCTTCGATCCATAAGTAATATGACCTTCCAAACGAGATCTTCAATCGAGGAAGTTTTTACTTTAACCTTCTTATTCTAGGCTTTGGCAACTCACTATTTTTGTATTATTAAAACATCTAGAACTATTAGCCTTTCCTCATCCAAATCGACCATTTCATCCAATATCATACTCCAATAATGATCAGGTGGAATCTCATCCTGCCTTTGAATTTGGACTGTTTGCAAATAAATTTCGATAGGAAATACAACCTCATGTCCATAAGTTAACCGAAATGGAGTAGTATTTGTTGCTTCTTTAGGAGACGCCTAACATGCCTATAAGACTTGGTCTAAAGTCTTGTACCAATTCTTTGGTTTCTTCCCAACATGTTTCTTGATCAAACCAATGAAAATCTTATTGGCCGCTTTGACTTAGCCATTAGCCCGTGCATAATAAGGCGTCGAAGTTAGTAGCTTAATCCCCATTTCAGATGTGAATTCGTGCATCTTTTTACCAATGAAAACCAACCCTTGATCATTTGTGATGGTTTTAGGAATCTAAACCTATACATAATATGTTTTTGAATAAACTCTATTATCGCCTATTGGTCAGCATTTACTAAAGGAACAAATTCTACCCATTTTGTAAAGTAATCGATGTCGACTAGAATGTATTTCCGACTCTTAGAAGATGTTGGCCAAATCCCCCCAATCAAATCCAAAGCCCATCCTCTAAATGGCCACGATTACACAATCACGTGTAATTTACTTATAGGGACGTGTTGGATGTATGAGTGTACTTGGAACTCCTGACAACCCTTGGTAAAATCAATACAATCTTTCAACATTGTAGGCCAATAGACACCTTGGCGAAAAAGCAACCATCTCATCTTGTGCCCCAGCTGATGGGCACCACATGCCCCACTATGGACATTTGACACCACCAAGTATGCCTCACTTTCACCAAGTCATTTAAGCAACACTCCTTCGAGCATTTTATTAAATAATTGATTCCCCATAATCACATAACTCATGGATCTGTATTTTACCTTTCAATCAGTTGTCCTAGTCATATTTTTCAAATATTCGACTATTGGTTCTCGTCAATCAGTATTAGTCAGATTTTCCACAATATAAAGACTTTAAAAATTTTCGTATCTGCTGATCCTAACTTAGTCATTTCTAGATCTGAAAGAGACAATCTGGTCTACTTTACTCTTTATCTAACTTTAATAAAATATTCTAGCTTTTCTTTGTACACCTTATATCCTGAAGCAATTTGCGCCAACTCATTTGCCTCTTGATAACACTGAAACGCATTGCGTATTTGACTCGGATTGCACATGCTTATTAGGTTTTTATTGTCATTTTCTTGTGTTATGTTTACTTTTTGTCCTATTTTCAGGTACTTTTCCCTACAAGAGCCTTTTGTGAAGAAACGAAGCCAAACGAGCAAGAAATGGAAGTTTTTATGGAAAGTTGTACACATGGCGTCCAGCATGGCGGCTGCCATGACATGTAAGCTTTCAACCGGTGGTAACTGCCACGTTCCCATGATCCTTTCATATTGTTCACATGGCGGGGACGACGGGCGCCATCTTTGTTGGCTCGTTCCCACTAAGGGTAGTTGGAGGGCAGCTTTGTCTTTTCCTAGCGTCTCAAAATCTCTATAAATAGGCGTCTTCATTTTACTCAAGGGCGTCCAACTTAGTTCACAACACTAAGCCTAAAGATCACCATTGTAAAAGCGATAAACCGTCACATCGGGGGTTATCACACTTGAGTTGTAGTTAGGTTGGAGCACTGTACAAACAATATTGCCTTACTTTCCAGTCTTTACTTTCCAGTCAAGTTTATTTTCCAGCGTACCAGATTAAAGTCTCCAATTTGGAGCAGGTTTCTTATTCAAGTTTATTTTCATTTACGTTTTATTTATCTTGCATGATTTACTTTATTTACTTATCTGTCTTACTTTTACCTATTCGCTTATTAACTTGCACATTTTATTTGCCTGTTCTTTTAAACATGATTAATTCTGCTATGTTGACTTCTATTTCCATGTTTGGCTAAATCTTTAAAGGTTAGGATGTAAGTATCGTCGTTAAGATGATACTCCATAATTTGTATCTATAGAAATGCTTTAGGGGCTGTTTTGATTTTAACACAAGTTTTCAGTACTTATTTTGATTGGTAAATATGAAAGTAGAGCCGATATATAGTTGGGTAAGATTGAAAGTCGTCAAACTCTTAAAGCTAAACTTGGTTAGTTTTAACTGGTTAAAAGAGAGAAAGCACTTTGTCCGGTTAATTAGGAATTTTTAACACTATTAGAAAATGATTTTGAAACTATTTTCGGACGCGTTTGTAGGTTTAAAATATGGATCCTTGAGCCAAAGCCATAGATCTCTTTTAAGTTAAACTTTCCAAATCAAAGTCACTTTTTAACTAAGTCAAGAATTAAATTTCTTAAAAATAGGTTTACTACTTTAACGCAACAAGCACCCTTCATAAGTGACAATGAAGGGCGTTAATTAGAGAGTAAACTCAATTCTGAATATGCGAAAGCGACAATTCCTGTTAAATTGGTTCTTCTCAAAGTAGAAAATATTGCCCCATAAGTAGATCTATTTAGAAACAATTAGAGTATTTCCTAACTAATGTGAATTACATCTAAGCCTGTATTTATTATCTGAATTTATTTACTTCATTTCCCTTTTCTATATACGTGAATCTACTTATTTGATTTGCCTTAGATAAACACCGTAACAATAGAAATCGATAGATTGACAATTTGGTCTCTTGGGAACGATAATCTTTTGTATTACTTTGACGTGTTATGTGAAGGTGAGAAAAACAAGAAAGGGGGGGTTTGAATTGTTTGGAAAAATAAGCGCTTTTCAAAAAGAAAATCACACAAGGATTTTATACTGGTTCGCTTATAACACAAAGCTACTCCAGTCCACCCGGCCAAGGTGATTTCGCCTTCAACAAGGACTTAATCCACTAATCTTGAAAGATTACAAACAACGCCTAAGAGAAAAATCTCTTAGTCCTCTCAAGTTTACAGACTACACTAAGTCACTTGAGGAAATCAAACAAACAATAAATGAAAGATTTATGTAATCTAGAGTGCTTCTAAGAAAGCAAATATTACAGTATTAAGAACAAGAGTTTTTCACGTTATAAGCAAAAGCTTCGTGAAGATCTTAGAGAGAAGAGTGTTTTTCTTGACTTGGTGTTTCAGTATAATTTTGGCTTGTTGGCTTGCTAATTGTTCTCTCGTGTATTGCTGAAAGTTGATTTGCAATCCTTTATATAGATCAGTTGAAGTAGTAGTTGAAACTGGTGGATATTGAGATGAAGTTACGCCATCACATAATTAGCTAATGCAGGATGACTTTTTCTTCTTGAAATGACTACTTACCATAAGTAGTATTTTCTTTATTGAGATTGGAGATTAACGTCTCTTTCTCAATTAGGAAATCCATTTGAAAATCTTTACTTGTCTTCAACGTTACTCTTTCATGATTAGCAAATCCATAATCAGAGTAATTGTGTATCTGGAGAAACTTGGAATCTTGCTTCTGATGTTGATCTAAATAGTTTCTTCAGATAGCGTTGTTCAGAGTCAGAGGTTCTAGGACTTACTTTCTGTTAAGATGCTTCTGATACTTGTTGTTTAGTTCAGAGTTTGACTTTCTTTGAACTTGTTTCTACTTCAGAGCTTCTGATCATTTGATAATATGCTTCTGATCTGGTATTGTATCTGATGATGTCATCAGATTTCTTTCTTCTTTCTTTAGAACCCTGCACACTTAGAAACTTTTCGTTAGGGTGCCATTTTTGGTTTCATCCTTTGTTATCATCAAAATCAAGGAATCTGTTGTAGAACAATTTTTGTTCTTACAATCTCCCCCTTTTTGATGATGACAAAACAACTTTAATTAGCAGATGAAACATGAATAAAATTAGATCAGATAGACAGAAGCTCCCCCTGAGATAATGCTAGGGAGTTCAGAAGTTCTTACCAGAGTTTCTTAAGTAAAGAGGTGTCTGAAGTTCTCTGCAATTTCTTAAGTCCAAGTTAGATAATTTTATTTATATAAAAAATATGTTGCAGAATGCTTAAGGTTTTAGACAATATTTTCATCAGAGCTAATAATTACTTTCTCCCCCTTTTTGTCAGAATCAAAAAGACATAGTAAAAAAAAAAATAAGCAAAGAGAAAATAAATAAGGAGAAAAACTGGAATTCATAGATAGAAGCACAAAGGCAACAAACAGAAACATCAGATTCAAAAGAACAAGAAAAACATCAGATCCAAAAGAAGACAGAAGCAAAAACAATAGGCAAGCAAAAAACAAATAACTCCTAAGTGCCTAAGGGTTCGGAGGCGGAGGCATTCTCTGAAGCAGCATAGCAAGCATGTTCTGGATGTTTTCGTTGACAGTATCTTGCTTGTCCATTCTTGCCCGGAGTTCATTCTGATCTTGCTTGAGTTCTTTCAGAGTCTGAAGAACCGTAGGAATCACAGAAGATGACTCCCCCAGAGTCAGAGCTTGCTGAGCTTCAGCTTCAGCAGCAGCTTGAGCTTCTGCATCTGCCAGAGCCTTGGCTTCAGCTTCCTTTTGCCTTAGGAGTTCAGCTTCCTTAGCAAGTATTTCTTCTTCTATCCTTTTTGCTTCTTCTTCAGCTTCCTTGGCCAACCTCTCTTCTTCCAGCCTTCTGGCTTCAGCCTCTCTGGCAAGTCTCTCCTGGAGTCTTGCCTCAGCATCTCTGATGTAGTCATTTCTGACTTGTTCAGAGATACTCTTCAGCCTAAAAGACTCAGATGTCATCCAGCCAATGACTCTGTTCCAGTGTGTCCTTACAGATTCAGGATCATCACTGATTTCAGAGTTAGAGACCAGAGAATCGATCTTTTGAACTGAAGCCTCTGCAATCATCATAATGGCTTCCTTAAGGGTAGGTTTAGAAAGTTCAGGTTCAGGTTCTGGTTCAGAGGTATGAGGTGGAGGGCTGAGATTCAAGGTTTGAGGTTCAGATTCTGACTCAGGTTGGGGTTCAGATTCTGCTTCTGGTGAAGGTTCAGATGTTTGGGATGAAGCATAAAGTGGGTTTAAATCTAAAGGTTCGGATTCTGGTTCTGGTTCAGCGGAGATAATTGGTGGGTTGATAACAGAAGTGGGATGATCAGAGGGTTGGTTTTCAGAAGGTATGGTGGTTATTTGTTGTGGTGGAGGTGAAGTTGCTTCAAATTGTGGTTGTGTTTGTTGTGAAGCAAGTCTATGTGCATAAATTGTGGCTATGGTTGGGGAATCAGGATCAGAAAATTCAGGGTCAGATGAAAGGGAAACATATGGGGGTGATTCTGGTGCTGAGGATGATGAAGATGAAGTGCTTTGGTGGGTTTGTTGAGGTTCAGAGGGAGGTATGAAAGTACGGGCTATATTTAGGACTGGTGTAGGTTGGGAGGTTCTGATGATTGAGGGTGAAATATCTGAGGTGGTATAAATGGGTTGAGAGGAGAGAGGGTTAGAGGAAGCCATCATAAATTCAGAGGTAACAGGAGGAACAGACTTACCAGTTGAGATATTCAGAGGCGCTGAAGATTTGCTTCCAGAAGTTTCTCCGAGTCTGGCCTTCTTTGCCTGAGATGCTACCTTCTTTTCAGAAAGACCTCTCTTGTATCTGACGAAGTCTTCTTCAGAGTCCAGACAGTCATCGAGGCTGAATTCAGAGACGTCAACACCTTCTTCCAGCAGACGATGAAGATAGATAGCTACAGCGTCTCTGGGTTCATTCTTGAAGAATCTGGCAAGGCCATGAGGCATCTTCCTCTGATCTTTCAAGCTATCCCAGGATGTTTCCAGAGTTGGCCTGACTTGAATTTTCTTGATAATCCCCATACTCTTGAGGTTTCTGGCATTCAGAGGCTTCCCCACATCAATTGCCAGATCATCCATCAGTTTTGTCTTTTCCAGCTCGTCTACCAGTCCATGCTCAATGAAGACGTCAGATAGCAATCTTCCCAGAGGAATGTAGGATCTGGGCTCCATGTTGTTTCTGGTTTCTCTGACTGAATCTCTCAGATATCTGAAGAGGAGAGCAGGGAGGCAGATCTTTATACCCTTCTGAATGCAGTACAGAATGCATTTCTGGTCTGCATTGATGTAATCAGAAGAGTTGGAGGCTGGACGGTGGTGGATTGTTCCCAGAATAATCTTCAGCCACACTCTGAGGTTCTGGTGTAGCTCTTTGTTCTTAGAGGGGTTTCCTTCAACATTGGGCTTGAAGATTGTTGGGTTGATGACTTCAGTGATGCGCTTTGACCTAGGAGGAATGTTGTAAATCCTTTTTCCTCCACTTTGCTCCATATTCAACAAGGAAGCAATAGACGCTTCAGTAATAACAATCTTCACTCCCAGAACAAATGAGACGACGAAGTTGTCATCTGCATCAGCATGTCTCCAGAACTCTTTGACAAGAAGTGGGTAAATAGGACCATAAAGCCTTTGGAAATAATTTTCCCACCCTTGTTGACGAAGTTCTCCAGTTAGATCAACGCCATTTCTTCTTAGATTGTCGAAATCAACCAACGATTCACACAGCACGTCCAAACCTTCAAAAGGAGTTGAAAGGTTGATATGGCGTTCACGGTCAAGAACATGAGGTTCTTTGTAGACAGGGGTGACGGTGACGCCGGTAACGGTTGGAGTTTGAGTGTTTGAGGTTTGGGGATTAGAACTTGATTCCATCTGTTGAGAGAAGTTAAAAACTTCTTGTTGTTGAGCATCCATGAAGAAGAAGAAGAAGATTGATGAAGAACTTGCAGAGAATGCTTCGAGAGAGGGTTTAGGGTTTTAGAGTGAGTGAGAGTGATAAGTGTGAAAAGTGAGAGAAAGTGTTTATATACTCTAAGTAAAAACATGCAAAACGACACACATTCCAGCGTTAGCACAAAAATCAAAATAGCACGTTTGGGGGAAAAAAATGATTACAGCTAATAAATGAATGTCTAATCCCAACAGTACGCACACTGCTCTAGGAGATTTCAAACGTTCTGACCTTTGATTTCTTTTGACAGCTGTCTAGAAGTTCTAGGGTTAGACGTTTAGAGCTCCACGTGTTGATGTATCTGATCTTCAGGAATACCAAAGGATTGATTTCTGAAGATTTCTAACTCAGATATCTTCTTAACTTGGTAGAAGTATCAGAGTCAGAGGCAGAAGTACATTTGTTTACATCAGAGTCACATTTTACATTTTCAGAGCCATATTTCACTCAGGGCAATTTTTAATGTTCAGATGTTCTAAGATAAAAAGAAATCTATCTTCAGCTAGAGGCTTAGTAAAGATATCTGCCCATTGATGTTCTGTATCAATGAACTTCAATGTTACTATTCCTTTCTGAACATAGTCTCTGATAAAATGATGTTTTATTTCTATGTGTTTGGCTCTGGAATGTAGAATGGGATTCTTACTTAAACAAATAGCAGCAGTATTATCACAAAAGATAGGAATGTTACTCTCAAAGATTTGTAGATCTTCTAGCTGATGCTTCATCCAGAGCATCTGAGTTGTGCACAGTGATGCTGAGATGTATTCTGCTTCTGCAGTTGATAGAGCAATAGTTGACTGTCTTTTGCTAGCCCAGGAGATTAGATTGTTTCCCAGAAGCTGGCAATTCCCAGATGTACTTTTTCGTTCTATTCTATCTCCTGCATAATCTGCATCACAATAACCCGAGAGTCTATACTCTGATGTTTTCTCATACATCAGGCCCAGGTTAGGAGTTCCTTTCAGATACTTAAGAATTCTCTTAACTGCTGTTAAATGAGATTCTCTAGGATCTGATTGGAATCTGGCACAAAGACAGACACTAAAGAGAATATCAGGACGAGTAGCAGTCAGATAGAGGAGAGAGCCTATCATACCTCGATAGAGCTTCTGACAAACCTTGTTGCTTACCTCTTCCTTTTCCAGAATGCAAGTTGGGTGCATGGGAGTTTTTGCAGAGTTGCATTCAGTCATGTCAAACTTCTTCAGAACGTCTTTAATATATTTACTTTGATGGACGTACGTGACTTCTGGAGTTTGATTAATTTGAATTCCCAGAAAGAACTTTAATTCTTGCATTAAACTCATTTCAAATTCTGCCTGCATTAACTTAGAAAATTCTTGGCAAACAGAGATATTAGCAGAACCAAAAATAATATCATCAACATAAATCTGGCATATCATGAGATCATTATTAAGGTTTTTACAGAAGAGTGTAGAATCAACTTTCCCTCTGATAAAATTTTGTTCCAGAAGAAAATTGCTTAATCGTTCATACCAAGCTCTGGGAGCTTGTTTAAGTCCATATAAGGATTTCTTAAGTTTGAAAACATGTTCTGGAAAGTTTGAATTTTCAAAGCCTGGAGGTTGATTGACATACACTTCTTCTGAAATATAACCATTAAGAAATGCACTCTTGACATCCATTTGGTATAATTTGATAGAGTGATTAATAGCAAAAGATACAAGAAGACGAATAGATTCTAACCTCGCGACTGGAGCAAAGGTTTCATTATAATCAATACCTTCTTGTTGACTATAACCTTGAGCTACCAGTCGAGCCTTGTTTCTGACAACTTCTCCTTTCTCGTTCAGCTTGTTTCTGAAAACCCATCTGGTTCCAATAACATGAGTGCCTCTGGGTTTAGGAACGAGATCCCAGACATCATTCTTTGAGAATTGATCCAATTCTTCTTGCATAGCTGCCACCCAATCGTTATCTTGAAGAGCTTCATCACAAGACATAGGCTCAATCAGAGATACCAGTCCCAGAGGAGTATCTTCAGAGGTTCTGAAGGTAGATCTTGTTCTGACTGGTTCGTCTTTGTTTCCCAGAATCAAATCTTCAGATACATTGATACGACTTTTGACCTTCTTTGGAATTTCTGGAGATTTTATTTCTTCAGGGTTCTGAGTGACAGTTGCTTCTGGAGTTTTCTCAGATTCTACAAGAGTGATTTCCAAATCTGCAAACTTTTCAACTAGCTTTGACTTTTCAGGGTCAAGCTTATCATCAAATCTGACATGAATTGATTCTTCCACAATTTTGGTTTCTGTGTTGTATACTCTATAGCCTTTAGAGCGTTCTGAGTATCCTAACATAATACCTTTCTGTGCTTTGGAATCAAACTTGTTCAGATGTTCTTTAGTATTTAATATAAAACAAGAGCATCCAAAAGGATGAAAATATGAGATGTTGGGTTTTCTTCCTTTACACAGTTCATAGGGAGTCTTTTCAAGAATAGGTCTTATAGAGATTCTATTCTGAATGTAACACGCTGTATTTACAGCTTCTGCCCAAAAATGCTTTGCTACATTAGTTTCATTGATCATGGTTCTGGCCATCTCTTGGAGTGTCCTATTCTTCCTTTCTACAACTCCATTTTGTTGTGGAGTTCTAGGGCAGGAGAAATCATGGGATATTCCATTAGAATCAAATAATTCTTCAAAATCTTTGTTTTCAAATTCTCCACCATGATCACTTCTGACTCTAATAATTTTAGAGTCAAATTCTTTTTGCACTTTGGAACAGAAACTTGTGAATACAGAGTGAGACTCACTCTTGTGCTTTAGGAATTTTACCCATGTCCAGCGACTGTAATCATCAACAATGACTAGTCCATACTTCTTTCCATTAACTGTTGCTGTTTTCACAGGACCAAATAAGTCAATGTGAAGAAGTTCCAGAGGCTTAGAGGTAGAAACAACATTTTTCTTTTTAAAAGATGTTTTTGAAAATTTTCCTTTCTGACAAGCTTCACACAGAGCATCTGAAGAAAACTTCAGTTTTGGTAGGCCTCTGACTAACTCAAGCTTAGTTAGCTGAGAAAGTTTCCTCATGCTAATGTGGCCCAAGCGTCTATGCCATACCCATTGCTCTTCGTGAACTGACATTAGACATTTAACATTTTGATCTTTTAAATCAGAAAGATTTATTTTGTAAATGTTGTTTTTCCTCTTGCCTGTGAAAAGGACAGAGCCATCGTTCTGATTAATGGCTTTACATGTTTTTTGATTGAAGATTACATCATAACCGTTATCACTTAATTGACTTATGGATAACAAGTTATGCATTAATCCTTCTACATAAAGAACATCAGATATAGAGGGAAGAGTACCATTACCAATAGTTCCGGAGCCTCTGATCCTTCCTTTCTGATCTCCTCCGAAGCCTACAAATCCAGCGTCTTTAAGTTCCAGACTTTGGAACATAGACTTTCTTCCCGTCATGTGTCGCGAGCATCCAGAGTCCAGGTACCATGACTGGTGTCTGAACTTTGCTGCATAGGATATCTGCAACATAGATAATCTTATCTTTCGGTACCCAGAATCTCTTGGGTCCTTTTAGATTAGTTTTCCCAGAGTTTCTTACAACTTTGGGTCTTCTAGCATTTTTAAATTTGTGTTCTTGTGTGTGTGTGTAGTGATATGAAAAAGGAGATTTAATTTTATCACTTGCAGAAGTTTTATCTTCATTAGGATCATACCCAATTCCCCTTTTATTGTTCTGACTTACTCCATAAATCATGGATGCCATAATACTCCTATCTATCCCATTCTTCAGAAATTCTTGAAAGGCTTCTTCATACTTATAAATAATTTTATTTGAAGTTTGTGGTGCTTGAGATAACGTTTCTTCTAATTCTGAGCTTTTTGTTTTTGCTTCATCTCTTTCTAACATTAAAGATTTGATTGTATCTTCTTGTGATAGAATTGTTATCTCAAGTTCACTACACTCTTCAAATTTTGCTTTAAGACAGCCTTTAATATTTTTAAACTTTTGTTTTAATTTCTGATAAGATGTAAGAGTTTCTGACAAACATGATTCTAAGTCAGATCGAGAAAGTTCAGAAAATACCTCTTCAGATTCTTCGTCTGAGCTGCTGGATGTGATAGCCATAAGTGCTACGTTGGCCTGTTCATCAGAGTCAGATTCTGATGATCCAGATTCACTGTCATCCCAGGTAGCCATCAGTCCTTTCTTTGTCCTGAAGGTGTTTTTCTTGAAGCTTTCTTTTCTGGGGTTGTCCTTCTTCAACTTGGGGCATTCATTTCTGTAATGACCTGTTTCTTTACATTCATAACAGGTAATATCTTTGTTAGCTTTACCTTTTGAAGTTGACTCTGATCGATCCCCTCTGGGTCTTGGTCTTCTGAAGTTGTTGTTCCTCTTTTTCTAGAGTTGCTTGACTCTTCTGGTTAGTAGGGACAACTCTTCTTCATCATCAGAGTCTTCAGGTTCAGAGTCGTCAGTTTCTTCAGTTTCTGCCTGGAGAGCTTTGGTTCTGTCAGGTTTCCGTCTTTCAGATCTGGACTTTAGCGCTACGGACTTGTTCCTTTTCTGAGGTTCATCCTCCTCTAGTTCTATCTCATGACTTCTGAGAGAACTAACAAGTTCTTCAAGGCTGATATTGTTCAGATCCTTTGACAGCTTCAGAGCAGTAACCATAGGTCTCCATTTCTTTGGCAGACTTCTGACTATCTTCTTAACATGATCTGCAGTTGTGTATCCTTTGTCTAGCACTTTAAGACCTGCAATAAGAGTTTGAAATCTGGAAAACATAGCCTCTATAGCTTCATCATCTTCCATTTTGAAGGCTTCATATTTCTGGATAAGCGCCAGAGCCTTCGTCTCCTTGACTTGGGAGTTTCCTTCATGGGTCATCTTCAGAGAGTCAAGTATATCTTTGGTTGTCTCTCTGTTGGTGATCTTTTCATATTCGTTGTATGATATAGCATTTAGAAGTATTGTTCTGGCCTTGTGGTGATTTTTGAAGACACGTTTCTGATCTTCTGACATCTTACTCCTGGGAACTTCAGCTCCATTTAAGACTGGAGGTGTGTATCCATCTGTGACAATGTCCCAGAGGTCAGCATCATAACCCAGAAAGAAACTTTCGATTCTATCTTTCCAGTAATCAAACTTTTCTCCATCAAAAACAGGAGGCTTGGCATTGTAAGAATCTCTTTCATTTGAGTGGGCCATTGTTTTTCTCGTACTGGATCTCTCTACACGGTTAAGTGTTTGATTAGAAAATCAATAACAGAGCCGGAGCTCTGATACCAATTGAAGGTGAGAAAAACAAGAAAGGGGGGGTTTGAATTGTTTGGAAAAATAAGCGCTTTTCAAAAAGAAAATCACACAAGGATTTTATACTGGTTCGCTTATAACACAAAGCTACTCCAGTCCACCCGGCCAAGGTGATTTCGCCTTCAACAAGGACTTAATCCACTAATCTTGAAAGATTACAAACAACGCCTAAGAGAAAAATCTCTTAGTCCTCTCAAGTTTACAGACTACACTAAGTCACTTGAGGAAATCAAACAAACAATAAATGAAAGATTTATGTAATCTAGAGTGCTTCTAAGAAAGCAAATATTACAGTATTAAGAACAAGAGTTTTTCACGTTATAAGCAAAAGCTTCGTGAAGATCTTAGAGAGAAGAGTGTTTTTCTTGACTTGGTGTTTCAGTATAATTTTGGCTTGTTGGCTTGCTAATTTTTCTCTCGTGTATTGCTGAAAGTTGATTTGCAATCCTTTATATAGATCAGTTGAAGTAGTAGTTGAAACTGGTGGATATTGAGATGAAGTTACGCCATCACATAATTAGCTAATGCAGGATGACTTTTTCTTCTTGAAATGACTACTTACCACAAGTAGTATTTTCTTTATTGAGATTGGAGATTAACGTCTCTTTCTCAATTAGGAAATCCATTTGAAAATCTTTACTTGTCTTCAACGTTACTCTTTCATGATTAGCAAATCCATAATCAGAGTAATTGTGTATCTGGAGAAACTTGGAATCTTGCTTCTGATGTTGATCTAAATAGTTTCTTCAGATAGCGTTGTTCAGAGTCAGAGGTTCTAGGACTTACTTTCTGTTAAGATGCTTCTGATACTTGTTGTTTAGTTCAGAGTTTGACTTTCTTTGAACTTGTTTCTACTTCAGAGCTTCTGATCATTTGATAATATGCTTCTGATCTGGTATTGTATCTGATGATGTCATCAGATTTCTTTCTTCTTTCTTTAGAACCCTGCACACTTAGAAACTTTTCGTTAGGGTGCCATTTTTGGTTTCATCCTTTGTTATCATCAAAATCAAGGAATCTGTTGTAGAACAATTTTTGTTCTTACATTATGTATACTTGCGGATAGCAAATACACCCATCAAGTTTTTGGCGCCATTATCGGGGATCAATTACGTCAAATTTTTGTACCCTATTGTTACACCGTCTAGACTAAGGCCCTGTTAGCCAGTAAATGCAAAAAACTCGCAGTACCAGAAGTTTAGAGGATCCAATAGCAGAACCAGAGTGATACCCTCACGCATGTCATTTGCTCCAAAGAGTTAGGAGAGCAATGGCCAAAGATCAAAACCGAAGGCCACTTAAGGAATTCGCCCAGCCTTCTAACGAAGAACCCAATTCTAGTATAGTAAACCCGGCTATTCCTACTAATATTTTTGAATTAAAACCATCTTTATTACAACTAGTACAACAAAACCAATTCGTGGGTCTCGCTACAGAGAACCCAAATCAACATTTAAAAGTTTTTATCCAATTAGCTTATACGTTTAAGACCAACGATGCTTCGCCTGAGGCAATTCGTCTAAGACTATTCTCGTTTTCCCTCAGAGATAGAGCACGGTCTTGGTTAGATTCCCTTCCAGCTAACTCAATAACTACTTGGGAAGACCTCGGGAGAGTGTTCCTTGCAACATATTTTTCCCCGAGCAAGACCGCTGTCCTTCGAAACCAAATAACCAGATTCACTCAAAATCAGGGTGAATCACTTTTTGAAGCTTGGGAAAGATATAAAGAACTACTAAGAGCTTGTATACACCATGGCCTAGAACAATGGCTGATTATTCACACCTTTTATAATGGACTTCACTATAACACAAAGATGTCCATCGACGTTGCCGCTGGTAGTGCTCTGATGAAAAAACCTTACCCCAACGCTTGTGCTCTCATCAAAGATATGGCACAAAACCATTACCAATGGGAGTCGGAACAAGCATCAGTGGAGAAAAGGGAGGCCAAAGGAGGAATACATGAGGTAAATTGTATAAACATGATGAAAGCTAAAATTGACGCTTTAGCTCTGAAGGTTGAACATATGTCTGCAAATCCCACAACTGCAGTAGCTGTAGATTATGAAATCTGTGGAACCAAAATACATCTTGCACCAGAATGCAGTCTGTTAACTGAATCAAACTCAGACCTGATCAATTATGCCCAAGGAAACCCGTTTTTGAAACTTACAACCCTGGATGGAGGAATCACCCAAACTTCTCTTATAAAAATAATAACCCTATTCAAAGCTCTACACCTCAAAGACCACCAGGTTTTCAAGCTCAAAAACCAATCCAACCTATGCAGGTCGTTCCTCAAAAGCCAAGCCTTGAGAAAATCATGGAGAACTTCATTTCGGCCCAAACTCAGTAAAACAAAGAGTTTTTAAACCAAGATATTCAAGTAAATGAATTGATCACACAATTAGGAACTAAGGTTGATGCGATAATCACTCACAATAAGATGCTTGAAACCCAAATCTCACAAATACACAACAACAAGCATCCCAAGCCACACCTGGAGGGCAATTTCCTGGACAACCTCAACCCAACCCTTGAGGGCAAGCTAACGCTGTTATCCTAAAAAGTGGGACCACTTATGACGAACCTGTAAAACCAGCCTTGAGAGGATCAGAGGCTTCTATGAAAAACGTTATGTCTACAGATGAAGTAGAGGAACTAGAGGGATAAAGTTTATGTTCTACCCTCTCCTTATAATCCACCAATTCCATACCTGCAAAGACTTAAACAGATTAAAATTGATAACCAATATAAAAAGTTTATCAAAGTGATCGAAAAAATCCATGTAGAAATCCCATTCACCAAAGCCATCACCCAGATACCATCTTATGCTAAATTCCTTAAAGACATCTTGACCAACAAACATAGGCTTGATGATCCCAAACCTATAGAGTGCAATACCATTGCTGAGAATAAACTTGCTAAGAAGGAGAAAGATCCCGGAAGCTTTTCCATACCTTGTATTTTAGGGAATCATGTTATAGACAAAGCATTCCTAGACTTGGGAGCAAGCGTAAGCTTAATGCCTTTAGCAGTTAGTAGAATGTTAAACCTAGGAGAACTGCAACTGACTAAGATGTCTCTTTAATTAGCCGATAAATCTGTAAAATATCCAATAGGCATATTAGAAGACATTCCAGTTAGAATCGGTCAAGTTTATATCCCAACAGATTTCGTGGTAATGGACATTAAAGAAGACGACGAAATCTCAATCCTCCTTGGTAGACCTTTCTTATCAACAGTGGGAGCCATAATAGATGTTAAAAGAGGAAAATTAACGTTTGAAGTACGTGATGAAAAGATAGAATTTATACTTTCCAAATTCCTAATGGTACCAGTCATAGAAGACTCATGTTATGCCATCAATATCATTGATGAATGCATAAGGGAGCTAGATCAAGAAGGACCTCCCGAGACAATGAAATTTCCCTCGACTCCCATAAGAGAAGACGACGGATTTGGAATGGAGCCTTACATGGATGACAACCCTTATGAGTTCTTAGCACTTACCCCGAACCATATGTCATGCCCTAAGAAACCATCTATAGAACTTAAGGAACTACCCAAGAATCTAAGATATGAGTTTTTAGATAAAGAACTAAATCGCCCCGTTATAGTGAGCGCCACCTTGAATGAAGATGAAACGAATCAACTTTTATATATCTTGCGAAAGTATCCCTCAACTTTAGGATAAAACATATCTGATCTCAAAGGGATAAGCCCATCCGTGTGCATGCACCGGATCTTGCTGGAGGAAGATTCTAAACCTTCCAGAGAACATCAATGAAGGATAAACCCTATAATGAGCGTTGTGGTTAAGAAAGAAGTACTAAAACTACTAGAGGCTGGTATAATTTATCAAATTTCAGATAGTAAGTGGGTGAGCCTTGTACACGTGGTACCTAAAAAAGGAGGTGTCACAGTTGTCGAAAATGAGAAAGGCGAGCATGTAGCTAAGCGTGTAGAAAATGGTTGGCGTATGCACATCGGTTACAAAAAAATAAATAAGGTAACTAGGAAAGATCATTTCCATCTCCCATTCATAGATCAAATGCTTGAACGTCTAGCTAGACACTCTTACTTTTGCTATTTACATGGATACTCAGGATTTTTCCAAATTCCTATTCACCCCGAAGACCAAGAGAAAACAACCTTTACGTGCCCTTACGAAACATTTGCCTATAGACGAATGCCATTTGGACTTTGCAATGCCTCAGCTACCTTCCAACATTGTATGATGTCAATCTTCGCAGATTTCCTCGATGAGATTATGGAAGTTTTTATGGACGATCTCTCAGTATGCGGATTCAGTTTTGAAAATTGTCTAGCTAACCTTGAGAAAAATCTAGAAAGTTGCGTGGAAGAAAACCTTGTGATAAACCGGGAAAAATGTCACTGTATGGTTACCGAAGGAATAGTATTAGGACACATAGTCTCTGGAAAAAGGCATTGAGGTTGATAAATCCAAAAAACAGGTTATAGAAAACCTCAAACCACCTAAGAACATTAGGGAAGTCCGAAGATTTCTTGGACACATCGGTTTCTACCGACGCTTTATTAAAGACTTCTCTAGAATAACCAAACCTCTGAATAGCTTTCTAATGAAAGATGTCGAGTTTATTTTCGACGAAAAATGTATTGAAGCATTCAACCTTTTGAAACAAGCACTGATTTCTGCACTTATTATTCAACCTCCAGATTGGAACCAACCTTTCGAAATCATGTGCGATGCTAGCGATTACACTGTTGGTGTCGTTCTAGGGCAAAGAAAAGACAAGAAATTACATGTAATTTACTATTGTAAGACCCCGATTTTGACCCTAAGATCCCTCATGAAATTTCATCATATACATAAGCATTGGGATCATACCTTGGCATCCTCCTTACCCCTCTTTCATTGGGTTTATTTTGGGAGAGATCACCAAGCACTATGTGATTGTAACATACTTGTATATTATCATTTTTACTAACCAAAATACCAAAAATATGTCTTTGCATTTTCCTAACTCTTTTGTAGGTAGGGCATGATCACCATTGATCTATCATGTTCATGATGCGTGCTTTTCGCAAGTCTACGAACGCGTCAGAGTAATATAAAAGATTATCGAATCCACAGAGACCAAGTGTCAATCTATCGTTATCTATTGTTATGGTGTTTATCTAAGGTAATCGAAATAGGGGTGTTTAGAGTGTGCAATGAAAAGTAAAGTGTTGAATAAAGTTCAATTAATAAAGACACACTCGAATGTAATTCACATAATCAATTAATAATCCAAGTACTTGCTAATAGAACTACTTATGGGCAGTGTTTCCTACTTTGAAAAGAACCAATTTAATAGGAACTGTCGCTTTCGCGTATTCAGAACCGAGTTGTACTCCCTAATCAAACCCTCTTATTTTCACTTATAAAAAGGTGCGCATTGCGTTAGAGTAGTAAACCTACTTTTAAGAAATATAGTATCTTGACTAAGTTGAAAAGTATTCTAACCTGGATTTCTTAACCAAAAGAGGTTCTCACGAACCAGACTCTAAACTTATAAACGCGTCCGAAAATAGTTTTAAAATCACTTTTCTTCTTAAGTTAAAAACTCCTAATGAACTAAACAAAGCGCTTTCGCTATTTTTGAAATAGTTAAAAACAACTAAGTTTAAAAAGACGTTGGACGGCTTTCGAGCTTACCCAATGGAAATTAAGTGCGGGAAAACTTAAGTTGAAAGTCAAAATAGCCCTTAAGTGTTTCTACGAACAATTGTACGGATTATCGGTTCAATTACGATCCTTACATTCTAACCTTTATAGATTTAGTTAGACATGGTAAAGTAAAGGTGCATTTTAATTTAAATAAAAATAGTGCAAGTGCGGAAAGTAAATAAAAGTAGTGCGAGTGCGAGAAATAAATAAAGGTAGTGCGAGTGCGAGAAATAAATGAAAGTAGTGGGAGTGCGAGAAATAAATGAAAGTAGTGTGAATGCGAGAAATAAATAAAAGTAGTGCGAGTGCGAGAAATAAATGAAAGTAGTGCGAGTGCGAGTAATAAATAAAGTAAAGACAGTGCGGGAAAATAAATAAAGTAAAGACAGTGTGGGAAAATAAAGTAGATAAAGGTAAAGCAATAAAAACCTGCTCCAATCGGAGGGTTGAATAAAATGCGAAACGGAAATGAAAATGGCGGCAGGATTAACTTCCTTCCAAAGTGCTCCAAACTCGATTACAGACTCGATCACAGACTTGATTACACAATTGTGGCAACACCTCGATGTGAAGCAATTACCACTTTAAAATACTGAATATATGCCTAAGTGAAACTTAGTTTGCTCTAAGTTTGGATGATTAAACAAATGAATTCGAGTATCTATTTATAGGCAAGTAAAATTATGGAAAAGACAAGGATGCCCTTCAGTTTGAATTTGGGAGGGAAAACTTTTCTTCTTGTGGCGTCCGCCACAAGAGCAAAGTGTGGCGCCCAAGTGGAGGTAGTGGGGAACGTGGCAGTTAAGGGAAGTTGAGCTAGGACACGTCATGGCTGGACCCATGGCGCCAGCCAAAGTGGGAGCCACAAGTGTAAAATGCTGAACTTTAGGGTTTTTTAGCTCGTTTTCACTCCTTTTCTCGACCGGGGCTCTGATTAGACTGGAAACTTGAAAACAAAGAGAAACATAGTAATAACATAACAAAATGATAATAAAACAACTAGAATGCATGCGAAATCGGAGTCAAAAATACGGTGAATTTCAGTGTCATCAGTTCACATCTGGGGTTTTAGATCCTCATGGCTAACAGCACAACCAAGGATTCATCCACAATGGCTCTAAGCATCATATATGAGTCACAATGATCTTTACATGTTATTTTTATCAAGATTTCTTCAAGAACTTGGAGTTGGTTTGCCTTGGAAACCCTAGTTTATCTGGGTATCTTGAGTAACTTCTACAACAAACTTCCTCACCAATTGATCAAATTTCCCAAGGTACACTTAAAATTATATTATCTTATGCATATATGATATACCATTAACCTAAAAAGTCAAGAGAATTGCAAGCTAGCAAGTTGGTTGATGGTGGTTGGCTAGTTGAATTCATCTAATCAAAACTGGGTCTCCCTAGACCCTATCTCCTACAATTTTCATCATATGAAAATGACTCCAAGAGCAAAGTTTCTCTAAATGACATTAAAAAAAACTTTAATGTTGAGGTCTAGAGCTAACTTTGCTTGGAAAGTCATTTTATATGTTGAAACATTATAGGTCATTTTGTCTAAACCCTAATTTGAAAGTCAACTTCCCAGGACCATAACTTGCTCATTTTTTATGATATGAAAGATTTACAAGTTGCACAATCAAATTAAAGATGTATACTTAAACTTTGATGTTTGGAGTGAGAGCTAAATCAACTTTTATGAGAATGGGATATGAGGATACATTATAGGTCATTTTGGACCAATACCATTGAACATGTGATTTTCCTCAACTTCAAATATGCACAACTAACTCATTATAAATACAAATTATGTCAAATTGGTGACCATTTTTAAGGTTTTTGAAAGATATACAACTTTTATGAAGACACTTTTCTCATTTGGAGCTCACATTAAAAGTTAAGCAAGGTGGAAGAATGAAGTTTATGACTTGACACTTAGAAAAAATTTCAACATGTTGAAATTTCCAAACTTCCACCTCAAAATTCACCATGATACAAGCTCCAAATGGAAAAGTGTTCAACATAAGAGTTGTTCCTATTGATTTAAGCTTTCCAAGGAGTCCTAACTCATTCATTTTGGATGAAGTTTGAGGGGTATAAGCATGGTGTAAATACAGTTGTATCAGTTGGCAAGATTCAAGCTTCAAGTGATCACATAATTTTGCCTTTCCATTCAAGCTTCATTCATACCTCAGCATAGTTGATTTTGGACTTAATTGAGTTGCTTCATGGGCATGTGCACGGCCATGCAAGCATGAACATGGCATTGCTAAAATTGGACAAATTTTCAAGTGTGCAAATAACAATCCATTTTGCTATAAATAGAGACCATTTGTGCTCATTTCGAGGGACCTTTGCGCACCAGTTTTGCCTCCACACTTTAAACCCTCACATTTGAAAGGAAAACCTGAGAATTTTCATTTGAAAATTGAGTTTGAATCTCACTGTTTGGAGATTCAAAAACTTCAGGATCCAAAGCCACTTCTGCAAGCTACTTGAGCAAGATCAAACACGAATTGAAGCAAGAGAGATCAAGTTCTGCACAACATTGAAGGTATTTTCCAGATTTTTGTTCTCTTTGATTCTCACTCAATTCTCATAAAGTCTCTTGGATCTTTGGTTGTCTGAAGTCCTACCAATGTAGGCAAGAAGATTGAGTTGCTTTGAGGTCAAATTGAAGCAACTCAGTTGACACACCTCAAAATTCAACTCCATATCTCTCTATATATATTTGGAGTTAGTTAAAATTGAGGTGATATTCGTGATCTACGTCATTTTATCTTTCAGATTATGTCCTCCTTTTTCGTTTATGATATGTA
Organism: Lathyrus oleraceus; assembly: GCF_024323335.1. Classification (NCBI taxonomy): domain Eukaryota; kingdom Viridiplantae; phylum Streptophyta; class Magnoliopsida; order Fabales; family Fabaceae; genus Lathyrus; species Lathyrus oleraceus. Next base: position 139,469,129 of record NC_066580.1, read on the forward strand.
ATGAGTGGACAAGTCCGGCCAAGGTCGCCTAAGAAGACGACCGACGCTTTGCTTCGGCAATGATGTGGCAAGGTCAAGAGCCATTAGATGGATTCAAAATGTTTTAATCCTGAGCGCCCATTGTGATTACCATTGGTACAACGCGTTGGCTCGTGTGTTTGATGTAACGCGCGTTTCAGACCACTTGATCTGCCACCTCAATTAATGAGGGAGATCAAGTGGTCCACGTTTTTTTGATTTTCTAATTTTTATTTTTATTCCTTTGATTTTCATTAATTCATATTAATATTAATATTGATCCAAAAAATATGAGAGTTTCACCAAAAAAATTTAAATAAAATCCTCTTTCATATTTTGAATTAAAATTATTTTTTGGATCATTATTAATATTTTTCATGATTTAATTGATTTTGTGAATATTTTTAATTGTTTAAAAATACTTTTAAGTTTCCAAAAATTCTGAAATTTTTTCTCCAAGGTCCTTTGATCTTGTTTGACCTATGATAAATCTCATGGCCATTTCTTTGGTGTTTTGATGAAGTTTTAGGAAATTGACCAACCATATTTAATTTAATGTATTATATTTAGTATTTTTAATTGAATAAATGCCAAATAAATTGTGTAGAGCCATTTTGATTGACTTTGTGAGTTTGACTTGTGTTGTTGGGCCTTGGTCAAGGTTGATTTGACTTTGTTAAGTTAAGATAATTGGATTTAGGGGATTGATGGAATGTACATTCCATCTCTCAGAATGAATGAATGATCTTAATTTGGTAAAAATCCTCCTTTGTCCAATTTGAGTTTTATCCATTTCGCCTCCCTCTTCATCGCATTCCCCTTCTTTATGCATTCATGTCATAGACCTATGATATCTCTATATCCTAAGGCTAGTTGATTGCAAAATCAACACAAGTATGGATGAGATTAGGCCCCCACTTTTGCATATTATTTTTGTGTGTGGTATGTTTCGTGAGCATAGCTCATTATACTATATCTCTAACATGCATTAACACCAAAATTCTATTGCCCGACCTCAAATAGTTGTGACTTCTACATAAGTCCATTTACGATTGCTTAACATAGCGCTAAATTTTGACACAAAAGGCATAGAATTCTAGTTAGTGAGATTGTAAGTCTCCCCTCTTTCATGGTATTGTGTGGAAACTTGGTCTTTTTTCCTTCCTTTGGAAGATGTCTTGGTTCAAGGATCCATGCTTGTGATAAGTGGGTTGAGTGTTCTCCAAAGGATGACTTAAAATAAAACAAAAGCAATACTAACTCCTAACTCATTAACAACTAACATTTAATTTCAAGTCTTTTACTTTTAATGCACTTTTTAAGCTTTATTCATTTGTCATTATTCATACCATTCTAATTGTTTATGTTAATGTCATTTTCACTTTTTCCACTTGGACCATATTTTGTGATATATTTTATTTGTGTATATTGTGTTTGTTTGTGTGGTCTTTGACCATTAATGTACATAATAAGAATAAAAACCCTAAAAAATATCTTGTGTGGACTATTGGTTTGATCTGAGACTATTGGACTTAGGACTTAGGCAACACTCCCTATGCAAAGGACTTGGCCAATGCCAACTTTCATATAACCAAGTGCTTGTGAATTAAAACTTCATCTGATACATCCTTGAAGACCCATTTGAGTTCATCTGCAACATGATCATTGTGAAGCTGTTATTTTGAACCTATGACTTATGCATTGTGAAATTCATCTACTACAAGGGAAAAATTGAAGAAGATCATTGAGTTGCTAAGCTTGGATGTGGCTATCTTTATTTGACGCCTTGCTCTTCAAGTTGATATTTTGTGCGTAGTTTGTTGCTTGATTCTAATGTCCAAGGGAATTTGGGTTTCTATATGACATTTTTGTCTATTGGATTATAGCCCATTGGTCAGATCTTTTTCAACTCTCAACTTTTAAATTTATGCTTAGGATTATTCTCTCCCTCCTCCCCATTTCTTTAATTTCAAAATCTCTCCCTCTTTTTAAAAAAACTTCTTTGCTTGTGCTTGTTTTTCTTAAACTTAGACCATATTGCAAACTAGAAACTTTGGCCTTATGCCATTGCATTTTCAAACTTCTTTTCTTAACCAAACTTGTAAATATACTTAATTATACTTGACTTAAAATTTTCAAAATCCAAAAAGAATTAACTAATTCAAACTATTTTTAGGCCTTTGTGCCTTTCAAACCTAACTTTTATTAAAAGCAATGCATCCACTTTAAAATTTATACCACGAACTACGAGATTTTGATCCCTCATTTTTATGTTGGTACGTAGGCACAAGTCTGAAGGTCTTGTCAAACACAAAAATATAATTAATGAATTATTTTTTCATCCCCCCATTCTATTTGCTTGTTAACATCATTTGTACAAAAACACATATGCACATAAGAAAGGGCTCCCAAGGAGTACCTAGGATACTTTGGGTGCTAACACCTTCCCTCTGTGTAACCAACCCCCTTACCTGTAATCTCTAGAATTTTATTAGTTTTGATTTGAAAAACTTCTTATTTTTGGATTTTGTTCGTACTTTTCCCTTTTCCCTCGGAAACAATAAAAGCGCGGTGGCGATTCTTGTTATTTGATGTCTTGCTTATCCATAGCTTGATGATCATGAATTTACCGCTACAACTATGCCAGTAGAACCCTGGATGTCGCCCAACTTAACTATGCAACAACCGAGAAAGAACTCCTCGTTGTTGTTTTTGCTATTGATAAATTTCGATCTTATCTGGTCGGAGCTAAAATTATATTTTATACAGATCATGCAGCAATTCAATACCTGTTAAGCAAGAAGGACGCTAAACCTAGGTTACTTCGATGGGTCCTTTTACTGCAAGAATTTGACAGGGATATTCGAGACAAGAAGGGCACGGAAAATGTAGTTGATGACTACCTTTCTAGGCTTGAATATTTAAAACCAGACCAAGTGCCTATAAATGACGATTTTACCTATAATACACTTATGGCTAAAACCAAAACCATTCAGGATTATGACTCCGACTTTTCAATGGATTGGAACATTGAAAAAACTCTAGCAATGACCAATATACCTTGGCACGTTGACTATGTTAATTACCTAGCTACTGATATCATACCCCCGGCCTTAACTATCAACAGAAGAAGAAATTCTTTAGTGATGTAAGATATTTTTATTGGGACAAACCACTCCTTTTCAAAAAGGGACAGACGGCATTTTTCGTTGCTGTGACCCTGAAGAAAAAGTAGAAAACATCATAAAACATTGTCACTCTGCACCTTATGATGGACATGCAGGCACATCTAAGACATGCGCTAAAATTCTCCTAGCTGGCCTTTATTGGCCAACATTATGGCACGATGTTCATGCTTGCATTGTCAGATGTGATCGGTGCCAACATACTGGGAACGTCTCAAGACGTGACGAAATGCCATTAAGAAATATCCAAGAATTAGAAATCTTCGATGTTTGGGGGATTGATTTTATGGGACCATTTCCATCATCAATGGGATATATATATATATATATATATATATATATATATATATATATATATATATATATATATATATATATATATATATATATATATATATATATATATATATATATATATATATATATATATATATATATATATATATATATATATATATATATATCTTAGTAGCTATTGACTACGTGTCTAAATGGATTAAGGCTAAAGCCTCACCTACAAATGACACACGAGTAGTGATTACGTTATTCAAAAATAACATATTCCCTAAATTTGGAGTGTCATGCCTCGTTATAAGTGATGGTGGATCACATTTCATATCCAACAAATTTTATAAACTTTTAGATAAATATGGAGTTAAGCATAGAGTAGCAACATCATATCACCCGCAGACTAGTGGACAAGTGGAAGTATCAAATAGGGAGATTAAACAAATCTTAGAGAAAACGGTTTCAATATCTAGAAAAGATTGGTCTCAAAAGCTTAAAGAAGAATTATGGACCTATAAAACCGCTTATAAAACCCCTATAGGAACCACCCTGTACCAATTAGTTTACGAAAAATCTTGTCACTTACCTTTTGAGCTAGAACACAAAGCCTATTGGACCATTAAAACCCTAAATTTGGATTACCTGGCAGCTGGTGAAAAGTTAATTCTAGACATTCATAAATTAGAAGAAATACATTGCAATGCTTATGGAAATGTCATAATATATAAAGAAAGAACCAAAGTGTGGCATGATAAAAGAATTGTAAAAAAGGATTTTAGCATAGACAGTCATGTTCTCCTTTTTAACTCCAAGTTGGGACTTTTTCCTAGTAAGCTGCGTTCAAGATGGACTGGCCCTTACGAGGTCTTATAGATCCTAAAGTTTGGAGCAGTTGAAATCAAGAACCACTCTTGTAATCCCTTCATAGTAAATGGGCAATAGCTAAAGCACTACCAAGGAGGTGACATCCCTACTAATTACTCTTGCCACACTCTAATCGATCCACCTGTCCCTACTTCTCAAATATGAGTCTCTAATCGTCAAGCTAAAGACGTTAAACAAGCGCTGCGTGGGATGCAACCCATGATTTTACTCTATTTTCTCACTTTATTATTTTCTTGTATTGTTTTTATTCGATATTTTATTTATGTACTTAACTGGACTAACCTTCGTAATATCTATGTTTTAGGTTTCAGGTTTGTAGCATTCTCCACTAACCATATTTTTCAGGATGCAAAGTTTCGATGATATGCATGTTGTGTTCAGAGATGAAATTCAGAGAAAGTGATATGCATTCCTATCTGAGTGTCCCATGTTACCCACTAGGTACCCTGACCCTGATTTCATGGAAACCTTAGGTCTTGAGGCAAGTGTGAGGTACCTATGCAATCAACTTCAATGGGAAGAATATGCTGATACCATGCATGTAACCTATAGGAACCTAACCCTAGAATTCTTAAGCTCCCTCAGCTATGAACCCTACATTAGAATTGGTTCTCAGAGAGGCTATATTAACTTCATATTGTTTGGAATTGAGTACACCTTCAATCATAAGGAGTTTGTTGAGTTACTTGGTTTTCAATGTGGCTTGATGTTATGCCTGAAATCCCTTTAGGCTATTTTATGCAGGCTGAGATAGACAAATATGGAGTGATATCACAGAAGGAGGGAGCCCTGGCCCTTCTACCCAATTGTCCAACATAATCTATAACCCAGTCATCCGATACTTCTAGATGATCCTAGCCCACACTTTCCTTGGAAAGAGTGATATTCATACCCATACTAGTGTTGAGGAAATCCTTTTTCTATTTTGTATCACCCAGTCACGCCCTGTAGCCTCTAGAAATTTTCTAATTGACAACCTTAACCTTAAAGCCAAATCTTCTAAAGGACTTATTCATGTGGGGGGAATGTGACACATATAGCATCTGCCCTGGGTCTTGACAGAAAATTAGTTCACCCGACTTCTTAGTGTGGCTACACCCTGATGGATGTTACCTTTTGTTTAGACCGTGGCCTGATGAAGAGAGCCTCCTTTAACCAGAACCAATATAAGCTCCTGATAAATCATAAGACCATCCATTAATTTACTTTACCTAATCCCACGAAGACTAATGTCCATGACAAAGCAAATTGGACACATGCCTTAGAAGGCCAGGATGAGACACCTGATGTACCCAGATCCTCTCCAGTACCAGAATACCATCCCTTTCCACCATCAGATAGGACCACAGTGCTTTCTAATAATTTCGATCTGCAGAGACGCGATGTTCACACTGCGCTTATTGAGTTGCGCTGAGAAGTAGCCATCCTTCGCCAGGAGTTTACTGATCTTACCTTGTAGTTAGAGGTGTCTGATGATACTCATGTCACGGAGGTTGATTGCCTATACCAGGAAATCGGCGATCTCCGTCGTCAGCTAGTAGAGGCACGAGATTCCAGTTGCACTAAGGAACCATCGACGTACTGAGGACTATGTTTTCCAACTTTTATCGCTTTATTTATTTCGCATATTCAGACATATATCTATATCTATTTCCTGATTTCTAGATTTATTTTATTTCCTCATAGATTTGTTTTTCTCATCTTTTCCCTATGATATTATCACACCATATAATATCGTTTCTTTTATGTTTCTATTTTATTGTTTCTTTAAATATTTTATTTTATTTTATTATGTTGAAAGATTAATTATATCATGCATGTGCAAATACATGGAAGGAGAACATATTAGAAGATGTTGTGCATACCCATAAAATGAGTCAAAGCCACCAGACCTAAAGACCAATTCATGAAACCGGCCCAGCAGGAACAACAAAGATGGCGGACGCCATCTAGCCCAAGCAATCGCCATGGGGTCTGAACCATTATTTCAGACAGAATAAAAAAAAACCTCCATTTTTACCCAAAAACTCATCTTCAACCTCTCAAAACCCCCATTTTCTCCATTCTTGACCACCATTAAAACCCACTCAAATCCCATAAATTTCCATTCAAACAAAAATCTACTACCAATCCTACTTCCATTTCCAATTTCCACCATTAAAATCTCATTTCACCATCTTCCCCTATAAAACCCATTTTTCTTCCTCATTCATCACCAAGGGAAAAAATGGAGCATAATCAAGTCACTTTTTGCAAAGGAAAACTCGAAGATAGGCAAAGGAGGATATTCGAGGAATTGCAGACAAAGGGAATTTTCTCCACCAGGTATATCGATGAAGATTGTCTGTATAATTTGGGAATTTTTCATAGTGTTTGCTATTTGTTAGATAATTTAAGATTGCATGATATTTTTATAAAAAAGGAACCTACGTTTGAGTACCTGACCCGAGAATTCTTAAGTTCCCTAATTTATATTGTTCATCCTAACACTGCTAGCACATGTGGTACAATACGGTTTAGAATGTTTAATGTTGAATATGAGTACACTACCGATGAGTTAGCAGGTTTGTTAGAAATTCCTTACAGGGAAGGTGCCTTCTGTGAGACACCCTTGGACTCTAAATGGTTATCTGAGGCATTTGAATTTTGGAAAAAATTGATAGGTTTAGACGCTGACTCTTTTGAGGGGAACCTGGCCTCAAGTATTCATAACCCGACCATACGCGTTTTTCGCTATCTGTTGGCTTACACAATTTTTGGTCGGGAAAATACTAATAAAATCAATGCCAAAGAACTATTATTTTTGCAGGGTAGCCTCACAAAGAGAAAAATTAACTTTGTACCCTTTATGCTTGCACATATGTGTACCATTCTGAAAAAGGGATGGACTATTTCTTTTGGAGGCTTAATTACCTCCATTGCTAGAGCTTTGCATCTTGACACTGAGTTGGATACATTAGAACCATTACCTCACTGCATAATAAATTTAAATTTTTTAAAAGATATGCCATTATGCAGGTTGAGGAAAAAGGGCAGTTATAACCTTATGGTTCATAGTGTAGCTATCCCAAGTGTAGTTTTACCTTGCTCTCGACGTACAAATGTGTGCCTTGAGAGAAATTGGATCTACGATCTGCAAGCTCCACCTTTTACCGGCCCATTTCCACCTAACATACCTTTTGAAGAAGGTGACGGGACCGATGATGAGTATGAGCGGAGAGACCGGTCTCCCATTCGGACCATGCCTTCACACCATGCATCACCTGCACACACTGCACCATCTTTTACTCACCCTTTTGCAGGTACATCCTCTGGATTCCACATTACTGAAGAAATGTGGCGAGAGATACAAGCTCGAGAAGAAAGGCGGGATGTCTTATTATCTTCCATGAATCAACAACTGAAAGACAACATGGACTTCATGCGTGAATCACGGCGGTAGACTGATAGTTCTCTTTGCATCATCATGGGATCCCAACAAGCCCTCCTCTCTAATTAGAAGTGTCATCAAGCGAACTTTAAGAGACACTTTATCCTGATGGAGGCTACTCAAGGCTCCGTATTGGGTAACCTTCGACAGCTGCGGGAATCTGATTCCTTATTATCAGCTAGATTTGATCAAAGTTCTTTTTGCATCATCATGGGATCCCAACAAGCCCTCCTCTCTAATCAGCAGTGTCATCAAGCGAACTTTAAGAGACGCTTTATCCTGATGGAGACCACTAAAGGCTCCATATTGGGTAACCTTCGACAGCTGCGGGAATCTGATTCCTTATTATCAGCTAGATTTGATCAACTAGAGGTTTCAAGAGAGGAGTGTCGTCGCAGCAGGAGTCGTCGTCCCAGGCATTCAGAGCCAGGAGGCGAGGGTACCAGTGGTCAGCAATAGTGTCATCTAGGTTACTCTTTCCTCATCTTTTATCGAAACAATATGGACAATATTCGGTTTAAGTGTCGGAGGAGATTTCTATGCTTTCCTTTTCTTTTAATTTTTTGTTTTTATCGCTTTTTAGTTTATTTTAGTCTGTTAGTTTCTTTTCAATAAATTGAATGTGTTAGACGAGTCATTTGTGTAGTGTATCCCTACTTCCCCATCTCTTGAGCCTTACAAAAAAAATTGACAAAGAAAACAACTTTTATTTTGAAAGTTTTGGGCTTTTAGACAAGTTTAGGATAGGATGTTAAAGACTTGGGACAAACTTTTTAAAAAATAGATATCGTCTCAACACCGTAAGCTTCTTGACTTTGGAAATTGATCCCGATACTTAGCCTTAATTTTAATCCCAAATAATAAAGCCCTTAAGTAGTTTATTTTAGCAGTCAACTCCGGCTTAAGCATACTCTACGTAAGGAAACCGATGAAAATAAGTGAATGATTCTAAAATTCTTGTATGCCAAAAAAATAAAAATAAAAACACCAGTTGTTAGTTAGCTCAGAGGTATCTGGTGCTGGACTTGGTAGGGTGGATTACGGTCTGATCCCCCACAGCTACAATAGGGAAAATAAAAGGGTTACACCAAACTTATGTACCAAAGCCCCATGCAAAAAGAAAAAAAATGATAAAATAAAATACCTGTTGTTAGTTGGTTCAGAGTGATCTGGTACTGAACTTGGTAGGGAAGATTACGGTTCGATCCCCTGCAACTGCAACTGGGTAAAATAAAAAGGGTTATCAAACTTATATACCAGAATCTTGTGTAAAAGGATCAGAATCACTAACCGGTCACCTTACTATGAGTATGTGCGAATAACGGGATTAATGTGATTGCGCCTGAATGAAAAGGGGTTTAAAAAAGGGATGAAAAAGGTAGGCTTAAGTATAGTAACATGATATGGATTGGTTTGTATAGGAAAGAAGTTTATGACCGCATTTGTGGAAAGTGTGGCCCGATATTTTTGGTTCATCAGTTAGTACCTATCAACATATCCTTGATTGAGCTTAGAATATTTTAGCATAAATTGAATACTTGTATGTCGCTATTTTTTTCTTTCGTGATCCATAAAAGTTTTGCTTGAGGACAAGCAAAAGTTCAAGTGTGGGAGAATTTGATAACACTTAAACACACTGCGTATTTGACTCGGATTGCACATGCTTATTAGGTTTTTATTGTCATTTTCTTGTGTTATGTTTACTTTTTGTCCTATTTTCAGGTACTTTTCCCTACAAGAGCCTTTTGTGAAGAAACGAAGTCAAACAAGCAAGAAATAGAAGTTTTGTGGAAAATTGTACACATGGCGTCTAGCATGGCGGCCGCCAAGGGGGGTGCCATGACATGTAAGCTGTCAACTAGTGGTAATTGTCACGTTCACATGATCCTTTCATATTGTTCACATGGCGAGCGCCATGGTGGGGACGGCGGGCGCTATCTTTGTTGGCTCGTTGCCACTAAGGTTAGATGGAGGGAAGCTTTGTCTTTCCTTAGCTTCTCAAAATCTCTATAAATAGGAGTCTTCATTTCACTCAAGGGAATCCAACTTAGTTCACAACACTAAGCCTAAAGTTCACCATTGTAAAAGTGGTAATCCGTCACATCGGGGGTTATCACACTTGAGTTGTTGTTAGGTTGGAGCACTGTACAAACAATCTTGCCGCCATTTTACTTTCCAGTCTTTACTTTCCAGTCAAGTTTATTTTCCAGTGTACCAGATTAAAGTCTCTGATTTGGAGCAGGTTTCTTATTCAAGTTTATTTGCATTTACGTTTTATTTATCTTACATGCTTTACTTTATTTACTTATATGTCTTGCTTTTACCTATTCGCTTATTAACTTGCACATTTTATTTTCCTATTCTTTTAAACATGATTAATTCTTCTATGTTGATTTCTACTTCCATGTATGGCTAAATCTTTAAAGGTTAGGATGTAAGGATCGTCGTTAAGATGATACTCCATAATTTGTATCTATAGAAATACTTTAGGGGTTGTTTTGATTTTAACACAAGTTTTCAATACTTATTTTGATCGATAACTACAAAAGTAGAGCCGAGATATAGTTGGGTAAGATCAAAATTTGTTCAACTCTTAAACATAAACTTGGTTAGTTTTAACTGGTCAAAAGTAGAGAAAGCACTCTGTCCGGTTAATTAGGAATTTTTAACACTATTAAAAAATGATTTTGAAACTATTTTCGGACGCATTTGTAGGTTTAAAATCCGGATCCTTGAGCCAAATCCATGGATATCTTTTAAGTTAAACTTTCCAAATTAAAATCACTTTTTAACTAAGTCAAGAATTAAATTTCTTAAAAATAGGTTTACTACTTTAACGCAACAAGCACCCTTCATAAGTGACAATGAAGGGCATTAATTAGATAGTAAACTCGGTTCTGAATACACGAAAGCAATAGTTCCTATTAAATTGGTTCTTCTCAAAGTAGAAAATATTTCCCCATAAGTAGATCTATTTACAAACAATTGGAGTATTTCCTAACTAATGTGAATTACATCTAAGCTTCCATTTGTTATCTGAATTTATTTACTTCATTATTCCCTTTTCTGTGTACGTGAATCTACTTATTTGATTTACCTTAGATAAACACCGTAACAATAGAAATCGATAGATTGACAATTTGGTCTTTGTGGGAACGGTAATCTTTTGTATTACTTTGACGTGTTCAGTATACTTGCGGATAGCAAATACACCCATCACCTCTTGATTCTCAAGCCGAGGAACATGTTGAATGTCCACAAAGTTAAAACATCTTATTAGTCAATTAACTATAACTAAGTACATGATCAAGTTCTCCCTAATACATATATACTCCTTTTTTACTTGCTTCACCACTAATTTGAAGTCTCATCTTACTTCAATTTGCCTTGCCCCCAAATCTAATAAGATTTCAAGGCCAACTATCAAAGCTTCATCTTCGGCCTTATTATTCGAACAAGTGCCGTAAATCCTATATTTGAACTTGGTTGGAATCTTATTCAGAGAAATGACTAAGGTTCCAACGCATATCCCATTCTTATGACTGGAACCATCGAAGTACAACTTCCATGGATCTGGCTCTAAATAATTTAAAGGCGTCTTAACTATCGAATGATCCATGATAAAGTCGGCGACCACCTGCCCCTTCATGGCCTTTAAAGGCACATACGTTAAGGAGTATTCTATTAAGGCAAGAGCCTATTCCCCAATCCGATTATGTAATATTGGTTTAGACAACATATGCTTAATAACGTCGAAATGAGAAGACACATACACATCGATCAATTTTAGATAATGCTTCAACTTCATACATGAAAAATATAAACAAAGGCACATATTTTCTATAAGATTATATCTAGTTTCCGCGTCATTCAAGACTCGACTGAGGTAATATATGGCCCTTTCAACTCCATTATCAGCCTCTTGAGCTAACATATTTCCTATAGTCAAGACTGAGGCAGAAAATACAACCTCATGCACCAATTTCTAACTGGAGGGGACAAAATCAGAGGCTTCATTAAGTACTCCTTTATTTCGTCAAAAACCCTTTGATGCTCTGGATGCCAAATGAACTCTTCCTTTTTCAGGCAGAGTAACGGCGAGGACACTCGAATCTTGCCACTAGGTTTGAAATGAACCTCCGTAAAAAATTAATTTCCCTAAAAGAGATTGAAGTTCTTTCTTGGTCAAAGGTGATTTAATTTCCCTGATGGCCTTAATTTTGTTCTGGTTAATCTTAATGCCCTTCTTATGGACAAGGAAACCAAGAATGTCCCAACCTGCACACAAAAAGCACACTTAAGAGGATTCATTTTTAGTTCATATTTTCTCATCTTTTCGAATGAGTGTCAAAGATGGTCAAGATGACTGATTCCCAATGCAGACTTAATGACTATATCATCGATATACACTTGCATAAACGTTTCAATATAATCGTGAAAGAGAGAATTCATCACCCTCTAGTAAGTTTCCCCAACATTCTTCAAGCCAAATGACATCACTACCCACTCGTAGGTGCCTAAAGCTCATCGGCATCGAAACCTCATCTTCGACACATCTTCATCTGCAATGAAAATTTGGTTATATCCAAAATAATCATCAAGCATACTAAGATACTTGAAACTCACTGATGTGTCAACCGACATCCCGAAGATAGGCATTGGGTATTCTTCTTTTGGGGTTGCAACATTCAGATCTCTAAAGTCGATGCACACCCTAAACGCCCAATTTTTCCTAGTTATTGGAACGATATTCACAATTCATTTGACATACCTTTCCGTTTTTATGAACTTTCTTCTTAGGAGTCTTTCGATCTCTCCTTTGTCCTGAACATGACCGTTGGCGCAAAGCGCCTAGGCATCTACTTGACCGGCTTTTCCCCCGGTTTTATTGGCAGTTTTAACTCAACCAGTTCCTTGCTCAAATCTAACATTTCGTTATAATCCTAAGCAAGGCAATCTTTAAAATCATGAAGTACATTAATTACTTGAAACCTCAATTTTAGATCAATGTTGGAACTAATGTAAGTCGGCCTTTTGGTGGTTTCATCGCCCAGGTCAATTTCTTCAAGTGGATCCTGAGGTTGCATCTTTGTGGTAGACGCGACATGATCTTTTTCAAAACCCAATCGCTCATCATCATAGATGCAGTCGAGCCTCTAGTTTCATCGACCATCATTTCCTAAGCATGTTGACTGCGATTCCTCGACTAGTGTTGGTCCAACGCTTATCCTTTGACTCATGTCGAACACTTCTAATTGATTGGCTTCGATAACCATTTGCGGTATTTAGGTCTCTAAAGCCTCTTTTAATTATTTTTTTGCCACATAAGCCGATATTCGCTTCAGTGAATCAAATTCAGACATTGTCATCAAATTCGTCACCCCATCCAATTGGCCAGATTGTATCATAAATCCTCTCTCCCATTATTTCTCTATCCCATTTAAAGCCATGGGTTGGGTGGAGTCTCGAAGAGTAAAATGCATCTTTCAGAGGCATGTAGGCAAACCCTGATGGTGTGCAAGGTGCTATGTTGGCCAGATTCTTATCAAAATTTCTTTTATCTACATGGGTTCACATCTGCCATGTAGTATCATAGGTATGCTTCAATGCTATCCACCATTCCATCATTTCACCATACTTCTATTCTTTGATGAAGTGAAGAGGGCACCGCTCCCACTCCATGGATCCATTCTCGACCCAGGAGTAAATTGTAGCTGGCCTTCAAAGTTATAATGATAAACATTGTGAGTTGAGTTATAAATCCCACTGTCATATAAACCTTTATGACCCCCATAGTTTTTCTTGTCTTCCCTTCATAATTTTAATTCACCATGTTATAGGGCCTCAAATCTGTGCCGAACTTTCATATTTTCGCCAACAAGAAATGTGGCATTAAGTTAATAGATGCCCCTCAATCTACCAAAATTTTGTTCACCGTCGTGTTCTCTACTTTTGGTCTTATAAATAAGGGTTTTAGATGACTTTTTATACCATCATGAGGCCTTTCGAAAAATGTAATATGTTCTTCGATACACATGTTATCCATCATGAAATAACACACCGATTTGTGCCACTTCCGTTACACAATCGTTACACAATCGTCAGCTTCAGCCACTTCCTCAAAATCCTCAGCTTCAGCCACTTCCTTTACACAATCGTACTCCTGAGGGAGCATAGACACCACGTTTCACAAAAGATCAAAATCATCTTTCGACCCAGATACGAAATTATCAATCACTAACTCGTACTCCTTCAATGGTACATCTTCTTTTGCCTTTCCTTTCTATTGACTTGTTTTAGGAGAGAATAATTTCCTTCCCAATGGTTTTATCACCTGGTTTTTCACTTGACTCTGATATGCCTGATTATTACTTGACTTTGCAGCTTCCTTCTCAACTTTTTATTTCTCTGGAATCTCCTTCATTTAACTCTTGACATTGGATTTTTCCCTTTATAATTACTAGGCCCAACTGAACGCTTTTTCGACATCTGAATATTTTCTTGATAAGTCATCGATGAACCTCGACCCATTTCAAAATTCCTCCACTTTTAATTCCCAGCCTGTTGTCCTTTGCTAGCAGGTTTCGTCCACCTCCCTTGGGGAGCATTGGATACTAGAACATAAGTCCCATGCTTACCTTTTTGTTGGGAATGGAACTGTTCCTTCTTTTGAGGGACCCCCTCTCTTATCGAAATAAAATTGAGGCATATTATTCCTCAAGTTCTTATTCTTCTTTTCCTGCTGGGCACTTTCGAACTTCTTCATAACCTTTTTATCGAACACAACATTGCATCAAGGACACAACATCACTTCCGAATCTTCATCTTTGCACATGTGGAGAAATTCCAGCAACCCTTCTCCAGCCTTTGGGTAAACAACCTCAATCTGATTCTCATTATCAAACTCATCCATGTTGAAATCCTCAAAAAATTTGACCATGTTGATGGTTACAAGCTCTATGTAACTAGCGTCTTCAACTTGCAATGGGTCAGAGTCAATTTCCATTGGAACCTTGATTTTGGAAAACTTCAGTCTTCCCTCGTTCAATGCATTTTGAAAAAGATCCATGAAAATAAAGAATTGTGAGGTCTTATGCCCTAGGAAATTATGGTATTTACAAAACCCTTGTTTCTTTCTTTGTTATAATGATGGTACTCTCATGCGTGATGACACTAGCACTTGACCATCTACGACCAATAAGTCAAAAATATCATCACACTTGGTCACGTAGAAGGTGTAAGTTTTCTTAGGGAACTTATCATTCTTCTCAGGTTTAGAAGGATTCTTCCCATTTGTAGGCGTAAGTAACTTACACACATATGGGGTACCTGGCTTTAATTCAGCCACATCGACCTCAATTTCTTCGACATGGTTATATTCGAAATCTGACGCCAAGTCATTATCCCTCATGTCGACAAAGGTCATGTGTTCCTTCTTAACTTTGTTTATTTTGGCTTTCTCAGCCTTTAGTATTTCGACCTGTCGAACTCTATCGGCCAACTGAGCCATATCTCCCATATACTGTGTATCTAATTTCTTCCTAATAGAGTAATCTAATCCTCCAGCGGCCATTTCCATTAACTCATATCATGGTTACTCTCATCCATCTGTTGTCACATTGCCATTATAATATTCGATGTAAATGTCAACATTGCCTGGAAACTAAATCCTATTCCCATATGAGGTAGGATGGTTCGACCATGGTATTTATGGCTGACCCAGATGCCAATATTGGAGAATGTGTATTCGCAGCATTATTTGCAAAATTTGCAGGATAAGTATGCAAGTTTGTCATCACTGGATCACGCCCCGGCATGGGCATTATAATGCATGTGGCAAAAGGCCTATGTTATGTCTCTATAGTTGGTCTAGGAGTCATTGGATGACTCTGGGTTATTGCAAGGGAAAAAATTGTCCCTTCTTGCATAATTGATGGTGTAACCATCATCGATGGTATGACCGTTGTGCTAGCAATCAAAGGGATTGGGTCAGTTGACATCGTAGTGATTGTGCCTGCCCCAGGGCTATTAGAGGGTTGTTCTCCATTGTTGTTTATGAGGATAGCCATTATTATGATGTATTTCCTTGTAGGTTTCCTAATTTCTCTCTTAGTTATCCTACCACTCCTCAATCTCATGCACACTCACAAAATGAGAAGTTAATGAAATGAAGAACTTAACAAAAATGATAGTTTGCAAAATGAAACCTAAAACTTCACACAAAAAGAGTCTCTCCGGGTGTGCCAATTTGTTTACTGGTGAATTTGGTAAACAAAACAAGTTTCTATTAATACTTAAAGAATTAAACTCGAAAATCTCCTAGAACATATTTGTGTGAATTGTGGTTTTTGAACATGTTGTTGTCGAAATCGAAAAGTATTATTGGAAAGATATTGGTCCAAACTTAAACAAAATCGAAATGTAAAAGCTTTGTGAATAAAATGTTGTTGTTGATGTTTGACGCCCTGTATGAATGATCTAATCATTATAATCCCACGACGAATTAACAAAAACGTTATAGTGGATCCCTCACAAAATAACTTATTAACCAGTACTCGAAGCTTTATATCCCTAGTCCTCCAGCGTAAGCAGAGTTAGGAGATGTATAGAATATTAAGTCTCTCTGCCACTACTCAGGGTCTCCTATCCTTATTCAAGCAGCATAAGTACAACAATTGCCTTAGGTCTAACACATAGACTAATGGTCAGTATTCCCTATGTGTCCAAAATCAGATTAAAATAGTATCTCACATAAAGAGCATTACGAACAAGAAGCAATTGAATAAGATTATAGATCAATAGGTTCATACAATGGTCAAACCAACATAGAATCCAACAATATAGATATAGGTTCATCATGATACAACCTAACCTAGAGAAGCTTAGCTACTCATAATGAAATTAATAATACCATAAATGATAGATAAAAATAACATGATAAGTCCCTTGAAGTGATAGCCTACAATGGCTTCAAATGCTTTAAAAATCACCACTTGTTATCTCAACATCATGCTTCAATCTCCCAATTTCGTAACCCTTGTGAAAGTGAAGAAAATCCTCTTTTAAAGACGTCAGAATGGACCAGAACGTGTCAGAAAAAGCCCAGAAAAGTGACCATTGTGTGTGTGATACCTTGCATCGCGCGCACGATGCAGTTTTAATGACCATATCGCATACGCGATGCTGCATGATGGTGCATGTGATTTTTTTCGAAGCTGCAACCTTTTTTGCTCCTTTTTCACTCCAATTTTCACTAAGTCCACAATTTTCACACTTAGCTATTTTTTCCTCATTCTTCTTCATTTTAGATCGAATTTCACTTGTTTTGCTTCAATTCTTCTACTAAATATATGCAATGACGGACTGTCATCAGTGCTCTTCAGTATCTCACTTTTCCTCGACCATACATATCCTATGCAGTACAACAAATATGTCTCTTCATGCACAACTCCATAGAAGCCCACATGCATGCTCTCATATGCATTATGTGATATATTTAGGGTACACAAAATTATGGTTTGCATATTAATAGACAATAGAGTACAACAAATTTATCCATAATTAGTGTACAATGATTTTATGTAAAATTATAGTTATTATGCATTATTAGTCCCCTAAATAGGTTTGGTAAATTAGTTATTATACATTATTAGTTTCCTAAATAGGTTTGAGAAATCATTGAATAATATATTAGATTAAAAATAAATAATATCCAAGGAATCACATTCTTATAGTAATTATGAGTCTTGAAAGTGTCTTAAACATTAAGCAAGTATGCAGTGTTCGCCGATGAAACAATAAGGCGGTAAGGGATTTAAGATCTGAAATACAACAATTGTTGAAGTTGTTGAATTATGATCATTATATATCTAGGTACATAGTGTGTGAGGATGGAAAACTATTCGAGATATATATTTGGACTCGTCATGATTGCATCAAGTTGTTCAACATGTTTCCCACGATATTGTTAATTTATTCAACATATAAGACTAACAAGTATGACCTTTCTCTTTTGGAAATTGTTGGTTTTACTTCTATTGAGATGACTTACTCATTTGGATTTTCATTTTCGGAATGTAAAAAAGGGATAATGTCACACGGGCTTTGGAAATGTGTCGAAATATGCTGAAAGGCCTAGAAAAATGTCATAAGTGATTGTCGTGATTGTGATACCACACTGATGAATTCGGTTGCAAAGGTATTTCCTTCATCATATGTTTTACTATGTAGGTATCCTATAATAAATAATTGTGAGAGGTAGACTTAAGCATGCGTTAAGGACCAAACAAATCAAGAATGAAGACTAAAAAATTGTTAAACCTAGTCAGATATTTGAAAGCATGTTGGATGCCTAGAATATCATAATCAATTCTTCTACATAGGAGTTATATGTTTAATCTTTCATAGATTTCAAAATGGTGTGTGCAAAATATCTGAGTTTCTTGAACTGTGTTAAAAGTACGATATTAGATTAGGTGAAGGAGAAATTTGTGTGTGCATGGACTGATCAAGCTAGACACTTTGTAAATACCTTAACTTATAGAGTTGAATCTTCTCTTGCTACATTCAAATAACTAGTTGGGAGATAGTAAAGGTTTCTTTTTATAAGGGTTGAGAATCATGAACCAAATGATTCAAAACCAATATAACGAGATACATACATCATTTGGTTATAGCATCACAATATTATAACATAAATTCAATATGTATTTGCAATTGATCGACAACATATCTCAAGCAACATTGAACTTTATTTATCACGAAGTTATGCGAGTAAAGAAAAAAGGTTCATATAGATCTAAGTGTGGTTGTACATATAGAAGAACATATGGTCCTAAATCATTGTTTACTTTCCAAGAATATGAAATTTGGTAGACCTATAGGTTTGAATGAAGTTTACACACACTGGAAAAGATATGATTTGATGATGATAGTGTGATCAAGGATATGACTAAATGGGAGATGATTCAAGAGATATTTTTGAAAACTGATTATAACATGAAATTTCACTTCAAAGAGCATATGTGCAAGATTGCTTATCCAAAAAGCACATATATGAAACCACACGCGGAGTCTGTAAAAACGAAGGATACTCCTAAGAATGTCAAATCAACACTGAGTGACAATTCAATCAAGCGGTCACCGTCCTTTTTCGAACATGTCGACTCACTTTATCTAGATTCTACAATTTCACAATCCAAGAAAATTTATATTATGGGTGCTTGCATCAGAAAACCATCACTTTCACCAGAACAAGTGCATATAATAGAGTGTGTATCAATCTGACAATGTATGGTTTCTCCAAAACATGTTTTCCACTTTGAATGGGCCCACCTCAAAATCTAGCGGAACACATTATGTATATTGGATGACTTTCAGAATTACAACATTTTATTCAAATTTAATTGAAACCAAGATGTCTTATACAAAAAAAAATTCATTGGTGGACATCTTACTCCACAAAAGAAGTTGAAACTTGGTTAGATATTTTTTGGATAGGATGGAAAATTTTAGAAAGTTGAGTGATATTGAAAGAGAATCAGATTGGGAAAAGTCAAAGGCGGGACCCTCCATAAATTTAGGTGGTGACACATTTTTTATACATTTTGATGTGTTTGTAATGTATATCTAAAATTACTTGTATAAACATTGGAATTAACGTTTTAAGTTGTCAATTGTACATGTTTGGTGTATATTTTGTGTATATGTGCCAACAAAATGGTAAATCCGAATTTCAATCTCCAGACAAACCCCTAGGACATTATTATTGATATATTCTATGTATATGTACTAACAAATAGGTGAATCCGAATTCCAATCTCCGGAAGAAAAAAAACCCTAAAACACTATTGTTGGTATATTTCCTCGTATATTTGATAACAAAGAGGTGAATCCAAATTCCAATCTCCAGACAAACCTCTGGGACATTATTGTTGGTGTAATAAGTGTATATGAATATTAATATGAATCTTCGGACACACCTCTCAGACAATATTGTTGGTATATTTCCTCTTATATATGATAACAGATGGGTGAATCCATATCCAATCTCCGGACAAACCTCTGAGACACTATTGTTGGTATATTTTGTTTATATGTGCTAACAAGGGATGAATCTGAATTACAATCTTTGGACACCATTGTTGGTATATTTCCTCATGCATGTGAGAACAAAGGGATTAACCTGAATTCTACTCTTTGAAAATACCCTTGGAACATTATCTTTGGCACATTTCCTCGTATATGTGATAACAAAAAGGTGAATTCAAATTTCAATGTTTGATACATACATGGGACATAATTGTTGATATATTTCCTCGTATATGTGGTTACAAATGAGTGAATTTCGATTTCAATCTCTAGATATATCCCTTGTAAGTGTATGAATACACCTAAGAGGGGGGTGAATTAGATATATAAAAATTTATTTGATATTTGAATGGTGTATCTTTCTTTTCTTGCTTGATGTGATAAGTGATAAAATCGGTAAATGCGAAAAATAAAGAACATTGACGATATATCCTAGTTCCCCTCACAATCCGTGAGTATTTTGGTCCCCTTACACAGTAAGAGATTTCAATAATATTAGAACTTTTGTACAAGCCTAATCTAGACTTTTATACTCAGGGTCCTAATCTAGACTTTTATACTCAGGGTTCCAACCTAATCACCAAGAAAAATCCTCTTGTGATTTACAACTCAAGAAAAGAAAACAATCCTTCCTTTTCTTACACACTTGTTTACAACAATCCAGGATAACAAGTACAATAACCACACAATCTTATATCCAACAATCTTGGGGGAAAAGATGTTGATACATTAATGAATTTAAGTAGTAATAAGTTTGAAAAACTAAATCCTATATAGTAGGACTTCGTCTCTTTCAAATATGAAAGTTCAACAGTATAAGCTCTTTAAGTGCTCAACGATGCTTTTAGAATGATACGAAAGTTTTTCAAAAAGCATCTAAGTCTGGAACAAATGAACTGAAAATTATACAAAGAGTTTTGTATAATTAGTTTGAAAGAGGTCACTGTAAAATGAAAATTTGAATTCTATTTATAGAGTAAGAACAACTCTTGATAAAATATGACGATGGTTGGATAACTTTTTCTGAAAAATAGTGAATTTAAAATTATGAGATGTCATGAAAATTAGTGAATGAAGGAGTGCACACGTTTCATCATTTTTCAAAAATGGTTCAGTGTCAATCGATTGCACAAATTCATCAATCGATTGCATGGAATAAAAATTTGAAAATTTACACTGCTGCAATCGATTGCAAGGACCAGTCAATCGACTACAAGGGTTAAAAA
This sequence comes from Lathyrus oleraceus, assembly GCF_024323335.1. NCBI lineage: Eukaryota > Viridiplantae > Streptophyta > Magnoliopsida > Fabales > Fabaceae > Lathyrus > Lathyrus oleraceus. The sequence continues at coordinate 139,490,251 of NC_066580.1, forward strand.
GTTGTTTTCTAAAGCTCATTCAATCGATTGCACAAAAGCTTCAATTGATTGCATGTTGGAACATTTTGAAAAAAATTCTAAGTATTGAAACTTTATGATGCATCAAATTTAATTTTCAACCAATACTAGTAAAATCATTTGAAAAATATTTTAACATAGTATAAAATGAATTTTTCAAATGCATGATCAAATATATATTGAGTACTTTAAGATTGCCCATAATAAGGATTTCATATATCTTGAGTGTTGATCATATTCTTTGATAATGAAATTTGAGCTTTAAAACATTGTCTAAAATATGTTGGAAACTTGTCTTCACACCCCTAGATCACTATTGTTGATATAATTTGTGTATATGTGATAATATGAGTGAATATGAATTTAATATATGGTTACACCCTTGGGACACTATTGCTGGTATAATTTGTGTATATCTGATAAAAAAAATGATTGAGTCCGAATTCCAATCTTCATATTCACGTCCGGGACACTACTTTTGGTATAATGCGTGTATATGTGATAACAAATAAGTGAATTCGGATTCTAATCTCCGGATACAACCCCATGAACAACTTCTTTGACACATTTTCTCGTATGTGTGATAACAAATGTGTGAATCCGGATTTCATCTCCGAATACAGCCTTAAAAAAAATAATGTTTGTATAATTTACGATAGTAGCAGGAAAAAATTATTATAAATAACATCATTATGAATATAAATTATATATTAATTTTCCACTTATTACAAGTGTCTTATAAATAAGATTCTTATTATATTGGAATGACTCGCCCAAAAGAGAATAAAATAATCTATTTTTTTCTCTCTTTTATTATTTTGTTATGGTTTATAACAAGAAAAAAATTATAAATTAATTCTTAGATATTGTGGATAACAAAATATATATTATATGCTAATTGTTCAATTTTAATTTACAAAATTATATATCATAAAAATTATAAATTAATTCTTAGATATTGTGGATAACAAAATATATATTATATGCTAATTGTTCAATTTTAATTTACAAAATTATATATCATAATTAAATTATAAAAATAAAAAATATTATTAACATTATGAGATTAATTATTATGCACTGTCAGTATAAAAAGTTTTACAAAAAAGGTTAAAACAAAAGTCAAATATTTTAAATAAATCAATGGTTGAGATTAACTGACCGTGTAAAAAATATTTACACTGTCAGTGTATATCAATTAAATTCTAACATTATTACCATATGTATTTTATTCAATGAACTTGTCATCAAATCAAAGCAACTTTTTTTTTTAATTTAATTGTTATGTAATCAAGAAAAATGTAATTTTCCTTTTAATAAAAATACTTTTCTTGGAAAAATACAAAAAGATTTAAAAAATATTAAATGTCAATAAGTTATAGTTGTTGAATTATAACTACTTAATTTAAACATTATTTAACTTAAAAGTTATACAAAAATGGGTGAGATTCAACTCAACTTCCAAACATTTAACTTTGTCATTTTCTACTCCTTAGGATTAACATGACCAAATTAATTAACTCATCTTCCAATTTTTGTTGCATAAAATGCTGTCATATCCACAGAAATGTAATTCATTCATATGATATGGCACTCAACCTTGTTTCTCTTGTATGGCTCTTTACTCTAACTATTAGTACTAGTACATTGGCATTGAATCGGAGTAGTTTTCCAATAGACTTCATTTTTGGAACATCAACCTCAGCATATCAGGTATATACATCATTATTCTTTAAGCTAGATCGTCATAAAATATTTTAGATTTCATTGGAACATAATGAAGAATTGTAATCAAATATACATACTTAATCTACTCTAGTTACATTTTGAAGAAACTTTCTATGACTTATATATAAATACACAGTATGAAGGTGGTGCAAAGGAAGGTGGCAAGGGAACAAATATATGGGATACTTTCACTAAAAAATATCCAGGTAACGCTTATGCAATTCTTCATCTAAGGGTGTTCATAGGTATTTATTTTGAAATGGAGGTTTTTATTTTAATCTCTATAAAATATCTTTTTTCAATTGTCTCTATCATATAAGATTAGTAACCCATAAAATAAATATATTAAAAAGATTAAAACAAAACAAGAAAAACTAAAATGTATTCATTGGTGATTGATATACAGAAAAGATAGCTGACAGAAACACAGGAGAAGTCTCTGTTGATGGGTATCATCTATACAAGGTATGATTCATATCAGAGTAGAGAATATTAAAACTAAACTCAACAAACTGAATTTATTATAAAATTACAGGAAGATGTTGGAATCATGAAGTATATGAATTTAGATGCATACAGATTATCCATCTCATGGTCGAGAATACTACCAAGTAAGTCGATTTTTTTATCGACTCATATCCTTTACATAATTAAATAATGCATTAATTATGGCATTTTCATAATAATAAAAAATGATAATCGACAGGTGGAAGAATAAGTGGAGGTATAAATGAGGAAGGGATCACATACTACAACAACATGATCAACGAGCTATTAGCTAATGGTCATAATTCAAATTTTTATTTATTTTTTGTAAATTTTGATTTTCTAATTTCTCAAGACATTTTTGCAATTAAAGTTGATTAAAAAATAATTAGTTTTTCAGGTATAGAAGTATTTGCAACCATTTTTCATTGGGATCTACCACAAGCTTTGGAAGATGAATATGGTGGTTTCTTAAGTCCTCTCATTGTGTAAGTAACAAACTTTTTATGTACTATATGTTATGACCTCTAAATGTATGTTATAAGTGTCTGTTTCTAAAATGCACAAAACTAATGTTTATACTTTTCTATTATGAACTTTTAGATTTGATTTTCGGGATTACGCGGAGCTTTGCTTCAAGGAATTTGGAGATCGAGTGAAACATTGGATTACTATAAATGAACCATCGACTTACACAACAGCAGGATATGTTATAGGGATGTTTCCGCCCGGTCGATGCTCTGATTGGCTAAATCTCAACTGCACCGGCGGTGATTCAGGGACAGAGCCCTATTTAGTTGCACATCACCTACTCCTTGCTCATGCAGCAGCTGTTCAAGTGTACAAGACAAAATATCAGGTTTGTTTTAACTTTAAGTGATGATAACTTTGAGGCTCTAAAATGCATCAAACTCATGTTTATAGACAACTAATTAGAAATTGAGTATGATAGTAATATAAATATCAGATTTTAAAATATGTAGTTGAGGTCGAATCGCGCAAGTAATACTTAAGTTTGATCTTGTTAGGACAAGAGTAGACTAAGTGTTTCTGTCTGGTAAAAAACCAACTCATTTGCTGCTCTGGCTGATTAATCTTCCTCTTGCATATGCATCTAGTTCATCATAGACAACTTGAAAAAGGTTTCCAAGAAATTGGTTGGTTGCATCTCTGTCAAATCTGAATTGGCAACCTCGGAACCATGATATCTTCTCAGGTTGTGCATCAGTAGCAGGGTAGGCATTGGCTTAGAATTCTAGTACTATATCATTGTTCTGATTCCTTTCAACATCTTTTTGAAAAGATACAATTTCTTTCTTAGTTTGTACACCTTATTTTTTCCAGCAGCATCACTACTTGACAAATTATTAGCAGAATCTATCAAGTGACATGATCTTCCAATTTCAAGTTCCGCATCAACATCAGCTTTATCCTTCACCTTCCTCGGGCTCAGCTTCCTAATCTTCTACTTTGTCCCCCCAAAACAACATGCTCATTCTTATTTTCTTCTTTTTCTCCCTTCCAATTACAAATTTTTAGCTTCATCAAATTTGACATTTCTACTGACCAAAACTTTTTTGGAGACATGATCACCAGCCATTGATTCCTCACCAACTCCAAGAAGAATACGCTTGGTGTTCTTTTACCAAGTTTCCTTGACTGTCAGGCCCAACACATGAACAATGAATCAAAACACTAAAGATAAATGAGCTGAGGGTTTGATGCCACCACAAAGCTTTTTTAGGAGTAATATATTTCATATCGACTACGGGACTTCTATTTTGCAGGAAGACTAACCAATTTACTGCCTCTGGCCATAGTTACTTTAACATACCTTTTCAAACAACTTGCAAGCATCATGTTTATTATTGTCCTGGAGCATGAATCAAGAAACCATACCTTCTTTTCCCAAGTGTCATTTTTCCAATATGAGCCAAAAGTTACAGTTCTTCCTCTTCATCAAACTCTGCTTAGTTTGCTGTCTCATCCCAAGTAGGAAACTCATGCGGAAAATGTCCTAATCTGTGACACTTGTATCATTCAATCATCGGTACCCATTATCTTATACTGAAAATGGAGCAGACAACATTTACTCCTATGTAGTTACTATCAAATTTTACCGTGGTACCAGTTTCTATCACAATGCTTGATACAATCAAGGATCAAAATGTCTATTTACTCCTATGTTTTTCAAGAAAACTGTGATTTTCAAATCAAGGCGACAAACAAGGCTCTTGATACCAGATGTTAGGTTAAGAAGAGTATACTCCACGTGTTTATATTTGGGTAAACTAACCTAATCATTGTTCTCCTTTTGTTATATAGACTATACACCTAGCCATGAGTCCATAACAAACTATATAACTAACAAACGGACTAAAAAATGACCATCAACGAGCCAAGCCCAGCAAACAAAATAGAAACTACCAAAGAAATCTATAGCGATATATGACACATCTCTTAACAATTCCTAGTTAAACTTTCCTAATTATCTTCAGCCAAACTTCCAATTAGTAGATTTACCCTAAAAACAAAGGGTTAAGACAAAAGAATGTTGTACTGTGTCATGATCATCATACATCTAAACCCTGAATTAGATGTGTCTTTCAACAAGTTCTTATAAAAAATCTATATACTTGAATATTAAATAGCTAGGAACTAAACTAATGCAGGTACCGCTGTTACTTAAAAGCCAAAGTGAATATCAAAAGGGTTGGATAGGAATAGCCTTACAGTCCTACTGGTTTGAGCCACTTTCAAATAGCAAATCCGATGAAAGAGCTGCAGAACGATCAATTGACTTCATGTTGGGATGGTCAGTTGCCCATTGCACACTCGCCCTATATATTTTGCACATTGACTTGAGGTTTATGATGGTCACGAGACACACTATAGGCATGGTAAAGAATCAATGAAAAAAATACACGCGTGTGCGAGTACACACGCATAGCACCATAAGAGAGCTTAAAAGTTTTAATTCATGTCACAATTGTAGGTTTATGACACCATTGACAACAGGAGACTATCCACAACATATGCGATCCTTGGTTGGACAACAATTGCCAAAGTTCTCTGAAGAGCAAGCCAGACTACTTAGGGGTTCTTTTGATTTTATTGGATTAAACTACTACACATCTAGATATGCTGCCAATGTACCTAATTTAAACAAAACTATTCCTTGTTATCTCACAGATTCTCTTGCCAATGTGACTGGTAAACACATTATTTATTCATCACTTAATTCACATTTAACTTTAACTTATATCTATATATATGTTGAATTTGACAATGGTGTATCTTATATTTTGTGAGATGGAAGTTGAGCGTAACGGAGTACCCATAGGTCCAAAGGTACGCACAAGTATGACTACATCAAAATGAAGTTTTATCTATCTGAAAAACATAAAGTATGAAACCTTTATTTATGATTATATATATTTGCAGGGTGCTTCAGATTGGTTTTATATTTATCCAATGGGATTTAAGAAACTATTGGTCTACATCAAGGAAAAGTACAACAATCCTTTGATTTACGTAGCCGAAAATGGTAAATACAAAAAACCTTGATAAATATTGTTAATTAAATCTATGATTGGACATGAATATTATATGAGAACTACTTGTATATTTAGGCGCATTTGGCATTCTGGCCAACACACGCACACATATATCATATTCAAGCATATGCATAAAGGATTAACCTTCAAGGAATGCATACATTGATTTATCTTTTAGTCTAGTATGTATGTGTTAGTACATGTACGAGAAATCCGGCCTCACACACTTGACACGATTTGCAGGTATAGATGAGAATAATGATCCAACACTGTCATTAGATGAAGCACTTAAGGATATTCACAGAATTAAATATCATCATGACCATCTGTCATATCTCCAATCAGCAATTAGGTAATGGTTGTTTTTATATCTAAAGACTCTTTGTCTATTTGTTTCAATACATAGTTTAATTATCTTTTTCTTTTTGTGAGTATATTAAAGGATGGGCGTAAATGTTAAAGGATATTTTGTGTGGTCGTTATTGGACAATTTTGAATGGACTGAAGGCTACACAGTGAGGTTTGGAATGAACTTTGTAGATTACAACAATAACTTGAAAAGATATCAAAAGCTCTCAGCACAATGGTTCAAGAATTTTCTTGCGAGAGCTTAGACTTTCTAATATATATGTCTCTCTTTGCTATGATAAATAATAATGCAATGAGATTCATAAAATAAATATGTATCAAGAAGTGACATATGATTTTTCTTTCTCAAAAGAAATTATGTGATTCATTATATTATGATTTGTGTATGTGTATAAGAAATTTCAACAATCACCATGACCATATTGACATTCAGATGTTATAAGAAATTTTGCATCTAAAACACGAGTAATTTCAATCCTCTGGATTGGAATAAACACAAACACGTGATAGATTATGAGGATCAGAAAAAATACCTCTTTAAGTTGAGTTCTAGTTGGTAATCTATGTTGAAAAAGCCTCCAAGAGAATATTCTTCATTGTTTGAAAAGTCTACCACAGCAAATAAGTTTCAAAGATCTAATAGCAAGTCCTCACCCCACCTAAACCTCATTCTCCTCCACAGCCATAAAAACTCCAGACGCCATCATTCTCTAGCATACAGTCTTAGTCACAGTTGCTTGCCTCTTTGTTTTTAGCCACTTGAAATAGTTCGGGATAAATCACTTTAATGCTTGTTCTCGGTTCTCACAATCCATTGATCCTACAAAAAAATTGTTAAGGTTAATTTACCTGCCAAAGATAAGTGTTTCTCGTTCCATGAAAACAAATTAAACTCCCTAAAATGCTTTAATACACCACAGATTCTTCCAAGAGTCCTTGTACAAAAAAAATAGTACAGTCAGAGAATTGAAGAATGGGAAAAATATACCTCCGAGACCTTATACTCAAGTTGAACTTTGGTAACAAAACCAGATAAGTGTTCTATGACGACTAAGATTGAAAAGAGGGCAAGTGAATCTTTCTGTCTAAAATACCGCTTAATTTAAATATCATCTGAGGGGCTACCATCAACTAGTATGAACAAATGACAGTTAAAAGTACATGCCCTATTACAGTTCCTTCATGTATCACAAAAACTCAATCTACCAAGCATATATTCAAGAAACTCCCTACTAACATATAATAAGAAGCAATTATCTCTTCTTTTTATCAAAAAGAAAAGCTCGCAGCACAATGGTTCAAGACTTTTCTTGCGAGCTTTTCTTTCTCAAAAGAAACTATGTGATTCATTATATTATGACTTTTTTGTATATTTAATCTTTTCTCTTAATTGTGTTTCAACAATCACCATGACCTTATTGACATCCAAATATTATACGGAATTTTGCATTTAAAACTTAAACCACAAATGAGTTCACTCCTCTGTATGGGGTAAGCACAAATGCATGATATATTATGAGGATTATAAAAAATACCTCTTTTAAAAAGGTGAAATATAGTTGGAAATCTATCTTGTAAAAGCTTCTAACTCTAAGAGAATACTCTTCATTGCTTCAAAAGCCTACCCCATTGAATAAGTTTCAAAGATCTATCAGCAAGTCATCCATCCTCCAACTTAAACACCAATCTCCTCCACATCCACAACCACAACCATGGTTCTAAATTGTGGTCTGCGACCGCAATTTCCGCCACAATATTGCTGATGCGGTAGCCTCCGCAACCGCATCGGACTCCAATTGTAGTGTAATTTAAAATCATGCATCCGACTGCATTAGGAATCGCATCAGGCAATTTAGTTATAAATGTAATGAAAAATCTTAAGATAAAGTATAAAAATTCACGCCCCAATAAAAATTCAGGCAGCAACAACCCCAATGCGCATCGCAGCAACCACAATCACAACATCCGCAACTGCATCATGAAAGATGAATTACACTTAAAAATTGGTTTGTATACTACCTATTAACGAGAATTGATTCGTATTTGATCAAATTTTGTGAACTTGTATTCTTCGGAATTCGACCAAAACATAATTTAACAACTATTTAAGTAATGCAATACTTGTAAAAATAATATTAAAAAAAAACTCGTAAATAAAGTTATGCACCTGTAATTTGATGAGGAAGATTAACCAGATGAGAAGTGCTTGCGATTCTCATCGATGCTGATTAGGGTTTGAGATTCTCGACCCTCATTACTTACTACAATTCATCAGCGGCTAATTCTTTGGATATGGTACAAGTAAGTTTTACCTATTGAAACAACCAACATTCCGTTGTAGTCTAGTTGGTCAGGATACTCGGCTCTCACCCGAGAGACCCGGGTTCAAGTCCCGGCAACGGAATTCTTTTTATCAACCAATTTCATTTTTCTGGAAAAAGCATTACCGAACGAACGTGCCATGGGGGAATATGGTTTATAGTTTACCATTTACTTTAATCTTTGAATTTATTTATATGAACTTTCAACATGCTTTTTTCAATTTTCAACCTTGATTATATTTTTTCCCTACATCTTAGGGAATGAGTCATCTGTCATACTCCCTAATTGAGTGGTATTTTTCTCATCATCATCGAAAATGTAGCTTTAAGTTTCATCGAGTTGGATGGTTATCTATCACGCTCCTTGATGAAACGAGATTGTATAACATATACTCCCTCCATCTCATAAAAAAATTTTTATTTGAACGATTCACGGTTCTTAAGAAAATGATTGAATGTGTTGGTTTTGATGATAAAATTAATATCATTTAATAGAATACCCCTATTAATTGTAGTTAAAAGATTAGTCAGATAAAGTGAAAGTTAATAAATATGGGTATGATAGTGGAAAACAATAATAATATATGACGACATAACATAGACCTTTCATCTAGTGGGTTGGGATTGAAGCAGTATCAAAGATCACTAAAGATACAATGAGGCGTTTTTATTGAGAACACATAATATGCAAGTTTACGTTTCCAAAGTGCATCGTTGTTACCTTGGATTTTCGATATGGATTTTAATGGTAAGCAAGACACGAAGGCATATCATGGTGAGGTGTGAAGTCGAACGTGGTCGATTGAGGCCATGAGTTGAATTGATGGTTTTTGGTTGGTCGAAGGGTAGCTTAACAATCCTCAGTCGAATGCTAGCAAAAGATCAGGGGATGTGTGATATCTGGACTTAGTAAATTTTCCAATATTTGGGTTGGTTATTTGGTCAGCCGAATGAATCAGATATGGATGAGTTGTGGTGCAATGTGTCTAGTCGACCGTTGTGAGTAGTTATTTTATACTAGTATATAAGTAGACATTTGCTTATGTGGTAGGGATCCGCAATTGTACTAAAAATCCTATAAACTCAAAGTATTTGCGTATTGAGAAACGAGCGAGGAAATATGTACGTATGCGTTACACATTTATGAATTCAAAGCATTTTGCTTTCAAGTTCTTACTGCACTCAAGTTACTTTCTTTAAATCTTTGCACTTCAATTACAACCATTTTATTCACAAAGCTTTTACATTTCGATTTTGTTTAAGTTCGCATCAGTATCTTTAAAATAATACTTTTCGATTTCGACAACAACTGTAGGTGTTTGATTGGCTGCATTATATGGTAAAACACTAATGTCTTGACTGATGTCATGACATGTATATGTGACTACATTGTAGTTACTACAGGACTAGCTAACACAGGATTATTGAATGTTGTGACATTCATACCTGTCAACAGATACTAAGGAACAGAAGTTCTGTTAGAACTTAGTATTCATTTGCAGTCTGGTTATCAAGGAAGAACCAGACCTGGCATAAGGCCTACTGACTGAATGTCAAACTGGATGTTGTGACATTCATCATTGACAGCAGCTACTGAAGATTAGGCAGAGTGGTGTTCTGCTATACTTCAGCATGTAACTTAGTTTGTTCTTCAAGAGAATAACAGAACTAACTTAAGGCCAAATGTGTAAATGTTAAGTTGGACACTTTGACATTTATTAATGTAAGCTGTTACTGTAGTATGGTCATTTTGATCATGTACAGGTCAGCAAAATTGTACAGTCTGTTTTCTGGAAAAACAGACTCAGCATATGGACCTTGATGTCAAGCTGAATGTCGTGACATTCATGCCTGACAGCATATGCTAAATTGTAGGTTGTGCAGTTTTCTGTTTCAGCTTTTTCTTGGGCTATTCTTCAGGAAGTCGACAGCTTAGAGAAAATCCAGGAAACCAACAACCAAGCTACAATTAAGGAACCTAACAAATAGCCTATTTGTTAGCACACTAATATGTGGAAATTAGTTAGAATCCTATGTGGCATTATTTGTGGAGGTCTTGAGATATTTTAGGAACTAAATGTGGAGATATTTTAGGAACTAAATATGGAGATATTTTAGGAACTAAATTTGGAGATATTTTAGGAACTAAAAGATTGAAGACCTTGTTTGTAGCAGAAAGTTTCTGCTGATGTTGTAACAGCAAAGGAGAAGTTTGCTGCGATTTCTGAAGGCCCAAATCCACTTGGGTGATTAGGTTATAAATAGCTGATTGTAATCTAGTCTTTGTAAGCCTCCTAGAATGAATTTTTAGGGGTGTGTGTAAGGTAAACCTCCCAACCTGTGGGATGGTTACCATGTGTTTCTCAGTGGTAAAAGCTGAAAGTTTTTGTAACTCAAGCCTGTAGGCAAGAGTGATTATGTGCTTGAACGAAGCTGTGAAGCAAGTTCAAGTTGGTTAGCATTACATTGTGATTGTAGTGATAGGAATGGAAACTGGAGGTTTCTATCTAGGAGTTCCTAGGTATAGATTGCATTGGGTAGGGATTAAGTGATAAGTTGTAAACGGGTGAGTTTAGCTTTGAATTGATACTACTAATAGTGGATCTTCTTCCTGGCTTGGTATGCCCCCAGACGTAGGTGATGTTGCACCGAACTGGGTTAACAATTACTTGTGTTTTTACCTTTTGCATGTTATAATTGTGCCAGTTATAAAATAAGGTAAACCTGTAATGCTGTAACAGATGATGTTCAAATCAACAGTAAGATATCATGCTGATAACTATGGAAGAAAACAACTGAAGTGAGTGCTAGGTTTGACTTCTGTTGAGTCTTTCTTCCTGAAGCACAGAACCAGGGGTTCATACATTCTAGGGCGACATAGAATGAGATGTCGTGACATCTGTGAACCTGTGCATATTAGTACAGTGGTTAATAACTATCTTGCTGTATTAGTTACAATGTTAGATCAGATGTCATGTCGTGGTGGATAACATCTGAATTCTGACTACACCAGAATTTCAATTGGTATCAGAGCAGGCATCCTGTTCTGTCTCTGGATGAGATCCATGGGTGATACTTTCTGGTATCTTGCAAGAAGTTATGGTAGTACTAATGTTGGAACCTGTGAAAGGTTCTGTACTTTCCCTGAATGGTCCCTTGAAGTAGGTGGATGGACTGTTCATGACAGGAATGGTGTGTACCTGTCTCTGGAGGGTGGCAATTGGCCTGTGTGTGGGACAGCTGTGCCAGTATTGAATCACATTCAAACGTGGTATGGTCTTGGAGGCTGATCTGGTGAAGTGTGTGTTCATAGGTTGAGTTGTATTATGATTTCCGCTGCATAATACCTGGCAAAACTCAAACTCTGATGTTGTTTCCCCTCATGTGGATGTAAGGCTGCTGTATTCAAGATCTCATCATAATCTACTGAAGATGTCAAAGATACTTGAGTCCCCTCAAGTCCACTCATCATGACGTTCTCACTTCAGGATGGTAAGAATCACTTAATCACTGATTCTTTTACTCACTTGAGTAGGGTGTATGAAGACCTTGAAGACCTTCAAGGAAGGTTTGTTCCAAGGAGGTGGAACTAATGTTCTATGCGATGTTAGAACATGTTGTTCAACAAGTATGCAGCTACTGGTTGAAGAGCAGATGTTTTTAGGTATCAAACAAAGAGATACTTCTGTTTGGAACCTACTCCTGACCTGGAAGAGGAGACATCTGTGTGTGCTAAGTTGACAAGGGAATGGTCAACTGTATGTGTGCTCAAGAAGGTCACCTTTAGAAGTCTGATCTCTAAAAGTTGAGCTGGTTGAGATGTGGCAGTGTGCAATCTCCTGCTGTTTGGCATATTCCTGTAGATTGAGCAGGGCTGGATAGGTGTTCCCTGAAGTACTATGCTGTGTTGGAAGACAAGTCCCCTGGATGTTAGCAGTCAATAATGGGGTAACCTGAGTGCTGTATCATCTACGAGGATTGGAACCATGAATCATGTTATTCAAACACCACGTGCAGAAGTGGCAGTTCTGTCAAGGAGTAAGAATATGAAGATTCAGAGGTTGGTTGAAGTAGTATGCCCTGGCAATGCATAACTACTATCGACTGGTATTGTGTGTCTCACTAGTACTTATGGTCAGCTGGAGTCTGATTGGAGGAGTTAGTTGCCACTGGTAGGGATAGTGTATGTCATGTTGAGACATATGGGTACAATGCATGGATATTGGTGTGGAGTATCCATGATTGTTAAGTTGAGGGGGAGTTTTGGTTAACCTCCTCAAGTCTGGTCAGCCTAGGGTCTGGTTGGCTGTTGACCTGTGTCACATGGGTTCTGGTGGTTGTGTGACACATTTGCAAGGAAGAATTCATCTCTCTCATTCCTAAGGGTGGATTTAATCTGGGAAGACTTTCAAAATTGTCTAGGTGCTTGCAAGCAGAAGATGTTGACACAAGAAGAGTATTTTCAAAGTATTCTTATGGTGGAAGTATCTGAAGGGATGATTGGGAAAGGATTTAAGATCAATGTCTACTTGTGCCAAGTGCAAGTGTTTAATTGATTATCCTTGGAGCTCAAGATAACTGATGTTCTTAAAGATGTTGGAACATCACTTCTTCAAGACCCTGTGCAGAATCACAGGAAGGACAGTACATTGGCTTATGATCTATCTCTTTGGTGGCAGCAAAAGCATATGATCTCTGAAAAGGTTTCCTGGCAAGAAACATGTTCAGCCTTGGTATGTACAAGAAGAAGAAGACATCATAGTCTTGATGGTGGTTACTTGGATCAGTTTATTTCTGATCTAGGTAAGGAAGTGCATTAGCTTATGCACACTGTGAAGTCAAGAACAAGTGGCAGCAGTCTTGACATCATGGAAACAGCCTTGCCTTAGGATGTGGAATCCTTGGTAGAGCTGAAGGGTTAGTTTCTAACTGGTCCTTCTGAAGACTCATACATCAGAGTGTCTGATGTCTTTGGAGAAGAAGCAGGGATTCATCAAGGTGTGAGCTTGGATGACTTAACTGCAAACCTGCAGGATGGAGGTTGTTTACTCAAACTTGGTTCCACAATCAAGTCTATGAGAACATTGAACTCTTGTTCTGTGAAGGGAGGAAGTTCTTTCAAGTGGCAGAAGAAGGAGCTGAATTCAACAGCTGGATGTCAAAACACAATGTTGTGACATTTGGTTCAACATCAGATTCTTAGTTGGTGAAGTGGCACATCAACTTGAGATAGAAAGGTCTACAGGGTTGTAGATTGGATACTTCAAAAAGCTTGAAGTTCAAGTCTCACTTGGAAGGTCAGAATATCTTTGGGAGAAGTCTGATAAACTTGGGGAGGTCAAAAAGCAGCATTTGACCTTTTCATATGAGGATTCATGAAGGAGGTAATCAACCAGTGGCATTTGGTCTATCTCAGGAGTGAGTTCGAAGAATCAAGATAATCCATATGGCAGCTGATTATTCTTGAGGAAAGTCTGAGACAAATTACTTTTGAGCAGAAAAGTAGTAAGTTGAAGACTAAAGGAGGTGTTTTCTATTCATCCCTTGGAGCATGTGGTAGGAGTTCTGAGCTATCTATGGAAGATTATCTCTTGTAATGGGATGAAAATGTATATGTCCCAAGGTATGTCTGGGTTCTTCTTGATCAACCCGGTGACTCAGTGATATCTGAAGACTATCAGATGGTGTGCCTTGTCCTGTTATGAAGGATGTCCCAGCTGATGTTAGAACATCTTGTGAAGTGGTCTTCTGTTCTGGTTAGAAGAGAGATTGACACAGAGTGTGAATGTGTTCAGCTAAGAGGGTTGAACAGAGGGTGTGCTCTTGAAGACATGAAGATGCGTCTTATGTTTTCCATTCATCAAGTGGTCTGGAGTCTCTTTGAATTAGGAAGTATGTGAAGGTCCAACTTTGGGATGTTGGATATGCCCATGTGTGATCTCCAAGCTTCAAGAGGAGAATGGGTTGTTCATGACAGGGGGAGTTCTGTCCTTGCACTGCAAGTAATCATCAAGCTTGTGGTCTATGTGTTCTCAGATAACAAGGTTTGGAAACCTGTTAGATAGTGGGATAACAAGGTATGTGTCAAGGCTGAGTGAGCAGAAGAATGTCTGACCGGATGTCATGACAATATGGAAGCATATGCCAGTAGGACATTCTGGCTGGTACAGGTGCTGGAGTTACAGCAGCTGTTATTTGATGAATGCACAGATTTAGGGGGAGAAGAAGTACCCTTGTGCATGTGTGTATTACTAGTAGCCATAACTAGTAATTGTTTTTGCTCCTGACTAAACTACTATTATGTGGTTTAAACTGCTGATAGTTTGCCTTGTTAACAAAAAGGACAGAGTATTCACAAGATGTCTTAACATAAGATATCTTATGTGCCTGCTGGAGTTCAAGAAAGTGTTCATGCAGGAGTGGATCAAGATGTCAGACTCAAAGTCTTGGAATCTGATATGGCTGTACCTACTGTAAAGCAAAAGTGGGTGATTACTTGATCGAAGCTGTGAAGCAAGATCAAGTGGATGTGAACTTGGTTGAAACTGTGAAGTAAAACCAAGTCTGGAACTCTGTCAGTGTGCTCTGGCTATGTTGCTGGCTTTGGCAACATTTTTGACAAAAAGGGGGAGTAATAACCACCAATACCCCTGACAAACAGAGTGGGTCTCTACAACAGACTCTCATGACAGATCTGAAGATTCCCCCCTGCAGCTGATGTTGAAGTTTAGGTGCAACTTCTAATATGTGTGTGCTGCTATGTGAAGTTTTTATTTAACTTCCATGTGTGTGAGTGTGCTGCCACTCTGAGTGTATTAGCTAGTATTATTCCGCTGCTATGAACTCTGTTATGGGGATCAAAGTGTTTTAGCCAAAAATTTGCCAAAGGGGGAGTTTGTAGGTGTTTGATTGGCTGCATTATATGGTAAAACACTAATGTCTTGACTGATGTCATGACATGTATATGTGACTACATTGTAGTTACTACAGGACTAGCTAACACAGGATTATTGAATGTTGTGACATTCATACCTGTCAACAGATACTAAGGAACAGAAGTTCTGTTAGAACTTAGTATTCATTTGCAGTCTGGTTATCAAGGAAGAACCAGACCTGGCATAAGGCCTACTGACTGAATGTCAAACTGGATGTTGTGACATTCATCATTGACAGCAGCTACTGAAGATTAGGCAGAGTGGTGTTCTGCTATACTTCAGCATGTAACTTAGTTTGTTCTTCAAGAGAATAACAGAACTAACTTAAGGCCAAATGTGTAAATGTTAAGTTGGACACTTTGACATTTATTAATGTAAGCTGTTACTGTAGTATGGTCATTTTGATCATGTACAGGTCAGCAAAATTGTACAGTCTGTTTTCTGGAAAAACAGACTCAGCATATGGACCTTGATGTCAAGCTGAATGTCGTGACATTCATGCCTGACAGCATATGCTAAATTGTAGGTTGTGCAGTTTTCTGTTTCAGCTTTTTCTTGGGCTATTCTTCAGGAAGTCGACAGCTTAGAGAAAATCCAGGAAACCAACAACCAAGCTACAATTAAGGAACCTAACAAATAGCCTATTTGTTAGCACACTAATATGTGGAAATTAGTTAGAATCCTATGTGGCATTATTTGTGGAGGTCTTGAGATATTTTAGGAACTAAATGTGGAGATATTTTGGGAACTAAATATGGAGATATTTTAGGAACTAAATTTGGAGATATTTTAGGAACTAAAAGATTGAAGACCTTGTTTGTAGCAGAAAGTTTCTGCTGATGTTGTAACAGCAAAGGAGAAGTTTGCTGCGATTTCTGAAGGCCCAAATCCACTTGGGTGATTAGGTTATAAATAGCTGATTGTAATCTAGTCTTTGTAAGCCTCCTAGAATGAATTTTTAGGGGTGTGTGTAAGGTAAACCTCCCAACCTGTGGGATGGTTACCATGTGTTTCTCAGTGGTAAAAGCTGAGAGTTTTTGTAACTCAAGCCTGTAGGCAAGAGTGATTATGTGCTTGAACGAAGCTGTGAAGCAAGTTCAAGTTGGTTAGCATTACATTGTGATTGTAGTGATAGGAATGGAAACTGGAGGTTTCTATCTAGGAGTTCCTAGGTATAGATTGCATTGGGTAGGGATTAAGTGATAAGTTGTAAACGGGTGAGTTTAGCTTTGAATTGATACTACTAATAGTGGATCTTCTTCCTGGCTTGGTATGCCCCCAGACGTAGGTGATGTTGCACCGAACTGGGTTAACAATTACTTGTGTTTTTACCTTTTGCATGTTATAATTGTGCCAGTTATAAAATAAGGTAAACCTGTAATGCTGTAACAGATGATGTTCAAATCAACAGTAAGACATCATGCTGATAACTATGGAAGAAAACAACTGAAGTGAGTGCTAGGTTTGACTTCTGTTGAGTCTTTCTTCCTGAAGCACAGAACCAGGGGTTCATACATTCTAGGGCGACATAGAATGAGATGTCGTGACATCTGTGAACCTGTGCATATTAGTACAGTGGTTAATAACTATCTTGCTGTATTAGTTACAATGTTAGATCAGATGTCATGTCGTGGTGGATAACATCTGAATTCTGACTACACCAGAATTTCAACAACATGTTCAAAAACCATAATTCACACAAATATGTTCCAGGAGATTTTCGAGTTTGATCCTTTAAGTATTAATAGAAAGTTGTTTTGTTTACCAAATTCACCAGTAAACAAATTGGCACGCCCGACGAGACTCTTTTTGTGTGAAGTTTTAGGTTTCATTTTGCAAACTATCATTTTTGTTAACTTCTTCATTTCATTAACTTCTCATTTTGTGAGTGTGCATGAGATTAAGAGTGGTAGGATAACTAAGAGAGAAATTAGGAAACCTACAAGGAAATACGTCCGAAGAATGGCTATTCTTAGAAATAATAATGGAGAACAACCCTCTTATAGCACTGGGGCAGGCACAGTCACTGCGACGTCAACTGACCAAATCCCTTTGATTGCTAGCACGACGGTCATACCATCGATGACGGTTATGTCACCAATTGTGCAAGAAGGGACATTTCTTTCCCCTACAATAACCCAGATTCACCCAGTGACTCCTATACCAATTATGGCGACATAACATAGGCCTTTCGCCACAGGCTTTACAATGCCCATGTCGGGGCGTGATCAACCTTATGGAATGTCAACATTAGTGACGACAAACCTGCTTACTAATCCTGTAAATTTTGCAGAGAATACTGCGAATACATATTCGCCAATATTTCCATTTGGGTCAGCCATAAATACCATGGTAGAACCATCCCACCTCATATGGGAATAGGATTTGGTTTCCAGGAAATATCGACATTTACATCGAATATTGTAATGGCAATGCGACAGTAGATGGATGAGAGTAATCATGAGATGGTCAATATTCTTACACGACAGATGGGTACAATATTTAACACGTTGATTTAAAATATGAATCAGAGTTACCAATAGTTGGCAACTCAAATGAATCGAATTGTTGATTCCTTTGGCGCTCAGCCAACGCAAGTTCGACCTGTGGCATAACCCCAAGCCATTAGGCAAGTTCAAAATGAGGGGGTGGCTTTAGAGGAAAACACGGTTAATCAGGGGCAGCAATTTGTACCCCAGATAATCGATTAAGGGTTGCATAGAGAAGTCAAGCATCACCCTATCATAATGGCTAATTGAAACCAAGACGTTGATCAAGTCGTTCATCAAGTTCGACAAGGAAATCTGGTGGGAGAAAATAACCTTGCAACCATTGTCGAATAGATATTGACTCAAAATATTGTAAACATAGGCCTGCAAAGGCCAAATTATACATCTCATCTATCAAAATATGTGTTACAAACTGAATTGCAAAAGGGATGGAAAGTCCCTAAGTTCACCAAATTTACTAGTGATACAAATGAGTTTACAGTCGAGCATATTTCCCGATATTTGACCGAGGTGGGAGACATAGCGAATAATGAGAACTTGAAAATGAGATACTTCTCTAGTTCTCTCACAAAAAACGCCTTTACATGGTTTACAACATTCCCTGTCCATTCCATCAATAATTGGACTCGATTGGAAAGGTTGTTCCATGAACAGTTCTATATAGGGCAATCCAAAATTAGTCTGAAAAAGTTGTCGAGTGTGAAGAAAAAGCTCATTGAGCCAATCAATTACTACCTAAATCGATTTCAATTATTAAAATCGCGATGTTTTACTCAAGTACCTGAGAACGAGTTAGTGAAAATGGTCGATGGATTAGATTACTCTATTAGGAAGAAATTAGATACACAATATATGGGAGATCTGGCTCAATTGGCCGATAGACTTCGACAGATCGAAAGACTAAAGGCTGAGAAAGCCAAAATAGACAAAGGTAAGAAGGAACACATAGCCTTTATCGACATGGGGGACAATGACTTGGCGTCAAATGTCGAATACAACCATATCGAAGAAATTGAGGTCGATGTGGCTGAATTAAAGCCAGGACCCCCGTATGTGTGTAAGTTACTTACGCCTACAAATAGGAAGAATCCTTCCAAACCTAAGAAGAATGATAAGTTCCCTAAGAAAACTTACACCTTCGACGTGACCAAGTGTGATGAGATTTTTGACTTATTGGTCGTAGATGGTCAAGTACTAGTGTCATCGCGCGCGAAAGTACCACCATTATAACAAAGAAAGAAACGATGGTTTTATAAATACCATAATTTCCTAGGGCATAAGACCTCACAATTCTTTATTTTCAGGGATCTTGTTCAAAATGCATTGAACGAGTGAAGACTGAAGTTTTCCAAAAGCAAGGTTCCAATGAAAATTGACTCTGACCCGTTGCAAGCAGGAGACGCTAGTTACATAAAGCTTGTAACCATCAACATGGTCAAAATTTATGAGGATTTCAACATGGATGCGTTTGAGAATGAGAATCAGATTGAGGTCGTTTACCCAAAGGCTGGAGAAGGGTTGCTGGAATTTCTCCACATGTGCGAAGATAAAGATTCAGAAGTGATGTTATGTCCTTAATGCAATGTTATGTTCGATAAAAAGGTTGCGAAGAAGTTTGAAAGTGCCCAATATGCAAAGAAGAATAAGAACCGGAGGAATAATAGGTCTCAATATTATTTCGACAAGAGAGGGGGTCCCTCAAAATAAGGAACAGTTCCATTCTCAACAAAAAGGTAAGCCTGAGACTTATGTACCAGTATCCAATGCTCCCCAAGGGAGGTGGACGAAACCTGTTGGCAAAGGACAACAAGTTAGGAATTAAAAGTGGAGGAATTTTGAAATGGGTCGAGGTTCATCGATGACTTATCGAGAAAATATTCAGATATCGAAAAAGCGTTCATATGGGCCTAGTAATTATAAAGGGAATATCCAATGTCAATAATTCAATAAAGGAGATTCCTAAGAAATAAAAAAGTTGAGAAGGAAGCTGCAGAGTCAAGTAATAATAAGGCATGTTAGAGTCAAGTGAAAAACCAGGTGAAGAAACCATTGGGAAGGAAATTGTTCTCTCATAAAACAAGTCAATCGAAAGGAAAGACAAAAGAAGATGGACCATCGAATGAGGACGAGTTAGTGACCGATAATTTCGACTCTGGGTCGGAAGATGATTTTGATCTTTTGTGAAACATGGTGTTTGTGCTCCCTAAGGAGTACGATTGTGTAACGGAAGTGGCTGAAGCTGAGGATTGGGAGGAAGAAGAGATGGCTAAGCACAAATCAGTGTGTTATTTCATGATGGATAACAGGTGTATCGAAGAACATAATGCGTTTTTAGAAAGGCCTCCTAAGGGGTTAAAAAGCCATCTAAAACCCTTGTTTATAAGACCAAAAGTAGAGAATACAACGGTGAACAAAATTTTGGTAGATTGAGAGGCATCTGTTAACTTAATGCCCCATTTCTTGTTGGCAAAAATAGGAAAGTTCGACACAGACTTGAGGCCCCATAACATGGTGATTTTAAATTATGAAGGGAAGACAAGACAAAATATGGGGGTCATACAAGTTTATGTGACAGTGGGATCTATAACTCGACCCATAGTGTTTATGGTTCTAGCATCGAAGGCCATCTATAATTTACTCTTGGGTCGATAATGGATCCATGGAGTGGGAGCGGTACCCTCTTCACTTCATCAAAGAATAACAATATGGTGAAATGATAGGATGGTGGATAACATTAAAACAAACCTATGATACTACATGGCAGAGGTGAACCATGTAAATAAAAGAATTTTTGATAAGAATCTGGCCAACATAACACCTTGAACACCAGTAGGGTTTGCTTACATGCCTCTGGAAGATAAATTTTATTCTTTGAGACTCCATCTAACCCATGGCTTTAAATGGAAGAGAGAAATAATGGGAGAGACGATTTATGATACAATCTGGCCAACTGGATGGGGCGAAGAATTTGATGACAATGTCTGAATTTGATGCATTGAAGCGAATATCGGCTTACGTGGCCGAAAACATATTAAAAAAGGCTTTAGAGACCGAAATACCACACATGGTTGTCGAAGCCAATCAATTAGAAGTGTTCGATATGAGTCAAAGGATAAGCGTTGGACCAACACTAGTCGAGGAGTCGCACTCAACAAACTTAGGAAATGATGGTCGAGGAAACTAGAGGCTCGACTTCATCTATGACGATGAGCCATTGGGTTTTAAAAAATATCATGTCGCGTCTACCACAAAGATGCAGCCTCAGGATCTACTTGAAGAAATTGACTTAGGCGATGGAACCACCAAAAGGTCGACTTACATTAGTGCCAACATTGATCCAAAATTGAGGTTAGAAGTAATTAATGTACTTCATGATTTTAAAGATTGTTTTACTTAGGATTATAACAAAATGTCAGGTTTGAGCAGGGAACTGGTGGAGTTAAAACTGCCAATAAAACCGGGGGAAAAGTCGGTCAAGTAGTTGCCTAGGCGCTTTGCGTCAACTGTCATGTTCAAGACAAAGGAGATATCGAAAGACTCCTAAGAAGCAAGTTCATAAAAACGGAAAGGTATGTCGAATGGATTGTGAATATCGTTCCAATAATTAAGAAAAATGGGGCGTTGAGGGTGTGCATCGACTTCAGAGATCTGAATGTTGCAACCCCAAAAGAAGAATACCCAATGCCAGTCTTCGAGATGTTGGTTCACTCATCAGCGGGTTTCAAGTATCTTAGTATGCTTGATGATTATTCTGGATATAACCAAATTTTCATTTCAAGTGAAGATGTGTCAAAAATGGTGTTTCGATGCCCGGGAGCTTTAGGCACCTACGAGTGGATAGTGATGCCATTTGGCTTGAAGAATGTTGGGGAAACTTACTAGAGGGTGATGAATTCTCTCTTTCATGATTATATCGAAACGTTTATGAAGATGTATATCGATGATATAGTCATTAAGTCTGCATTGGGAATCATTCATCTTGACCATCTTCGACACTCATTCGAAAGGATGAGAAAATACGAACTGAAAAATGAACCCTTTTAAGTGTGCTTTTTATGTGCAGGTTGGGGACTTTCTTGGTTTCCTTGTCCATAAGAAGGGCATTAATATTAACCAGAACAAAACTAAGGGCATCAGGGAAATTAAATCACCTTTGACCAAGAAAGAGCTTCAATCTCTTTCGGGGAAATTAATTTTTTAAGGAGGTTCATTTCAAACCTAAGTGGCAAGATTGGAGTGTCCTCGTTGTTACTCCGCTTGAAGAAGGAAGGGTTCATTTGGCATCCAAAGCATCAAAGGGTTTTTGACGAAATAAAGGAGTACTTGATGAAGCCTCCGATTTTGTCCCCTCCGGTTAGAAATGGGTGCATAAGGTTATATTTTCTGCCTCATACTTGACTATAGAAAGTATGTTAGCTCAAGAGGATGATAATGGAGTCGAAAGGGTCATATATTACCTCAGTCGAGTCTTGAATGACGCAGAAACTAGATATAGTCTTATAGAAAATATGTGCCTTTGTTTATATTTTTCATGTATGAAGTTGAAGTATTATATAAAATCGATTGATGTGTATGTGTTTTCCCATTTCAACATTATTAAGCATATGTTGTCTAAACCAATTTTACATAATCGGATTGGGAAATGGGCTTTGGACTTAACAGAATACTCCTTAACATATGTGCCTTTAAAGGCCATGAAGGCGCGGGTGGTCGCTGACTTTATCGTGGATCATTCGATAGTCAAGACACTTTAAATTATTTAGAGCTAGAACCATGAAAGTTGTACTTAGATGGTTCCAGTCATAAGAATGGGATAGGCGTTGGAATCTTAATCATTTCTCGAACAAGATTCCAACCAAGTATATAGGATTTATGGCACTTTTTCAAATAACAAGGCCGAATACGAAGCTTTGATAGCTGGCCTTGAAATCTTATTAGCTTTGGGGGCAAGATAAATTGAAGTAAGAGGAGAATATGAATTAGTGGTGAAGCAATTAAAAAGGGAGTATAGATGTATGAGGGAGAACTTGATCATGTACTTAGTTATAGTTAATCGACTAATAAGATGTTTTAACTTTGTGGACATTCAGCATGTTCCTCGCCTTGAGAATCAATAATACTTCTGACTGTGCAAATCATAATATTGTCTTTAGAATCATTAATGGTGAGTTGTCGATAGGACAACGACAAAGGCTCCTTGAAAAGTACACATTGAGAAGTATTATGAACCAAAAAATTATGGAATTTACAAAAACCTTTTTTCTTTCTCTGTTCTAACGGGGGGACTTTATTCCCCTTCTAGGAGAATGATTTGTCCATCAACAACCAATAGATCAAAGATTTCGTCACACTTAGTAATGTCAAAGGTAGATGTTATAGCAACAAAATTTCCATTTTTAGGTTCTACGGGATTCTCCCCGTTTCAGGATTTTAGCAGCTTGCATGTATAGAGAGGCCCTAGTTTTAGTTCGGCTACATTGACCTTATTTTCCTCTACACACTCATACTCTGAGTCGGATGAGTTTCCTATGTTGTCGACTTTAATATAAGCTACTTTCTTTTTACTGAACTTCTAAGTTATATTTATTTCATCTTTTAACCGTTTAACTTATCGAACTCTGTCAGCCAACTGAGCCATATCTCTCAAGTATTAGCTGTCTAACTTCTTCCTAATGGAGTAGTCAAGTCCCATGCTGCCAGCTCAACTAGCTCATGTTCTGACACTTGTGTAAAACATCTCACTTTTAAAGTTCTAAACCTATTGAGTTAATTGTTTATGCTTTCAACCATCTTTCTTCTTACACTGGCTAATTATTCGAGGCTAATCTTGCATTGCCCCATGTAGAACTACTCGTGAAAAGCCCTTTCTAGTTAGGCCCACGTAAAGATGGAATTTGGGGGAAGGGTGATGAACCATGTAAAAGCGTTCTTCGTCAATGAGTTTTAAAAATACTTAATTTTCAGGCTCTCATTGTTGGCTAAATCACCAGACTCGGTCTGGTACCAGGCGATGTGTTCGACGATGGACTCACTAGTGTCACCAGTGAACTTGGTGAATTTTGGGACTTTCCATCCCCGTGGAAATTCAGTTTGCCTTACATACTCAGACAATAAGGATATATAGTTTGGCTTATGGAAGCCTACATTTAGGATATTTTGGACCAAAATGCGTTCGACGATGTTGGTGATATTACCTTGTACCCCCTATTGTTATGTCGGGATTGTCTTACAAATCAATCAGTATCTTGATTGCGTTGCACTAGGACCATGTCGAGACCTTCCGGCCTTTGATCGTTTTTGATAACCTTGTTTTCTGGAGGATTAACCCCTTGGGGAATGTTAGACACTGGAGCTAGTGGTGCTCCCAAAAAATAAGTAATCCTAGTTATTTGGTGGGTTAGTTTTTGATAACTCCTAGTCGTGTTTTCTAGAAGTGGGGTAAACATGTTGCCTATCTATTGCGTAATAGTGTGTTAAGGCGAAATTTCCTGCTTAAGTTGCATTTTCATTTCCTTTTCTTTTGATGTTTGTAATGAAAATGTCATTTTTGGCACTTTATTTAATACCATTTTGGCGTTTGTTACTTAATGCATATTATTCTTTATCAATTCGAATTTCTTATAGCATAGGCTTATACCTCTTCAGGTATTTATCATTTACTCTTAGAATTCGTTTGTCAGTTGCTAACTGTTCAATTGCATAAGCATTATAAAAAATTTATGTATAATTCGTAATGGGCCTTCCCAATTAGGACACCATTTACCTAGAGTGTTATCTCTTCTATCCATAAGTAATATCACCTTCCAAACGAGATCTTCAATCGAGGAAGTTTTTACTTTAACGTTCTTATTATAGGATTTGGTAACTCGCTATTTTTGTATTATTAAGACATCTAAAACCATTAGCCTTTCCTCATCCAAATCAACCATTTCATCCAACATCATACTCCAATAATGACTAGGCAAAATCTCAGCATGCCTTTGAATTCAGACTGTTTGCAAATAAATTTCGACAGGAAACACAACCTCATGTCCATAAGTTTACTGAAATGGAGTAGTATTTGTTGCTTCTCTAGGAGACCCCTGACATGCCTATAAGACATGGTCTAAAGTCTTGTACCAATTCTTTGGTTTCTCCCCAACATGTTTCTTGATCAAACCAATGAAAATCTTATTGGCCGTTTTGACTTGGCCATTAGCCCGTGCATAATAAGGTGTCGAAGTTAGTAGCTTAATCACCATTTTAGATGCGAATTCTTGCATCTTTTGACCAATGAATACCGACCCCTGATCATTTTTGATTGTTTAAGGAATCCAAACCTATACATAATATGTTTTTGAATAAACTCTATTACCGCATATTGGTCAGTGTTTACTAAAGGAACAACTTCTATCCATTTTATAAAGTAATCGATGTCGACTAGAATGTATTTTTGACTCTCAGAAAATGTTAGTCAAATTTCCCCAATCAAATCCAAAGCCCATCCTTTAAATGGCTATGGTTTCACAATCACATGTAATTTACTTGCAGGGATGTGTTGGATGCCTGAGTGTACTTGGCACTCCTAACAACCCTTGGTAAAATTAATACAATCTTTCAACATTGTAGGATAATAGACACCTTGGTGACAAAGCAACCATATCATCTTGTGCCCCACCTGATGGGCACCACATGCCCCACTAGGGACATTAAACACTTCCAAGTATGCCTCACATTCATCAAGGCATTTAAGCAACGCTCCTTCGGGCGTTTTCTTAAATAATTGATTCCCTATAATCACATAACTCAGGGATCTATATTTTACCTTTCCATCAGTTGTCCCAGTCATATTTTCCAAATATTCGACTATTGGTTCTCTCTAATCAGTATTAGTCAGATTTTCCACAATAAAGACTTCAAAATTTTCCAGATCTGCTGATCCTAACTTAGTCATTTCTAGATTTGTAAGAGGCAATCTTGTCAAATTTTCTCTTTCTCAAACTTTAATAAAATATTCTAGCTTTTCTTTGTACACCTTATATCCCGAAGCAATTTGTGCCAACTCATTTGCCTCTTGATTCTCAAGCCGAGGAACATGCTGAATGTCCACAAAGTTAAAACATCTTATTAGTCGATTAACTATAACTAAGTACATGATCAAGTTCTCCCTAATACATTTATACTCCTTTTTTTACTTGCTTCACCACTAATTCAGAGTCTCCTCTTACTTAAATTTATCTTGCCCTCAAAGCTAATAAGATTTCAAGGCCAACTATCAAAGCTTCGTATTCGACCTTATTATTTGAACAAGTGTCGTAAATCCTATATACTTGGTTGGAATCTTGTTCGAGAAATGATTAAGATTCCAACTCCTGTCCCATTCTTATGACTGGAACCATCAAAGTACAACTTCCATGGTTCTTCTAGGTCTAAATAATTTAAAGGTGTCTTGACTATCGAATGATCCATGATAAAGTCGGCGATCACCTGCCCTTTCATGGCCTTTAAAGGCACATATGTTAAGGAGTACTCTGTTAAGGCCAAATCCCATTTCCCAATCCGATTATGTAAGATTGGTTTAGACAACATATGCTTAATAATGTCGAAATGAGAAGACACATACACATCAATCGATTTTATATAATACTTCAACTTCGTACATGAAAAATATAAACAAAGGCACATATTTTCTATAAGACTATATCTAGTTTCTGCGTCATTCAAGACTCGACTAAGGTAGTATATGGCCCTTTCGACTCCATTATCATCCTCTTGAGCTAACATACTTCCTATAATCAAGTATGAGGCAGAAACTACAACCTCATGCACCTATTTCTAACTGGAGGGGACAAAATCGGAGGCTTCATCAAGTACTCCTTTATTTCGTCAAAAACCCTTTAATACTTTGGATGCCAAATGAACTCTTCCTTCTTCAGGCAGAGTAACAACGAGGACGCTCGAATCTTGCTACTTAGGTTTGAAATGAACCTCCTTAAAAAATTAATTTCCCCAAAATAGATTGAAGCTCTTTCTTGGTCAAAGGTGATTTAATTTCCCTGATGGCCTTAGTTTTGTTCTAGTTAATCTTAATGCCCTTCTTATGGATAAGGAAACCAAGAAAGTCCCCAACCTGCACACAAAAAGCACACTTAAAAGGATTCATTTTCAGTTCGTATTTTCTCATCCTTTCGAATGAGTGTCGAAGATGGTCAAGATGAATGATTCCCAATGCAGACTTAATGACTATATCATTGATATACGTCTTCACAAACGTTTCAATATAATCATGAAAGAGAGAATTCATCACCCTCTAGTAATTTTCCGTAACATTCTTTAAGCCAAATGGCATCACTACCCACTCGTAGGTGCCAAAAGCTCATGGGCATCGAAACACCGTCTTTGACACATCTTCATCTGCAATGAAAATTTGGTTATATCCAGAATAATCATCAAGCATACTAAGAGACTTGAAACCCGTTGATGAGTCGACCAACATCTTGAAGACATGCATTGGGTATTCTTCTATTGGGGTTGCAACATTCGGATCTCTGAAGTCGATGCACACCCTCAACGCCCCATTTTTCTTAATTATTGGAACGATATTCACAATCCATTTGACATACCTTTCCGTTTTTATGAACTTGCTTCTTAAGAGTCTTTCGATCTCTCATTTGTCTTGAACATGACCACTGGCGCAAAGCACCTAGGTAGCTACT
Source organism: Lathyrus oleraceus (assembly GCF_024323335.1). Classification (NCBI taxonomy): domain Eukaryota; kingdom Viridiplantae; phylum Streptophyta; class Magnoliopsida; order Fabales; family Fabaceae; genus Lathyrus; species Lathyrus oleraceus. The sequence continues at coordinate 139,517,870 of NC_066580.1, forward strand.
TGACCGGCTTTTCCCCCGGTGATGATGTGTCTTAAGTCTGAGCCATGGGATCCATCTTCCACGTTTTAATCTTAATCGTTCCTTGTGAATACCATGTATACAGCGTTGTTGACTTGGACATATGTGGAACACGCATTTTGGATCATCAGATTTTCCACCTCAATTAATGAGGGAGATCTGATGGTCCACGTATTTTTGGATTTTCTGAATTTTATTTTAATTCCATTTTCTTCAATAATTCATATTAAATTCAATATTGATCCAAAAAATATGGGACTTTCATAAAAAAATTCCAAATATTTTTCTTTTCCATATTCTGAATTAAAATTATTTTTTGGATCATTATTAATATTTTTCATGAATTAATTGATTTTGCATTTGTTTTTAATTGTTTAAAAATATTTTGAAGTGTCCAAAAATTATGAAATTTTTTATCCAAGGTCCTTTGACCTTGTTTGACCTATGATAAATATCATGACCATTTATTTGGTGTTTTGATGAGATTTTAGGATTTGGACAAAACATATTTAAATTTAATGCATTATTTTACTATTTTTAATTGAATAAATGTCATTTTAAATGTGTTGACCATTTGTATTGACTTAATTGAGTTTGATTGTTTGTTGTTAGGCCTTGGTCAAGGTTGATTTGACTTTGTCAAGTTAATATCATTGGATTTAGGGGATTGATGGAATGTACATTCCATCTCCCAAAATAAATGAATGATATTAATTTAATAAAAATCCTCCTTTGACCAATTTGTGATTTCATTCATCCCTTTCCCTCTTTATCTAATTCCCCTTCTTCATTCATTCTTTTCTATTTGGCCAATGATATCTCAAAGTCCTAATGCTAGTTGATTGAAAGATTAACATGAGTATGGATGAGATTAGGCCACACCTTTTGCATATTTTTGTGTGTGGTATGTTTAATGAGCATAGTTCTCAATACTATGTCTCCAACAGTGGTCATGTTCAAGACAAATGACATTTTATTATAATCCTAAGTAAAACAATCTTTGTTCCCTTCTCAAACCTGACATTTTGTTATAATCCTAAGTAAAACAATCTTTAAAATCGTGTGTCGCGGCTGGAAAAATGACAGAGTCGCCACTATCCTTTATTCGTTCTTAAGGAATAGGGAAATAATGATAAAACCTATGACTAAGGTGAGATACTAGGTTCGGGAGTCAGTTAAATAAGGGGAAGGTGTTAGACACCCCTTATCTCCATTGTATTCAATGGGATCCTCCTACAATTTTAGGATTAGTGTATGCTTCTAAAATGTTTGCTTTAATATTAGTTGATTATTCAATTTATTTATTTATTTACAGAAAATATTCTATTTAAATGGATGAGAGACCCAAAAAGATTTTTTATAACTGTACTTGCTAGAGTTTACAACTCTATGCCTACGTACCTTCGCATTAGGCGAAAGATCAGAGTATCGTAATTCTTCTAGAAAAAAGTTGTTTGTTGATTATTTTTATCCCTTAAAAATTCTCACGTATCGGGAGCGGAGAAGTGATTGATTTTAAGAAAATGCCTCGATACACTAGGGTAGAGGACTTATAGTTTGAAGTGTGTTGAATTTGATTTTATCCCTTGATTATTTGTAAATATAATATTTATTTTATTTTAAGAAAATAAATATTAGAATGTTAGATATAACCTTTCCCTGATTTTTATCCTTTGAAACCCCTTAAAATTTTATCACATATTTTATCCCGTGTCTTTATCCCATTTTATTACAAAAATGTAATTTAATTTTATTAAGAAAATAAATTAAATAAGTTGTAATATAATGTATCTATTTATCTCATTTTTTATCCCTGATTTTTATCCCCTAAAGTCTTAGAAATTATCTCTGATTTTATCCCATATTTCTTGATTTAATTAATCCTAATTCAAAATCCCTAATTTAGTTAAATTGAATATTATAATTAATAAATAAAATTATTCTCAAATTAATTAATTAAACCACAAATAAAATAAATCAAACCAGAAAATAAATAATTAACATTTAGAAAATCCTAATTACTAACTTGAATGAATTAATCCCTTTGTTAAATGAAGTAATAATAAAATTAATAGTTATTAGTTTAATTAACTAAATTAATTAAATAAAATAGGGGGTGTAGATCTAAGGATCCCTTAAAGCCCATTATAAGTTAAATATAATTCTAAAATTTATATAAATTAATTAAATAACAAATAATAAGAGATAAATAATAGTTATAAAAATATTAGCATGATGAGGGAGGTCGGCGCCGACCCACTCATCTCTCCTTGCCTTGCTTTGACTTTTCAAATTAAATGCCTAGCCAATAAGACATTGACATATGACATGTACCAAAATAACTAAAAATGAAAAGAGGAAACAACATTGTAGTATTATTTCTTCCTGATAAGTGTTTCTCTCCCTCTCTCATGCTATAGAACCTACCCCTTGTCTAAAGTAGGCATAATGAAATTATATTCTATTTCAAAATTCAAAGAATAAAAATTCAATTATGTATATTAACAACTTGCAGTATTCATGACAGTTCTAAATAACCATTATAATGCTCATGATCATTCCAAACATAATATTACCATATCATTTCCAAATACTTGCAACAAGAAAACGCATACACTAGTTATGAAAAATATTGAACTAACCATGAATCTTACCAACAAGCATGAAATATGCATCAATATATGTCCAATAATCAAATTCAATTCCAATAATCAAAACTCACAAAATAATTGATATGATTAAAAGTATAAAAAAACAAGAATTAAAAAAAGCTATATGAAGTTGAACAAATTCTATCAGTACAATTGAATTCATTATGACTTACCTTTTGTTTTTTAGCATCTATATTACTCTTCATGTTAGAGATCAATTAAACACGGTAGAAGACAAAACTTTTCAGCAGCATGGGTTATTTGAAGTGCCGATGCATTGATAGATCATATTCTCTCACCATCCATTTATTTCTCCTTTCTAACTTACTACAATAATTGTCTTATTTCTTTTAGTAATTTTATGCTTTGTGATTGATGAGATTTCAAGAAAAAAAGTAGATTTAAAGGGTTATTGTATGTGGTTTTGATGGGATGACTTTGTTGTGTGAAAGAACGATGGTATTTTGTTTGGGGAAAGTTGATGAATGAAATTATGGAATTTGTGTGTGAGAGGGATGGTCTTGTAAGTGAAGGGGGAGAAGAATCAAAGTTGAACTTTTTTTTGGATTTTTTCTAATACTTGTAGTTTTACTGTAGATGTCCCCCTTTTCAAAATCTGATAATTCTAATTTATAGTGTTTAGACAAATAAAAAAGTGAAACAAAATCAATCCCATAAAGTGGCACATAAAATTTAATTATTACTGTTTATTTTTGTCAAATATGCAATTAAACTCACATTAATGTGTTTATTTGTTAAATAAAATTTATATAATCAACATAAGACCTTTTAGATTTTTTCTTAGTAAAATCGATCATGATTTTGAATTTTATTAAAATAATCTATTTTCAATCTTTTTTCTTTTTCTATTTTTTTATATATTTTTTTTTTTGTGATTTTTAATCATTTTGACTAATTATGCAAAAAATAATTATTAAAAAAAGTTTAATGAAAATTAAAAAATAAAAATACAACTTATTTGATTTTTTTTGTGATTTATTGACTCAAGGAATTTGACTGGACACATTAAAGATAATAATACTAATAATGAAAATAGTGAAATAATTAAATGAGTAATAATAGTAATAATAATTCTAATAAATAAAACATCTTAATAGAATAATCTAATACTTACTAATAATATTAAAAAAATATTAAACAATGCTAATGATGAAACTAATAATGAAAAAAGTGGGAAATGAAAATAAAAAAGAGTGAGAAATATAGAAAAATGATAAAGTTAAAAACAAAGAGAGAAATGAACTACAAAAATGCTATGTGAGATTAAGATTTTGATTTTTTCTATTTTTATTTGGGAAGGAAAATGAAGATTTGATCTAGTTTTAATTTGGGATTGATTTTGAAATATTTTTGGAGGATTGAGGAAGGAAAAAACGTGTTTTTTGTTGCAAGATCTTGTACTATTATTTTTTATTTTTGGGATATTTATTGGTTAAATAACATAATAATAATAATAATAATAATAATAATAATAATAATAAATGACTATAATTTAAATTAATAATAATAATATCAAAAATAATTATTCAATTTAATAATAGTAATAATGATAACATAATTTTTTTTTACTTTTTTTTTCTTTTAATACTAGTAATAACAATATTTAAGAGAATAATAATAATATACCTAATGAAATTAATAGTAAAATTAACTAACAAAGATTTTTTTGATTTTTTTATAATAATAACAATACCTAATGTTACTAATAATATTAAAATATAATAATAATAGTTATAATAATAAATAAATAAATAAAAAGAAGAAGAGTAAATGAAGTAAAATAAGAAAAATGAGAAGAAATAAAAATTAATAAAATGTCCCAACATAATTCAAACCTAGATCCTATGTTTGCCAATCTTCATACTCAAACTCTTATCAACTGAGCTATTATAATTATTTGAAATAAAATGGAGCAAAAATATATATGACCATAAACATTTATTTTATATATATTTTTTACTCTTTTTAAATAAAAATGCATAAAATCGAACAAGTAATATTAATGATATATTTTTTGGATTTTTTTTACTCTTTTTAAATAAAAGTGCATAAAATGGAACAAGTAATATTAATGATACTTTTTTGGATATTTTTTTACTCTTTTTAAAATAAAAGTGCATAAAAATGGAAAGGTTATATTTATCTAAAAATATTCAATTAAAAAACAAAAATAAGAATGTAATTTATTTTTATTTTCTTGTGAAAAATAGAAATACCGGAAAAAGAGAGAAATGTACTAAAAAAGGGAAAGTTGAGATTTGAACCCAGGACCTTATGATTTCACTCCTTACACAGAAAACATATGAAAGGTGGGCAAAATTTGGTGTACGATAATTGCCCCTATTTAATCACCTTTGAACTGAGATGATGATGCCGATGAGTCTTCATCCTCTTGGAGGGGAAGATAATTAAATATACTGAGGAACCCTAATTTTGTCCATGGAGTTAGATTCTCTGGGGATGTAAAAGGACTTAATGACTCTGGTACTTTGTTGGTACTTAAACCAATCTTAGGTGGAACCCCTGTTGATACCTTTGGTGGTTAGTTTCAACCCATCCGGGTGAAACTTGCATACGGTTCCCTATGATTATCCGATCATGTTACTGAAATTGGGTAGAACTATGTCGATCCTCCGGTCGTTGTTTAATAAAACCTTAGCAGAACCCCTGAGAAAACTCCTAATAAAATCCTTGGCAAAACTATCGATGAAACCTTTGATACAACTTCTCATAGAACCCTTGATGATAAAACCATGATAAAACTCTTTGATAAATTTATGATGGAACCCCTTGATTAATCCTTGATGATCAGTTTCAACCTCTTCGTGTGACACTTGCGTATGATTCCTATGATCATCCGATCATGTCCCTAGAGTCGGGTAGGACTTTAGTGATACCACAATCACTCTGGCTGAGACCGCTCTGGTGATACTCTGGTGAAACCCCTTGATAAAGTTCTGGTAGAACCCTTTGATGCAACTTCAGATAGAATCCCTAGGTTAAACCCTTGATAAAACCCTTTTTGATGAATTCCCTTAATGAAACTCCTTGAAGAAATATGGTGAAAACCTCTTGATGAAACTCCTGATAAAACCCCTTGATATAATCCTTTGATGAAACCCTTGATAAAATCCTTGGTGGAACCCTTTGATAAAACCCTGATGAAACGTCTATGATAAAAATATGATGAAATCCCTAATGGAACCTTAAATAAGACCTCTTGATGAAAACCTTTTTGATCAATTTTAACCCTTATGGGTGAAACTTGCATATGATCCCCATGATCATCCGATCATTTCATGAGAATCAAGTAGTACTCTACTAATACCCTGATCACTCTAGATGAAACCCCTTGGTAAAATTCTAGCAGAACCCCTTGATGGAATCTTTCAATGACATTCCTGATAAACCCTTTTTGATAAAATCCCTTGACAAAACCCTTTTGATAAAATCCCTTGATAAAATTCTAGTGGGACCCTTTGAACCCTTTGATAGAAAATTCTGGTGAACCCCTTTGATATATCCATGATGAAACCCCTTGATAGTAATATTTTGCTGAAACTTCTTGGTAAAACCCTAGTGAACCCTTGATGGATAATGCTCTGATGAAATCCCCTTGATTGAACCTCTTTGATAAAACTCCTTTGATAAAATCCCTTGACAAACCCGATATATGGAACATATCATGTGTTTAGAGTAGGTTAATAAGTTGTAGATATGAGAGGTGAAGACCCGCTCAATAGTTTATAACAATTATTCAGGATGACCGACTATTGGGTAGATTCCTATGACGACTCGCAGCGAGTGAGCTTGTTGGGAAAGTCATTTATTGAAAAGGCTCTGTGGAGATGGTTACTTATTGGGGAAGCCCAATAAGCATTTCTGCCTGGGAATTGTATCAGGATAGCTAGGGATTGAGAATTCAATCGTCCTCGGTATAAGAACCAATGCTAAATAAATTATCATTGATGTAAAACCCCGAGAGTAGTGATAGTTGTATAAGAACTGAAAGAAGTAACAGCGGTAGAAGAACCGTAAACTGAAATGACAAACGGTATAAGAAACCGTACAGATGAATTGATAAATAGTGTAAGAACCAAAGTGACTGGATGACAACGACGTAAAACCCAAAGTGAGTGAGTGACAACGATGTAAGAGCTGAAGTGACTGCATGACAACAATGTAAGAACCGAAGTGAACAGTGGTGTAAGAACCAAAATGACAATGGTAATAGAACTTCTGTTGGGGATTTCTCTAAGAAGACATGAATAAAAAGGAGATTGACAAAAGAATTCGATGCCCCTATTGGGGAAGACTGGTGTCATGTAAGATGACTACCTATTGAGGAATAGACTTCCAGGAGAGGTTCCCTAAGAAGCGTGAGTGTCGAGGAATGTCCTAAGAAATCCTTGCAAGGATCTGGTGAAAGAACTGTATACCATTAGGGCATACCAGGGACAATGTTGCTAAATATTTTCTTCTTGGAGAATGAGTCCCAAAGACACTTTCTAGGGAATTATCCTTAAGACCGACCCACTGGGGTGTACAGAGAGAAAAGAGTTGGGGGAAAGCTTGGATAGAGATCTATCACCGATTTAGCTACAGATTGATCCAGACTCTCACGATAAGTCATGAGTCTCAGCTTATATTATGTTATGCATGTTATGTATGCATGTTTAGAGTTTGTATTGTGTAATGATCCACATTCACGGATATATTATGCGTGATATGATGTATTAATGTGATGATTGATGCATGCAATGTATTAGTCTTAGGTTATGCCGCTAAAGATTGAGACGTTTATAGGTATTGAGTGCCAAGCAAGGTTGGGCTTTTGTTAGATGCCAATCAGAGTTGGGATTTTGGGGTGAATTCCAAATGAGGTTGGGCTTTTTGGATGTAAGTGCCAAGTGAGGTTGGGATTTTGTAGATGTTAGATCCATGTTATGGGAATGTGCTAGATGAATGAGATGATATGCATGGTTTGATGCTAGAGCGTAGCGACATGATTAATGCATGACAATAATTTGAATGTTTTAACAAGTGCCCTTGTGGTGAGTCAGAGTTGTCAAGGCTTAGAGAGGTAAATTGTATTACAAGGCTATTTATCAAAAATAGTAATGGGGTATTGAGCTAGCATGACTTCCCGATATTCGTTACGAACTTGATGACTGATGATGTATGAAAGAGCTTATATGTGCATCTTGAAAGTATTGAGAGGGATTGTCCCTGCAGTATCCCATAGTTTCCCAGTCTGTTGGGTCTTTGAAGAAATTCGCGTCAATATGAATTTGAAGCGACTTAGCCATACCATGCACTTGAGACGACTTTCCGTAGTATTAGCCTTGGAGATATTCGTTCTTATTTATAGGTCTTCATTGAAAGAGTTGCCTGAAAAGAAACTTGGATCCCACCATGCTATGGTATGACTTTGACATGGACTGCCTCAGTGTGTGAATCTTAAAAAGTATGCCCCTGATTAGATGACTTTCAGAGTGATCGGCCTTACTGTGCCCCTGAGTTGGTATGCTCCAGTATGAGAGTCTTGAAAGGTATGCCTCTGATCATGAGGGTCATGGATGTTATTTGACATAGGTGTGTCAAATATTGAAATATTCCGCCTCTAATCAATAGGATCTTTAGATGATGTGCCCTTAGGATCATAAGGATTTTCCCCCTAATTTGAATGATCCTTAGGTGACTTGCCCCTAGTCAGGAATGTATCGAAGTGGTGTGCCCCTGATCAGACCATTGTTGATATTTCCTTGGTGCTAAGTATTGATTTGTGAGAAAAAAATTCTTTTTGAAAAGTAATTCTAACGTCATGCTCATGCAAGTTTTTGAAATCGAAAAATTGTTATGGAAAACGGATATGGTGTATTACTATGATATTTGGCCACGAGGTTGGCACAAATGAAGATGTGATAGAACCATATGGTTAGTAACAAACATTCAGAGTCGGTTTAACACAAATTTTACTGAGTATGCTTTCATAGTGAACCTAACTTCAATTAGGACTTTTAAATGTTATAACGTGGTATGGTTCACGGTTTATGAAACAAAAGATATAAGGCTCAGATTTTTATTAAGATCCACCCCTTCTCCTTGATGATCTTCATTCCTAAATCCAATTACTTCAACGAATGCATTTAGTCTACAAGAGAATTTTGATAATGATTATGGATGTAATGATTCAAGCACTAGTTAGTTTTTGACTTAGCGGGCTTTTTTTAAAACAAAATAATGCCCTAACTTTTGCCTAAGTCAAAAAATTTATGGTTGTTTCCTTTTTTTTTACTTAGCGGGCTTTTTTTAAACAACTCTTGTGATTTTGCTTTTGATTTCAAAAGTTGTGACTGCCATGTTAGCTATTGTAAGCTTTGCACTTTCTCAACTTCCTCGATGTTAGATGATATATGCGAGGAATAAGATATGTTTGAACTTATTATCCTTATGATTCGATGGAATAATTATATTGAGATTAGAATGCATTATTGACTTAATTGAAAAACTACCCTTTCCCTGGTTAAGATTAAGGTTTTTTATAGAAAGAATACCGACTTCAGGCTCGAGGGGGTTGACTACGGATTATCTCCTTATTTCTCCAATGTTTGGGGAAGCAAAACAATGTCTTACATCGTCATCCAGGTCTTACTATTAAAAGCATACTCAGCAAATTCAGTTATTTATTACATCATTCTCCTCTTAATTTTGTTAGGTAAAAGTGAAATGGAAAATTTTGATTTTTTAGCAAGTGATGGTATAGAAGAGAGTGTAAACGAATGGATTGATTTAAAAATATGCATGCTCGTTTTATTAAAATTACTTTTCAAAGAGTAAAAATTTTAAATACAAATAACCCTTAACAAAAAAGAAATTACAACTAGCAATGATAAAGTCTATTGATTTCAGGGATGAGCTTCATTGTTGATCCATTGTCTTTAGGGGATGCTTTTTTTTTTATGTCTTTGCACTTTGTTAAAGTAAGGTTAACCATTCACCAATGGGACTCCTTATTTGAAAGTCAATGTAGGTCTTGTACTTTGTACTCACATCGGGCATTCTCGTCATGACTTGTAGGGTATAGACGAGGAAGGGGGGTCTTGAGGTTGTAGTTCCGCTAGGGCACCTCTGAGCAAAGGCTTCGGTAATTGATCATAAAACTTTGGTATAAGATCCAATTTCTTTCCAAGCTTCCTTTATTGTGATTGATGAAGCGCATGAGGTTGCTACTAAAGTAGATATTATTGCAGACTTTGTTGAGGCATCATCACCCAAGGTTGTATTTGAGGCATCACCATCCAAAGTGATTGATCAGTGCATTTTGATGCATATTCTTCTATATTTATACTTATGCATTTCCATGTTTTAGTTTGGTTATTTTTCCCTTTTAATGTGTTTTTATAATTTATCTTATTTTCACACTTATTTGTTTTTCGCAGTTTATTTTCAGCATTAGCAGTCTGCACGAATAAATTCATAACTAGAGCTAGGAGTATCGGATTGAGGCGTGCTACAAGTCGTTGGAAAGTTAAGAGAAAGAGATACAACTTTTATGAAGAAGTCATAAGCTAATTCGGACTGTAGCATGGTTGAAAAATCTGTTGAAGCCTTCAGCACTAGATTTATATTTTGTGTTGGGTTATTTAGTTTGGGCATGGGTTATGTTTTGACCAAATTAGGTTTATTCTACTTTTCCTATAACCTAAGCAGCCGAACAGAGTACAGGGGATCACTATTCATGAAAATTTGAAAGCTTGTACGAATTCCATGGAGAACTAATCCCTCTGATTTGATCTACCGTAATTCAGGTTCCAAAACTTGAGATTATTATAATGTTAATTTTAGTTTAATTCCTTTCAATGATATTTTGTGTTCTTGTATGCTTAATTCGATTACATGAAATATATTGATTCAATTTGGTTGATTGTATGATCCTAACATAGGAACGTCACGTTTGCTTAATTCGTTTTTGTGTCTGATCAATCATGTTTGCTTAATCCATGAAAACTTATCCCGTTTGCTTAATTCGGACAATTGGATCATACATCTCACAAACTTCACCGCGCTTGTCATTGAGTTTGTATCCAAATAGGAATAGACAATCCGCTTAGGGTATTAAAATTATATTAATCGATGATAGTAGGAACTGAATCGGTAGATTGAATTATTTCATAATCACTTATTTCATAACAGCTTATTTCAAGAATTGCTTTTAATAATCACTTTTTCTTAATCGAACACCAAACCAAACAACCCCCCCTTAATTTGATTTACCTTTGGATAATAATAATAATCAAGAATCCTTGTAAGAACAATATCTGAGTTAAAATTGTCGTCGTACTACGTTTTTGAAAAACACTCGTTTTGACCCGCGCGACAGCGAATCAAATTGGCGCCGTTGTCAGGGATTCTTGATTATATTAATCGTTTTTAGAGTCGTAGGTTTAGTGTCTACGCGTCTAGGTCCTAGTTTCATCACGGTTCGGCCGAACTTGTGTTTTAGAGTCCAAAAAGTGAAAAAAATCGATATTTGGGAAAATTGCGTCCGATTGAAAATCTGTTTCGAAAGTCTTGTGTAAAAAAAATCTCTGATCATTTATCCCTTAATACAAAGTAGTTATGGGACTTTGCTTTCAATTTCCCAAATTCCTCTTTTTTCTATTTTTTTATGAATTTTTTACTGTTTTCATAGAGTCGAAAAAAATCGAAAAAATTCTCAAAATTATATTTTTAAGTCATTAGATTAAATTCGGTGTCACTTTATTTTTCTGAATTTATTTTGATAAACTCCCTTCTTTGTGTTTGTTTTTGACTTTTAGGGACATTGTCGGCATTTTGAATATTGTTATTGCATTGTTGTGCGTTAGTCATGGCTACTAGGTCCCGTTGTTCTCAACTTGTTGCTTTTGATCCTGAAGTAGAGAGAACTTTGCACACACAATATAGAGCAGTCCAGGCTAGTTCATCACCCATAGTTGAGTCCGATTCTGAGTCCGACTATTTCCATAACTTGTTTGCTTCTGATTCTGAACTTGTTTTTGAAATGGATGACAATAGAACCTTAAGGCAATTGGCTGCACCTGATGTGAATTATAATGGCTTGTGTATTGAATATGATGTTGTTGATGTTCCTTTTGAATTAAAATCGGGTTTAATACACTTGTTGCCCAAGTTTAGTGGTCTTGCAGGTGAGGATCCGCACAAAAATTTGAAAGAATTCCAGGTGGTGTGTTCTACACCATTGAAGCCTAAAGGGATCACTAAAGATCACATCAAACTTCGAGCTTTTCCTTTTTCATTGCAGGGTGCAGCAAAGGATTGGATATATTATCTTGAGCCAAATTCAATTGCAAGCTGGAATGCCCTAAAAAAAGTGTTCTTAGAGAGATATTTTCCTGTCTCTAGAGCTGTCTCGATAAAAAAGAGATTTGTGGTATTAGACAGGGTAATGAGTCATTGACTGAGTATTGGGAGAGATTCAAACATTTGGTATCCAGCTGCCCTCAGCACCAGATCACCGAGCAACTACTCATCCAGTACTTTTATGAGGGTTTGATACCGATGGATAGGAACATTCTTGATGCTGCTAGTGGTGGAGCACTTGTTGATAAGACACTAGCTACTGCCAAAGCCCTTATCCAAAATATGTCCCTTAATTCTCAACAGTTCACTACTAGAGACAATTCTATGCAAAGCAAAGGCGTGAATCAAATTCAGGTTTCTTCCAACAAAGCTTTAGAGACCAGAATTGACGAGCTCACTGTCTTAGTCAAACAACTGGCAGTAGCAAAACCTCAAACAGGAACAATGTGTGGTATTCGTACTTCTCATGAGCACCCGACCGATACTTGTCCTATTCTAAGAGACGAGTCCATTACTGAGCTGCCTCAAGCTTATGCAGCCAACCTTTACAATCAAAACAGGTACAATAATACTCCTGACCTGTCCACCAACAAATACCATCCAAATTGGAGGAACCATCCCAACCTTTGATATGGAAACCCACAACAGAACCCACCTCAAGTGGCTTCCCCTGCACCTTCCGGACCATCCTTAGAAGATCTTGTCAAACAAATGGCCGTCAACAATCTTCAATTCCAACAAAGGACTGATTCTAGCATTCAAACCTTGGACACGCAAATGGGATGTCTTGCTACTCAAATAAATAACATGCAAGCCCAAGGGTCGAACCAGCTTCCAGCCTAAACAGTTGTCAATCCAAAGGATTCTACTGCTAATGTGAGTGCGATTTCGTTGAGATCTAGAAAGGTTACAGAAACAACCCCTGAAAAAATAAAAAAATTATTTAGGTAACATCTGAACCTGAACCTACTCCATATGAACCTGTTTCATCTGAAAAAATTAAAGAAAAGGAGTATGTGCCACCAGTCCCCTTCCCACATAGAGTTCTGAAAAATAAAAGAATTGAGGAGGGAGACAAAGAAAGAGATATTGGATGTTTTTAGAAAAGTTACGGTAAATATTTCGCTTCTTGATGTAATTAAACAGGTTCCTAAGTATGCAAAGTTTCTGAAGGATTTGTGTACAAATAAGAGGGGGATTAAAGGAAGTGAGAGAGTTAACTTGGGAAGAAATATTTCTGCTTTTATTCAGCCTAAGCCTTCATCTGAAAAAGTTACAGGCGAGAAAAATGTTTCAGCCATCACTCAGCTCTTGCCACAAAAGCAGAAGGATCCGGGAACTTTTACTGTCCCTTGTACCATCGGGGATAGTAAATTCGAGAATTGCATGTTTGATTTGGGAGCGGGCATTAATGTTATGCCCACTTCTATTTATAATAACCTTAACCTTGGTCCTTTGCAGCATACAAGTTTGATCGTCCAACTGGCGAACAGGAGCAATGCACGCCCGACTGACGTAATGGAAGATGTCCTTGTCCAAGTTAACGATTTAATTTTTCCTGTAGATTTTTACATTCTGGACATGGAAGGAGAGACTTAGACAAGCAGAGCTCCCATCATTTTAGGCAGATCGTTCATGAAAATGGCGAAGACAAAAATTGATGTTGACGATGGAACCATGTCCATGGAATTTGGTGACATTGTCACAAAATTTAACATTTTCGATGCCATGAAACACCCCTTGGAAGAGCATTCCGTTTTTCATATGGAATTGATATCTGAGCTGGTTGAGGAGTCTTGTTCTGATTTATTTTCACTTGATTTTCCATCTTTATCTGGTTTCGATGATATTTACTCATGTGTTAATTGTACTGACACTAACATTTGTGTTGTGTGTGCTGAGATTGATGTTGTCTTGCAGCCGAATACATTTCCTACAGGTGAAGTTGTTGCCGATGAAGCTGTTTTTGCAGTTGATGCTCTTGACATCCCGACTGCCCCAAGCATTCCATCCATCGAGCGACCCCCGTCTTTTTAGCTGAAACAACTCCCTGAAAACCTGAAATACGCTTATTTGGAGACTAATGAAAAACTCCCTGTTATTATTTCTTCTAACCTTGATTTCGATCAGGAAGACAAGCTTTTGCAGGTTTTAAAGAAGCACAAGAAGGCAATCGGGTGGACATTAGCCGACCTCCCAGGTATTAGTCCGTCGATGTGCATGTACAGGATATTACTTGAGGACGGAGCAAAAATAGTAAGGCAACCCCAAAGGAGGCTTAATCCTTTGATTCTTGATGTTATGAAGAAGGAGGTAACCAAACTCTTGCAAGCAGGTGCCATTTATCCTATCTCTGACAGTAAATGGGTAAGCCCAGTGCAGGTTGTACCTAAGAAATCAGGACTCACCGCGGTAAAAAAAATGAAAGAATGAACTTGTTCCCACTAGAGTTCAGAACAGCTGAAGAGTTTGTATTGATCACAGGAGATTGAACCAGGATACGAGAAAAGATCACTTTTCTTTACCGTTCATTGGCCAAATGCTTGAACGGCTTGCTGGTAAATCACATTATTGTTTTCTTGATGGTTTTTCAGGTTACTTTCATATTCATATTGCACCGGAAGATCAAGAGAAGACCACTTTTACTTGTCCCTTCGGTACTTTTGCTTACAGGAGGATGCCTTTTGGTCTTTGCAATGCTCCTGGCACTTTTCAGCGATGCATGATTAGCATTTTTTCTGATTTCATTGAAAATTGCATGGAAGTCTTTATGGATGATTTCACTGTCTATGGTTCCTCTTTTGATGCATGCTTGAGCAGTTTAAGCTTGATTTTAGAAAGATGCATCGAAACTGATATCGTTTTAAATTATGAAAAATGCCACTTTATGGTTGATCAGGGAATTGTATTGGGTCACATAATTTCAGAAAAAGGAATTTCTATTGACCCTGCTAAAATAGATGTGATTTCTACACTGCCTTACCCTTCTTGCATTCGCGAGATTCGTTGTTTTCTTGGTCATGCAAGTTTTTACAGGCGTTTCATCAAGGATTTCAGCAAGATAGCTCTTCCGCTGTC
Organism: Lathyrus oleraceus; assembly: GCF_024323335.1. NCBI lineage: Eukaryota > Viridiplantae > Streptophyta > Magnoliopsida > Fabales > Fabaceae > Lathyrus > Lathyrus oleraceus. Next base: position 139,533,004 of record NC_066580.1, read on the forward strand.
AAACTTGTTGAAGAATGATGTCACTTTCAACTTTGGTGACAAATGCAAACAAGCGTTTGACTTCTTGAAGAAAGCATTGACCTCCGCTCCCATAATCCAGCCATCAGACTGGACCCTCCCTTTTGAGATTATGTGTGATGCGTCTAATTATGTTGTTGGGGTTATCCTTGCACAAAGGGTTGACAGGGCTGCCCATGTTGTTTACTATGCTTCTAGAACTTTAGATTTTGCATAGTCAAATTACACTACCACTGAAAAAGAACTGCTAGCTATTGTTTTTGCTCTTGATAAATTCAGATCATATTTGCTAGGTTCCAAGGTTGTTGTTTTTACTGACCATGCAGCATTAAAGTACTTGTTGAAGAAGTCGGATGCAAAACCGAGATTGATGCGGTGGATGTTGTTGCTCCAAGAATTTAATGTAGAGATTAAAGAAAAAAGTGGAGTTAAGAACTTAGTGGCTGACCACTTGAGCAGGATAGAGAGAGATGCAGATCCTTTTCCTATTCAGGATGACTTTCCTGATGAGCAGCTTTTTCTTTTGCATGGGATTACACCTTGGTTTGCTGACATTGTTAATTTTCTTGTTGTTGGTGTTTTTCCTACAGGTACATCTAGATCACAGATTCACAAACTCAAGAGTGATGCCAAATATTTTGTTTGGGATGATCCATATCTTTGGAAGTTTGGTAGTGATCAGGTAATCAGGAGATGTGTCCCCGACTATGAGATTGAATCCATTTTGAAATTTTCTCATGCATCTCAAGTCGGCGAACACTTTGGTCCGCAAAGGACTGCAAGAAAAGTCCTTGATTCAGGTTTCTATTGGACAACTGTTTTTAAGGATGCTTATGAGACTTACCGCACTTGTAAAGAGTGCCAGATAGCAGGTACAAACATCACTCGCAAGAGTGAAATGCCTCAGCAACCTATGCTTTTCTGTGAGGTATTTGATGTATGGGGAATCGACTTCATGTGTCCCTTTCCTGTATCATTTGGTTTCCTTTACATTTTGCTTGCTGTTGATTATGTTTCAAAGTGGGTGGAAGCTATCCCCACTAGGACTAATGATTCTAGAGTTGTTGCAGATTTTGTCAGGTCCAATATCTTTTGTAGGTTTGGAATACCACGAGCTATCATAAGTGACCAAGACACTCATTTCTGTAACTCCACCATGGAAGCTTTGCTCCGGAAGTATGGAGTTGTGCACAGAGTCTCTACTGCATATCACCCACAGACTAATGGGCAAGCCGAGATCTCAAATAGGGAGATCAAACAGGTTTTAGAGAAAATGGTGCAGCCAAACAGGAAGGACTAGAGCCGTCATCTAGAAGACGCACTTTGGGCCCAAAGAATAGCTTTCAAGACACCCATTGGGATGTCTCCTTATCGACTTATTTTTGGTAAGGCATGTCATATTCCTGTTGAGATAGAACACCGTGCTTATTGGGCGGTGAAAAGTTATAATTTGGAGATGCAACAAGCAAGTATTGAAAGAAAACTCCAATCACAATAGCTAGAAGAGCTTAGACTAGAGGCTTATGAAAGCTCTAGGATTTATAAAGAGAAAACTAAGCACTTCCATGATAAAATGATTTCTAGGAAGGAATTTTTTGTGGGCCGACAGGTTTTACTGTTTAACTCCCGCCTTAAGCTTATGGCTGGGAAACTTCGATCCAAATGGATTGGCCCTTTTGTTATTACTAATGTTTTCCCCTATGGTGCAGTAGAAATAAAAAGTGCAGGTACTAACAAGACTTTCAAAGTCAATGGGCGGCGCTTGAAGTTATTCCATGAAAGTTCAATGACTGAAGATGTCAGCATAAAGGAGCTTTCTATGGAAGCACCTAACTACCCTGCAACTTGATTAGGGAGTCTTTCTTTCCTTCTCTCTACTTTATTAGTAATGTCTTTTCATTGAGGGCAATGCTTATTTTAAGTGTGGGGGAGGGAAATCATTTGTTTTGTTTGTTTTCCTTGTTTTTGTTAGTGTTTTATTTGTTTTCAGTCATAAAAAAAATGCATCTTCTTGAAAGTTTTAGGCTATAGACAGACTAATTTGAGATTAGTCTGCGGAGACTTGGGAAAAATTCACAAGATCGGTATCGTCTTAACACCGTAAGTCTCCTGCATATGGAAATTGATTCGAATTTTTATTATGTTTTAGCCTTAAATTCTCATTCTCTGACAGCTCTTGAGTAGTTTATTTCAGCAGTCAACACCACCTCACACACACTTTACGCAGGGAAGCCGATGAATATAAGTGAGTGTTCCAAAAAGAAAAAAAAGAGAAAGAAAAGGGAATGCACCTTCTAAGTTTGGTGACCCTCACCCGGTCACTTAACCCAACGGATGTAGAACCTTAAAAAAAATTGAAAATAAGGCTCGTTGTCAGTTGGTTCAACGGTTTCTGGTGTTGAACTTGGTAGGGCGGATTATGGTCCGATCCCCCGCAACTACAACCAAGTAAGCAAAGGGTTATGCCACGTAAGTACTAGAATCCTGTGCAAAAAGGAACAAAGTCACTAACCGGTCTCCTTGCTATGGGTGTGTGGAGATAACAGGCTTAATGTGATTGTGCCTGAATGAAAAAGAGAAAAAAGAAGGATGAGTAAGTTAGGCTTTAACATAATAACATGATTTGAGTTGATTTTTGTATTCAGGAGGTTTATGACTGCACAATTGTGGATTAGTGTTCCTACGATATCCTTAGTGTGCAAGATTAGTACCTATTGATGCATACTTAACCGAAGAAGACTTGTAGCCTAGGATGAGTAACTAATGATGTGTTTGTGTTTTCTTTGTTTTATTTTAAATTTTGCTCGGAGTGCAAAAGTTCAAGTGTGAGGGAATTTGATCAGTGCATTTTGATGCACATTCTTCTATATTTATACTTATGCATTTTCATGTTTTAGTTTGGTTATTTTTCCCTTTTAATGTGTTTTTATAATTTATCTTATTTTTACACTTATTTGTTTTTCGCAGTTTATTTTCAGCATTAGCAGTCTGTACGAATAAATTCATAAATGGAGCTAGGAGTAGAGGATCGAGGCGTGCTACCAGTTGTTGGAAAACTAAGAGAAAGAGCTACGACTTTCATGAAGAAGTCAGAAGCTAATTAGGACTGTAGCATGGTTGAAAAATCCATTGAAGCCTTCAGCACTGGATTTATATTTTGTGTTCGGTTATTTAGTTTGGGCCTGGGTTATGTTTTGACCAAATTAGGTTTATTCTACTTTTCCTATAACCTAAGCAGTCGAACAGAGTACAAGGGATCGCTATTCACGAAAATTTGAAAGCTTGTACGAATTCCATGGAGAACTAATCCCTTTGATTCGATCTGTCGTAATTCAGGTTCCAAAACTTGAGATTATTATAATGTTAATTTTAGTTTAATTCCTTTCAATGATATTTTGTGTTCTTGTATGCTTAATTCCATTGCATGAAATATATTGATTCAATTTGGTTGATTGTATGATCCTAACATAGGCACGCCACGTTTGCTTAATTCGTTTTTGTGTCTGATCAATCATGTTTGCTTAATCCATGAAAACTTATCCTGTTTGCTTAATTCGGACAATAGGATCATACATCTCAAAAACTTCACCGCGCTTGTCATTGAGTTTATATCCGAATAGGAATAGCCAATCCGCTTAGGGTATTAAAATTATATTAATCGATGATAGGAGGAACTGAATTGGTAGATTGAATTATTTCATAATCACTTATTTCATAACAACTTATTTCAAGAATTGCTTTTAATAATCACTTTTTCTTAATCGAACACCAAACCAAACAACCCCCCCATTAATTCGATTTACCTTTGGATAATAATAATCAAGAATCCTTCTGAGAACGATATCCGAGTTAAAATTGTCGCCGTACTACGTTTTTGGAAAACACTCGTTTTGACCCGCGCGCGACAGCGGATAAATATTGTTGCAGACTTTGTTGAGGCATTATCATCCAAGGTTGTATTTAAGGCTCTAGATAGGTCGTAGCTTGCATGGCAAAGAGTTACCTTCTCTCTTCAATGGTACTTTCCCTTCTTGAGTCCCTTTATAACTTCTTGAGACGTCCTTCGAGTTTGTTTGTGAGTATCAAGAAGTCTGCTAGCTGGATAATAGTTGGATAAGGGTGAAAGCGGAAAGGATATGCAAATATATGTGTATGTATGCAAATGCATGTGTATGCAAAAATATTTTTTGGAAGGTATGCTAAGAGTTTTTTTTAGATGCAATGCAAGTGTCACATTAGGATAGTGACAAATAGGAAAACCTACACGGGTTTAGGGATTATGATGGATATATAACCCATATATGGGTTTACGGATAATTCCAAATATAAGGATGCCTTGTTTAAGAAGGTTCCTTATAGATAGGGATAACAATTGGCATGGGAAACCCAAATGATTTAGGATATGTAAGATAATATGTAAGCATGACCTAGTTAAGGGTAGATTCCTTATGATATGTCAGATCTAGGCTTAGACTACCCAATCCCCTCACTTGTAGGATATAAAGCTTTGGGTAAGATAATAGTCCTAGAGTCATGGATTATACCCTTGTTTTACCATGAGAAGGAGCAAGCCTCCCTATGGTAATCCTTCGGGATAAGTCTCGTCTAGGCGAGACCTTAGTAACGACCTTTGCAGGTTGATAACATAAGGTCACCATAAGTTAAGAGGGTTCTAGAAGAGGTCCCCAGAGTCATGGATCGAACTCAAAGCTTTAGCATGAAGAAGTGTTGGCCTTCTCATGACAACCCTTTTGAATTGATCTATTCTGGGCGGAATCATCATTAAAGACCCTGCGGGATAAGAACCCCGGTGGCCGAGGCAGGATGACCCCTTGTTTAAGCTTATATTTTTCCTCGAGCTTGGGTTTTAGCTTCTCACATAGTATCAATCCCAACCAATGATAATTTAATATAAGAGAGTAATAAAATATAATATAAAATAAATAAATGAGAAGTAGTAAAAACAAATAAATAAATAAAAGCAAACAAACCAAGAAAACACACAAAACCCTAAAACCGGAGGTTAGAATGAACTCTCTTTAGGGAAAGTATAAGAACATCCCCAGCAGAGTCGCCAGCTGTCGCGGTTGGAAAAATGACAGAGTCGCCATCATTCTTTATTCGTTCCTAAGGAATAGGGAAATAATGATAAAACCTATGACTAAGGTGAGATACTAGGTTTGGGTGCCAGTTAAATAAGGGGAAGGTGTTAGGCACCCTTTATTTCCATTGTATTCAATGGGATCCTCCTACAATTTTAGGGTTAGTCTATATTTCTAAAATGTTTGCTTTAATATTAGTTGATTATTCAATTTATTTATTTATTTATAGAAAATATTCTACTTAAACGGATGAGAGACCCAAAAAGATTTTTTATAACTGCACTCACTAGAGTTTACAACTCTATGCCTACGTCCCTTCGCATTAGGCGAAAGATCAGAGTACCGTAGTTCTTCTAGAAAAAAGTTGTTTGTTGATTGTTTTTATCCCTTAAAAATTCTCACGCATCGGGGGCGGAGAAGTGATTGATTTTAAAAAAATGCCTCAATACACTAGGGTAGAGGACTTATAGTTTGAAGTGTGTTGAATTTGATTTTATCCCTTGATTATTTGTAAATATAATATTTAATTTATTTTAAGAAAATAAATATTAGAATGTTAGATATAACCTATCCCTGATTTTATCCCTGATTTTTATCCTTTGAAACCCCTTAAAATTTTATCATATATTATATCCCATGTCTTTATCCCATTTGATTATCATAATATTTTATTACAAAAATATAATAAATGAGAATAGTGAAATAATTAAATGAGTAATAATAGTAATAATAATTCTAATAAATAAAACATCTTAATAGAATAATCTAATACTTACTAATAATATTGGAAAATATTAAACAATGCTAATAATGAAACTAATAGTGAAAAAAGTGGGAAATCTACTTTTAATATATAAAAGTTAATTACCACCATAATTACTTAATTACCCTAATTACAATCCATAATACAGCTAATTTCATGTTCCTATAAGTAATTTCGTACTAAACTCTATTTAATATTCTAAGATAAAAATTGATTCAACTATATATTATATAAAATATAATTAAAAAATTGATTCAAATATATCAAAATACATTAAAAGAGAGTTTTTCATTGGGTAAGGTGATGTATGATATGAGTAATTTCCAATGGGTGAATTATTTTATGGATTTGGGATAAAAAGATAATTTTGAAATTTTGAATTATGGTGTGGATTTGGAATAAGAGGTGGATTTTCAAAATATGGGGTGTTTTGTTGATTTGGGATACAAAGAGGACTTCCATCATTTTGCATAAAATTGGAGCATGTGTTATGTTGATTGAGTGGGTAAATGGGATTAATAATGATGATAATAAATATTGGAGCATGTGTTATGTTGATTGAGGTTCATTTTCAAATGAAATGTGTACACAAAAAAATTAAAATTAAATAAAATAAATTGGTCAAATTTAGACTAGATGTGAGTGAAAAATGTGATAAAATAAATTACCTATTTATACTACTAAAAAATATTACCGTTATTTTATTGTTGTTGCAATCTTATCATTCCAAAATGAAATCAATATCCTGAAATCAAATTAGTTATTATTGTAGTTTTTTTGCCAAATATTATCGTTGCTTGATTTTCTTTAAATGACAAAATGATTTTTTTTTAATAATAAATATTACCGTTATTTTATTGTTGTTGCAATCTTATCATTCCAAAATGAAATCAATATTCTGAAATCAAATTAATTATTATTGTAGTTTTTTTGCCAAATATTATTGTTACTTGATTTTCTTTAAATGACAAAATGAATTTTTTTAATAATAAATATACTGATTTTTTAAGTGGTCTTTCTGAGATGTCAAACCGAGAATATGAAAAGAGGGAGAAGTAATATGAAGCGGTTTGATGAAAATTAGGGTTTTATTTAATCGAATAAATTGATATTATTATTATTATTAATATTGTTATTTATTAATATTTATTATCATCATTATTAATCCCATTTACCCACTTAATAACTCAAAATATTCCAAAACCACTATTCCAAAACCACTGACAATATTATACCATTTTAAATGTAATGGATACAGATATGCAACTTCCAATACACGTGTTTCAACCCTAAAAAATCAGAATATCCACACCTTTCACTTTAATATTTTTTGCTTATATTTGAAGCAAACTTTCCCAAAAGTAACCATCATTAATGCTCTACTTTAACATCACATCAAACCTATATCTATCATATTTTTTAATAAAGATAGAAACCAAATTTGAATAATATAATTTTTTTTTTGAAATCTAACAAATTTATTTCATGCCCCTATAAGATTACTAAAATACAATTTTAAATTAATTCCAGGTACAATATTCTGTTTGGATTCATATATATATATTTTTAAAAAATCATTATGTAATTGCAATTTTTATAAATTCATTCTGTACATTGACAATATTTTTTCTTAATACTGTTTTTTTCTTACATTGACAATATTTTTTCTTACCTATTTATACTACTAAAAAATATTACCGTTATTTTATTGTTGTTGCAATCTTATCATTCCAAAACGAAATCAATATCCTGAAATCAAATTAATTATTATTGTAGTTTTTTTGCCAAATATTATCGTTGCTTGATTTTCTTTAAATGACAAAATGAATTTTTTTAATAATAAATATTACCGTTATTTTATTGTTGTTGCAATCTTATCATTCCAAAATGAAATCAATATCCTGAAATCAAATTAATTATTATTGTATTTTTTTTGCCAAATATTATCGTTGTTTGATTTTCTTTAAATGACAAATTGAATTTTTTTAATAATAAATATGAACCACTAAAATTGTAGGAGCGTGTGTTTCTTTATGGACATTGCAAATGAGAGAACGTTGGAAAATCTCAAATATCCAAATGCTTCTGACAGCAACATCGGTAAATGTGTAGGAACTTGGGAAAACTATAGATAAACATGCTCTAATGAAATCCCTTTAGGTTTTACGGCTATATTAATACATAGGCTGATGAAAAACTTTTCATTTCCCTATATTACACATATCCACATGTTACGTAATTGCCAATTATTTTGGAGGGAACAGACGAATTTTCGTACCAAATATATATATATATATATATATATATATATATATATATATATATATATATATATATATATATATATATATAATGGAAAAGAAAACTTTATTCAAATAAAGTCATGGCAATGTAAGTTATGTTTTTTATCAGGTGAACATTTGATATTTTTATTCACTATAAAATTATATATCTTTTGTTTTTTTTATAATGATGAAGATATATAATATCTGTTATATATGTGTAATTTTTTCAGATGTATGATCAAGTATGATCATTTTGAATTATAGAGCCTGAGTGAGTACTATAATAGAAAATATTCAAAATGGTAGATGAAGAATTACATTTTAAAACTATTTTGAGGAGGAAGAATGCTCTAAAAGCCAGAATTTATAGAAAGAGTGTTATTGATGACAAAAAATCTAAGAGGTTGAAAACTGCTCTAAAAGAAAACGGTACATTTGATAAAAGACGCGACAATGACTCAACAGCTTTGAGGATACCACTATCAGAACTTTCGCCAAACATACTAAATGACGGCCGTGGTATAGCCAACATTGAAGTAAGTCGTCAACTTCATTCGTCCTAAAAGACTAAGCCAAGTACCAATAATAATATCTGATCAAAAAGGATATCAAGCAGAAACATTACCAAATTAGGAGTTAACTTATCTAAGAGGTTTGACAATACATTTGCTGCAACAATATCAAACCAAGATCCAATACCAGAATTGCAACTCAATGAGCTTTTTGCATCTGATAGTGGAGACGATAATATGAATGATGAATCTGACGGTATATTCTTAATTATTTTTCATTTGAGTTAATTTGTTTATGATATGTCATAGAATATTACAATATTCTTAACACAATAAATGTTATGTCAAAAGGTTACAGTTCAGCAACAAATTCAAGTTTTGATGAAGATGAAATGTCTAATGGAACAGATGCTATGGAAAATTTTGAAATTACATCAGGTATTTTAAAATGATTTACTATAAATAATATTTTATTATTATGAAATACAACTCATTTAACATATGAATTAAATACTATTGATGATCAGGAGGGTATTATGATATAGGGGATCCTGTCATTGAATGTCAATATTGTGGTGCAAATATGTGGTATTCGGAAAGGAAAAACAAATGTCGTCATGCGTCCAATCCTAAATTTTCCATGTGTTGTGGATCAGGAAAAGTTCAGTTACCTTTGTTAAAACCCGCTCCTAAAGTTCTACAACATCTGTTGTTTGACAACGAATCATGTGAATCAAAAAATTTCCAACAACAAATTCGAATGTACAACGTTATGTTTGCATTTACATCTCCTGGTGCGAAAGTGGACAATCGATTTAACAACGGTAGCTACCCTCCCAATTTTCGTATCCAAGGTCAATCATGTCACCGAATAGGAAGCATGTTACCGGTGCCAGGTCAAAATCCACGATTTGCACAACTATATGTTTATGACACTGAGAATGAAATTGAAAACAGAATGCATGGATTCAGGTTAGATATCTATTATTTTCCAAACTTTAAATTTATTTATTTAAGAAACTTGCAATAAATTGTTTCAACTCTTTTCATTATAGGTCAAAAAGTGGAGTTGATGTTAATATTGTGAGAAAACTATCTGAAATGTTATATGAACATAATGTTCATGCACAATCATTTCGCATGGCAAGGGACAGACTTTGTGAAGAAGGTGTTTCTGATTTAAAACTTCGTTTAATATCTGAACGAAGAAGTGATGGAAGGATATATAATCAACCAACTGTATCCGAAGTAGCTGCTTTAATTGTTGGAGATGTCGACACTGTAGAAAAAAGAGACATTATAGTGCAAAAACAATGTGGCGAACTTCAAAGGATAGATGAGTATCATACCAGTTATTTAGGATATCAGTACCCATTATTATTTCCATATGGTGAGGATGGATATAGACCTAATGTGAGGCACCGTGATAAAGGGACAAATATTCGCCACTTCACAGACATAACACAGTCAGAACAGAATAATAAAGATATTCTTTGGGAAGAAGCAACAAAGCGAAATCGACTTACAATAAGAGAGTGGTTGGCCTTTAGAATTCAATCAAGATCTAATGAAGCATAAACATTGTTCCGATCAAGGAGACTTTATCAACAATTTTTGGTAGATGGTTTTACAATGATGGAATCAGAAAGACTTAGGTGGCTTCGAAAGAATCAGTCAAAACTGAGGGTTGGCAAGTATCACAATTTGAATGAATATAATTCAAATGGAGAAACGCACGGGTCAAACACAAGTAAGAGGGTTGTGCTACCTTCTTCATACGTTGGTAGTCGTAGATATATGGATCAACTATACTTTGACGGAATGGCAATATGCAGCTATGTCGGATTTCCAGATATTTTCATTACATTCACATGTAACCCCAACTGGCCTGAAATTCAGCGTTTGCTTGGTTCTGTTCATCTAAAAGCATCAGATCGTCCTGACATCATTTCAAGAGTCTTTAAAATGAAATTTGATGAGCTTTTGTCTGATCTCACAAAGAAAAGTCTATTGGGGAAAGTTCTTGCATGTGAGTAACTTATTCCATATTCAATTAATCGTATTGTTATTTTCAAATTTATCATTCGTGTGCTGACTATTGTATATATTTTATATATTTATTTTTATAGATATGTATACAATTGAGTTTCAAAAGAGAGGATTACCACATGCTCACATCTTAATTTTCCTCCATCCATCTAACAAATATCCAACTCCAAGTGATATTGATCGCATTATTTCAGCTGAAATACCTGACCAAGATACCAATGAAGAGTTGTATAATTTGGTTAAAACTCACATGATTCATGGCCCGTGTGGATTTGCAAATCGATCTTCGCCGTGCATGAAAGATGGAAAATGTTCTAAATATTTTCCAAAACAGTTTCAGCCCGAAACAATTGTTGATCAAGATGGGTTTCTGGTATATAAAAGAAGGGACAATGGACATACAGTTCTTAAGAATGGAATTCAAGTCGATAACCGGAATGTTATTCCATACAATACAAAGTTGTTGACAAAGTACCAAGCTCACATAAACATGGAATGGTGCAATCAAAGTACATCGATTAAGTACTTATTCAAGTACATCAACAAAGGTTACGACAGAATCATCGCTGCCATTGTACCGAATGATGATGGAACTTCCAACCAGCCGCAGAATATTGATGAGATCAAACAGTATATTGATTGTAGGTACGTTTCTAATATATCACTTGAAATATGATGTCATGCAATTTATCTATTTCAACTAAAAGTGTGCAATTTTTCTTTACATGCATGGTGTAGAAAATTTTACATGTACACTGTTTTGACTAGATGTGTTATAATAAAATTTATATATTCTGTCTACAATAATCATTCTATTAATTTTAAATCCATTGCCTTTCATTATATTATTTGTAGGTACGTTTCTCCGAGTGAAGCATCTTGGAGGATATTCTCCTTTCCAATCCATGGTAGAAAACCAGCTCTTGAGAGACTGTACTTTCATTGTGAAGGTCAAAATTCGGTATATTACACTGATTTTGATCGTATCAATACTCTGGAAAAACCAAGTGTAACTGAATCGATGTTTACATCATGGTTCGAAGCAAATTGCAAGTATCCTGAAACACAAAATTTAACTTACAGCAAATTTGTTTCAAAATTTGTTTATGTTAAGAAAAAAAGAGAATGGAAACCCCGTCAAAAAGGTTACACAATTGGTAGGCTTATATGGGTTCCTCCAACAACTGGCGAATTGTACTATCTTAGATTTATGCTCACACATGTCAAAGGCCCCCGCAGTTATAATGATATAAAGACAATGAATAACGTAAAATATGATACTTTCCGGGATGCCTGTTTTGCTATGGGTTTTATCGGCGATGATAGAGAATTCATTGCAGCTAACCACAAGATTAAATTGAAGATTGGGACCCCTATTATGTTGCTTCGAAACATTGATCAACCTGAAGGTCTCTGCAATGGAACAAGGCTTATAGTTACAAGATTGGCAAACCACGTTATCGAGGCAAAGATTATATCTGGAAAGAATATTGGAGGGGTTATCTATATTCTAAGAATGGGTATGACTCCAACACAATCTCCGTGGCCATTCAAAATGACTAGAAGGCAATTTCCCATAACTATATGTTATGCTATGACAATTAACAAATCTCAAGGTCAGTCATTGGATTATGTTGGATTGTATTTGCCTAGAAGTGTATTTAGTCATGGTCAACTATATGTTGCAATATCAAGGGTCAAAAGCAAAAAAAGGCTTAAGATATTAATCCATGACAAGGATAACCATCCATTGAATTCTACAACAAACGTCGTGTTCAAAGAAGTTTTTGAAAACTTATAGAACGTAAGTTTTTCATTAGTTATATTATATCAACAAATGTCGTTGTTTATTATTAGAATTTTATTGAATGAGTTGTATAAAATATACATTATGTTTTAACATTTGTTTATATGGATGTAATTGTTTTTTACAGGGTAATGAATCATCACTTCCTAAAAGGTTGCGGGTAGGTTTTGTATAAACCCAGTTTTTTAAGGACCAAAGAATTGTACGAAGTTAAATCATTTTTGTTGCTGGACTTATTTCTCACAATTTTAACTAAAATTGTGAACCTTTTGTTTCAATATCTTTTGTTGCATTAAACCTTACTGTATCAATTGCAATTAATTTCAACATTTGGTAGTATTCATTACTATATTTTAAAACAAATGAGGTTTTGGTATTTCTTTTACATGGTTTATGTATTTTGGTTAAATAATCATTTATTATGAAGGTTAATATTTGCGCTTTTATATCTCAAATTAGTAACAGATTGGAAAATTTCATCCATTACTAAATAAATATATTTTTATTTCTTATGTCCAAAATCTCAATGATAAATGGAATGTTTATTCATAACATTAACAATGGAATGTTTATTATATATCAATATACCAATAAATTGTAAAAATATTTTTGTATTATAATTTTTTATTATTTCCTTAATATAGTATACAAAAAAATTAAGCAAATTATATTACTATAAATTAATAATGTTTTACTTTATTATGTCCCAAACTGGAAAAAATTATTTGTGGAAATTTTTTGAACCCATTTATTGATCATTTAACATCCATTACATTAAAAAAAAACTCTTATGCAATAAATTTGTGTACGTTGATCCAACCATATATATATATATATATAAACAAAAAAATATATTATATTTTAATTTTTTAAAAATAAATTATTGCACTTGCGCGACCCGTGCGAACGCACGGGTCCTTTACTAGTGAAAATAAAAAAGAGTGAGAAATATAGAAAAATGATAAAGTTAAAAACAAAGAGAGAAATGAACTACAAAATTCTATGTGAGATTAAGATTTTGATTTTTTCTATTTTTATTTGGGAAGGAAAATAAAGATTTGATCTAGTTTTAATTTGGGATTGATTTTGAAATATTTTTGGAGGATTGAGGAAGGAAAAAACGTGTTTTTTGTTGCAAGATCTTGTACTATTATTTTTTATTTTTGGGATATTTATTGGTTAAATAGCATAATAATAATAATAATAATAATAAATGACTATAATTTAAATTAATAATAATAATATCAAAAATAATTATTCGATTTAATAATAGTAATAATGATAACATAATTCTTTTTTTTTTTATTTTTTTTCTTTTAATATTAATAATAACAATATTTAAGAGAATAATAATAATATTCCTAATAAAATTAATAGTAAAATTAACTAACAAAGATTTTTTTGATTTTTTTTATAATAATAACAATACTTAATGTTACCAATAATATCAAAATATAATAATAATAGTTATAATAATAAATAAATAAATAAAAAGAAGAAGAGTAAATGAAGTAAAATAAGAAAAATGAGAAGAAATAAAAATTAATAAAATGTCCCAACATAATTCAAACCTAGACCATATGTTTGTCACTCTTCATACTTAAACTCTTATCAAGTGAGCTATTATAATTATTTGAAATAAAATGGAGCAAATATATATATGACCATAAACATTTATTTTATATATATTTTTTACTCTTTTTAAATAAAAATGCATAAAATCGAACAAGTAATATTAATGATATATTTTTTGGATATTTTTTACTCTTTTTAAATAAATGTGCATAAAATGAAACAAGTAATATTAATGATACTTTTTTGGATATTTTTTTACTCTTTTTAAAATAAAAGTGCATAAAAATGGAAAGGTTATATTTATCTAAAAATATTCAATTAAAAAACAAAAATAAGAATGTAATTTATTTTTATTTTCTTGTGAAGAATAAAAATAACGAAAAAAGAGACAAATATACTAGAAAAAGGGAAAGTTGAGAGTCGAACCCAAAACCTTATGATTTCACTCCTTACACATGCTCGCTTACCAAATGTGTTATTTCATTTATTCGAAATAAAATGATACTAGAAAGATGGGGAAAATTTGGGGTACGACATCGTGAAGTACATTAATTACTTCTAACCTCAATTTTGGATCAATGTTGGCACTAATGTAAGTCGACCTTTTGGTGGTTCCATCGCTCAAGTCAATTTCTTCAAGTGGATTTTGAGGTCGCATCTTTGTGGTAGACGCGACATGATGTTTTTCAAAACTCAATGGCTCATCGTCATAGATGAAGTCGAGCCTCTAGTTTCCTCGACCATCATTTCCTAAGTTTGTTGAGTGCGACTCCTCGACTAGTGTTGGTCCAATGCTTATCCTTTAACTCACGTCGAACACTTCTAATTGATTGGCTTCGACAACCATGTGTGGTATTTCGGTCTCTAAAGGCTCTTTTAATCTGTTTTCGGCCACGTAAGCCGATATTCGCTTCAATGCATCAAATTCAGACATTGTCATCAAATTCGTCGCCCCATCTAGTTGGCCAGATTTTATCATAAATCCTCTCTCCCATTATTTCTCTCTTCCATTTAAAGCCATGGGTTGGATGGAGTCTCAAAGAGTAAAATTTATCTTCCAGAGGCATGTAAGCAAACCCTACTGGTGGCAAGGTGCTATGTTGGCCAGATTCTTATCAAAATTTCTTTTATTTACATGGTTCACCTCTGCCATGTAGTATCATAAGTCTGTTTCAATGTTATCCACCATCCCATCATTTCACCATATTGTTATTCTTTGATGAAGTGAAGAGGGTACCGCTCCCACTCCATGGATCCATTATCGACCCAAAAGTAAATTATAGACGGCCTTCGACGCTAGAACCATAAACACTGTGGGTCGAGTTATAGATCCCACTGTCACATAAACTTGTATGACCCCCATATTTTGTCTTGTATTCCCTTCATAATTTAAAATCACCATGTTATGGGGCCTCAAGTCTGTGTTGAACTTTCCTATTTTCGCCAACAAGAAATGGGGCATTAAGTTAACAGATGCCCCTCAATCTACCAAAATTTTATTCACCGTCGTATTCTCTACTTTTGGTCTTGTAAACAAGGGTTTTAGATGACTTTTTAACCCCTTAGGAGGCCTTTCGAAAAATGCATTATGTTCTTCGATACACCTGTTATCCATCATGAAATAACACATTGATTTGTGCTTAGCCATCTCTTCTTCCTCCCAATCCCCAGCTTCAGCCACTTCCGTTACACAATTGTACTCCTTAGGGAGCAGAAACACCATGTTTCACAAAAGATCAAAATCATCTTCCGACCCAGATTCGAAATTATCGGTCACTAACTCGTCCTCATTCGATGGTCCATCTTCTTTTGCCTTTCCTTTCGATTGACTTATTTTATGAGAGAACAATTTCCTTCCCAATGGTTTCTTCACCTGGTTTTTCACTTAACTCTGATATGCCTTATTACTTGACTCTGCAGCTTCCTTCTCAACTTTTTTATTTCTTAGGAATCTCCTCTATTGAATTATTGACATTGGATTTTTCCCTTTATAATTACTAGGCCCATATGAACGCTTTTTCGATATCTGAATATTTTCTCGATAAGTCATCGATGAACCTCGACCCATTTCAAAATTCCTCCACTTTTAATTCCTAACTTGTTGTCCTTTGCAAACAGGTTTCCTCCACCTCCCTTGGGGAGCATTGGATACTGGTACATAAGTCTCATACTTACATTTTTGTTGAGAATGGAACTGTTCCTTCTTTTGAGGGACCCTCTCTCTTGTCGAAATAATATTGAGACCTATTATTCCTCCGGTTCTTATTTTTCTTTGCATATTGGGCACTTTCAAACTTCTTCACCACCTTTTTATCGAACACAACATTGCATTAAGGACATAACATCACTTCTGAATCTTTATCTTCGCACATGTGGAGAAATTCCAGCAACCCTTCTCCAGCCTTTGGGTAAACGACCTTAATCTGATTCTCATTCTCAAACGCATCCATGTTGAAATCCTCAGAAATTTTGACCATGTTGATGGTTACAAACTCTATGTAACTAGCGTCTCTTGCTTGCAACGGGTCAGAGCCAATTTTCATTGGAACCTTGCTTTTGGAAAACTTCAGTCTTCACTCGTTCAATGCATTTTGAACAAGATCCCTGAAAATAAAGAATTGTGAGGACTTATGCCCTAGGAAATTATGGTATTTACAAAACCCTCATTTCTTTCTTTGTTATAATGGTGGTACTTTCGTGCGCGTTGGCACTAGTACTTGACCATCTACGACCAATAAGTCAAAAATCTCATCACACTTGGTCACGTCGAAGGTGTAAGTTTTCTTAAGGAACTTATCATTCTTCTCAGGTTTGGAAGGATTCTTCCTATTTGCAGGCGTAAGTAACTTACACAAATACGGGGGTCCTGGCTTTAATTCAGCCACATCGACCTCAATTTCTTCGATATGGTTGTATTCGACATCTGACGCCAAGTCATTGTCCCCTATGTCGACAAAGGCTATGTGTTCCTTCTTACCTTTGTTTATTTTGGCTTTCTCGGCCTTTTGTCTTTCGATCTGTCGAACTCTATCGGCCAACTGAGCCATATCTCCCATATATTGTGTATCTAATTTCTTCCTAATAGAGTAATCTAATCCAGTGACCATTTTCACTAACTCGTTCTCAGGTACTTGAGTAAAACATCGCGTTTTAATAACTGAAATCGATTTAGGTAGTAATTGATTGGCTCAATGAACTTTTGCTTCACATTCGAAAACTTTTTCAGACTAATTTTGGATTGCCCTATATAGAACTGTTCATGGAACAACCTTTCCAATCGAGTCCAATTATTGATGGAATGGGCAGGGAATGTTGTAAACCATGTAAAGGCGTTTTTTGTGAGAGAACTAAAGAAGTATCTCATTTTTAAGTTCTCATTATTCGCTATGTCTCCCGCCTCGGTCAAATATCGGGAAATATGCTCGACTGTAAACTCATTTGTATCACCAGTAAATTTGGTGAACTTAGGGACTTTCCATCCCCTTTGCAATTCAGTTTGTAACACATATTTTGATAGATGAGATGTATAATTTGGCCTTTGCAGGCCTATGTTTACACTTTTTTGAGCCATTATCTGTTCGACAATGGTTGCAAGGTTATTTTCTCCCACCAGATTTCCTTGTCGAACTTGATGAACGACTTGATGAATGTCTTGGTTTCGATTAGCCATTATGATAGGGTGATGCTTGACTTGAAGGAGAAGGGCGATCCAAAATGCAGTGGAATTTAAAATTTCTCCTTTAATGATCCTTACGAATGGGCATGATCAGTGATAGAATCGTTACCTTTTGTGGCGATTGTAACCTTTGATGCAGATCTACGAAGCGATCACGAACGTTGAACGATGACAACGCCTCTACTTAGTCCACACAAACGGATTCCTTCAATCTCAGTGCTAGCTGCTACGAATGAAGGCTTTGAGTGAGTGAGAGAGAGAAACGAAATTATAACTGTTAAATGCTTCTACAAAGGGTTCTATTTATAGAACCACTTGTGTGGGCTTCAAGCTAAAAAGCCCACTTAAGTGTATGTGGCTCATATCTTATAATATGCCAAATTCACTTAAGTGCATGGTACCTTACCATATTTCGTATTCTACTTAAGTACACCGTACCTTACGATGTTCTACAATTCACTTAAGTGCACCATATCCTACGGTGTTCCTTAGTTACTCTATCTCTCATCAATCCGTCCTTTGTGTGTGACCCTACAGGTTTTCGCGGCATTGGCAATTATATTAAATCACGTATTTAACATAATAAACAGTGAGTGGTATCTAACAACACATCACTGCTACCCAAGACACGAAAATGTCATGTGATCTGACAAATCCTTCTGTGATAATACTAATGTGCACAATTACCCTTTTGCCCTTATGTCTATATTTAACACAAGGCATAGACCGTGTCATCCTTGTCCAGTTTAATATTGGGCACATAGACATTTATCCTGTTACGCAGGATGGGCAAATTCCATCTATGTCACTCATGTCCCTTAGCATGCTTCGTGGAGTACCCATCAACTGTCTTTATGGTCATCAAATTACGGATAATGTTTGATTAACAATAAGGTACTCGACTCTACATCTAGGGTCCATAGTGGTTTCAGGTCGAAGGGTGGTATACACCATTATCACCATGAGAATAACTTATGACACTTTGCATAACATTCTATATAGTATTCTCATAGCGGGTCAATCCAGTATAAATATTACTCTTAATATTCATACCTATGTTTAAGACTTGATAACTCCTTATCCATGATCCATGAGATGTGATCATCAGTCTATAAACATAATAGTCTTCATACCCCAAAATTTGCCCATTAATCTTGCAAAACATTTCTCGAAGCACTCCAACTTATTCTGCAAGGCACTGACCTTAAAGGAACAAAAGCCCAGCTCACAACAGGCCCAATCCAGAAAAAGGCCCAAACTAGCTTGCTCGCTAGGCGAACAACTCCTTCGCCTAGCGAACCCTTCGCCACACGCTCGCCTAGCGAAGCTTGCGATATATCAGAATTTTCAGGCTTCATTCTGAGCCCATTAGGTCACCACAATCACTATAAATACCTCAACTTCAGTCAGGGGGAAGAAAGGAAACGAAAACGGAGAAAGGAGAACCCTAGCAAGCAAACCCTAACATTCACGGGAGGCAAACCCTGAAGGAACTCGGCGGCATCAAGGTTTACCTCTGCCCAATTCAATCCGATTTGCCGATTCAAAGTCACAATTCAATTGCAAACAGAAAAATGGACCTCGAACAAACTGTCAAAGATCTCCAGACTCAGAATGCTCAATTCCAGGAGTTGATCTTGAGCTTATCCAAAGGGCAGGAAGAACTGAAGGCTCTCTTGCTCGAGAAGAAAAAAGACAAGAAACCTGTGAGTTACATCAACACGGGAAGAAGGCTTAAAAGACAGGCCGCGGGAGTCAAGTTTGGAATTCCGAATGGCCCAGAAGAGGAGACAGAGAATGATTCAGAGGAGGAGAATGTTGATTTCTCCAACCTTGAGGATGACGATGAAGATTATGAAAATGAACAGTACTCTCCAAGAGATGATAAGTACAAGTTGCTGGAAGAACGTATGCTAGCCATGGAGGGTCAGAAGGCGCCCGGTCTGGATTTCGAAAGTTTGGGTCTGGTCTCCGATGTGACCATTCCTCGCAAATTCAAGATCCCCACTTTCACTAAGTATGATGGGGCGTCTTGTCCTCAGATGCATCTGAGAGCTTATGTGAGAAAGATTCAGCCGCATACCACTGATAGGAAGCTATGGATCCATTTCTTCCAAGAGAGTCTGTCTGGCACACAGTTGAATGGTATTATCAGCTCGAGAGCTCTGACATCCGCACCTGGGCTGATTTAGCAACAGCTTTCTATAAACAGTACCAGTATAACTCTGAACTAGCGCCTACTCGGCTACAGTTGCAGAATATGACTATGGGATCCAAAGAAAGCTTCAAAGAATATGCTCAGAAATGGAGAGATTTGGCTGGCAGAGTCAAACCCCCTATGACTGACCGAGAATTAGTGGACATGTTCATGGGCACACTGACTGGCCCATTCTACAGCCATCTACTGGGAAGTTCTTCATCAGGTTTCACGGAACTTATATTGACAGGTGAGCATGTTGAAAGCAGCATCCGAAGTGGAAAGATACAGGCGACTCCCTCTGCAAGCACCAAAAGGTCCTATCAGGGGAGGAATGAATCAAATGCTGTGTACGGTCAAAAGGGTCGTAACAAGAAAAATCGTGACCATACCATTGGAGCGGTTACGATTGCAGCACCGCCATCTCAAAACTTCCAGCCCAAACAAGACAAGCCAAGAAGGCAGTTTACCAAGATCAATATGACCTTGGCACAGGCACTGCAGGGAATGCTAAAGGCAAATCTGATCACCCTCAGAGATCCTCCTACGAAACCCAACACTACTTCTTCTCGTTATAATCCCAATGCCAGGTGTGCATATCACTCCGATAGCCCCGGGCATGATACAAACGATTGCTGGTCATTGAAGAATAAGGTTCAGGATATGATCGAAGCTGGAGAAATTGAATTCGAGCCTCCGGAGACTCCTAACGTCATCACTGCACCTATGCCTAATCATGACAAAACTGTTAATGATGTGGATGACTATTCTCACATTTCTAATGTAGCTGACTTAGCATCTCCTCTCCTGATCATCAAGAAGAATTTAGTACAAGCTGGTTTATTTCCAGGCTGTGCTGAAAATTGCGATCTCTGCATACTCCGACCCAATGAGTGCTTGAAGTTGAGGAAGGGTATTCAACGGCTGATGGATGATCGTACAATTCTCTTCGAAAAGATTCCCAAGGCGGAGAACCCTATTGAAGAAGTACCTGTGATTGCTAGGTCCAAAGTTCCAGTGAAGATTACTGTTACCAGAGCCCCTGTGAAGATTACTGCTGAGCCCAAGGTAGCTCCCCTAATCATTACTGCGCCTGGCCCAGTACCGTATTCCTCAAACAAAGCCATTCCGTGGAATTATGGAGGTGATGTTTACGTCCATGGCGTGAAGCAAGTGGATAATGCCGCTAATCCTAGTGGCATTGTTGGGACTAGTAAAATTACTCGAAGTGGAAGGATCTTCTCTCCAGAAATATCACCTCCCGTCCTTGAAACTCGAGGAAAAGAACCAGTCAACCCTTCTCAGTCAGAGACACCCGTCGAAGTTGCTACCGAAGATGTTGCCAAACAAGAAATGGAAGAAATGCTGAAAATCATCCGCAGGAGTGATTTTGATGTGGTAGAACAGCTGGGGCATACTCCGTCTAAAATCTCGATGTTATCTTTGTTATTATCTTCTGAATCTCATGCCAAAGCGTTGATAAAATTCTTGAAGACTGCTCATGTACCTCAGGAGACCTCTGTCGATCAGTTCGAAAACTATGTTGCTAACCTGACTGTTGATAATGGCCTAGGCTTTTCCGATGCTGATCTGACACCAGCAGGAAAGAATCATAACAAAGCTCTGCATATCTCCATTGAGTATAAAGGGATCACTTTGTCTCATGTGTTGATCGATAATGGCTCTTCTTTGAATGTACTACCGAAAGCCGTGCTCGATAAACTTGACCGTAAAAGCATTGAACTGAAGCCTAGTGACATTGTGGTGCGTGCTTACGATGGTGCAAAAAGTGTTGTCCATGGTGAAGTGGTTCTCCCTATCAAGATAGGACCTCAAGTCTTCAACACTACCTTTCACGTGATGAACATCCGTCCTGCCTATTCATGCTTGCTGGGACGCCCTTGGATTCATGGGGCAAGTGCCGTAGCCTCATCTCTCCATCAAAAGCTGAGGTATCCAATAGAGGGTAAGATTGTCACTATGTGTGGAGAAGAAGAGTATATTGTCAGTAGTGTGCAGGCCTTCAGATACGTCGAGATGGATGGCGAATTCTTTGAGACTCCCACTCAGTCATTTGAAATGGTTCACCCGCCCAGTCCTGTCCTTAAGCCGACTCCCCTTGTGCCCAAGGTTATTTGTGCTCCTCCTGCCATGATTTCTTTGAAGGACGCTCAAGCCGTGGTTGAAAATGGTGGTCGTACTGGTTGGGGTCAATTGATCAACGTACCATACAAGTCTGACAAGTCTGGTCTGGGATTTAACTCTGAAAGGGTGGTCAAAGATCAGATTAATGTTGTAGTAGATGCTGATAGCGATTGCGACCTGGATAGCTGGATTTTCCCAACAATTGGCGACGGACTCAATAATTGGAAGGCTGAAGACACTATCCCGATTTCCTTTAGTCAGGAGTAATTGTTATTGTCTGTTTTAGTGTTGCATTTTTTTTATTTTTACAATTGAACTTCTTAAAAGCATTGTGTCTATGCCCGGGGCACAATAGCTAATTTGTTAAGGGTTTTGTCATTTTCATAAGCATATTCATATTCAATAAATCAATGGACTTTTTGCATTCAAATATTGCGCTCTTTATCTTTCCTGTCATCTTCCGAAAAAGCTATGTTTTCTTACACATACTCACGTAACGAATTGCAGATCCATACCCACTTTGGATCCTGTTGATAATAGTTCTACTACTGTTCATTATGACTTTGAAAATCCGATCTACCAAGCCGAGGGTGGAATTGAGGAAGATTGGGAAGTACCTGGAGAACTTGCCATACTGGTACTGCAAGAAGAGAAGGCTATACAGCCGCATGAAGAGTCAATCGAAATTGTAAACCTGGGTACTGAAGTGGACAAGAAAGAAGTCAAAATAGGAGCAGGCTTGGAAAACGGTATTAAAGAAAGATTGATTCAGATGTTACATGACTATGTAGAGATTTTTGCTTGGTCTTATGAAGACATGCCAGGATTGGATACTGATATAGTAGTGCATCGTTTGCCAACGAAGGAAGATTGTCGTCCTGTTAAGCAAAAGGTTCGCCGCATGCGTCCTGAAATGTCTGAGAAAATCAAAGCCGAGGTTATGAAACAATTTAACGCCGGTTTCCTAGCCGTTACTTCTTATCCTCAATGGGTTGCTAATGTGGTACCAGTGCCGAAGAAGGATGGTAAGGTGCGAATGTGCGTAGATTACAGAGATCTGAATAAAGCAAGTCCCAAAGATGACTTTCCACTCCCGCACATTGATGTTCTGGTGGACAATACCGCTCAACACAAAGTATTCTCCTTCATGGATGGATTCTCGGGTTATAACCAGATTAAGATGGCCCCTGAAGACATGGAGAAAACCACGTTTGTGACGCAATGGGGCACTTTCTGTTACAAAGTAATGCCATTCGGTTTAAAGAACGCCGGGGCAACGTACCAGCGCGCTATGGTGGTTTCGTTCCATGATATGATTCATCATGAAATAGAAGTATATGTGGATGACATGATAGCCAGATCTCCTACTGAAGAGGAACATCTCGATCATTTGTACAAATTGTTTGAGAGGTTGAAGAAATACAAGCTGAGATTGAACCCGAACAAATGCACCTTTGGAGTAAGATCCGGTAAACTCTTGGGATTTATTGTCAGTGGTAAAGGAATTGAGGTTGACCCGGCTAAGGTGAGAGCTATCCAAGAAATGCCAGTGCCCCGTACGGATAAAGAGGTCAGAGGTTTCTTGGGACGTGTGAATTACATCGCCCGGTTTATCTCCCATTTAACTGCTACCTGCAAATCCATCTTCAAACTACCGAGGAAGAATCAAGAGATGATATGGAATGGTGAATGTCAAGAAGCTTTTGACAAAATCATGAAGTATCTCCAGGAACCTCCGATCCTGATGCCACCAGTTGAAGGAAGACCTCTAATCATGTATTTGACCGTGTTAGAAAATTCAATGGGGTGTGTGTTGGGGCAACATGACGAGTCTGGTCGAAAAGAGCATGCCATATACTACCTTAGCAAAAAGTTTACCGACTGTGAAACAAGATACTCACTGCTCGAGAGAACTTGCTGTGCTTTGGCCTGGGCTGCTCGCCGACTAAGACAGTATATGTTGAATCATACCACTTTGTTGATTTCTAAGATGGATCCCATCAAATACATATTCGAGAAACCTGCCCTCTCCGGAAGAATAGCGAGATGGCAGATGATTTTAACAGAGTATGATATCCAGTATACTATCCAGAAAGCAATCAAAGGAAGCGTGCTGGCCGATCATTTGGCTCATCAAGCAGTGGATGATTACCAATCCATGAATTTTGAGTTCCCCGATGAGGATGTCATGCTTGTTACTGATTATGAAGAGCCTGGACCGGATGAAGGACCCGAACTGGGATCCCGATGGACTATGGTTTTTGATGGGTCTTCTAATGCATTGGGTAATCGTGTTGGTGTCGTAATCATTTCCCCCAAGGATGGCCATACTCCTTTCACTGCTAGATTATGTTTCGATTGTACCAACAATATGGCCGAGTATGAAGCATGTATTTTGGGACTCAGAGCTGCTATAGACCTGCGAATCAAGTTTTTGAGTGTGTACGGAGACTCAGCATTAGTAATCAGTCAGATCAAAGGAGAATGGGATACTAAACATCCGAATCTCATCCTGTAATACCCCAAAATTTACCCTTCATTTTTCCTGGAAAACAAAAACGAAGAAAAAAAAAACGAAAAAAAATTTTTTTTAATTAATTAATTAAATAAAATAAATAAATAAATAAAATATAACAAATTATTTTGGACTTGGGTCTCCCTCATTTGAGCCCATTACCCACGAAAATCAGTCTATAAATACTGAAGTTTCAGTAGAGGAAAACACACTTGGAGTTACACTGGGAGATTCACTGGAGAAAGAAGGAAGAGAAGCAAAACCCTGAGGAAAAGATAGTGAGAGAAAAGCCAACAGAGTTCAGAGCAACCTCCAAACCCTGAAAGGAACTCAACTTGTAAACCTCACGGGCGCAACTCAATCAAGCTCTCCAATCAGGTTTGCCCTATATCCATCATCTTTATGCCTTTTATTTGAATGCTCTAAATGTATGAGGTATTATGGGTGAATTTGATACCTTTTTGTGAGCCTTTTGTGAATTTTGATGGAATTATTCATGTGGTTACATTTTGATTTAGGGGCAACTCTGGGTTACCCTATTTTGTTTATTCTAACCTGTCTTGTGTTTCCATGGCATTGTTTTCTCTTGATTTCATCCTACTACTCTAACCCTTTGTCGAGTTTTGTGAGGGCTCACATGGCTTTCGCAGAGACACTCGCGTGGTTTCCCACTTTATTTGTGGGATACCCCCTGGAGTTTTATTCTGATTATTCGTGTTGACTGATTTCCTTTGACGGTCCAGCTGGAGACATTTCAGGGTTTCTTGCCCCTTTAACTGTTATAGCTTCGGATCTTTATCCGTGTGGTAATTTTTTCCCTTTCTCATACTTTATCGCTTTCTTAGCTGGAAGACCTCGATAGGAGGCAATGTTTGAGCCCCTTGGTGGCATTTTACTTTGAGATACATGTTTTGTGTTTTGTATTCATATCCCTGCAGGTAGCGCGGTTCCTTCGTCAAGGACTGCCTTTTTGCCCTCGAGCATCCCAAACCCTAAAACCCAAAGCAACACGTTTACTCCTTCTACTACAGGCGAGTAAGTCTCCAAAGGTCGAGCATCCGGTAGATTGTATAACACCCCGATAAAATAAGATAATTATTTAAATTGAGTTAATAATATATTTATTAATTTAATTAAATAATTGGAATTATTATTATTATTAGAATAATAATTATTGGAATATTATTGGAATTACTATTATTGGGATTATTATTATTGGATTATTTTTATTATTATTGGAATAAAAGTAGAAATCAGTAAAAAGGTTCCATTTGGTAAAAAGATTATTTTCATGTGAAAAAGGAAAAAGGGACAGAAAAGTGGAAAAGGGCAAAGAGAGCCAGAGAACAAGGGTTGAAGGGAAGAAGAGCTTGAAGCTTAAAGATTCGCCGGATTAACTCAGGTAAGGGGGGTTTATCATCAATTAACGGGTATTATGGGATAACATGTAATGGGTAGTGATAGACTATTGATTTGCCCCTGATTTGAATGATGCATGATGAAAATTGTGAAATATTGGATGAACGAATCTGGATTGAAATTGAAGGAAATTCGTAGGAATTAGATGCAATAGTGTTAGAAATTGTGAGATCGAATAGGTTATGATTGTGTTAGATGATATGAACGAATAATGTGTAAAATTGGACTGTGGAAGGTTGAATTGGATAGATCTCGTAGCAGAGAAAGCCATAGCAGATCTGGAAGTCTGGTTTCTGGTCATACGCGTATGGCACTAGGCAATACGCGTATGAGATGGTCTGGTACGCGTATGGCACTAGGCAATACGCGTATGGATGAGGAAGATGATGTTTTGAACGTGTTTTGGTCTCTGTTGGTACGCGTATGGGGATGTGGTACGCGTAGCATACGCGTATGGGATGGTGTTACGCGTATGGGTTTTGGCTGAGAAATGGGCCATACGCGTATGGGACTAGGCAATACGCGTATGGGCAGGATTGTGATTTTTCTGTGTTGTTGTTGTGCAGTTTTTGGTTATTCAGCTGAGTAATGTGATTTAGCTGACGTACGATATATTAGGGATCATTCCCCGTTGTTTTGAGTAGTATAGGTATTAGTAGAGTGTGCTAATACTGTGGTTGTTATTTGGCATGATATGATATGCTTATGTGATAAAATACTGATGATGTGTGATGGTATGCATGATCTTGTGAATGTATCAGTTATGTGTGCATTTGTGAATAGACTGTTTTATGGCTTAGAGTGTGAGCATATGTCTATTCTTGAATTGTGGTTGATGATTTAGCATTGCTAGGTGATTAGCATGCATATTGTGGCCTTTATGGTGGTAGCTAATTCCCATGGTGAGGAATTAGTGAGTTAGTCATTATGGACTGTTGTCGATGTTTGCGTGCTAGGTGAATTAGCGTGCATAGCATAGCCCTTGAGGGGTGGTAGCTAATTCCCATGGTGAGGAATTAGTGAGTGAGTCACTAGGTCTCAAATGAGTGGGACTAGTGAGCTTGGTAGCCGTACCTGGATTTGGTCGGTGAGGTGAACTATATGTTCACAAATAGTCGGTACCGCATGCATGGAGTCTCATTGCATAATATGTGTATGGCGTATAATATGAATGGATGTATTCCAATATTATACGTGTGTTTGTGTTGATATTGAGTAGGAGCATGAGTTGTATTTGTATTGAGTATGATATTTGAATTGATGTGCCGTTACCGAATGTGTGACGTGATTAGGGTGATTAATGTGTTAAATTACTTAACATGACATGATATTTTATAATGCTCATTATATTGATTGAGGAACTCACCCTTACAACTATTTTTCAGGTAACGAGCAGTGATTGAGTAGAAGCTAGTCCTTGGAGTCTAGTGTAGTCCTTAGTGGGTCATGCTCTGGTAGATGTAACATCGGGATGGGATGTTCTACTATGTTTTCTTTTGGTTGTTGAACAACTTTACATGTAATGTAGTACATGATTTGAATGTTGTTATTTTGTATCCGCTGCGAATTATGCAAAAATGTCTTATTTTGATTAAATAAATGAGCATGACAGGATATTTTGATGATTGGTGTGAAATGATTGTGTGACACCCTTAAGGGCATAATTACTCTGATTGATATTTTATTATTTTAATTAAATATTTGGGGTATTTTAGAAGGGTATTACATTAGTGGTATCAGAGCATCGTCGGTCGAGTCGAGTCGTAATTATTCTGTTTCCCCTGTACGGGATAGGTGTTGTGTAACCCTATCAGTACTTATTGTGTTAGCTTGTTGGGTTTTCAGAATAGAGATGGCTGGAAGAGGTAGAGATGATGCTGCGATTGCTGAGGCTCTGGGTATGCTAGCTAGAGTACTTGAGGGAAATCCGAATGTTGTGGGAATGGGAGCTGCTCGTCAACTGAGTGAGTTCCAGAAGAGTAATCCTCCAATGTTCAAGGGAGCATACGATCCAGATGGCGCTCAGAAGTGGTTGAAGGAGATCGAGAGGATCTTCCGAGTGACTGAGTGTGCCGATAACCAGAAGGTCAGGTTCGGTACGCATATGCTGTCAGAAGAAGCAGATGATTGGTGGGTTGCTACCCGCACTGAGTTGGAAACTGCTGGGAATGCTGAGATCACTTGGGCTGTGTTCAGAGAGAGATTCCTGAGGAAGTACTTTCCAGAGGATGTTAGAGGAAAGAAAGAGATAGAGTTCTTGGAATTGAAGTAGGGCAATCGGTCTGTTACTGAGTATGCTGCTAAGTTCACAGAGCTGTCGAAGTATTACACTCCCTATAATGAGGCTGCTGGGGAATTTTCAAAATGTGTGAAGTTTGAGAACGGGTTGCGTCCCGAGATCAAGCAGGCTATTGGATATCAGCGGATTAGAGTGTTTTCTGATTTGGTGGACTGTTGCAGGATTTTTGAACAGGATTCCAAGGCTAGAGCAGAGAGCTATCAGCAAAGGGTTGATATGAAAGGCAAGAATCAGAATGATCGTGGGAAACCGTATGTAGTTGGCAAAGGTTTTCAGAGACAGAGTGGGATGAAGAGGCCTAGTGGGGGAGACTCCAGTGCCCCTGCTAAGTGTTTCATATGTGGTCAGGCTGGACATCGTATCCATGAGTGTACCAGTAATGAGAAGAAGTGTTTTAAGTGTGGAAAAGGTGGTCACTTGGCTACAGAGTGCCGGTTGAAGACTGTGACTTGTTTCAACTGTGGAGAAGTGGGTCATATCAGCCCACAGTGTCCTAAGCCGAAGAAAGAGAATCAGTCGGGAGGCAAGGTCTTTGCTTTATCGGGTTCTGAGACTGCTGCAGATGATCGTTTGATCCGAGGTACGTGTTATATTAATGGCTTTCCTCTTGTAGCTATTATTGACACAGGTGCGACTCATTCCTTTATATCTTTGGATTGTGCTGTGAAACTTAAGTTAGAGATATCTGAGATGCTTGGAAGTATGGTGATTGATACTCCTGCGAAGGGTTCAGTGACTACTACTTCAGTTTGTTTAAATTGTCCTTTGAGTATTTTTGGTAGAGACTTTGGAATGGATCTTGTGTGTCTTCCACTTGTGCAGATTGATGTTATTCTGGGTATGAACTGGTTGGTGTGTAACCGAGTTTATATCAATTGTTTTGATAAGACTGTGATTTTTCCTGAGATTGAAGAAGGGAAGAGTTTGTTTCTATCAGCGAGGCAGGTGAATGAGGAAGTAGCAGATGGGGCAGAGTTGTTTATGCTGTTAGCGACTTTGGAGGCTAAAGATAAACTGGCGATTTGTGATCTAGCTGTGGTGTGTGATTTCCCTGACGTGTTTCCGGAAGAAGTGAATGAATTACCGCCAGAGCGTGAGGTTGAGTTCTCGATTGATTTGGTACCTGGTACTGGGCCGGTGTCGATGGCTCCGTACCGTATGTCTGCTGTTGAGTTAACTGAATTGAAGAGTCAGTTGGAAGATCTGTTGGATAAGAAATTTATTCGTCCGAGTGTTTCACCGTGGGGTGCACCAGTGTTATTGGTTAAGAAGAAAGAAGGTACTATGAGGTTGTGTGTGGACTACAGGCAACTGAATAAAGTGACGATCAAGAATCGGTATCCTTTGCCGAGGATTGATGATTTGATGGATCAGTTGGTTGGGGCGAGTGTGTTCAGCAAGATAGATTTGAGGTCGGGATATCATCAGATACGTGTGAAAACTGAGGATATTCAGAAGACTGCTTTCAGAACAAGGTATGGACATTATGAGTATTCTGTAATGCCTTTTGGTGTGACTAATGCGCCTGGAGTATTTATGGAGTATATGAATAGGATTTTCCATCCGTACCTAGATAAGTTTGTTGTGGTGTTTATTGATGACATTTTGGTGTATTCGAAATCTGAAGAAGAGCATGCAGAGCATTTGAGAGTGGTGTTAGGAGTTCTACGGGAAAAGAAGTTATTTGCTAAATTGTCCAAGTGTGAATTTTGGTTAAAAGAGGTTAGTTTTCTTGGTCATGTGATTTCAAGAGGTGGTGTTGCTGTTGATCCTTCTAAGATAGAAGCGGTATCTAAGTGGGAAGCTCCGAAGTCAGTTTCTGAGATAAGGAGTTTTCTTGGACTTGCAGGTTATTATAGGAAGTTCATTGAGGGATTTTCTAAGTTGGCGTTACCGTTGACGATGTTGACTAGAAAGGGGCAAGCGTTTGTTTGGGACTCAAAATGTGAAGAAGGTTTCCAAGAGTTAAAGAGAAGGTTAACTACTGCTCCTATTCTGATATTACCGAGTCCGTCGGAACCATTTGAGGTGTATTGTGATGCTTCATTGTTGGGTTTGGGTGGTGTGTTGATGCAGAATAAGCAGGTTATAGCTTATGCTTCGAGACAACTGAGGGTTCATGAGAGGAACTATCCGACACACGATTTAGAGTTGGCAGCTGTGGTATTTGTTCTGAAGCTATGGAGGCATTACTTGTACGGGTCAAGATTTGAGGTTTTCAGCGACCATAAGAGTTTAAAGTATTTGTTTGATCAGAAAGAGCTGAATATGAGACAGAGGAGATGGTTAGAGTTTCTGAAGGATTATGACTTTGGTTTGAATTACCATCCGGGTAAAGCAAACGTAGTGGCTGATGCACTGAGTCGGAGATCATTGCATATGTCCATGTTAATGGTTAAGGAATTGGATTTAATTGAGCAGTTTAGAGACTTGAGTTTGGTGTGTGAGAGTACTCACAATAGTGTTAAATTGGGAATGTTGAAGTTAACAAGTGGTATTCTGGATGAGATTAGAGAGGGTCAGAAATCCGATGTGTTTTTAGTTGATAAATTGACTCTAGTGAATTAAGGTCAAGGTGGTGAATTCAGAGTTGATGAGAATGGTGTTTTGAAATTTGGTAATCGGGTATGTATTCCGGATGTTACCGAACTTAAGAAGAGTATTCTGGAGGAAGGACATCGTAGTGGCCTGAGTATTCATCCTAGAGCTACGAAGATGTATCATGATTTGAAAAAGTTATTTTGGTGGCCGGGAATGAAAAGAGAAATTGCGAGTTTTGTTTATTCTTGTTTGACTTGTCAGAAGTCAAAGATTGAGCATCAGAAGCCGTCTGGGCTAATGCAACCGTTGGCTATTCCAGAGTGGAAGTGGGATAGTATCAGTATGGATTTTGTTTCTGGTTTACCGAGGACAAATAAGAATTTTGAAGCTATTTGGGTGATTGTTGACAGATTGACAAAATCGGCTCATTTCATTCCGATCAGAATGGACTATCCGTTAGAGAGATTAGCCGAGTTGTATATTGAGAAGATTGTAAGTTTGCATGGTATTCCGTCGAGTATTGTTTCGGACAGAGATCATAGATTTACATCGAAGTTCTGGGAAGGTTTGCAGAGGGCTTTGGGAACTAAGCTGAGATTGAGTTCTGCATATCATCCGCAGACTGATGGTCAGACTGAGAGGACGATTCAGTCACTAGAGGATCTTTTGAGAGCTTGTGTTTTGGAAAAAGGAGGTGCTTGGGATTGTTATTTACCTTTGATTGAGTTCACCTACAACAATAGTTTTCATTCGAGCATTGGTATGGCACCGTTTGAAGCTTTGTATGGTAGGAGATGTCGGACACCTTTATGTTGGCATGAGTCTGGTGAGAGTGCTGTGGTTGGACCGGAGATTGTTCAACAAACTACGGAAAAGATTAAGATGATTCAGGAGAAGATGAGAATTGCTCAGAGTCGTCAGAAGAGTTATCACGACAAGAGGAGGAAGTCACTTGAGTTCTAAGAGGGAGATCATGTGTTTCTTCGTGTTACTCCGATAACTGGGGTTGGTCGAGCTTTGAAGTCGAAGAAGTTGACACCTCGATTTATTGGTCCTTATCAGATTTTGGAGAGGATAGGGGAGGTAGCCTATCGTATCGCTTTACCGTCATCACTTGCGAATTTGCATGGGGTTTTTCATGTGTCTCAGTTGAGGAGGTACATTCATGATCCGTCGCATGTAGTCCAAGTAGATGATGTACAGGTGAGAGATAACCTGACTGTTGAAACATCACCTATGAGGATCGAAGATCGAGAGTTGAAGCAGTTGCGGGGTAAAGAGATTTCTTTGGTAAAGGTAGCTTGGGGAGGACCAGCAGGTGGCAATGTGACCTGGGAACTGGAGAGTCAGATGAAGGAGTCTTATCCAGAGTTATTCGCTTGAGGTATGTTTTCGAGGACGAAAACTCTTTTAGTGGGGGAGAGTTGTAACACCCCGATAAAATAAGATAATTATTTAAATTGAGTTAATAATATATTTATTAATTTAATTAAATAATTGGAATTATTATTATTATTGGAATAATAATTATTGGAATATTATTGGAATTACTATTATTGGGATTATTATTATTGGATTATTTTTATTATTATTGGAATAAAAGTAGAAATCAGTAAAAAGGTTCCATTTGGTAAAAAGATTATTTTCATGTGAAAAAGGAAAAAGGGACAGAAAAGTGGAAAAGGGCAAAGAGAGCCAGAGAACAAGGGTTGAAGGGAAGAAGAGCTTGAAGCTTAAAGATTCGCCGGATTAACTCAGGTAAGGGGGGTTTATCATCAATTAACGGGTATTATGGGATAACATGTAATGGGTAGTGATAGACTATTGATTTGCCCCTGATTTGAATGATGCATGATGAAAATTGTGAAATATTGGATGAACGAATCTGGATTGAAATTGAAGGAAATTCGTAGGAATTAGATGCAATAGTGTTAGAAATTGTGAGATCGAATAGGTTATGATTGTGTTAGATGATATGAACGAATAATGTGTAAAATTGGACTGTGGAAGGTTGAATTGGATAGATCTCGTAGCAGAGAAAGCCATAGCAGATCTGGAAGTCTGGTTTCTGGTCATACGCGTATGGCACTAGGCAATACGCGTATGAGATGGTCTGGTACGCGTATGGCACTAGGCAATACGCGTATGGATGAGGAAGATGATGTTTTGAACGTGTTTTGGTCTCTGTTGGTACGCGTATGGGGATGTGGTACGCGTAGCATACGCGTATGGGATGGTGTTACGCGTATGGGTTTTGGCTGAGAAATGGGCCATACGCGTATGGGACTAGGCAATACGCGTATGGGCAGGATTGTGATTTTTCTGTGCTGTTGTTGTGCAGTTTTTGGTTATTCAGCTGAGTAATGTGATTTAGCTGACGTACGATATATTAGGGATCATTCCCCGTTGTTTTGAGTAGTATAGGTATTAGTAGAGTGTGCTAATACTGTGGTTGTTATTTGGCATGATATGATATGCTTATGTGATAAAATACTGATGATGTGTGATGGTATGCATGATCTTGTGAATGTATCAGTTATGTGTGCATTTGTGAATAGACTGTTTTATGGCTTAGAGTGTGAGCATATGTCTATTCTTGAATTGTGGTTGATGATTTAGCATTGCTAGGTGATTAGCATGCATATTGTGGCCTTTATGGTGGTAGCTAATTCCCATGGTGAGGAATTAGTGAGTTAGTCATTATGGACTGTTGTCGATGTTTGCGTGCTAGGTGAATTAGCGTGCATAACATAGCCCTTGAGGGGTGGTAGCTAATTCCCATGGTGAGGAATTAGTGAGTGAGTCACTAGGTCTCAAATGAGTGGGACTAGTGAGCTTGGTAGCCGTACCTGGATTTGGTCGGTGAGATGAACTATATGTTCACAAATAGTCGGTACCGCATGCATGGAGTCTCATTGCATAATATGTGTATGGCGTATAATATGAATGGATGTATTCCAATATTATACGTGTGTTTGTGTTGATATTGAGTAGGAGCATGAGTTGTATTTGTATTGAGTATGATATTTGAATTGATGTGCCGTTACCGAATGTGTGACGTGATTAGGGTGATTAATGTGTTAAATTACTTAACATGACATGATATTTTATAATGCTCATTATATTGATTGAGGAACTCACCCTTACAACTATTTTTCAGGTAACGAGCAGTGATTGAGTAGAAGCTAGTCCTTGGAGTCTAGTGTAGTCCTTAGTGGGTCATGCTCTGGTAGATGTAACATCGGGATGGGATGTTCTACTATGTTTTCTTTTGGTTGTTGAACAACTTTACATGTAATGTAGTACATGATTTGAATGTTGTTATTTTGTATCCGCTGCGAATTATGCAAAAATGTCTTATTTTGATTAAATAAATGAGCATGACAGGATATTTTGATGATTGGTGTGAAATGATTGTGTGACACCCTTAAGGGCATAATTACTCTGATTGATATTTTATTATTTTAATTAAATATTTGGGGTATTTTAGAAGGGTGTTACAGATTGCGTAGTAACGTTGTTCGTCCAAAACCCAATCCATAACCCCGTAGTTAGCCGAACTACGGCTTGCTCTGATTCTCATTCCAGATGAGATACGTAGGCATAAGACGCGATGTCTTAGCGAGCACACATCCCCCCAACTCATAGGTCAGCCGAGCTACGAAGACTCTCATTCTCATATTCAGATGAGATACGTATGCAGTGGATGCGACATCCGCGCGAGTCATTTTCATTCAACCCCTTTTTTTTAGTAAATAAACACATTAGGTAAACCCACCCCCTTTAGACAAAAACCACAAAAGTGGATCCCGTAGAGTACTACGGATGCGTAGGGGTGCTAATACCTTCCCTTCGCATAACCGACTCCCGAACCCAAGATTTGGTTGCGAGACCCCGTCTTGTCCTTTCCTTTTTTCAGGTTTACTTCGAGCGTTTCCTTTCCCTCCTTTGGGATGAATAACGCACGGTGGCGACTCTTCTGTCATTCTCTTTCGCCGGTTGTTTTTTTCGCACACTGTATTTTTCAGGTTGCGACAGCTGGCGACTCCACTGGGGATTTTAAGAAGTTGACCTCTTGCTGGTCCATCTTCCCTAAGCGAGTCCCTCCTAGCTTTTGTAGTTTGTTTGTTTATTGGGTGTTCATGTTTTTGTACAGTTATTTATTTACCTGCTTTACCTTATTACATTATGTACATATCATTGTTGTATCTGTTTCTGTTGGCTGGCTGCTTGGTGATCTTTGTGAGATGAGTTCTATACCCGAACTCGAGTGCACTTAAGATAGGAGAATGACATAGTCCTGTCAACTTGTGTGGAGTATTCCTTAGCGAGTTGACTTGCAAGCCCATTCACTTGGTGGAGGTCATGTTGAGATCAATAATGTCACATAAGTAAGTTGTGGTTAGACATTACTTGTTCCAATATAGACCTAAGAAGCCAAGGACCTTAGTTTACCTAACCCATCTTGGCCTATTCGTAGGACGTAGTGCGAAAGTCGTTCAAATGTAAGATTTGATACGATTGTTACGCGATACTACACTCATAAGAGTCTCTCTTGAGAATATTGTTGGAATACGAGTAGTCGTTCCTCTAATAATATCCGAAAGATGGGATTATGACTATGGGAACCTTTTTGTAGAACATGTTTGGCAGGTTTAAACCTTAGTACACTCCTTTTGGGTGGTTCTTAACCTAAACTCCATGCTCGTGACTTGCGACAAACCCTTGATTCATGGTTGATCCGATCAGGTATCCTTAATATCAATGAAACTCGGGTGTTGATAAGGTGTAAACCATAATCCGCCAAAATGGGTGGTTGATATTAAGGATAACATGATCCATCCCATGACCTTTGTTTGGTGTGCTCTTAATTTCTCTCCAGACAGTGCAACCTGACAGATGTTCAAGCAGATATAGCAATCCTGATTGACATACCACTGCATTGCATTCACATCATCACATCATTTGCATTCATAATCATTCACACATGTTTATCCATTTCTGTGGGGTTTATATCTTCCACTTGATTCTAGTTGGAATTTTCTTGGTTCTCATCAACGGCTTAGTCTTTTCTTACACTGTTTATCAAATGTGAGACTGGAATCAAGGGGGTAGAATACCTTTGGAATTGATAAACATGTCATTGCATTTGCATATTCATTAGCATGTCTTGCATATCAGGTACTGCCGCAGGGGTGACCATTCCAGCTGCAGCACCACTACAACAACAACAATCACAACGTCAACCAGCTCAGTATCAACAGCAGCAACAACCGGGTAACAGACCCGCTTATCAACAGAGGCAAAGGATGATGGACCGGCGTTTCGACACCCTTCCAATGTCGTACGCTCAGATGCTTTCTAGTCTTCAACAACTACAACTTGTGCAACTGCGCACTCTGGCTCCTCCTGTTGGTAGACTTCCAGTGGGTTACGACGCCAACGCTAGGTGTAGCTTCCACTCTGGGGCACCTGGCCACAATATTGAGAACTGCAAAGCTTTTAAGCACGTAGTTCAGGACCTCATAGATTCAAAGGCCATCGACCTTGCACCAGCTCCGAATGTCGTTAACAATCCCATGCCCCAGCATGGTGGTGCAAATGTTAATATGATAGAGGGAAAAGCCAAGTCCATTAAGGATGTGTTGAAGTTGAAGACTCCATTGTTGGATATCAAAGGATGCTTGCTGAAGGCCGATGTTTTCCCCGGTTGTGGGAAGGGTTGTTTGGATTGTGCCACTCAGAGTGTAGATTGTTTGAAGTTACAGCAGGGTATCCAGGCCTTGCTCGACAAAGGTATCCTCCAGGTTGAAGATTTGTCTGTCCAAGAGTCTGTGGAAGGGGTTGAGGAAGAAGAGTTTGAAGATGCTACTGATGAATTCGCAGATGTTGTTCCTACGGTTTCTGTAATCCATAATGATGTAATTGAACTTGATTCCGATGTTTCGGATGCTTGCATTTCAATGAATGAGATTTCTGAGTACGACTGTGATATTGCTACTATCACTATTTTCTACCCAACCAATCAGATCAGTGTGCCAGAAGCGCAACCCGTGCCACCAGTGCGACGATCTACTATGACCATCACAACCCCTGGTCCTTTACCCTTCACCAGTGAAAGGGCCATTCCGTGGCATTATGGGGGGAATGTATACACCCACGATCATGGGGTGGAACGGCCACTGAAAGTAGAAGAGGGTCAGAAGCCTGAACTTGACGGTCCCACAGTGGATAATGTTGGAGGAATCGGGCGATTCACCAGGAGTGGTAGATTGTTCTCATCACCGGTTACCCAAGCTGATAATGCTGATGCTGTGGCGAAAACCAAAGGCAAGCAAGCCGTGAATGGGGATACCTCTGCACCCCAGGGAAGTTCTAAGCCCACTTTTGCAAAGGATGTGGACGAGCTTCTGAGAATCATAAAGAAAAGCGATTACAAGGTAGTCGATCAGTTGATTCAGACTCCGTCCAAGATATCCATTCTCTCACTCCTGTTGTGTTCGGAGGCGCACAGGGAGGCACTTCTGAAGGTTCTTAATGCCGCATATGTGCCTCAGGAGATCTCGGTAAACCAACTAGAAGGGATCGTTGCAAATGTTCATATAGGCAACGGGTTGGGTTTTACCGATTCTGACTTGACACCAACCGGACGCAATCATAACAAGGCTCTGCACATCTCGATGGAATGCAGAGACACCGTGCTATCGCATGTTCTGGTGGATACAGGCTCCTCTCTCAATGTGCTACCCAAGAGAGCCCTGTCGAAGTTAGAAGTAGAGGGTTTGGTCTTGAAACCTTCAGATCTTATTGTGAGAGCATTCGATGGTTCTAAGAGATCGGTGTTTGGAGAGGTAGAATTACCAATTCTGATTGGATCACAAACCTTCAACACTGTCTTCTACGTGATGGATATCAGTCCTTCCTACAGTTGCCTGCTGGGTCGTCCTTGGATCCATAATGCTGGGGCAGTCTCTTCAACTCTACATCAGAAGATTAAGTTTCCGGTCAACGGACGAATTATCACCGTCTGTGGTGAGGAGGACATCCTGGTCAGTAACCTGTCTACATTCAAGTATGTAGAAGTAAAAGGTGAAATTCATGAGACTCTGTGTCAGGCTTTTGAATCAGTTCAAATCAAGGATGCAGCTCCGGTGGAAGAGGTTAAGACGGGTGCCTCTATCTCATCCTTTAAGCAGGCACGAGCCGTGGTGGATTCAGGTATTGCTCCCGGTTGGGGGCGTCTGTTGGAATTACCAGTGAAAGAAGATAAGTTCGGGATTGGGTATCAGCCAACTCTAACTTCTACAACTTCAACACTTCAGACTCATCAGGGGCCGATCACTTTCTCCAGTGCTGGCATCATTCAGTATGGTCAAGTCTCTGCAGTCGACGAAGAAGATGGGGATAGTGATTGTGACATTGACAACTGGGTGCGTCCGAGGATCCCGGGTGAAGTTCTCAACAATTGGTCTTCTGAGGAGATTATCCAAGTCACTCTTCTTGAAGAGTAATTTTCTTTGTTTATTCATGCATATC
Organism: Lathyrus oleraceus; assembly: GCF_024323335.1. Lineage (NCBI taxonomy): Eukaryota > Viridiplantae > Streptophyta > Magnoliopsida > Fabales > Fabaceae > Lathyrus > Lathyrus oleraceus. The sequence continues at coordinate 139,571,443 of NC_066580.1, forward strand.
CAAGTCTTACGTTCCGCCCAGGGTGTAATGACTCATTGTAGGGCCCATCTATGTGACAATTGCATTTTTATCATAAATAAAGGACGTCTTTTTGCATTCAAATATTTCGTTCCCTATCTTTCTATTTTTGCAGTTTTTCAAAATAAAAAATGGCAATGTTTTGTTTAGTTTTCACTTCTTGTTCACACTCATAAGCACATACCATCACTCATGCAGATGCACAACACCGGATCCTATTGATAACGGTTCTGCTATGGCTCGTTTCGACTTTGAAAATCCAATCTTTCAAGCTGAAGAAGAGGGTGATGAAGACTGTGAACTCCCTGAAGAGCTTACCAGGTTATTAAAACAAGAGGAAAGGGTTATTCAACCGCATCAAGAGTCTGTTGAAGTGATTAATCTCGGCACCGAGGACACCAAGAGAGAAATCAAGATAGGGGCTGCTTTAGAAGACAATGTGAAGAAAGGGCTGATTGAATTGCTGCAAGAATACGTTGACATCTTCGCCTGGTCTTATCAGGACATGCCTGGGCTGGACACAGACATCGTGGTGCACCGCTTGCCTCTCAAAGAAGGTTGTCCTCCGGTCAAGCAGAAGCTCAGAAGAACAAGACCAGAGATGGCTGTCAAGATAAAGGAAGAAGTGCAAAAGCAGTTGGATGCAGGGTTTCTAGCAGTCACCAATTATCCGCCATGGGTTGCAAACATCGTCCCAGTACCTAAGAAGGACGGAAAGGTACGGATGTGTGTCGACTACCGGGATCTGAACAGAGCTAGCCCTAAAGATGATTTCCCATTACCTCACATCGACGTTTTGGTGGATAATACAGCTCAGTTCTCGGTATTCTCCTTCATGGATGGCTTTTCTGGCTATAACCAAATCAAGATGGCACCAGAAGACATGGAAAAGACAACTTTCATAACCCCATGGGGCACCTTCTGCTACAAGGTGATGTCGTTTGGTCTGAAAAATGCCGGAGCAACATATCAGCGAGCAATGGTGACTCTGTTCCATGATATGATTCATCATGAAATCGAGGTTTATGTGGACGATATGATTGCCAAATCTCAGACAGAAGAAGAACATTTGTTGAATTTGCAGAAACTGTTTGAGCGTTTGGGGAAATTCAAACTGAGACTTAATCCGAATAAGTGCACTTTCGGGGTGAGATCGGGAAAATTGCTGGGTTTTATTGTTAGCGGAAAAGGGATTGAGGTGGATCCTGACAAAGTAAAAGCAATACAGGAAATGTCTGAGCCAAGAACAGAGAAGCAAGTCCGTAGTTTCTTAGGGAGGTTGAACTACATTGCAAGGTTCATCTCTCACCTAACAACCACGTGTGAGCCAATTTTCAAATTGCTGAGGAAGGATCAGGCTATCAGGTGGAATGAAGATTGTCAAAGGGCTTTCGAGAAGATAAAAGAGTATCTACATAAACCTCCAATCCTTATACCTCCAGTTCCTGGGAGACCTCTGATAATGTACCTATCAGTGACCGAGAACTCGATGGGGTGTGTATTGGGACAGCATGACGAGTCTGGTCGAAAAGAGCATGCCATATACTACCTTAGCAAAAAGTTTACCGACTGTGAAATCAAATATTCGCAGCCTGAGAAAACTTGCTGTGCTTTGGCCTGGGCTGCTCGCCGACTGAGACAGTATATGTTGAACCATACTACCTTGTTGATTTCTAAGATGGATCCAGTGAAATACATATTCGAGAAGCCAGCTCTCACCGGAAGGGTCGCTCGTTGGCAAATGATTTTAACAGAGTATGATATTCAGTACACGTCACAGAAGGCCATCAAAGGGAGTATTCTGTCAGACTACCTTGCCGAGCAACCGATTGATGATTATGAGCCAATGAAGTTTGAATTCCCTGATGAAGACATCATGTTCCTCAAGATGAAAGACTGTGAAGAGCCAGTTGTTGAGGAGGGACCTGATCCAAACGAAAAGTGGACTTTGTTGTTTGATGGGGCTGTCAATGCTAGAGGTAGTGGAATTGGCGCTGTCATTACTACTCTGAAGGGTGCCCACATGCCTTTCACCGCTCGTTTGACTTTTGAGTGCACAAATAATGAAGCTGAGTACGAGGCCTGTATCTTGGGTATTGAGCAAGCCATTGATCTGAGAATCAAGACTCTGGACATCTTCGGAGATTCAGCTCTGGTGATCAATCAAGTGAATGGTGATTGGAATACTCTCCAGCCCACTCTGGTCCCCTACAGAGATTACACGAGAAGACTTTTGACTTTCTTCACAACGGTAAAATTGTATCATATACCTCGTGATGAGAACCAGATGGCAGACGCACTTGCTACTCTATCCTCCATGATCAAGGTAATTCGTTGGAACCATGCTCCCAGGATCGATGTGATGCGCCTTGACAGGGCCGCGTATGTGTTTGCTGCTGAACTGGTAGTCGATGACAAGCCTTGGTATCACGATATCAAGTGCTTTCTGAAGAATCAAGAGTACCCTGCAGGGGCATCCAACAATGACAGAAAGACTTTGAGAAGATTGGCAGGCAGTTTCTTCTTGAACAAAGACGATGTGCTGTATAAGAGGAACTTCGACATGGTTTTGCTCAGATGTGTGGACAGACACGAGGCGGACATGTTAATGCAGGAAGTTCATGAAGGTTCCTTCGGTACTCATGCCGGCGGACATGCAATGGCTAAGAAATTGTTGAGAGCGGGTTATTATTGGATGACCATGGAATCAGATTGTTTCAAGTATGCTCGGAAGTGTCATAAGTGCCAGATTTATGCTGATAAGGTGCATGTACCGCCGAATCCTCTGAATGTGATGTCTTCGCCGTGGCCGTTTGCCATGTGGGGCATTGACATGATTGGAAAGATTGAGCCGACTGCTTCCAATGGGCATCGCTTCATCCTTGTTGCCATCGACTATTTCACCAAGTGGGTCGAGGCAGCGTCGTTCGCGAATGTCACCAGACATGTGGTTGCCCGTTTCATCAAGAAAGAAATCATTTGTCGCTATGGGATTCCCGAAAGAATCATTACTGATAATGGTTCTAATCTCAACAACAAAATGATGAAGGAGTTGTGTCAGAACTTCAACATTCAGCATCACAATTCTTCCCCTTACCGCCCTAAGATGAACGACGCTGTTGAGGCGGCAAATAAGAACATGAAGAAGATTGTGCAGAAGATGGTCGTCACGTACAGAGATTGGCATGAGATGCTACCTTTCGCCTTGCATGGGTACCGCACTTCAGTACGTACATCGACCGGGGCAACCCCTTACTCCCTTGTGTATGGTATGGAAGCAGTCCTACCTGTTGAAGTGGAGATTCCTTCCCTAAGAGTCTTGTTGGATGTCAAGCTAGACGAAGCTGAATGGATTCGGACAAGGTTCAATGAGTTGAGTCTTATCGAAGAGAAGCGAATGGCAGCCATTTGTCATGGGCAGTTGTATCAGAGTCGGATGAAGAGAGCCTTTGATCAGAAAGTGCGTCCTCGTTGTTTCCAAGTCGGAGATTTAGTTTTGAAAAGGATCCTTCTTCCTCAGACAGATCGCAGGGGCAAGTGGACTCCTAACTATGATGGACCGTATATTGTCACCAAGGTTTTTGATGGTGGGGCTTTAGTGCTTGCAACTATGGATGGTGAAAACTTCACTTCCCCTGTGAACTCAGACGCAGTTAAAAAATACTTCGCATAAAATAGACCCGCTGGACAGTAAAAAGAGTAGTCCAGGCAAAAATGGGCATCCCGACGAACCAAGAAAATGAAAAGGTTCGGGCAAAAATTAGGGATTAAAAATGAAAAGATCGTACACCCGGTAAGTTGAAAACCTGAAAAGGCAACTTAGGCAAAAATGGGTATCCCGGTGGATTGAAAACCCGAAAAGGGCGATCCAGGCAAAAGTTAGGGATTAAGCGAATGACTGCGTTCTGAGTAGTTCTAAATCTCATCTCGTGCCAATGACTAGAAATTTTTGAAGGATAGGAAACAGTCCAATCACTCTTTCAGAAAGCTGATCATCTGGAGGATCTTGAAGACGGGCAAGTCATAGCAGAATTGGAACCCAATAGAAATCCATTTCACATTGCCATTAGATTAATTTCTGTTTTTATCTATTGTGCGATTACCTCTTTCCAGGGATTGCTTCTTAGTGTAAATGCCTATTCAGAGGCCATTCAATCAATAAAATCATGTTATTCAGTATATCTCTGTTTTCATTTTCATTTTACTGTTTTGTTTGCAAAAATGACGTTCGAATTTTTGATAAACATTGCATCATGACACATAAGGGCTTTACAGGTACAGGCTTAATAAACATTTAAAATTGCTGTAAATTTTAAGTGCTTTGGATCGTCTATTCAGAACAGATACCCTCGGGGCATTTCCTTAAAATCTCCTGCAGATGGTCGTGAATATCTTCCCCAGTGAAGTCGCCAACAGACGAATTCAGTGTCTTGACCCTGTAGAGCTGATCAGAGTGTTGGATTCTTCAATCCCCAGCAGTTTCTCACCACCGTACTTCCCCAAGCGGTTGTTTCAAGACATACACTCCCCAGTAGAGTTGACAGTGTCAGACTATATATCCCCAGCGGAGTTGACAGTGCCAGACTGTATCTTCCCAACAGAAGTGGCTGCTCCTTAGAGTTCGATGCCAGATCGATAATCCCAATGCCAGATCCATGGTTTCTTTCCTTGAAGCAGAACCTCGGTACCGTATCAGTGTTTGCTCCCCCTGCTGAGTCATCTCTCGCAAATCATGGTTGCCAGAACCATTGTAGCTTTCCTCAGCAGCAGGCTTCCAATGCCATTCTTTCCCCGATCAGAGTCTCGGTATGGCCAGAACACCGCATGGCTAGTCATCTCCCCACAGAGTTCTTTGCGCTGTGCATCTCCAACAGCCTTGCCAGGGTCCAGAAGATGGTGATCATTTCTCCAGCAGATCCCTTGCCTCAGCTTGGCATTCTACCCAGCATTTCGCATCCCTGCATGTAGAATCATATTGCATTGCATCCTTCCAAATCGCGTAGCATTTCCATTTTCATGGAGCATTACGCCATTGAAAAATTCAAACATACGCATGTAAGCATAAAACATTCTCGGTATCCCAAGTGATAAGCTAGAAGTTGTTTCCAGTACTCAGACTGAAGATTGTTCATGACTTACCTTTGTTATCCCCAGCAAGTGTCATTGGCCCATGCGCCGCCTCTATTATCATTCCCTATTTCTGCCAATGCTGACAGGCATGAAGTTTTCCGGTATCCAGACCGAAGTGGCATTCAGGCCAGTGTTCCGATGTTCAGATCGAAGAAGTTTCCGAAGTTCAGGTCGATGCAACTTGTGGCATTCAGGCCAGTTTTCCGGTATCCAGACCGAAGTGGCATTCAGGCCAGTGTTCCGATGTTCAGATCGAAGAAGTTTCCGACGTTCAGGTCGATGCAACTTGTGGCATTCAGGCCAATTTTCCGGTATTCAGATCGAAGTGGCATTCAGGCCAATTTTCCGATATTCAGATCGAAGTGGCATTCAGGCCAATTTTCCGATGTTCAGATCGAAGAAGGTTCCGACGTTCAGGTCGATGCGACTCGTGGCATTCAGGCCCATTTTCCGATGTTCAGATCGAAATCCTTTCCAGTATTCAGACTGATGAGCGGCATTCAAGCCATGGTTATTTCTGTGTTACCATTTATTTTGGTATCCAGTTTAACATTCTTTTTCGATATTCAAACTGACTCTCACCGTACCAAACGAATTCTTCTTTCAAGACCACCTTTTTGCTGATTCTGACAGACATTGTTACTTCACTTCACTTCAGTGCAAATTTTTGGGCTTTTATTGTATTCAATCCCTTGATACCTCGAAAGTACGAAAGCAACTGCCATCTTCTTTCCGGGTCTCCAGTTGATTGAATAGGGGCAGCTGTAATACCCCAAAATTTACCCTTCATTTTTCCTGAAAAAAATAAATAAATAATTTAATTAATTAATTAATTAATTATTTAATTAATTAAATAAATAAAATAAATAAATAAATAAAATATAACAAATTATTTTGGACTTGGGTCTCCCTCATTTGAGCCCATTACCCACGAAAATCAGTCTATAAATACTGAAGTTTCAGTAGAGGAAAACACACTTGGAGTTACACTTGGAGTTACACTGGGAGATTCACTGGAGAAAGAAGGAAGAGAAGCAAAACCCTGAAGAAAAGATAGTGAGAGAAAAGCCAACAGAGTTCAGAGCAACCTCCAAACCCTGAAAGGAACTCAACTTGTAAACCTCACGGGCGCAACTCAATCAAGCTCTCCAATCAGGTTTGCCCTATATCCATCATCTTTATGCCTTTTATTTGAATGCTCTAAATGTATGAGGTATTATGGGTGAATTTGATACCTTTTTGTGAGCCTTTTGTGAATTTTGATGGAATTATTCATGTGGTTACATTTTGATTTAGGGGCAACTCTGGGTTACCCTATTTTGTTTATTCTAACCTGTCTTGTGTTTCCATGGCATTGTTTTCTCTTGATTTCATCCTACTACTCTAACCCTTTGTCGAGTTTTGTGAGGGCTCACATGGCTTTCGCAGAGACACTCGCGTGGTTTCCCACTTTATTTGTGGGATACCCCCTGGAGTTTTATTCTGATTATTCGTGTTGACTGATTTCCTTTGACGGTCCAGTTGGAGACATTTCAGGGTTTCTTGCCCCTTTAACTGCTATAGCTTCGGATCTTTATCCGTGTGGTAATTTTTTCCCTTTCTCATACTTTATCGCTTTCTTAGCTGGAAGACCTCGATAGGAGGCAATGTTTGAGCCCCTTGGTGGCATTTTACTTTGAGATACATGTTTTGTGTTTTGTATTCATATCCCTGCAGGTAGCGCGGTTCCTTCGTCAAGGACTGCCTTTTTGCCCTCGAGCATCCCAAACCCTAAAACCCAAAGCAACACGTTTACTCCTTCTACTACAGGCGAGTAAGTCTCCAAAGGTCGAGCATCCAGTAGATTGCGTAGTAACGTTGTTCGTCCAAAACCCAATCCATAACCCCGTAGTTAGCCGAACTACGGCTTGCTCTGATTCTCATTCCAGATGAGATACGTAGGCATAAGACGCGATGTCTTAGCGAGCACACATCCCCCCAACTCATAGGTCAGCCGAGCTACGAAGACTCTGATTCTCATATTCAGATGAGATACGTATGCAGTGGATGCGACATCCGCGCGAGTCATTTTCATTCAACCCCTTTTTTTTAGTAAATAAACACATTAGGTAAACCCACCCCCTTTAGACAAAAACCACAAAAGTGGATCCTGTAGAGTACTACGGATGCGTAGGGGTGCTAATACCTTCCCTTCGCATAACCGACTCCCGAACCCAAGATTTGGTTGCGAGACCCCGTCTTGTCCTTTCCTTTTTTCAGGTTTACTTCGAGCGTTTCCTTTCCCTCCTTTGGGATGAATAACGCACGGTGGCAACTCTTCTGTCATTCTCTTTCGCCGGTTGTTTTTTTCGCACACTGTATTTTTCAGGTTGCGACACATCCCTTATCGAGAGCGGGTGTTGACGTTAATCCCATACTTTGAAGAGGTTACATTCGAACATATACCAAGAGAAGAGAATCAGCTGGCGGACGCATTGGCTACCATGTCATCTATGTTCAGAGTCAGATGGGACAATGAAGCTCCCAGGATTACCATTGAACGATTAGATGAACCAGCATATTGTTATGAACTTAATACTGAGGGAGTAGAGGAGAGACCTTGGTTCCACGAAGTGAAAAGATATTTAGAAACTCAGGAATACCCTGAAGGGGCATCCATCAATGACAGAAAATTTCTGAGGAAGTTCTCCGCTAAATTCTTTCTGAGTAATGGAGTATTATACAAACATAATCATGATTCGACTTTGCTTCGCTGTGTGGATAAAAAGGAAGCCGAAAAGATTATGGAAGACATGCATGATGGTATTTTTGGGACTCACTCTAGTGGACATGCAATGGCCAAGAAGATTCTGAGATCAGGGTATTATTGGTCTACCATGGAGGCTGATTGCCACCATCACTCCAGAACATGTCACAAGTGCCAGATCTATGCGGATAAAGTACATGTGCCTCCTGCCCCATTAAACGTGTTGACAGCCCCTTGGCCTTTTGCAATGTGGGGCATTAATATGATTGGAGAGATTAAACCTACTGCTTCCAACGGACATCGTTTCATCCTCGTGGCTATTGATTACTTTACAAAGTGGGTAGAGGCAGCCTCATTTGCTTTTGTCACCAAGAATGTGGTGGCACGATTCATCAAGAATAATCTCATTCGTCGATATGGCATCCCTGAAAGAGTTATCACAGACAATGGCACCAATTTGAACAACAAGATGATTACTGAACTCTGCACGCAATTCAAGATAAAACACCATAACTCTTCTCCGTACCGGCGAAAGATGAACGGCGCCGTGGAGGCTGCTAATAAGAATATCAAGAAGATCATACAAAAGATGACAGTAACATACAAAGACTGGCATGAAATGTTACCCTTTGCTCTTCATGGTTATCGCACTTCGGTACGAACTTCGACAGGGGCAACTCCTTTCTCTTTAGTCTACGGCACGGAAGCCGTTTTACCAGTGGAAGTCCAGATTCCCTCTCTAAGAATTATGAAAGATGCAGGCTTAGATGAAGATGAATGGATTCAGACTCGACTCGATCAGATCAATTTGATTGATGAGAAGAGACTTGCGGCTGTTTGTCATGGGCAGATATATCAGAAGCGCATGACCCAAGCATTCAACAAAAAGGTCAAGAGACGGGTGTATCAAATCAGCGAATTGGTGATAAAACGTATCATTCTACCACAAAGTGACCCCAGGGGCAAATGGACTCCCACATACGAAGGGCCATTTGTAGTTAAGAAGGTATTCTCTGGTGGAGCCATGATACTTGCTACGATGGATGGCGAAGACTTCCCACATCCCGTGAACACAGACATAGTCAAAAAATACTACGCATAAAAGAAACCCGCTAGGTCGACGTACCTAGGCAAAAGTAAGGGCATCCCGGCGAACCAAAAGGGTTCGGGAAAAATTAGGGATAAACATATAAAAATGTACACCCGGCAAGTCGAAAACCTGAAAAGGCGGCTTGGGCAAAAAAGGGTATCCTGGTGGACTGAAAACCTGAAAAGGCGGTCCAGGCAAAAACTAGGGATTAAAAGCGTATGACTATACCCCGTTCTCAGACAGCTTTATCCAAGTTCAAGGGACTGAACAAGCCAATCAATTCTATCCGACAGCAGGAGATGAGACGCTAGAAGACATAATGACAGTAGTAGAATTAAAGTCAACAGGGCTTTTCCTTCATAGCTTTTCTTTAGGTTCTCGACAATTTCCTCTTACTAGGATTTCTGTCTCCATGTACACAAATTGCCTGTTTATAGGCCCTCTTTCAAAATCAATATAATTTTATTTCCAAAAAGATGCTTTTGTTTTACTTTTCTGTTTTGTTTGCATACACGTCCATTGATTTAATTTGAATTGATATGTGCATTTGAATATGATCTATGTGTACCAAAAATGCATGCATAAAATAGAAATAGCAATCACTACGAGACTTCAGGATCGAGGAGAAGGTCTAACCACGCGTTCCAATGAATCCGGGTGCTAATTCTATTCCTCAATAAAACCAGTTATTCCCCAGAAGAAATTGGTATCACTAGACAGACTGGTCATCTCTTCCATCCCCAGCCAGGCTCTGTCGAATATTTCTACCATCAGACAAGAATCAAGTATCCCCAGCTAAGAAAGGATCACCGATACCAGTATCTCCAACCAGAAGACTGAGATTTATGTCCCCAGTAGAGTCCTCGGGAAGAACTTTTCAGATGCATAATTCGTTCATTACATCATTTCACGGCATACGCATGCATACATTGTTCGCATTTATTGTCGAAAACCCTTAACAAATTAGCTATTGTGCCCCGGGCATAAACACAATGCTTTTAAGAAGTTCAATTGTAAAAATTAAAAAAATGCAACACTAAAACAGACAATAACAATTACTCCTGACTAAAGGAAATCGGGATAGTGTCTTCAGCCTTCCAATTATTGAGTCCGTCGCCAATTGTTGGGAAAATCCAGCTATCCAGGTCGCAATCGCTATCAGCATCTACTACAGCATTAATCTGATCTTTGACCACCCTTTCAGAGTTAAATCCCAGACCAGACTTGTCAGACTTGTATGGTACGTTGATCAGTTGACCCCAACCAGTACGACCACCATTTTCAACCACGGCTTGAGCGTCCTTCAAAGAAATCATGGCAGGAGGAGCACAAATAACCTTGGGCACAAGGGGAGTCGGCTTAAGGACAGGACTGGGCGGGTGAACCATTTCAAATGACTGAGTGGGAGTCTCAAAGAATTCGCCATCCATCTCGACGTATCTGAAGGCCTGCACACTACTGACAATATACTCTTCTTCTCCACACACAGTGACAATCTTACCCTCTATTGGATACCTCAGCTTTTGATGGAGAGATGAGGCTACGGCACTTGCCCCATGAATCCAAGGGCGTCCCAGCAAGCATGAATAGGCAGGACGGATGTTCATCACGTGAAAGGTAGTGTTGAAGACTTGAGGTCCTATCTTGATAGGGAGAACCACTTCACCATGGACAACACTTTTTGCACCATCGTAAGCACGCACCACAATGTCACTAGGCTTCAGTTCAATGCTTTTACGGTCAAGTTTATCGAGCACGACTTTCGGTAGTACATTCAAAGAAGAGCCATTATCGATCAACACATGAGACAAAGTGATCCCTTTATACTCAATGGAGATATGCAGAGCTTTGTTATGATTCTTTCCTGCTGGTGTCAGATCAGCATCGGAAAAGCCTAGGCCATTATCAACAGTCAGGTTAGCAACATAGTTTTCGAACTGATCGACGGAGGTCTCCTGAGGTACATGAGCAGTCTTCAAGAATTTTATCAACGCTTTGGCATGAGATTCAGAAGATAATAACAAAGATAACATCGAGATTTTAGACGGAGTATGCCCCAGCTGTTCTACCACATCAAAATCACTCCTGCGGATGATTTTCAGCATTTCTTCCATTTCTTGTTTGGCAACATCTTCGGTAGCAACTTCGACGGGTGTCTCTGACTGAGAAGGGTTGACTGGTTCTTTTCCTCGAGTTTCAAGGACGGGAGGTGAGATTTCTGGAGAGAAGATCCTTCCACTTCGAGTAATTTTACTAGTCCCAACAATGCCACTAGGATTAGCGGTATTATCCACTTGCTTCACGCCATGGACGTAAACATCACCTCCATAATTCCACGGAATGGCTTTGTTTGAGGAATACGGTACTGGGCCAGGCGCAGTAATGATTAGGGGAGCTACCTTGGGCTCAGCAGTAATCTTCACAGGGGCTCTAGTAACGGTAATCTTCACTGGAACTTTGGACCTAGCAATCACAGATACTTCTTCAATAGGGTTCTCCGCCTTGGGAATCTTTTCGAAGAGAATTGTACGATCATCCATCAGCCGTTGAATACCCTTCCTCAACTTCAAGCACTCATTGGGTCGGAGTATGCAGAGATCGCAATTTTCAGCACAGCCTGGAAATAAACCAGCTTGTACTAAATTCTTCTTGATGATCAGGAGAGGAGATGCTAAGTCAGCTACATTAGAAATGTGAGAATAGTCATCCACAGCATTAACAGTTTTGTCATGATTAGGCATAGGTGCAGTGATGACGTTAGGAGTCTCCGGAGGCTCGAATTCAATTTCTCCAGCTTCGATCATATCCTGAACCTTATTCTTCAATGACCAGCAATCGTTTGTATCATGCCCGGGGCTATCGGAGTGATATGCACACCTGGCATTGGGATTATAACGAGAAGAAGTAGTGTTGGGTTTCGTAGGAGGATCTCTGAGGGTGATCAGATTTGCCTTTAGCATTCCCTGCAGTGCCTGTGCCAAGGTCATATTGATCCTGATAAACTGCCTTCTTGGCTTGTCTTGTTTGGGCTGGAAGTTTTGAGATGGCGGTGCTGCAATCGTAACCGCTCCAATGGTATGGTCACGATTTTTCTTGTTACGACCCTTTTGACCGTACACAACATTTGATTCATTCCTCCCCTGATAGGACCTTTTGGTGCTTGCAGAGGGAGTCGCCTGTATCTTTCCACTTCGGATGCTGCTTTCAACACGCTCACCTGTCAATATAAGTTCCGTGAAACCTGATGAAGAACTTCCCAGTAGATGGCTGTAGAATGGGCCAGTCAGTATGCCCATGAACATGTCCACTAATTCTCGGTCAGTCATAGGGGGTTTGACTCTGCCATCCAAATCTCTCCATTTCTGAGCATATTCTTTGAAGCTTTCTTTGGATCCCATAGTCATATTCTGCAACTGTAGCCGAGTAGGCGCTAGTTCAGAGTTATACTGGTACTGTTTATAGAAAGCTGTTGCTAAATCAGCCCAGGTGCGGATGTCAGAGCTCTCGAGCTGATAATACCATTCCAACTGTGTGCCAGACAGACTCTCTTGGAAGAAATGGATCCATAGCTTCCTATCAGTGGTATGCGGCTGAATCTTTCTCACATAAGCTCTCAGATGCATCTGAGGACAAGACGCCCCATCATACTTAGTGAAAGTGGGGATCTTAAATTTGCGAGGAATGGTCACATCGGAGACCAGACCCAAACTTTCGAAATCCAGACCGGGCGCCTTCTGACCCTCCATGGCTAGCATACGTTCTTCCAGCAACTTGTACTTATCATCTCTTGGAGAGTACTGTTCATTTTCATAATCTTCATCGTCATCCTCAGGGTTGGAGAAATCAACATTCTCCTTCTCTGAATCATTCTCCGTCTCCTCTTCTGGGCCATTCGGAATTCCAAACTTGACTCCCGCGGCCTGTCTTTTAAGCCTTCTTCCCGTGTTGATGTAACTCACAGGTTTCTTGTCTTTTTTCTTCTCGAGCAAGAGAGCCTTCAGTTCTTCCTGCCCTTTGGATAAGCTCAAGATCAACTCCTGGAATTGAGCATTCTGAGTCTGGAGATCTTTGACAGTTTGTTCGAGGTCCATTTTTCTGTTTAGAAGGAAGACCGTAAGAATATTGATCTTTGAGAATACCTGTTATGCAATGTTATGCTATGCAATGTGCGAAATGTTTTCAAGGACTTTTGGAATTTAACTTTGCATAAACCACCAACAAGAGAGAAACTTTTATTACTAATTTCTTTAATCAATGTTCATTACAAAAAAGAATAATAATAAAAATACAATGAAAGCTCAAGTCTCCCAGGGGCGACTTCTTTTTGGGCGAAGATATGCATTGAGTCTTCGTTCCTCATTAAGCTGACTGGTAAGCTCTAACACTTTCTTCCTTTCTGCAACGAACTGAGTCTCAAAAGTATCCCTTTCCTCTCTCAACTGGATCCAGGATCTCTTCAGTTCTTCAACATCGGTAGGCATATCTAGATAAGGAATGATCTGAGGAGTACCTCCCTCAACTTCTGGTTCAACAATCAGCGGTCCGACTGCAAGATATGGCATGACAAGCTCACGAGCTCTGGCGCGTACCCATCTGAGATAAGGTTCCATAGGAATAGAACTTTTCTGTCCTAGAGTGCTTCTTTTCACCATGCCCCAGGCTCGTACAAATCTCTGACGGAGGCCTTGGGAATCGGTGTCGTAGTCAAACACAGTGCCTTGAATAATTCTTTCATGTGGACCATCTCTTCGAGCATAACCAAACTGGCGTAGGGCTAAAGCTGGGTTATAAGTAATGCCTCCTCTTATTCCCAGGAGTGGTACGTTAGAGAATTCTCCACAACGGTCAATGATGATAACATTTTCTTTGAGATGAGGACACCAACGGATGTCTGAATGGGAGAGCGACATTATCCTTTGAGACCATTTCAGATTTAGCTCATTCTTCAAGACTGATTGAGGAAGGTGTGAAGTAAACCACCTAGACAATAGAGGTATGCAGCACATGAGAGTCCCTTGCCTTTTCATAGTACGAGTGTGGAGGGAATGCAAAATGTCTCCAAGCACGGTAGGCACAGGGTTATGAGTGAGAAATATCTTAATAACATTCATGTCTATGAATTGGTCTGGATTAGGAAATAACACCAAACCATAGATAAGCAATGCTAGGACATCTTCGAAAGCATGGACATCCATAACGTTTAAGAATTCTCGGGCCTTATTTATCAGAAACTTGGCAAGTAAACCCTTAACTCCACTTCTTGTTACCCAATTGGTTTCAATATCGGACTTTGTCATGTGTAAAGCCGCGGCAACTTCTTCAGACTTCGGGATCTTTTCTAAACCACTGAAAGGTGTTTGATCAAGGATAGGTATCCCCAGCAGTCTGGAGAATTCTTCCAATGTGGGTACCAACTGATAATCTGGGAATGTGAAGCAATGATGTTTAGGGTCGAAGAACTGGAATAGAACTCTCATCATATCTTCTTTGAAACCAGTGGTAACCAAATTGAGAAGAGAACCATGTTTCTGGATGAACTGAGCATGATGGGGAAGTTCTGACACTAAGTCCTTGAGTTGAGGAGAGATTGCTACAAGATTAATCCGGATAGTCTTCCTGGAAGCCATAACCTGCTTAACGGAGCAAAGCTAAATCCCTAAGTCCTTGAAATGGTTAGCACAAAGTCATGATGTTATGATGTTATGATGTTATGATATTATGATGTTATGATGTTATGTAAATAACAAGCACAAGCAAGTCACACAACAATCATTCCTAAGTTTTGAGGCTTGCATGAGTTCCATAGGTAAGTACCCTCCCCACTGAAGTTTGGTTGGTTCAACCTGTCCTAGAATAGTAACCGGGTTCTAGAAGGATCTCAAATCATCGACCTTTCTTTAAGTCCACTTCAGTGCAACACCAAGTGGTTGACCAAAGCTTCCCTAAAGTCCAATCTCAAAGAGTGTAGTATCGAGTATCAACCAACCCCAGTCGGAACCGAAGTCAGTTATCTCACTACTTTCTAATGGCTAGGATGAGTCAATTAGGGTTCTAAAGGTCTGGTTAATGCTTTGATGACACCACGCAGAAGCCAAATTTTTCCTCAAGTAAACATGAGGACCATCAGGACATCCAAAGTGTCACATTAACCGTAGCCATCATTTTGACCATTCCGGTATACGCCGGATAGTCGCGATGATCTTTGCTACTTACCTAAAGTACACTAGATCCGGGTGTAGGATCTTTCACTCAAGCATAAAATACCCAAGCAATCCCTTAAAAGTAAATCAGACAATTTGAATAAGTGATCTTGTTTTTAAGGTAACCTCTCTTTAATATCCCCAGCAGAGTCGCCAGTTCTGTCATACGGTGAACTGACTTTGGTGTGTTTTTGCTTTGGAAAACAAATGTCGCGGATAGCAAGAGTCGCCACCGACTTTCCTTATTGGATAAAAGAAAAGTCGGTGGCGACTCTTGCTATCCGCGACATTTGCTTTCCAAAGCAAAAACACACCAAAGTCAGTTCACCGTATGACACTTACGATGTTCTACAATTCACTTAAGTGCACCATATCCTACGATGTTCCTTAGTTACTCTATCTCTCATCAATCCGTCCTTTGTGTGTGACCCTACAGGTTTTCGCGGCATTGGCAATTATATTAAATCACGTATTTAACATAATAAACAGTGAGTGGTATCTAACAACACATCACTGCTACCCAAGACACGAAAATGTCATGTGATCTGACAAATCCTTCTGTGATAATACTAATGTGCACAATTACCCTTTTGCCCTTATGTCTATATTTAACACAAGGCATAAACCGTGTCATCCTTGTCCAGTTTAATATTGGGCACATAGACAGGATGGGCAAATTCCATCTAGGTCACTCATGTCCCTTAGCATGCTTCGTGGAGTACCCATCAACTGTCTTTATGGTCATCAAATTACGGATAATGTTTGATTAGCAATAAGGTAATCGACTCTACATCTAGGGTCCATAGTGGTTTCAGGTCGAAGGGTGGTATACACCATTATCACCATGAGAATAACTTATGACACTTTGCATAACATTCTATATAGTATTCTCATAGCGGGTCAATCCAGTATAAATATTACTCTTAATATTCATACCTATGTTTAAGACTTGATAACTCCTTATCCATGATCCATGAGATGTGATCATCAGTCTATAAACATAATAGTCTTCATGCTTTAATGTTATCCCACTTCACAATAAAGCTCGACTACAAATACTTTAAGAATAGTGTCCTTATGTTTAATGTGATCTCATGATTAAGTCATACTTGATACATTAAACGGACTAGCTATTATAGGGACTTTATTAAACAAACATAATAAAGAAAAAGCCTTTCATTATTAATAAATAATTCGATACAAGTACCAAAAGTATCGGCCTTTAGGGCTTACACCAACAATCTCCCACTAGCACTAGAGCCAATCAGGCATTCCCCTAATGCCCATAGATCTAGTATGGCCATCATGCTTCTGCTGCGCAAGAGGCTTTGTCAGTGGGTCAACAATATTGTCAAGTGTAGGTACTCTGCATATTTTCACATCTCCTCTATCTATTATCTCTCGAATGAGGTGATAACGCCTAAGTATGTGTTTGGATTGTTGGTGAGATCTAGGCTCCTTAGCTTGTGCGATAGCACCATTGTTATCACAATAGAGACCAATGGGATCCACAATGCTAGGAACTATGCCAAGTTCACTAATGAACTTTTTGATCCAAACAACTTCCTTTGTTGCACTTGAGGCAACAATATACTCGGCCTCGGTTGTAGAATCAGCAACTGTATCTTGCTTTGAACTTTTCCAGCTCACAGCGCCACCGTTTAAGCAAAACACATAACCAAATTGTGATCTAAAGTCATCCTTATCTGTCTAGAAGCTTGCATCGGTGTATCCAATTACAACTAACTCTTCCCACCAGATTTCTTTGTCGAACTTGATGAACGGCTTGATCAACGTCTTGGTTTCGATTAGCCATTATGATAGGGTGATGCTTGACTTCTCTATGCAACCCTTAATCGATTATCTGGGGTACAAATTGCTGCCCCTGATTAACCGTGTTTTCCTCTAAAGCCACCCCCTCATTTTGAACTTGCCTAATGGCTTGGGCTTATGCCACAGGTCGAACTTGCGTTGGCTGAGCGCCAAAGGAATCAGCAATTCGATTCATTTGTGAATAAAATGGTTGTAATTGAAGTGCAAAGATTTAAAGAAAGTAACTTGAGTGCAGTAAGAACTTGAAAGCAAAATGCTTTGAATTCATAAATGTGTAACGCATACGTACATATTTCCTCGCTCGTTTCTCAATACGCAAATACTTTGAGTTTATAGGATTTTTAGTACAATTGCGGATCCCTACCACATAAGCAAATGTCTACTTATATACTAGTATAAAATAACTACTCACAACGGTCGACTAGACACATTGCACCACAACTCATCCATATCTGATTCATTCGGCTGACCAAATAACCAACCCAAATATTGGAAAATTTACTAAGTCCAGATATCACACATCCCCTGATCTTTTGCTAGCATTCGACTGAGGATTGTTAAGCTACCCTTCGACCAACCAAAAACCATCAATTCAACTCATGGCCTCAATCGACCACGTTCGACTTCACACCTCACCATGATATGCCTTCGTGTCTTGCTTACCATTAAAATCCATATCGAAAATCCAAGGTAACAACGATGCACTTTGGAAACGTAAACTTGCATATTATGTGTTCTCAATAAAAACGCCTCATTGTATCTTTAGTGATCTTTGATACTGCTTCAATCCCAACCCACTAGATGAAAGGTCTATGTTATGTCGTCATATATTATTATTGTTTTCCACTATCATACCCATATTTATTAACTTTCACTTTATCTGACTAATCTTTTAACTACAATTAATAGGGGTATTCTATTAAATGATATTAATTTTATCATCAAAACCAACACATTCAATCATTTTCTTAAGAACCGTGAATCGTTCAAATAAAATATTTTTTTATGAGATGGAGGGAGTATATGTTATACAATCTCGTTTCATCAAGGAGCGTGATAGATAACCATCCAACTCGATGAAACTTAAAGCTACATTTTCGATGATGATGAGAAAAATACCACTCAATTAGGGAGTATGACAGATGACTCATTCCCTAAGATGTAGGGAAAAAATATAATCAAGGTTGAAAATTGAAAAAAGCATGTTGAAAGTTCATATAAATAAATTCAAAGATTAAAGTAAATGGTAAACTATAAACCATATTCCCCCATGGCACGTTCGTTCGGTAATGCTTTTTCCAGAAAAATGAAATTGGTTGATAAAAAGAATTCCGTTGCCGGGACTTGAACCCGGGTCTCTCGGGTGAGAGCCGAGTATCCTGACCAACTAGACTACAACGGAATGTTGGTTGTTTCAATAGGTAAAACTTACTTGTACCATATCCAAAGAATTAGCCGCTGATGAATTGTAGTAAGTAATGAGGGTCGAGAATCTCAAACCCTAATCAGCATCGATGAGAATCGCAAGCACTTCTCATCTGGTTAATCTTCCTCATCAAATTACAGGTGCATAACTTTATTTACGAGTTTTTTTTTAATATTATTTTTACAAGTATTGCATTACTTAAATAGTTGTTAAATTATGTTTTGGTCGAATTCCGAAGAATACAAGTTCACAAAATTTGATCAAATACGAATCAATTCTCGTTAATAGGTAGTATACAAACCAATTTTTAAGTGTAATTCATCTTTCATGATGCAGTTGCGGATGTTGTGATTGTGGTTGCTGCGATGCGCATTGGGGTTGTTGCTGCCTGAATTTTTATTGGGGCGTGAATTTTTATACTTTATCTTAAGATTTTTCATTACATTTATAACTAAATTGCCTGATGCGATTCCTAATGCAGTCGGATGCATGATTTTAAATTACACTACAATTGGAGTCCGATGCGGTTGCGGAGGCTACCGCATCAGCAATATTGTGGCGGAAATTGCGGTCGCAGACCACAATTTAGAACCATGGTTGTGGTTGTGGATGTGGAGGAGATTGGTGTTTAAGTTGGAGGATGGATGACTTGCTGATAGATCTTTGAAACTTATTCAATGGGGTAGGCTTTTGAAGCAATGAAGAGTATTCTCTTAGAGTTAGAAGCTTTTACAAGATAGATTTCCAACTATATTTCACCTTTTTAAAAGAGGTATTTTTTATAATCCTCATAATATATCATGCATTTGTGCTTACCCCATACAGAGGAGTGAACTCATTTGTGGTTTAAGTTTTAAATGCAAAATTCCGTATAATATTTGGATGTCAATAAGGTCATGGTGATTGTTGAAACACAATTAAGAGAAAAGATTAAATATACAAAAAAGTCATAATATAATGAATCACATAGTTTCTTTTGAGAAAGAAAAGCTCGCAAGAAAAGTCTTGAACCATTGTGCTGCGAGCTTTTCTTTTTGATAAAAAGAAGAGATAATTGCTTCTTATTATATGTTAGTAGGGAGTTTCTTGAATATATGCTTGGTAGATTGAGTTTTTGTGATACATGAAGGAACTGTAATAGGGCATGTACTTTTAACTGTCATTTGTTCATACTAGTTGATGGTAGCCCCTCAGATGATATTTAAATTAAGCGGTATTTTAGACAGAAAGATTCACTTGCCCTCTTTTCAATCTTAGTCGTCATAGAACACTTATCTGGTTTTGTTACCAAAGTTCAACTTGAGTATAAGGTCTCGGAGGTATATTTTTCCCATTCTTCAATTCTCTGACTGTACTATTTTTTTTGTACAAGGACTCTTGGAAGAATCTGTGGTGTATTAAAGCATTTTAGGGAGTTTAATTTGTTTTCATGGAACGAGAAACACTTATCTTTGGCAGGTAAATTAACCTTAACAATTTTTTTGTAGGATCAATGGATTGTGAGAACCGAGAACAAGCATTAAAGTGATTTATCCCGAACTATTTCAAGTGGCTAAAAACAAAGAGGCAAGCAACTGTGACTAAGACTGTATGCTAGAGAATGATGGCGTCTGGAGTTTTTATGGCTGTGGAGGAGAATGAGGTTTAGGTGGGGTGAGGACTTGCTATTAGATCTTTGAAACTTATTTGCTGTGGTAGACTTTTCAAACAATGAAGAATATTCTCTTGGAGGCTTTTTCAACATAGATTACCAACTAGAACTCAACTTAAAGAGGTATTTTTTCTGATCCTCATAATCTATCACGTGTTTGTGTTTATTCCAATCCAGAGGATTGAAATTACTCGTGTTTTAGATGCAAAATTTCTTATAACATCTGAATGTCAATATGGTCATGGTGATTGTTGAAATTTCTTATACACATACACAAATCATAATATAATGAATCACATAATTTCTTTTGAGAAAGAAAAATCATATGTCACTTCTTGATACATATTTATTTTATGAATCTCATTGCATTATTATTTATCATAGCAAAGAGAGACATATATATTAGAAAGTCTAAGCTCTCGCAAGAAAATTCTTGAACCATTGTGCTGAGAGCTTTTGATATCTTTTCAAGTTATTGTTGTAATCTACAAAGTTCATTCCAAACCTCACTGTGTAGCCTTCAGTCCATTCAAAATTGTCCAATAACGACCACACAAAATATCCTTTAACATTTACGCCCATCCTTTAATATACTCACAAAAAGAAAAAGATAATTAAACTATGTATTGAAACAAATAGACAAAGAGTCTTTAGATATAAAAACAACCATTACCTAATTGCTGATTGGAGATATGACAGATGGTCATGATGATATTTAATTCTGTGAATATCCTTAAGTGCTTCATCTAATGACAGTGTTGGATCATTATTCTCATCTATACCTGCAAATCGTGTCAAGTGTGTGAGGCCGGATTTCTCGTACATGTACTAACACATACATACTAGACTAAAAGATAAATCAATGTATGCATTCCTTGAAGGTTAATCCTTTATGCATATGTTTGAATATGATATATGTGTGCGTGTGTTGGCCAGAATGCCAAATGCGCCTAAATATACAAGTAGTTCTCATATAATATTCATGTCCAATCATAGATTTAATTAACAATATTTATCAAGGTTTTTTGTATTTACCATTTTCGGCTACGTAAATCAAAGGATTGTTGTACTTTTCCTTGATGTAGACCAATAGTTTCTTAAATCCCATTGGATAAATATAAAACCAATCTGAAGCACCCTGCAAATATATATAATCATAAATAAAGGTTTCATACTTTATGTTTTTCAGATAGATAAAACTTCATTTTGATGTAGTCATACTTGTGCGTACCTTTGGACCTATGGGTACTCCGTTACGCTCAACTTCCATCTCACAAAATATAAGATACACCATTGTCAAATTCAAAATAATGTGTTTACCAGTCACATTGGCAAGAGAATCTGTGAGATAACAAGGAATAGTTTTGTTTAAATTAGGTACATTGGCAGCATATCTAGATGTGTAGTAGTTTAATCCAATAAAATCAAAAGAACCCCTAAGTAGTCTGGCTTGCTCTTCAGAGAACTTTGGCAATTGTTGTCCAACCAAGGATCGCATATGTTGTGGATAGTCTCCTGTTGTCAATGGTGTCATAAACCTACAATTGTGACATGAATTAAAACTTTTAAGCTCTCTTATGGTGCTATGCGTGTGTACTCGCACACGCGTGTATTTTTTTCATTGATTCTTTACCATGCCTATAGTGTGTCTCGTGACCATCATAAACCTCAAGTCAATGTGCAAAATATATAGGGCGAGTGTGCAATGGGCAACTGACCATCCCAACATGAAGTCAATTGATCGTTCTGCAGCTCTTTCATCGGATTTGCTATTTGAAAGTGGCTCAAACCAGTAGGACTGTAAGGCTATTCCTATCCAACCCTTTTGATATTCACTTTGGCTTTTAAGTAACAGCGGTACCTGCATTAGTTTAGTTCCTAGCTATTTAATATTCAAGTATATAGATTTTTTATAAGAACTTGTTGAAAGACACATCTAATTCAGGGTTTAGATGTATGATGATCATGACACAGTACAACATTCTTTTGTCTTAACCCTTTGTTTTTAGGGTAAATCTACTAATTGGAAGTTTGGCTGAAGATAATTAGGAAAGTTTAACTAGGAATTGTTAAGAGATGTGTCATATATCGCTATAGATTTCTTTGGTAGTTTCTATTTTGTTTGCTGGGCTTGGCTCGTTGATGGTCATTTTTTAGTCCGTTTGTTAGTTATATAGTTTGTTATGGACTCATGGCTAGGTGTATAGTCTATATAACAAAAGGAGAACAATGATTAGGTTAGTTTACCCAAATATAAACACGTGGAGTATACTCTTCTTAACCTAACATCTGGTATCAAGAGCCTTGTTTGTCGCCTTGATTTGAAAATCACAGTTTTCTTGAAAAACATAGGAGTAAATAGACATTTTGATCCTTGATTGTATCAAGCATTGTGATAGAAACTGGTACCACGGTAAAATTTGATAGTAACTACATAGGAGTAAATGTTGTCTGCTCCATTTTCAGTATAAGATAATGGGTACCGATGATTGAATGATACAAGTGTCACAGATTAGGACATTTTCCGCATGAGTTTCCTACTTGGGATGAGACAGCAAACTAAGCAGAGTTTGATGAAGAGGAAGAACTGTAACTTTTGGCTCATATTGGAAAAATGACACTTGGGAAAAGAAGGTATGGTTTCTTGATTCATGCTCCAGGACAATAATAAACATGATGCTTGCAAGTTGTTTGAAAAGGTATGTTAAAGTAACTATGGCCAGAGGCAGTAAATTGGTTAGTCTTCCTGCAAAATAGAAGTCCCGTAGTCGATATGAAATATATTACTCCTAAAAAAGCTTTGTGGTGGCATCAAACCCTCAGCTCATTTATCTTTAGTGTTTTGATTCATTGTTCATGTGTTGGGCCTGACAGTCAAGGAAACTTGGTAAAAGAACACCAAGCGTATTCTTCTTGGAGTTGGTGAGGAATCAATGGCTGGTGATCATGTCTCCAAAAAAGTTTTGGTCAGTAGAAATGTCAAATTTGATGAAGCTAAAAATTTGTAATTGGAAGGGAGAAAAAGAAGAAAATAAGAATGAGCATGTTGTTTTGGGGGGACAAAGTAGAAGATTAGGAAGCTGAGCCCGAGGAAGGTGAAGGATAAAGCTGATGTTGATGCGGAACTTGAAATTGGAAGATCATGTCACTTGATAGATTCTGCTAATAATTTGTCAAGTAGTGATGCTGCTGGAAAAAATAAGGTGTACAAACTAAGAAAGAAATTGTATCTTTTCAAAAAGATGTTGAAAGGAATCAGAACAATGATATAGTACTAGAATTCTAAGCCAATGCCTACCCTGCTACTGATGCACAACCTGAGAAGATATCATGGTTCCGAGGTTGCCAATTCAGATTTGACAGAGATGCAACCAACCAATTTCTTGGAAACCTTTTTCAAGTTGTCTATGATGAACTAGATGCATATGCAAGAGGAAGATTAATCAGCCAGAGCAGCAAATGAGTTGGTTTTTTACCAGACAGAAACACTTAGTCTACTCTTGTCCTAACAAGATCAAACTTAAGTATTACTTGCGCGATTCGACCTCAACTACATATTTTAAAATCTGATATTTATATTACTATCATACTCAATTTCTAATTAGTTGTCTATAAACATGAGTTTGATGCATTTTAGAGCCTCAAAGTTATCATCACTTAAAGTTAAAACAAACCTGATATTTTGTCTTGTACACTTGAACAGCTGCTGCATGAGCAAGGAGTAGGTGATGTGCAACTAAATAGGGCTCTGTCCCTGAATCACCGCCGGTGCAGTTGAGATTTAGCCAATCAGAGCATCGACCGGGCGGAAACATCCCTATAACATATCCTGCTGTTGTGTAAGTCGATGGTTCATTTATAGTAATCCAATGTTTCACTCGATCTCCAAATTCCTTGAAGCAAAGCTCCGCGTAATCCCGAAAATCAAATCTAAAAGTTCATAATAGAAAAGTATAAACATTAGTTTTGTGCATTTTAGAAACAGACACTTATAACATACATTTAGAGGTCATAACATATAGTACATAAAAAGTTTGTTACTTACACAATGAGAGGACTTAAGAAACCACCATATTCATCTTCCAAAGCTTGTGGTAGATCCCAATGAAAAATGGTTGCAAATACTTCTATACCTGAAAAACTAATTATTTTTTAATCAACTTTAATTGCAAAAATGTCTTGAGAAATTAGAAAATCAAAATTTACAAAAAATAAATAAAAATTTGAATTATGACCATTAGCTAATAGCTCGTTGATCATGTTGTTGTAGTATGTGATCCCTTCCTCATTTATACCTCCACTTATTCTTCCACCTGTCGATTATCATTTTTTTATTATTATGAAAATGCCATAATTAATGCATTATTTAATTATGTAAAGGATATGAGTCGATAAAAAAATCGACTTACTTGGTAGTATTCTCGACCATGAGATGGATAATCTGTATGCATCTAAATTCATATACTTCATGATTCCAACATCTTCCTGTAATTTTATAATAAATTCAGTTTGTTGAGTTTAGTTTTAATATTCTCTACTCTGATATGAATCATACCTTGTATAGATGATACCCATCAACAGAGACTTCTCCTGTGTTTCTGTCAGCTATCTTTTCTGTATATCAATCACCAATGAATACATTTTAGTTTTTCTTGTTTTGTTTTAATCTTTTTAATATATTTATTTTATGGGTTACTAATCTTATATGATAGAGACAATTGAAAAAAGATATTTTATAGAGATTAAAATAAAAACCTCCATTTCAAAATAAATACCTATGAACACCCTTAGATGAAGAATTGCATAAGCGTTACCTGGATATTTTTTAGTGAAAGTATCCCATATATTTGTTCCCTTGCCACCTTCCTTTGCACCACCTTCATACTGTATATTTATATGTCATAGAAAGTTTCTTCAAAATGATGTATATACCTGATATGCTGAGGTTGATGTATATACCTGATATGCTGAGGTTGATGTTCCAAAGATGAAGTCTATTGGAAAACTACTTCGATTCAATGCCAATGTGCTAGTACTAATAGTTAGAGTAAAGAGCCATACAAGAGAAACAAGGTTGAGTGCCATATCATATGAATGAATTACATTTGTGTGGATATGACAGCATTTTATGCAACAAAAATTGGAAGATGAGTTAATTAATTTGGTCATGTTAATCCTAAGGAGTAGAAAATGACAAAGTTAAATGTTTGGAAGTTGAGTTGAATCTCACCCATTTTTGTATAACTTTTAAGTTAAATAATGTTTAAATTAAGTAGTTATAATTCAACAACTATAACTTATTGACATTTAATATTTTTTAAATCTTTTTGTATTTTTCCAAGAAAAGTATTTTTATTAAAAGGAAAATTACATTTTTCTTGATTACATAACAATTAAATTAAAAAAAAAAGTTGCTTTGATTTGATGATAAGTTCATTGAATAAAATACATATGGCAATTATGTTTATAATATTTTTAATTTATAATTTAACTATGATAAATAATTTTGTAAATTGAAATTGAATAATTAGCATATAATTTATATTATTCTCTTTTGAGGGAGTCTTTCCAATATAATAAGAGTCCTATTTACAAGATATTTGTAATAAGTGGAAAATCAATATATAATTTATTCATAATATCTATAATCATGCTATTTATGACACTTTTTCTTAGTTGCTACCGTAAATTATACCATTATTTTCTAAGAGTGTGTTCGCAACCGTAAATTATACCATTATTTTCTAAGAGTGTGTTCGCAAATGAAATCTAAATTCATATATTTGTTATCACACATACGAGGAAATGTGCATGAATCTGAATTCACCCCTATGTTATCACATATATATATATATATATATATATATATATATATATATATATATATATATATATATATATATATATATATGCATAATACCAACAATAGTGTCTTAGAGGTGTATCTAGAGATTAGAATTCAAATTCGTCCATTTGTTATCACATATACACAAATTATACCAACAATAGTGTCCCAAGGGTGTATCCGGATATTGGAATTCAGATTCACTCCTATTATCAGATATACACATATTATACCAACAATAGTGACCCATGAATGTATTAAGAGATTGAAATATGGATTCACCCTTCTGTAATCACACATACAAGGAAATATATAACAATAGTGTCTCATAGGTGTATCTGGAGATTTGAATATGAATTAACCTCTTTGTTATCACACGTACGAGGAAATAATATTAAAGATAGTGTCCCAAAAGTAGATTTGTAGATTGAAATTCGCATTCACCCATTTGTTAAAACATATACACAAATTATACAAATAATAGTGTCCTAAGGGTTTGTCTGAAGGCGAAAATTCGGATTTATCCCATTGTTATCATATATTTGAGAAAATATATCAACAATAGTGTCCCTGAAGTTTATTGGGAGATTGTAATCCAGATTCACCCCTTGTTAGCACATATAAACAAGATATATCAACAATAGTGTCTTAGAGGTTTGTCAAGAGATTGGAATCTGGATTCACCCCTTAGTTATATCACATATACGAGGAAATATAACAACAATATTGTCCTAGGGGTGTATCTGAAGATTAGAATCCGCATTCACCCCTTTGTTAGCACATATACACAAATTATACCAACAATAGTGTCCCAGGGGTTTATTTGAAGATTGAAATTCAGATTCACTCATTTGTTATCACACATACGAGAAAATATACCAAAAAAAGTGTTCAAGATTTTTTTCCCGAAGATTGGAATCCGAATTCATCCATTTGTTAACACATATACACATAATGTCCCTGTGGTTTGTCTAAATATTGGATCTGAACTTACCCATTTGTTAGCAAATATACATATAATATACACCCATACACGCACAATTGACAATCCTTATTTTTACCAAACAAGTACGACTTAAAATGTTAATTTCAATATTTATACAAGTAAAGTTAGATATAAATTAAAAACACATCAAAATATCAAAAAATGTGGCACCACCTAAGTTTATGAGATGTTCGGCCTTTGACTTTTCCCGATTTGATTCTCTTTCGATATCACTTAACTTGATACAATTTTCCATCATTTTCAAAAAAAAAATATCCGACCAAGTTTTAGCTTCTTTTGTGGATTAAGATGTTCACTCAGGGAGTGTTTTTTTTGTATAAGACATCCTAGTTTCAAATAAATTTGAATAAAATATTGTGATTTTGAAATCCATCCTATACACACAATGTATCATACTCGATATTAAGGTGAGCCAATTCGAAGTAGAAAAAATGTTTTCGAGAAACAATACCTTGTTAGACTAATACACACTATGTTATATGCACTTGATATAAGACGACCCATTTCAGAGCAACACATCCATTTTTCACCGCTGATGGACCGTTAACAAAAGGAATCAGAGCATATCATATTGTTATTTTTTCTCGTATGGAATCGTGTATGATTTCTTATGGACCTTCAACTTATTGAAAAAATGTAGGTGGATAAGTGTATGATTCTCACATCCCTTGCCTAACAACTTTGAAACAACGGAAAATATGCAGTTGCCATAACCTTTAACACCTACAATTTAGTTAATGTATCTGTGTATAAAAACAAACTTATCTTCAATGTGTATCATTTTTGGCAACAATGGTGAAGGTGGTGGTTTCCTAATGCGAGCGTACTTAATAGAGCTTTTCTTGGATTGTGAAATTGTAGAATCCAGATAAGTGAGTCGACATGTTCGAAAATGGATGGTGACCGTTTGGTTGAATTGTCACTCGATGCTGGTTTGACCTTCTTAGGAGCACCCTTAATTTTTTACCGACTCCGCGAGTGGTTTTTTATTCGTGGTTTCTGGATATGCTATCTTGCACATATATTCTTTGATGTGCAATTTCATGTTATAATTAGCTTTTAAAAATATCTCTTGAATCACCTCCAATTTAGTCATAATAGAGATATCCAATTTATAATCCTTGATCACACCATCATCATTAATTCAGAGTTTTTTCCAGTGTATGTAAATCTCATCCAAACATATAGGTCTATCAAATTTCATTTTTATGGAAAGTAAACAAGCACTAAAAACCATATGTTCTTCTAAGTTCATACCACACTTGGAGTTATCTAGACTTTTTTTTCTCTACTCGCACAACTTCATGATAAATAAAGTTAAATGTCGCTCGAGATATATTGTCGATCAACTGTGAATACTTATTTTTGTCTTTGAATTTATGTTTTAATATTGTGACGCCGAAACCAAATGATGTATGTATCTTGTTATGTTGATTTTTAATCATTTGGTTAACTGATTCCCAACCCTTATAAAAATCCCCATTACCATCTCTCAACCAACTATTCAATGTAGCATCAGAAGATTCAACTCTATAAGTTATGGTATTTCTAAAGTGTCTAACCTGATCAGTCCATGCACACACAATTTTCTCCCTCACCTAATCTAATATCATACTTTCAACATAATTCAAGAAATTTAGATATTTTTTGCACACCGTTTTGAAATCTATGACAAATTATACATATAACTCCTATATAGATCTATGTGCTTGCAAGTATGAAGCTGATGATCATAGTATTAAGGTTTTAATTACGACAATGCTGATTAATGTTGAAGTCGATGGTGATGTACTTTCAACTCTTTGATGGTGGAAATTAAATTGAAGAAATCCTAAGCTTCGACAAGAAAGAGGTGTAAGGTTCCAATGAAGTTTTTATGCGATCAATGTATATGGCAAAGGAACTTGAAAACTGCAAAGTTGTGAAGGAGAGGAAGTGTGAAAGCTCACCTGGTCGTGTCTGTCTGAGTGACTAGAGTCTTGTAAAAGTATGATAGCAACTTCTAATATACTAAGGAAATTCACACACACATTTAAAATATTTTAAAGCCTATTTTTACTCAACAAAACACCTAAAATGTTTTTAAGTCCTAGCCATTTGAATATGAGACTGTAAGCTTGATTGAATTTTTTTTGAACTGTCTAATCAATTAGATTCATATCCTAATTGATTAAATGCTTCATAATTGACTCTATAATCAATTATGACAGTCTCTTAATAATTGATAATGACT
Source organism: Lathyrus oleraceus (assembly GCF_024323335.1). Lineage (NCBI taxonomy): Eukaryota > Viridiplantae > Streptophyta > Magnoliopsida > Fabales > Fabaceae > Lathyrus > Lathyrus oleraceus. The sequence continues at coordinate 139,600,621 of NC_066580.1, forward strand.
CTATATCAAAATTTTCCTTTTTGGGCCATAATAATCATTTATTGGAACCACCTAATCGATTAGGTCATTAATTTAGCCCATAATTTATTTCCATTTTGAGCATATTTTTTTCCTATACAAAGGAGACTTCTCTTCATTTCATTCTACCCAAGAATTTGGGATTTTCCTAATTCTTCACAATTTATCTCTCTGTTCTCTCTCTTTAAATATTTTCTTTCATCAAAGTTACCTTAGTGCCTTGTGAGTGAAAACTGCTTGTGAGGAAAGAGTTGTAAGTGATGTCGTGCCACTATTTTTATTTTCAAGAGGGCAATACTCTTGAAGAATTGAGTTGGCTATTGAGATCAACCACTTGTAAAATCTCTGTTTGGTTATAGAACTCAATCTTGAAAAGTTTTATTAGGTTATTGAGATCATCCTGTAAAATCTCTATACAGTTTATGAGTTCACCCCGTGGCAAAGCTCACTTTTGGTTGGGGGGAATAAAGCAGTGTAAATCTCTTGATTTGTTTGTATCAAGGGTTTGTGGGAAAAAGCTGTAAAAGCTCAATATTAGAGTTAAATCTCAAGAAGATCTCTTAAGGACAAGACTAGTCTAACATTCGACCGAACCTGGATAACTCTCTCGTGCCATCTATCCAAATCTATCTCTTTTATTTGTTTGTTTTTTTCTTCATTTTCCGCTACTTTTTCTCTTCGATTTTTTTTAATACTAACACAATATGCTTCTTAAGTAGTAAAAGTTTAAAATTAATCACAAATTTTGAATTCCACAACTCACCCCCCTCTTGTGTCTGAAGTCACTTTTCCAACAAGTGACATCAGAGTCTAAGTTCTGTTAAAGACTAATTGCCTCAGGAGGAAAATGACTTCAAGATATTCACTAAATAAACCTCCACCAAAAGGAGAAGAGTATAATTTGTAGAAAGAGAAAATAAAGTTTTTTTATAAAAGGGATGAATTGTGGTATTTTGATGGTTGTGAAGGAAGGTACATTTGTTCATACACATAAATTTGATGGTGTTGTAGTAAACAAACCTGAAAAGGATTGGACCAAAGATGATAAAGAAATTTTACAACGCAATTTGAAAGCAAAAACTATGATCACTGCCACTCTCGGTCTTGATAAATTTTTGCGGGTTTCTCAATGTGATATTGCAAAGAAAATGTGGGACTTCTCCAAATTACCCATGAAGGAACTATTGAGGTAAATATGGTAACATTGGGTACATTAACTCACGAGTATTAACTTTTCAGAATGAAACCTGAAGATAACATAAATAAAAATGCAAACACGATTTACCCATATCGTGATTCATATGAAAACTCTAGAAAAAACACTCTCGAATGAGAAATTGGTTATAAAAAAATCCTCAGATGCCTAAACCATAGTTGGCAACCTAAAGTCATTGTAATGTGTGAATCTTGGAATTTACCAACCATGGACTCTCTCTCTCTCTCTCTCTCTCTCTCTCTCTCTAGTAAATTACAGGAACATAAAATGAAACTAAAAAGGCTTGCCATAGACGAGGAAGGATATAAGAAAAATAAAAGTCTAGCTCTAAAAGCCTAAGATTCTGACTCTGATGGTGACATGTCTCTCATAGCACGAAACTTTAAAAGATTCATAAGGCATGAGAAAAGCAAAAATAAGAGCAAAAACAAGATGAATAAAAACACCATTCATTCCCACGTTCTACCTATATGGAAAGAAAGGGCGCATCAGACCAAATTGTCCTCTAGCGAAAAAAGGAAATCAAAATTAGACAAAATCTAAAAAATCTCAGAAAAATAGCAAGAAATCTTACATCGCATGGGAGAATAACAACGTGGAATCCTGAGATGATGAAGAAGAAGCCAACATCTGTCTCATAGAAAATCATCAAGATAATGAAGTAACCTCGTACTTTTCTTATCATGATCTTTTTCACATTTGTAAGAAGCTAACGAAACAAACAAGTAAACTAGAATAAATTAAAAATCTTGAGAAAGAAATAGAAATTATTAGAGAGAAACAAAATGATCCAGTTCAAAATTATTCTACTTCTAACGAAGTAAATTAAATTGTCAAGTGCAATGAATGCGATACTTTGAAAAATAAAATTTTCGATCTTTAAAAGCACTTGTCAATTTCACCAAAGGAAGAGACACCTTAAATCTTTTGTTGGGAAACTAAAGAGCCTCTTACAAGAAATCTGATCTTGGTTATGATCTGAAAACAATAGTAAAAACTTTAGTAACATTTGTGATGCTAAATCCACCTCTCATTGCAAAACCTTTAAATGCAAATACTATAATAAAAAATGTCATATTTCCATGTTCTGTTTTATTAAGAAAAGTCATGAGAGAAAAGAAGAACACCCTCCTTCATACTTTTATAAGAAACATTATGAGCGAAAAATGAAAAATATACATGCTTCATCAAATGTGTATGTATCTAATAGAAAATCAATTGTGTCATGAAGAACAAAGTGAAGTTCACAGATGACACCATTCTAGCACCTGATGGCATCAGTGATGTTTTGATCATGAGAATGGATGATGGACATTCCTTGATCAAAGATGTATTATACATTTTAGGAATAAAATGTAACCTTCTAAGGATTGACCAATTGCTTCAGTAGGGTTTCAAGATTACATGGAAAATAATGGGTTGCGCGTTATGGATGAAAACAAGGTTTTGATCCTTAAAGCTCTTATGGATTCCAATAGAACCTTCAAGGTTGAGCTGAAGGTTATAGAGCATATATGTCTTGATACAATGGCAAGTCAAGAAGAATGGATATGAAACTATAATCTTGGGCATCTCAATTTTCGAGATCTTAAAGAATTGCAAAAGAACGGAATGGTAACAGGGTTGCCATTGTTTAACATACCAGATGAAATTTATGAATAATGTGTGCAAGCGAAGCAACATAAGGGTAAATTCAGCAAGGATGCAGGTTGTAGAACTAAGAATCACCTTGAGGTGGTATATTCAGATGTGTGTGGACCGATGCAAGTAGATTACATTGGTGGAAATAAATATTTTGCCACATTCATAGACGATCATAGTAGAAGGCTATAGACATAGCTAATCAAGAGAAAATATGAGGTATTTGAAGTGTTTAATAAGTTCAAGTCCATGGTTGAGAGGAAATGCATTCACAAGCTCAAAGTGCTCAAAACAGATGGTGGAGGCGAATATGCCTCAAAAGACTTTGAGAGGTTTTGTGATCAAGAAGGGATATTAAATGAGGCTGTACCACATTATACACCGCATTAAAACGGTGTTTCCGAAAGGAAGAACCAATCTATCATCAACATGGTAAGAAGCATGTTAAAGGGGAAGAACTTTCCGAAAGAGTTATGGGGAGAAACAATATCCATAACTCCCTGTTTGTTGAATATGTGTCCAACAAAGAAGCTTATGAAGGTAACAATGGAGGAATCATGGTCAGGATTCAAACCGAATATGAACCATTTGAGAGTTTTTGGTTCTGTTGCATCTCAACATGTTCCAGAGCATTTTAGGAAGAAACTGGATGATAAAGGAGTGATAGTACTTGTAGGGTATCACTCCACCGAGGTTACAAGTTATTTAATGCAACAAACAGAAGGCTTGTGATCATCCGAGACGTTGTTTTCGATGAGATAAAGCAATTGCACCAGCCTGTAACCGGTTACATAAAAGATGTAACCGGTTACATAAAAGATGTAACCGGTTACATAAAAGATGAAACCAGTTACAACTTTGAAATTTCAGATTCCACAGAATTGGAAAGTGTAAAAACGCATGTCCTCAAAGCCAAAAATTGAAGAGAATTTGAGAAGAACAACAAGGAAAAAAGGTTTTTCTCAAAGACTCTAAGATCTTGAGCTATTCTAAGACAATGAAGTCAATGATGATGGTGATTTCGTCCATTTTGCACTTATGGCCGAATCTGAACCCGTTCAAACAGCAGAGGCTTTAAGTGATCCAAAATGGATTTGTGCTATGAAGAAGGAGCTGGAATCTATTGAAAATAACAATACTTGGGAGCTGGTTTATCTATTGGACGGGAAGAAGCTAATTTGTGTGAGATGGGTGTTCAAAGTGAAGGTGAATCCCAAAGGTGAAATAATCAAGCATAAGGCTCAATTAGTTGCAAAGGGATTCTTACAAAGATAAGGCATAAACTTTGAAGAGGTATTCACACCGGTTGCTAGGATTGAAACCATTAGGCTAATTGTTGGTATTATAAGTAACAACAATTGGCCCATCTATCAAATGGACGTCAAATATACATTTATGAATCGACCACTTAAAAAAGAGGTATAGAACAACCCCCTGGTTTTGTCATGAGAAGCCAATAACTAAAGTTCTATAAGTTGAAGAAAGCATTTTACGACTTGAAGCAAGTTATAAGAGCTTGGAACAAAAAGATATATGGTTTCTTAAAGGAGGATGGCTTCAAGAAATGTGTATCCGAGCATGACGTGTATGTGAAGACAAATGCAAGTGAAAAAGTGATTATCATTTGCCTATATAGATGACTTGTTGATAACGCGCATCAATAAAAAGTGAATTTCTAAGTTTTAGAGTGAACTTACAAAAGAATTTGAGATGTCCGACTTTGGCCTCATGACATACTTCCTTGGTATTGAGTTCCACAAGTCCAAAAGGGGTCTGCTTATGCACCAAAGAAGGTATGCACTTGAGATATTGAAGAAGTTTGAAATGGAGCATTATAATGTTGCCATTAATCTGGCTGAACCGAGGCTATAATTTTCAAAGAGTGAGGATGAGAAAGATGATGACCCAACTCAATATATGAGGCTATTTGGATCCTTGCGTTACTTGTGCAATATGCGGTCGAATTTGGCATTTAGTGTCGGTATTATGAGTAGATTTATGAAAAGACTGAAGGTGTATCACTTGACAGCAGTCAAGAGGATCCTAAGATACGTCACATGATTGATTGGATGTGGAATTCTCTTTTCTGCAGCGGACACAGGCAGAAAATGCAATTTGCTCAATTTTGTCGATTCCAATTGCTGCGGAGATAAAGATGATCAAAAGTTTACAACTAGATACATCTTTATGTTTGGGGGAACACCAATCTCACGTTGTTCGAAGAAGGAACTAGTAGTTGCACTCTCTCTTGTGAGGCCGAGTACATTACCGCTTCATTATGTGCTATCAAGCCGTGTGGCTAATGAATCTATTGAAGGAGTTGGGCAACAATGAGGGTGATGATGTTACACCACTGGTTGATAATGTTTCCGCAATTAATCTCGCTAAGAACCCAAATGCACATGGGAGGAGCAAGCACACTGAGATGAAGTTTCACTACTTGAGGGAACTTGTTAATGAAGGAAGGTTAAGATTGGGATATCATAGAAGTGAAGACCAAATGACTGATTTGTTGACTAAAGGAGTACCAAATAATGTGTTCAAAAGGATGAAGATGAGTATGGGCATGGAAGACTTGGAACACTTGAATTAAGGTGGTGTGTTAAAAGTTTTTGAGTAATTCAAGGGTTGTAACTGGTTAACGCGAGTGTGTAATCGGTTACATGTGTCAAAATAAGTCAAATAAGCTGAATAAAAATGCTTCTGGAGTTGGTGGAATCAGTTACAAATTCACAATTATCGGTTACCACTGTTTGTTATTTTTTGTTATTTAGCAGTTGTAACCGGTTACAAGTTTTATGTAACCGATTATAGGCCTGAGTGTTTGACTTTTCTGTTATTTGACTTGTTGTTTTGTATCTCAATCACTTGTATTAATACCTTAGAGGTATCATTGTTATGGCTAATGAAATATAGTGAAAATATTCTCACCCTTAATTAATTTCTCTCTTTCAATTTCTCTCTCCCTCTCAGCATTCAGTTTCTCAATTATTCACCAATCTTGTGGTTCCAAGTTCTAACAGAAATACAATAAAATTGCGCTTGCAAACGAAAAATCTCGAATAAGAATGCAAGAAATTTTTGTAAGGGTTTAAGGAAATAAGTTATGATCATGAAGAGTCACATACACATGGTTTAAACATAGGGTAATGTAGAAATCATTTTCCCGCTCGAATTATTTTAGATTTCAATTGCCGAATAAAGTGTCTGTAATTTATAATCCAAACAAATGTTTACTTGCATTGGATGCGATTTGTTGTATTGTGGTACTTTCCTATTGAGAGAACTATTAAAGGTGTAATGAGCATTACCCCGCTTAAAATCTGCTCCTCGTAAGAAAGGTTAAGGCCTTACAGTTTTCGTTGTTGCAGAAAGGTTCATGATTTTTAAGCACCCTTATTAACTTCCTTTTTACGTTCATTGCTGGATATGCAGGAAAACAAAAATTGCCTGAGAAAAAATTCCATTGTCGGGACTTGGCGTATGGAGTTGGTGGCGGTTGTGGAGGACAAGGTGTTTAAATGGGAGGAGGACTTGCTAATAGATCTTTGAAACATATATGACGGGGGTAAACTTTTGAAATAATGAAGAGTATTCTTGGAAGATAGATTACCAACCAGATCTCGACTATTTTAAAAAGGTATTTTTTTAATCCTCATAATCTACTATGCTTTTGTGTTTATCCCATCCATAGGAGTGAAATAAATCATGTTTTAGATGCAAAATTTCTTATAACATCTAGATGTCAATGTGATTATGGTGATTGTTGAAACAAAATTAAGAGAAAATACTCAATATACACAAAATCATATTTAACTACTTCATGCATATTTATTTTATGAATCTCATTACATTATTTATCATAACAAATATATATATATATATATATATATATATATATATATATATATATATATATATATATATATATATATATATATATATATATATATATATATATAATATAGAAAGTCTAAACTTTCACAAGAAACTCTTAAACCATTGTGCCGAAACCTTTTGATATCTTTTCAAATTATTATAATCTATGAAGTTCATTCCAAACCTCACTTTGTAGTCGTTAATCCCTTCAAAGTTTTTCAATAACGACCAAGCAAAATATCTTTTTACATTTACACCGATCATTATATATGTCATAAAAAACCAAACAAAGTAGAAATTATTAAGTTATATATTGAAAAATACAAAGGATTTTTTGATCTAAAATAACCATTACCAATATCTGAGAGATTCGACATACAATTCCCCTATAGAAGAATTGATCATGATATTCCAGGAATCCATTATACTTTCTAATATTTAATTAGGTTTGACTATTTTTCCGCCTCCGCCCTTGATTTGTTGGTCCCTATCGCATTCTTAAGTCTACCTCTCACTTATTTTTGGTTATATGATACCTACACAATAAAACATATGACGAAGGAAATACATTTTTAACCAAATTCATTAGTTTGGTATCACGATCAGTGATAATCACATAAGACATGTTTTTTGAGTCCTTTAGTATATTCCAACACATTTCCAATGCCTATGTAAGTCACATTCAAAAAATACAATTAATATAGTAAGTCATCTCTATATAAGTAACACCAATACTTTTTAGAAGAAGAAGCATATGTTTATTGGTCTTATATGTTGAATCAATTATCAATATTGTGGGAAATATATTGAATAACTTGATGGAATCAGGATGAGTTCAAAATATATCTTGAATAGTTTTTCCATCCTCACACACTATGTACCTAGATACATATTGATCATCATCCAACAACTTCAACAATCGCTACATTTCAAATCTTATACCCTTTATCGGCCTGTTGTTTCATTGGCAAACATTATATATTTTCTTAATATTTGATACACTTTCAGGTCTTTTTCTTTTTAAATTTGTGAGTATGTTTTTGAGTTGAACCATGTTTGATGTCATGTTTGAAACAAGTTTCTTTTTTTCTTCATAATTCAGACGACATACAATTAAATGATCAACAAACTTAAGACAGAATCCATCATTATGTATATCACAAATCACATTAAATATCCATGAATTATTTTATTTGTGATATCTGCACAACTTAAAAGGGCATTCACATTTTCTTATTCCGGTGTCATCACATTTCAACTTTCAGACATGATCTTAATACTAATCACTTATTTCGCATCCCATAATAACAAATGTCTGACTTCTATCAGAATATTTCATGATGATCGTTATAATAATGATCATTACAACAGAATATTTCATGATGATCGTTATAATAATGATCATTACAACATTGGATATATTCTTTGGATTAGGTACTAATAAAAAATGTACCTTTCGATCTAATCATCAATCCGTTGTAGTCTAGTTGGTCAGGATACTAGGCTCTCAATTGAACTGAACTGGTTGAATTTAGTTAGAATCGAATCGGTTCAGAATTTCAAACCATGAGAGGAAATTTTTTTCAAATAGTTATATTTTATAAAAAAAATCATTTTTTTTATCATTTATCATTTTTATTTTTAATTTGGTTTGATTTAAGTTTTGGTTCGACTTTTTTTATCATTTAGTTCGATTTTAAAACTGTGCAACTTGGTTTAGTTCAATTATTTTAAATTCAATTTGATTCGGCGGTTCGGCTCAGTTCAACAGTTTTTTTGAACAATCTACTCATTGCATCCTTACTAGTTCTCTCAAACTCTATGAAAACTCAAAAATTTCCTCTGTACTTTTCAAAGATTAAAATCTGAATGCACTCAAGCTAGGAAAATATTGTATACAACAATTCTTTTTTATCATAAATGCATTGAATGCTACGAAAACTCGAAAATACTCTTTGAACTTTTTGGAGATTAAAATCCGAATGCACCAAATATTTTAAAAAATATCATGATACAACAAATATTTTTATAAACGCATCCATGCAAATAAATATTTGTCTAGATTATGAATTCCGAACACTCCCTTCGACAATTGAAATCTATACTAATTCGAGCCAAAAAATGAATTCTGCATAATCTTGTGTGTAAACCATAAGACTTTTGATTGTCGTAACATATTTCCTTAAATCCTTACAAAATTTCTTACAATTTTATTCAAATTTTTTGTTTGAAAACACAATTCTATTATATTTTGATATCAAAAGGCAAAAATTGACTGAAATTACTTTTTTTATCTATATTTTTTTCGAACCAATCCTTAATACTGGTCACTTCTACGTTCATGTTATAGGAAATGTTCCTGATTTTCAAGCACCCCTTGATCATGAATCGTTGCTGCATTTACCAGAAAATCAAAATTGTTAGCTAAAATATTCCGTTGGGTCTCTCGGGTGAGAGCCAAGTATCCTAATCCTAATAAGCATCAATGAGAATTGCAAGTGTCTTTCTCATCTGGCTTATCTTCCTTATCAAATTACAACAGCATTATTTTATTGGCTGATTTTTTTTTTTGTAAGTACTGATTTACCTAAAGTAATTGCTGAATTATTTTTTGCTCTAATTCTGAAGAATACAAGTGCATATACTTTGTTAGAATACTAATCAATCTCGTTCATAGGTTGTATGGTCAAAACTATCGGAAAATTCTTTGCATCGTGGATGATGAGGGTGTTGTTATATGTAATTTCTAAGTGTCATTCATCTATCACGGTTAATATGCAAAAATATTGTGTTTTGGTGGTCAATGAATTGGTAGATTAGATCATTGTGACATGAAGGAAATGGATTAAGTAAATATACTTTCAACGGATATTTGTTCATGCTTCATTTAAATAGTAACACTTATCTTTGGAAGGTAAATTAACCTAAAATCTTATGCAGGATCAATTGATTGAGAGAACAAGCATTTGAGTGATTTACCCCCAAATATTTCAGGTTGGCGAGAACAAAGAGGCAAGCAACTTCGAGTGAGATTGTAAGCTAGAGGGGTGGCGTCTCGAGTTGGTCGCGGTTGTGGAGGACAATGGTGTGTAAGTCGGAGGAGGACTTGCCAATAGATCTTCGAAACTTATATGACGGCGTAGACTTTTGAAGTAATGGAGAGTATTATTGGATCTGAATTGATGATTTTTCAGGAAGCTTTTCAAAGATAGATTATCATATAGATCTCAACTTTTTAAAAGAGGTATTTTTTCTAATCCTCATTATCTATTATTCGTCTGTGTTTATCCCATCCAAAAGAGTGAAATCAATCATGTTTTAGATGTAAAATTTCTTATAACATCTAGATGTCAATGTGTTCATGGTGATTGCACAAAATCATATATAACTACTTCATGCATATTTATTTTATGAATCTCAATGCATTATTTATCATAACAAAGATATATATATATATATGGCTAGTGTGCATTGAACTACTGACCATCCAAACAAAAAGTGAATTGATCGTTCTACCGCTTTTTCATTGGATTTCGGTTTGAAAGTGGCTCATACCAACTTAGAGAGCAAGGCTATTCCAATCCAACCCCTTTGATATGTCCTTTGGCTTTTAAGTAACAATTGTACCGCAGTAATTGAGACCCGGACAAGTGTTAAGTATATATAAAACGTTAACAAGAAAATGTTTACCGATACATCTAATACATTGCTTAGATGTATGATGATCGTGATAAATCATTTTTAGTACTAACCGGTTACGTGATTACGTTAATATGTTATACCCATAATATTTTCCCTGTTTCTTCGGTTCATAAGTGACTTTAACCTTGTTGTAACCGGTTCACTACTACGTAAAACATAAATAATGACGATTGCAAAATACGTATCGTAACGGTTTCATGTTTGTTATTAGGTAGCGTGTGATATAATGTATGTTAGTTTCCACAACGGACGAATGACCGTGGTGGTATATTAGGTAATGCATTACTTATAATACAACTCATTCTTTAGTTAACTTTTTACGACGGTTGTTTGTTCCAACCGTGATGGTATATGTAAGTGTTTATTATAAAATATGAGATTGCCTGTTTTCTCTGCCCCCCATTAACCATATATAACCATTCAAATAGTTTTTTTGAGATACCAATCAGAAAAATTAAATTATTCATGAAAAACAACTCAAATGGTCCAATGTTTTTCGAATTTCATGCATCTTCTAATTCATGATTTTCTCGTTAACCCATATAATTTGATTCAATCTCAAATTCTTGAAAGTAATGATATTGAATGGATGTCATTTATGCCTTTCACACAAAATTTGATTTTTTTTCTAGTTTATTTTGCAAACATCAAATTTTGTGTGAAAGACTCAGAATGTCATCCATTTATCATCATTGTTTTGAAGAATTTGGGGCATTGAATCAAATTCTATGGGCTAAAGAGGAAATCATGAATTACAAGACACATTTAATTCGAAAAACATTGAATCGTCTAAGTCATTTTTCAAGAATAATTTAATGTTTCTGATTATTATCTCAAAAATCCATTTAAATGAATGCAAGTTCAAAGAGGGGTTAGTGAAACAAACAATCACATGTGATATAAAAAACTCACTAACAACATTTATCAACAAAAATATCAATTAATTAACATATATTGGAAGAACTTGAGAACTAACAATTCCTCGAAAATTAAGACAAACTTATAATATGAAAGGAGGATGAAACTGGGGAGAAAACTGCAAACTTGTGTGATAAATTTGAATGAATGTCATTGTAGGTCTATCACACAAGTTTGCATCTTTCACTTCAGTTTCATCCTCTCTTGTATTTTTTTCAAAGCAACACAAATCAATTGTAACCCTACAAAAACCATGAAAAAAATAACATGTTAAAATAAACTAGCATTACATTGTAATCCAACAAAATTTTATCATCATACATAACAACAACAAAAAAATCATGTGAAACATAACAAAGTCTTCAATCTTCATGCCTAGTTGAACTTGTGCAGTTCTCATGATCTTCATTCTCAAGGTCATCATATTTCTTAAGGTCTTCATCTGATTTGGAATCAGTTGCATCCAAATTCATTAGGTACTTCACAATAGCCTCTACCTTCTTTATCTTTTCAGGATTAAGATTCTTGAAAAAAAATCTTATTATAGCCTGTTCCACCAGAGGATTCAATAATATTAATGTGATCTCTAACAATTTCAGCTTCCCTGGCTTTATTCAACCATAACTCCACCATATCAATAACCTCCTTTGAAGCCTCAATCTCGTAGATAAGTTTGTTCCCGCTATTCATGTTGAGAAAATGATCTGAAATCAGAGAGAAGGATCTGAAATCTGAATAAGAAGAGAAACCTTGTTTCGAAATAACATACAACAACAAAAAAACCCATAAACACATGAACAATAAGAAAACTATGTGAAAATCATGTGAAACATTACAACAACAAACACGAAAACGAGAGAATAAGGATGAAGAAGAATACATTTATGTATGAAGAACAATATTGAGGATATATTGTAGAATAGGAAAACTAGTGACGAAGAAGAGGAGAGAAAATGTGTGCTAGGGTTTTGTTGTGAGTGTTAGGGCGATACTATCAAGAAGCGAGAGTTAATTCACTTATATATAGGTAAACAATCTCACCACGATCGTATTCATAAACCGTGATGAAATGTAATTCCTTTCAAAATGGTTGATATAAATAATCGTGGTGATAGGTATTTTAATTTCAATATATATACCACCTTATAAGGACAACAATCATTGTAACAAAAAAATAGAAAATTGTTGGAGCTGAAATTCGAACCCTGTCACTACATGATTCACGGTTAAATAGTTTGACATTAATGAAATGTTTTTTCGTAAGTATTAAAAAAATAAAGTGCGCACAAAAATGAGGTATTACCACGGTTAACGGTCAGACCATTATAATTTAGTGTTATGAAAGGTCTATTTTATAGTAGTTGTTACACCTCTGTGTTAACCAATTACATCACTTGAGTTACCAAAAATAATCTTAACACACCACCATAATTCAAGTGCTCCAAGCCTTCCAAACCCATGCTCATCTTCAACCTCTTGAACACATCATTTGTGACTCTCTAGTCAACATATCAGCCACTTGATCTTCACTTCTACAATATCCCAATCTTAGCCTTCCTTCACTAACAAGTTCCCTCAAGTAGTGAAACCTCATCTCAATATGCTTGCTCCTCCCATATGCAATTGGATGCTTAGTAAGATTAATCGTAGAAACATTATCAACCAGGAGTGTAACAACCTCACCCTCATTACTGCCCAACTTCTTCAATAGATTCATTAGCCACACACCTTGGTACGCACATAACGAAGCGACAATGTACTCAGCATCACAAGACGAGAGTGAAACTACCAGTTCCTTCTTCGAACACCATGATATTGGTGTTCCACCAAACATAAAGATTGGTGTTCCACCAAACATAAAGATGTCTTCAACTGCATTGACTCCTGCAAATTTAATCAAGCAAACATATTTAATCACAAAATCTATCAACAATGACAATGACGTGACTAATGACTAACAACAACAATAAAGATTTACATATTTCATTAAACTTACAATTTTAACATTATTGAATATTCAATTTAGAGACCAACCTGCAATTCTAAAAAAAATGAATTATTAAGCATTACAACTAAAATTATGAAATGAATTCAACTAATATCTTAATTGTTTATACCATTGTGATTATTGAAGTCTTTATTTGTTGTCACTGAACCAACTTTCAACTATGTTGCTCAATCCACCTTCTTCTACACCATATCCACCACCCAATAATGTATATGAATTCCGCGTGATTTGACACGACTTCCGGTTATGGCCATTAATTCCATATATTCCATACTTTTATGTTTTCCTTGATGCTTTGTGAATTTCGCACTTTAAAGCGACATTAACCATCCTCTTACACCGCTCAACAAATGTTACATATATCTTTAAAAATGCCAAATCATGTTGACTTCAGCAGTTTTCATTGCATGAGGTTGCCTCGTCATTCACACATTTCATTAATCTTGACAATATTAACAACTTAGAGAAGTTTACAATGTTCACACATATCAATGTTGGAACAAAATTAGTTTGTCTCATATCCCTTAGGTTTTGATGATAAGAAAGTATGTAAAGAATAATTGGGTATACTAATGTTTGTTCAAGTGTGTAGGACCACAAACTAAAATTTCATATAGAATCCAAGTATTGGTTTTGACTATGAACATCCAAAGAGAAGGTTAAAGACTAAACTCTAATGGATCGGAAGCTGAAGACCAGACTCTGAAGAAGTAAACTTCATAAGAGGTCAATGTCTGGAGGTCAGAATCTGAAGGAGTCATCCTCTGAAAACCAGACTTTGAAGAAGTCTTCTTCTAATGAACAGGACCTGAGCTAGTAAAAGCGCAAGGACCAATGTGGCTTTGATGGGTCATTATCAACCTCTGAGTCTATTTTGTCACATGAAGACCTAAGCTCTATTTTCTTCATAGAGACTGTTGGATTACAACTACTAATTCCTTTTGTAGCAAAGGATTTTCAAACTAGCCTTCACCTACCTTGACTATTTGGTGAAATATCCCAACATCTCTTTTGAAGCTTCTCAAAGGATTCTATTATGATGGATCTTGAACGACTCTTTTCTTCTTTATTTAAGGAGATGAAGACTTGGAAGAAAAATACACCAATTGTCACTCAAAGAGAAGTTACTATGTCAACATAAAAGCACAAGTTGGACTTAAGATTTTTTTATCCTTGTATATCTTAGAAATCCCTAATACTTAAAAGAGTTTACTTGCATTGTATTATTTATACACCTCTGATTGTATATAAAGTGTATTTTCCCAACAATCATTTATCTGTTAGGTAGATTGTTAGAAGTCTTTGACTAAGTGTTTGAGCATTGGAAGTCTCTTGCTTGTGTGCTTAAGCATTGAAAGTCTCTTGCTTGTGTGCTTGAGAAAATTGTAATCTTGTGTCAACGAAAGTGTTAACTTCGAAAAACCTTCAATTGAGTCAAGTGAGTCAACGAAAATGATAACTTCGAAAAACCTTCAATAAACTTCCTGCAGTAACTAGCCAATCCAAAAAAAACTTTTAATCTCAGTGATAGACTTTGGAATCTCCCATTGTAACACAACATCTATCTTCGATGGATCCACAACTATACCACCACTAGAATCACATGACCAAGGAAACTCGCTTCTCTTAACCCGAACTCGCACTTGGAAAACTTTACGTACAACTGGTTCTCTTTCAATGTCTGCAATATAATTCTCAGATGTTTCGCACATAGCCTCATACTACCGTCCTTCTTCTTCACTAACATCACCGGCACACCCCGCAACGAAACACTCGGATGAACAAACTTCTTATCAAGCAGATCTTCCAGATACTTATTCAATTCACCCAACTCTGAAGCAGACCTCCTATAAGGAGACATCGACACCGGACTAGTACCAGGTACTAAGTCTATAGAAAACTCCACTTTGCGCTCTTGAGGAAAATCACCGATGTCTTTAGGAAACACTTCTGGAAATTCACACTCCGCAAGAAGATCACGAACTACTCCTTTGCCTTTGGCTTCCAACGAAGCTAACATCACAAACACTTGTGCTTTATCCTTCACGAACTCTCTCACTTGCTTAGCTGATACAAACGTCAACTCTTCACCTCCACCGAACTCAGATCTACGCTCTAGAGGCAAGTCACAAATATCTTTAGGAAAACATCAGGAATCACACACCACTATCATAACAAAACACCGAAAGCGAGAAATGATACAATGCCAAGAGAAAGGAAAAGAAAAAATATATTACAAGGTTAAACCTAAAGAATTTCAAACTATAGAGTTCATCTTTTCTCTCAACTCCTCAAAGCGGGTTTTGGTACGGTCGAGCTTCCGGTTGATCTGTTAGTCAAAAGCTTTAAATGTTGCTACTTCAGCTTCTAACTGCTTAGCAACCTTGATCCTTTCCAATCCAGTACTAGCGGCTCTGTCCAACTCCTGTTCTACAAAATCCAAGTCAGGGTTTTCCAGTTTGGCCCTTTCGTCCTTCGTTGCTTCTAGCTTTAACCGCAACCAATTCAATAGTTAAGTCCAGGAGAGGATGTCGACATCCAAAGTAGCCAACTTCTGCTTAGCTTTGACTTTCTTCTCCAACCTAGAAATGAGAGTATGAGAATTGGAAATCAAGCTTCGATGATCGTGAAAAGCGCCCATCCTTAGGACGATATGGTTGCAACTCTCTTGTTTTTTCCTCTTAACTTGAATAACCTATTCAAGTAATGGTTCGAAATCCAATACGATGTCAGCAGTGGGGCCTGGGGGACATCATGTTTGCTCAATTTTAACAACATCTCCTGAAGCTCAAACTGTACAATGGGATCGTCCCTTACAGTCTGGAGGAAATCGATCCCGACTAATCTAGATCTCAGCTACCCAAAAATTTTGTGGTAGTTGTCAGTTGGACTAGCAGGCGAGTTAGGGGACAATACCTCGGATTTCTCGATGATCCTCCTGGAGACCTTAATAGGATCTTCCGTTTTAGCAACCTTGGAAGTATCATGATTAGAAGCACACACTTCGCTAGCGCTTTCAGCAGAGCGTGACCCGGGAGTTTGGGAGGAGCGAGTTTGTTCATCAAGCCCATCATAAGGGGGAGATTCGCCAGATGATTGCCTAAGGCCAGGACCCGAAGCGTCGGGAACATCCTCTACATAGACAACCACATGAGTTCCCCGAGGAGGGCTAGTTCTCATGAGGGCCTCATATAATATAAACCTTATTTGTTGATTGGTGGGGGGTAGGCATAATCTTAGATGTATGGTTGGTTACCATGACAAATTCCAAAATCTTCCTGCTAAATGGTGCCTCTTGGATGACAACACCTCCTTGGTCATCATCACTTTGAATATCACCAGAAAGATTGATGGGCTGAGGATGGTATGAGGGAGTGAAAGTTGGGAGGTCGAGGTCTTTGACACTTTCGCCAGGATTAACTATTTGAGGATGATAACTCTCTAAAGTCGTGCCGACATGCTTCCAAACGTTCTAAGTCAGCGCTGGCCAAAAAACAAAAGTAAAATTAAAAGGAAGGAGTAGAAGATACATGTTCTTCTTCAAGCCGAGGCAACAAAGTAGCGGTGTCAATTGTTGTCTGAGATTGCCCAAAGATATGACCGCTCAACTTTCTTCTATATCGAAGTGGTGCTTCACTGGCTTCAATATTTTCTTCTACGAGGATAGTGACACCTTGAGGCCTTGATCTCTTCTGTCCGACATAGGCCTCACATGGGTTTACGATAGCCTCAAGAGGTACAGTGGTGGCCTCAACAACACAAGTGCCAATGTTGGAAGTAGGCGGTGGAGGAACCAAAGCTTTTTCTTCACCTTCAGTAATGACAAATTCACTATCTTTATGAGGAGACTAACAAAATTGGACACGATGAGCAAATGATTTTATCATGATAAGAAATAGATTAAAAGTCAAGGTTCAAACTAGGGCATCGTCATCAGAAAACTCAAGGTTGGTATCGTCTGAATCTCCCGTGTAACACCCTTCTAAACCCCACGTCTAATTAACATAGTTAACTAAACAATCACCAACACAAGGGTGTCACATTTCATAAAAGATAAGCTATCCTGCCCCGTAACACGGGTTACAACAAACATATTAACCTGTCATCGCATGCTCACCTTCATTTAGGTATCATCGCAATGGAATTCAACATCGACATTCAAAGAAGGTAGAATATCATATGACATTTACTCTTAAACTTCAATTTTAACAACATCATAATGAGTCGTAAACAGTTCAACTCAACAACTTAAAATATTCAACATATGATTCATCATAAAACATTATAATTTAATCCAAACATTCGACCCCAACCTGATGTTACATTATCATAGCAGAATTCCACTACATAACGATAACTAATGGAAGTCACTACAAAGCTACCTTCCACTTACTTCAGCAATGCTACTCTTGAGTATCTGCACGATACCCATGTAAAGGAAACATTCAAACAAAAAGGGTGAGAATTCATTTCAATAATAAACGGTATAGAATGAAGAATAGAGTACAACATTTACACAATCATGCACAACAACATATCATATTCTCACACCCAAATCATCATCAATATCATACACGCCAACATCTCAATTATCATCAACATCATACAAAATCACATCTCAATTATCATTAACATCATATGCAACAACATTTCTCCAACAACACATCAACAACAATCAATACAAATGCAACACTTACGCAATATACACAACACCGACTCGACATGCATGTGGTACCAAATATGAACACCCAGGTCATTTCACTCCATGATCCCCACCATAGGATCGATTCCCTATTGGAATCGGAGTATACCAAAATCGCTACCATCGCCATAGGTAATGCTTCACTAATCCCCCATAATAGGAATTAACTACTCGCACGCGATCTATCACCATAGGATCGAGGCTCACCAAATAAATAGAACCAAAGTTCCAACAACATGGATGCATGACTCCCAACATGCAATAATAACAATATCATCAACACATACACATCAGTCCACTGTTGACCGTGTATGCAAACATCAACACTACATCATAAACACAATTTCATCATGTTCATATCATCATCATAAAAACACCAACATAACAACATCAACACAATTATCTTAATAACACCATTATAGCAACACTGACATAACAACATTATTGTCCCACAATAATTATTCATGTTTAATCAATCATTTATCATCGACATATATTCATCATTCATAAATCACTATATCATACCGACTAAAATCATGATAAATCAGTAACTGACATCAAAACAACATCATACAACAGTTAATAGTATCCAACAAGCAACAAAACATGGAAAATTGACAATTGCAACTTTCACATAAACAACTTCCATATAACAACTAAGGCATCTACAATAATAATGAATTACCAATTAATTCAATGTTAAATACATCATACTCAGCCTCTTAAGGCATCACCATGAGGTAATACTATGCGTTAGTTTTCCAATGCTTCGAACCGCGCGTCAAACTGAGTTACATAACTCAAGTTACGTCATTTTCAATTTCCCAATTTTTCATGTAACAGTGGTAACCGATTACACTCAGACCCGTAACTGGTTACGAGCTCGAAAAAAATCCAGAAAAATATTTTAAATAATCGGTTACACTCACTTCGGTAACCGGTTACAGGTTCGAAGAACAATCTTGAAACTTATTTTTTGCCGCTGGAGACCCTCCGGACCCCCGATTTCGATTCCGTAAAAAGTCTCGATCTTAGAATTCGAAATCCAACATTTATCCAATGATTAAAACATAAAATTTATGATTTATTAGATATTAGCATCAATTAGATCATATAATTCATAACTTTATCAATTCGATAAACCTTCAAAACTCTCAACAATGGTGAAATTATCCCAACACTCAAAACAGAAAATACAGCCACACATAGTGCACGAAAATCATCAATAGCCACAACATATAACATCAAGATATCATAAAAATTCAGAATTTAGTAAAATCCCAAATTCTCTATTAGAGTTTAGGTACTCTTCTACCCTACCCTTCATGCGTATGCCCTCATTATTGAAGCAATTTCCCACCCTTACCTGATATCTAAGAAAAGCCCTTGATCTTCTTATTCAATCTCAAGCTTTTGTCCTCCCTCTTTCCCTCTTTTTCTCCAATCTCATGTATTGATAAAATCTCCCAAAAACCTAGCTTTTCTCCCAATTTCAAAAATATATAGTAACCTCCTTACTTTTGCTTAATTATTGTCTTTGCCCAATTTTACTCTAGCTTCCCTCTTCTTACCACAAACTCTCCTCAAATCCCACAATTGGTCCAGACTCCTATTCTTTCCAATTTCTTATTTTATCAATAATAATAAATAAAATTCTAATTATTATAATCATTTTCTAACTTACTCTATCGTCTCACTACACCCTACTATTTCTATCACACCCCAACAACACATATTCAAATAGTTTATTTTAAATCACACCAACATCTAATAATAAATAAAACACCAAAAATCATCATGAATCACCAATAATTCAAAATAAAACAATTAATAAAATTGGGGTGTTACAACTCTCTCACACTTAAAGAAGTTTCATCCTCGAAAATTTCCTCAAGTGAACAGATTCGGATACAAATCCCTCATCTGACTCTCCAAGCTCCCAAGTTACGTTCCACCAGCTGGTCCTCCCCACTCTACCTTCAACAAGGCAATCTGATATGTTACTTCTCTTATCCTCTTCAAAATCTAGTAAGGACCGATGTAACGCAGAGTGAGCTTTCGAGACTTCAAGGCTATACTAACACTGGTTACCGGGGTAACTCTAAAAAAAACATGTGACTTTCATCTGAAACTCAAGTGTTTTCCTCCTCTTAGATTATCTTGATCTTGTCAGTCTTCTGCTGAACAATCTCAGGTCCGAGCACAACACTCTCGCCTGACTCATACCAACACAAAGGAGTCATACGGCTCCTACGATAAAATGCCTCATACGGTGCTATCCAAATACTAGCATGAAAGCTATTATTGTAGGTAAACTCAATCAACGATAAAAAGATATCTCAAGCACCTCCTTGTTCATGTACACAAGCCCTCATTAAGTCCTCCAAAAACTAGATAGTCCTCTCTGTGTGATCGTCCGTCTGCGGATGATAGGCCGAACTCAGCCTCAACTTAGTGCCCAAACCCTTCTTCAAACCCTCCCAAAACCTTGATGTAAACCTCAGATCTCTATCCGGCATAATACTCGAAGGAATACCATGTAACCTTACAATATCATCAATATACATCTCAGCTAACTTCTGCAAAGAATGATTGATTTTCATCGGTAAGAAATGAGTCGGTTTAGTCAATTTATTCACTATCACCCAAATTGAATCATTTCCCTTCGAAGTCTTAGGAAAACCTGACATAAAATCCATAGATATGTTATCCCATTTCCACTTTGGAATATTCAACGGTTGCGTCAGACTAAAGGCTTCTGATGTTCAATCTTTGACTTCTGGCAAGTCAAACAAGCATATACAAATTCTACAACATCTTTCTTTATACTTGGACACCAAAATAACTTCTTCAAATCCTGATACATCTTCGTAGCACCGGGATGAATACTCAAACCACTTCGATGTCCTACTTCAAGAATACTCTTCTTAAGTTCTGGAATATCTGGAATACACACTTTATCTCTGAACCTCATCACACCATTCTCATCAACCCGAAAATCACCTATTTACCTTGGTTGATCAACAACTGGTCAATCAAACCCAAGTCAATCTTCTAACCTTATCTGATCTTGTTAGCTTCAACATATCCAGCTTCCCACTGTTAGGAGTCTCCTCACACACTAAACTCATATCTCTGAATTGCTCAATCAGTTCTAACTCTCGAACCATAAGCATCGACATGTGTAAGGACTTCATGCTCAATGCATCAACCACTACATTAGCCTTACCAGGATGGTAACTCAAATCAAAATCGTAATCTTTTAGAAGTTCAAGCCTCATTCTCTGCCTCATGTTCAATTCCTTCTTACCGAATATGTACTTTAAGCTTTTGTGATCAATAAACACCTCAAATCTGGAACAAAAAACATAATGTCTCAAAAATTTTAAAACAAAAACCACATCTGCTAACTCCAAATCATATGTAGGATAATTCCTCTCATGAACTTTTAACTGTCGAGAAATATAAGCCACAACCTGACCATTCTGCACCAGTACACCACCTAAACCCATCTTCAATGCATCACAATAAACCACAAAGGACTCACTTGGATTCGACAAAATCAACACAGGAGCGGTCTTTAACTTCTTCTTAAGTTCGAAAAAACTTTCTTCACATGCAACATCCCACTCATAAGCTTGACCCTTTCGAGTCAACTGAGTCAAAGGCAATGCTAACTTTGAGAAGCCTTCTATAAACCTGCGATAATGACCAGCTAGGCCAAGGAAACTTCGAATCTCAGTAGCATACTTCGGAGTCTCCCACTACAATATAATATCAACCTTAGAAGGATCTACAAAAATTCCACCACTTGAAATCACACGGCCAAGGAAACTCACTTCCTCAAACCAAAACTCACACTTGGATAGCTTGGCATAAAGCTTCTTCTCTCTCAACGCCTGTAACACAATCCTCAGATGTTCAGCATGTTCCTCATCAGACTTCGAATATATCAAAATGTCATCGATGAAGACCACCACAAACTCATCTAAATATGGATGAAATATCCAAGTCAAGTACTCCATGAACACGCCTGGCGCATTAGATACTCCAAACGACATTACAGTATACTCATAGTGACCATATCTCATCCTGAATGTTATCTTCGAAATATCACATGGTTTAACTCGAATCTGATGATAACCAGACCTCAAGTCTATCTTGCTGAAAACACAAGCACCAACCAACTGATCCATCAGATCATCAATTCTCGGAAGTGGATACTTATTCTTGATAGTCACTTTATTCAACTGCCTGTAGTCAACACATAATCTCATACTTCCATCCTTCTTCTTAACTAGAAACACAGGTGCACCCCATGAAGAAACACTTGATCGAACAAACTTCTTCTCAAGCAATTCTTCCAACTGTTTCTTTAAGTCACCCAACTCTAAAGCTGACATTCTATAAGGAGCCATTGACATCAGACTCATACCTGGTACTAAGTCGATGGCAAACTCTACTTCACGCTCTAGAGTAAAATCACTGATGTCTTCAGGAAACACTTCAAGAAATTCACACACTCAAGGAAGATCACAAACTATTCCCTTTGCTCTAGCTTCCAACGAAGCTAACATCACAAACACGTGTGCCATATACTTCACAGACTCTCTCACTTGCTTAGCTGATACAAATGTCAACTTTTCACCTCCATCGAACTCAGATTCACACTCAGGAGGCAAGTCGCAGATATCTTCAGGAAAAGATCAGGAATCACACACCACTGACATAACACTAGTCGTCATATTGCTTTCTACTCTCTGAGAAGCAACATCAACAATACCTGATCATTTTCCTTAAACACTTCCCAACTTGACCGACATACAAGAATCTCAAATCCACAACATCTTTAGTGTTATGAACAACACAACTTCAACATCGCCTGAGCTCTTGCAATCAGCGACATATTGCACCAACTTATCAAAACAATTGGTAAACACTTGGTTTAACTCCAACCAATTCATTCTAAGAATAACGTCAACTTGTTCCAACATTATACAAACCGTACATATCCTTATGGAACACGTCGGGATACTCAACACACCATTGGCTCATATCTGGCAAAAACATCGCCTTCCCCCTCACAAGGAAGCGACCAACAAGAACACCTGACCTTCTTCCCTCAAGGATCACACCATTTTTCTAACCGATACCATCCTCGAATTCGAACTATCTTTGGGTTTCTGAAAAAGCACAACATTCTCAAAATAGTTGAACTAGCCAACATTGCACTCTTGCATGCAGCAACATAATGTCCAAACTCTATATAGTTGGAACATCCAAGAGAAGCAGACACTTATCCTCCACTTATTTCATTTCCAACCTGTAAATGGAAAACAAAATAAGCATCGACAATGTTCTCACATAGATGTCGCATACTAGGGAACAAACATAATTAAACAACCTGCCTGGACAGACCGAACTACTCTGATACCACTGATGTAACACCCTTCTAAACCCCACGTATAATTAGTGGAATTAATTAAAAAATCACCAACGCAAGGGTGTCACACTTCATAAAAGATAAGTTATCATGACCCGTAACACGAGTTAGAACAAACATATTAACCTATCATCGCATGCTCACTTTCATTTAGTTATCATCGCAGTGGAATTCAACATCAACATTCAAAGAAGGTAGAATAACATACGATATTTGGTCTTAAACTTCAATATTAATAACATCATAATGAGTCGTAAACAGTTCAACTCAACAACTTAAAATATTCAACATAATACGATTCATCATAAACATTATAATTTAATCCAAACATTCGACCCCAACCCGATTTTACATGATCAGAGCATAATTCCACTACATAACGACAACTAATGGAAGTCATTACAAAGCTACCTTCCGCTTACTTCAGCAATGCTACTCTTGAGTATCTGCATGATGTCCATGTAAAGGCAACATTCAAACAAAAGGGATAGAAATTCATTTCAATAATAAACACTATAGAATGAAGAATATAGTACAACATCTACACAATCATGCACAATAACATATCATATTCTCACACCCAAATCATCATCAATATCATATACGACAACATCACAATTATCATTAACATCATACAAAACCACATCGCAATTATCATTAACATCATATGCAACAATATCTCATCCAAAAACATATCAACAACAACCAATACAAATGCAACACTTATGCAATATACTCAACTCCGACTCGATATGCATGTGGTACCAAATATGAACACTCATGTTCATTTCACTCCATGATCCCCACCATAGGATCGATTCTCTCTTGGAACCGGAGCACACCAAAATCGCTACCATCACCATAGGTAATGCTTCACTAATCCCCCACAATATAAATTAGCTACTCGCACCTGATCCATCACCATAGGATCGAGGCTCACCAAATAAATAGAACCGAAGTTCCGATAATATGGATGCATGACTCCTAACATGCAATAATAACAATATCATCAAGACATACACATCGGTCCACTCTTGACCTTGTATGCCAACATCAACACCACATCATCAACATAATTTCATCATGTTCATATCGTTATCATAAAAACACCAACACAACAACAACAACATAATCATCTTAATAACATCATTAAAGAAACACCGACATAACAACAATATTGTCACACAAAAATTATTCATGTTTAATCAATCATTTATCATCGACATATATTCACCATTCCTCAATTACTACATCATACCTGTTAAAATTATGATAAACCAGCAACTGACATCAAAATAACATCATACAACAGCTAATAGTAGCCAACAACCAACAAAACACGGAAAATCGATAATTGCAACCTTCACATAAATAACTTCCATATAACAACTAAGGCATCTACAAAAATAATGCATTACCAATTAATTCAATGTTAAATACATAATATTCAGCCTTTTAAGGCATCACCATGAGATAGTACTATGCTTTAGCTTTCCAACGGTTCAAACCGCATGTCAAACGGAGTTACGAAGCTCAAGTTATGTCATTTTCAATTTTCCATTTTTTCACGTAACTGTGGTAACCGGTTACACTCAAACCTGTAACCGGTTACGAGCTCGAGAACAGTCCAGAAACTTATTTTTCAAGTGGTAACTAGTTACACTCAGTTTGGTAACCGGTTACAGGTTCGAAGAACAACCTAGAAACTTATGTTTTGTCGTTGGAGACCTTCCGGACCTCCGATTTCGATTCTGTAAAAAGTCTCGATCTCTGAATTCGAAACCGAAAACTTATCCAATGATTAAAACATCAAATTTATGATTTATCATATATTATCATCAATTAAATCATATAATTCATAACTTTATCAATTCTATAAACCTTCAAAACTCTCAACAATGGTGAAATTATCCCAACACTCAAAACAGAAAATACAGTCACACATAGTGCACAAAAATCATTAATAATCACAACATATAACATCAAGATATCATAAAAATTCAGAATTTAGTAAAATCTCAAATACCCTATTGGAGTTTAGGGACTCTTCTACCCTACCCTTCATGCATATACCCTCATTATTGAAGCAATTTCCCACCCTTACCTGATCTCTAGCAAAAGCCCTTGATCTTCTTCTTTAATCTCAAGCTTTTGCCCTCCCTCTTTGCCTCTTTTTCTCCCATCTCACGTACCGGAAAAATCTCCCAAAAACCTAGCTTTTCTCCCAACTTTTAAAATATATAGTAACCTCCTTACTTTTTATTAATTATTATCTTTGCCCAATTTAAGTCTAGCTTCCCTCTTCTTACCACAAACTCTCCTTAAATTCCACAATTGGTCCAAACTCCTATTCTCTCTAATTTCTTATTTTATCAATAATAATAAATGAAATTCTAATTATTATAATCATTTTCTAACTTACTCTATCGTCTCACCACACCCTACTATTTCTATCACACCCAAACAACACATATTCAAATAATTTATTTTAAATCACACCAACATCTAATAATAAATAAAACATCAAAAATCATCATGAATCACCAATAATTCAAAATAAACCAATTAATAAAATTGGGGTGTTACATTCCGTGCTCGACGTCCTCCTAGAGGTAGAGGTTTCAACCACCCTCTATCCCTAAATAGGTATTTTCAAGTTAGAAAAGCTTGAGATAGAAGAATTTATTCTGAGAGTTAAGAACTTACCCTTGCAGCTCACAAAATGCCGGCTCCTAGAGAGCTATTAGTAGAAGTCTTTAGATTCTTGGGCATACCTGCGAAGCAAATAACGCGCGTTAGCTTGAAGGGATAAAAAACGGGATAAAGAAAAAAAACTTTTGAATGGTCTTGACAAATGTACCTATTTCTCTTAGGAAAGAAAAAGCATCAACTAAACATTGTGCCATCATTGTTTGGTGATGCACAAGGGACCAATGTTGGGCCCACCATTCTTTGAACTCCCGAGTACAGTGATAATAAAGAGTGTAGTCGAAAGCCTGTAAGTAAACTTATTTCTTTATGTAGAATGAACGACTGCCTTTGAGCCACCTCTCAGTAGCAGTATCAAGCATGCAGAAGAAAGTTTTGGTGATAGGGATAAGTCACTTAGGGAGAGGCTGGCTCAACCCAAATTGTCTAGCCACCAAATTAGGTTGGTAATAAGCCACCCTCAAAACCGATCATTGAAGTGGTAAGCCTCACCCATAAAAGGGTGGGATTAAATCAGGAAAATAAAACCCTCTCGATCTCATCTTGCTCTCGTCGAGACTCGTTGGGATAAGGTTTCCTGAACCATTCAGGACTGCACTGTCGACTGGAAAATAGGGCCATTGACTTAGTGAAAGTTTTACACCTGTAAAATATATAGAAGTAATCTTCGAAGATCTCTATAGATAACACCTTCCCATCGTTTGGGGTGAGCTTAGCTAGACGAGGACCTTCGATTCCCACCGTCGAGTTGGGAGAACTCTAGCCTTTAGGGAAGATTCAAAAGTGGCATTCAACCACATCTGCAAAAGCCAAATAAGTCGCCTTATTTGTAAGGTATTGGGATTTTCTGGTCTCACGATATCAGTGACAACCAAGACCATGGACTCGTAAAGTCCCATGAGAATTAGTTGGCTCATTCATATTTTCTTGCCTTCATAAAGTTGGGTTACAAGGGGCACGCATTTTTTAGCCACCTGAACAGATCGAGCGCATAATACATATCTCAACAACCAGTAAGTAAGAAACACAATGTGTTCGCGCGTAGAAATATCGTGGGTTGCCTTTCGATGATCCTCTATGAAAGAGCTGTAACCTGGTCTAGAGAAGGAGAAGAGAAGATGAGTTCTGGTAACTTTTGCATGATCGAAGTCCATACCAGTTGGACCAACACCAGTTATGGAAGCTATATCGAAGAAAGTGGGAGTTATCATCCCATAGGGTAGTTGAAAAGTATTGGTGGAAGTATCCCAGAAACAGATGAAAGCGATCAACATATGAGGATTGTAAGAGAGACTCGCCCTGGATAGCTGGATTAGATCATAAATGCCTAAATCTTTCCTGTAGTGTACATTCTTCCCTTCAACCCTATCCAGTCACTTAATATACTCAACATCCTTCTGTGGCGGAGAGGAGCGGAAGACCTGATTTTTGAAGTAGTTAAACTTGAAAGGTTCATTTATGAACACTAATGGTTCATATCCACGGTATATAGGGAAATAATCCTAGAGCAGTTGGGGTTTCTTAATATATTTGGGTGAGGGACCCATAAGTGCATGCACATTACCAACAAGAATGTAGGGGATAAAAGAAGAGCGATACCAGATCTTTCTGCGTTCCATTTCCAAGGGAGGCTCTGACACGTAGGCACGTCATCCACGATGATAGGAAGATCAATTTTGGCTGCAAAGCCCGCATGGTGTTGTACTGGAAGCGACATTGAAGGATATGGGTTTTGTATGAGTAAGAGCGTAAGGAAGAAGGAAAAGCTAGGATTTTAGTAAGGAAAAGTACAAAAACAGGAAAGAAGAAGGCGTTTTGAATAAACACGTTTAAATAACAAATGAAAAATGGTTCAATTTTTGTCTGAGAAAAGATCGGCCACATGGTGGTTGATTCGACAAATGGAATATAAACACCATGGGGAAAGCAAGATAGAAGTTAGAGCATTTCCATTTCACTTAGTCTTCCTAGGGAATAAGAGGTAATCATAATGAATCTGCACGCACGATCGTGACGTGTGCATTGGTAGAAAAGTTAGTCATAATGACTGACAACAAACATGACTGAGGTGACGTGGCACAAAATGTGAACAATGATAGAGTAGTTGCAAATAACGCCACCTTTCTCCCCTCTGACATGGGTCGAGAATGAATTTTTTTTTGGGGGGGGGGGCATCTGTTACACTTGGATTTTCATCTACTAGAAAGTCAACAAAGAATATCAGTGAAGGACATTTATTGTGAGAAAGCATTAATAAAGTGTCCTTAAAAGACCATTAATGATAAGTCGTCGATAGACCAACGAAGAAGGGTCGACCAAGCTATCGACACAATGAGACGTGGTTTGGAGGATTCTCAAGGATAAATTCCCCCAGACCTGAGAACATGTCCAAAATCTCGAGAAGGACAATCGACAAACATCTATATTCCTTCAAGAGGACCAGTCGATTAAGCCACATGATGTAAAAGACTTAGTAAAATTATAAGTCTTGAGTCCTGGATAAGCAACGTCGACAATACGTTCGAGCAGTTAGCATCGAGGGTTTGTGAAGAAGTGGGAAGTAGTTACCACTCAAACATGGGTTTTTAATAGAGGGTGTCTTGGAAGACACGTAAGCACACTAGTGGGAACTTGTGAATTGAACATGGAGTAAACACAGTAGTCCCGCAGTAATGAACATGTACTTTTCCCTTTGTTTTGTTTAATGTCATTTATTGCATTTTACCTTATCATTTATCATAATTTGACTTCTTTTAAAGTCTTTTTTCTATGCCGCATTCAATTCGCACGCACCTGTGTTGACACAAATTATTTACACAAATTACTTTGGAGATTTTTCGAATTAATCTCACAGACTTTTAAACTCGTGACTATTTACCAAAAATACCGGTAAAAAATTGCATTTTCCACTCATTGCTACCATTAGGTTCTCCAAGAACCAAATATAAGTTATTTCAGCTAGATCACCAACTATTAAACTAACAAATATAATGCTTTGGTTTGTGCTGGTTAACCCGGGAAAAAATCACTAGCGGAATGTTATATCTTATTTTTGAAAAGTTACTCATTGATTAACCTTTGGTACCTGTGAGTTTTTTCAATTTATAAATAAGATTATTTGATTATTATTTATAGTTTCGGCAGAAAAAACTTTATTAATAGTTTATTGTAAATTACTATTGTGTTATTATTATTTTAGAATTGTGGCAGGAAAAACTTTATTAATAGTTTATTGTAAATTACTATTGTGTTATTATTGTTTTAGAATTGGTGGGTTCTGCTGAAACAAAGACATGAATATCGTTTCTTGCATGATCTCGAATTCAAATTCTAAAATTTCATCACGGACAATTTTATTAGTATCAAGAGCTTAAACTTAATATAATTTTGGTTTAATCTAGATATCATTCAAGCATTCAAGTATAAAAAAATTACTAGTCGATTATTTTGAAATGTCTAGTAGTTGCTTGGTTTTTAAAAACTCGAATTTAATCATTTTTGAAATGTGCGGTAGTTATTTGTTTTTTGAAAACTCGAATTGAATCAAGGTTAAGTTGTAGGTAAATTTTTTTGAAAGTCTTCGTTTTGAAATGTGTGGTAGTTCCTTTTTTTTTTCAAAATTTTAAAATTATTTGAAAAATTTGTCAAAAGATAAAAAATTCTAAATTTGAAAAAGATAAATTTGACTTTTAAAAAAAAAATTTAAGAGTGAAGACCGCAACCATAAACCTCTTAAGAATACCAAAGTCCTGCACAGTCAGATGAGAACCAACCGAAATGGTGTTGCCCGCCGTGGAGACCGCAACCATAATAAAGGTGATAGAAGAGGAGATATAAGTGAAAGTGTCAGAAAATCTAACCATGTTTCGAGCCTTCCATATCGAGTTGAGGATGAAAATGGTGGCGACTCTAGAAATGATCTTGTCGTGCTTTGAGCCCATCATACCAAGAAGCTTCCAAATGTCCGGCCAATCCTTAATAGCGAAATTAAGATCAAGAATGTTTTTCAAACAACTCCAAAGAGAAGATGCTTAGGAGCAATTAAAGAAAAGATGAGGTTCTGTTTCCTCTGCAACTTGTGATATAAGCCTCCAAACCAAAAAGACTTAGACAACGGGATCGACTTATTCCAAATTCATCTTCAAAAGTCCTTGAGAGTTCCCTTATTCCATTTAAAATTGTAGGCCTCTTTAAGAGATAAATCACCATCAGAAGTAAAATTCCAACATCTCTTATCCGGACGAAGATCAACCAGAATATGACAGTTACAAATGCGCACATGAAGAGAAAGAGGAATATTAGTGGTATATTTGGAAAAGTCCCAACAACCATTAACCAGAATGATGTTGACCTTATCAACGACAATGTCCGGAGCATGAGAGCCACATCAACTATCAAACCATAAGCTCGTAGATTCACCGTTACCAATACACCAAGAATAATTATCCCGAGCATGATGAATTTCTGTTTTAGCACTAGACCAAACAGAATAAAAAATATGATGATTGATGAAATTATTTTTGCGCATCACTCTTTCCCGTATCTGAACAACCCAACAGTCTTCGGAGTTGAGGATATCCAAAGCTAACTTCAAGTTCATAGCTTCATTCAAACTGTAAAGAGATCGCAGCCCAATGACGCCTTCAGCAGTAGGCTTACAGATGTTATTCCAAGCTACCGTGATCGTTTTCAATTTAGAAGTATCACCACTCCAAATAAATCTTCCAACAACCCTCTCAATATCAGCATCAAGGGACAGCGGCCATGCATAAACGATCATACTGTGAGTAAACATCCCAAAGAGAGTTAATTTATCCAGCTCCACACGACCGACGATAGAGAATAAAGAACCTTTCCACGAAGCCAACTTGTTGATTAATCTATCTGCAATAGGTTGCAAAAAGATCCTCTTAGGTTTACCCTTAAATAGAGGGACGCCAAGATAAAAGGAAGAGAGCCTATTTGAAACCCGGAAAGAGCAGCAAAGATATTAAGCCTGGAGGAAGACATCGCACCTCCGTAAATGAACGATTTGCCACAGTTAACCACTTGACCAGAAATTGCAGCATAATCTTTGAAAATTGATATGAGCTTATGGATGTTGGAACACTTCCCTTTGTAGAAAATAAGAATGTCGTGAGCCTAAAGAATGTGCGAATGAACCTTAACTTTCTTTGGTCCCATAATCTGATCCAGTGAGCAATCAGAGGCCAATTGAAGAAGTTTCCTACTCAAAACTTTCTCATCAAGACAAAAAAGAAACGGAGAAAACAGATCACCTTGACGGACGCCCCGGGAGCAATTGAAGTAACCGTGGACAGAAAAACAGATTGCAAAGTAATCCTAATCCACGAACATAATTTGGAATTGAAACCAAATATATGAAGGACTGCTAGTAAGAATTCCCAATTGAGAGTATCACAAGCTTTGGTGATATCCACTTTAATCGCCA
Source organism: Lathyrus oleraceus (assembly GCF_024323335.1). NCBI lineage: Eukaryota > Viridiplantae > Streptophyta > Magnoliopsida > Fabales > Fabaceae > Lathyrus > Lathyrus oleraceus. Next base: position 139,632,309 of record NC_066580.1, read on the forward strand.
CGTTACCACACCAAGCCTTGGAATCCAACAGATTAACAACTTCCTATATCCAAACTTCTATCTCCAAACTTCCTAATTTTTAATCTTATAATTTATTATCATATTTGAAAAAAATTACCTTAAAATTATTATTATTTTTAATTTTTAATATGATTTTAATTATTTATTTCTTAGTTATATCGTTTAAATAATAACATATTATTATGGTTAATTTATATAATTAAGGTATTTTTTTTATAAAATAGAAAATGTAACAAATATTGTTTGACAACCTACCATTGATAAGAGTGTTCAAAATCGAACAACCCTATAAAAAATCACAAACCAAATCAAATCAAATCGAAACCGCAAAAAATCGCATTTGATTTGGATGTGTTTGAACAATTTTTTAACAAAATCGAACGGTTCGGTTTGTGTTTTACAAACCGAACTAAACAAAATCAAACCATATTATAATAGAACTCAAACTTCATTTATCCCAAATCCAACCCAAAATCCAAATGTATTGTGCCTTAACCTTACAAATATTCTCTTACTCGCGTTTAGGTTTTAGTTTCAACTTTCTCAAATCTCTTATAGTAGTATCGCACATTCTTCTCATCTTCTTTGTCATGTACGTCTCACCTCTTCTACTTTAATCTCTCATCTCTTATGTTCTTTCTTTTTCATATTGTCGTTTTTATGTTATTGTTTTCTCTTCCAATTACGTTTTTATCGCATACTTCTTCTCTAATCTCGCCCCTCTTATGTTTTTTCTTTTTCATCTTCTTTAATTTCTCCTCACCTCCGTTTTTTTTATTTAAATATTTTTTATATTGTGTTATGCTACTATTTTATATTTTTTATTCCACTTTTGTTTAATATCATTTTTGTATATTGAAATGAGAAGTTTTTGTCTAAATATAATAAATTTCGTTATTATTTGATAATGTATGAATGATTAAACACAAAGTTATGTCGTTCTCTATACTTCCATAAAAATCTTGTAGAAAATCAAACCAACCGAACAAACTCAAATCACATTGATTTGGTTGGATTTTACTTCTAAAAACAAACTGAACCACATGTTTTTTTCTCTTACTGCTCGGATGATTTTTAGTGTATGAAATGGAGAAGCAACATAAATAAATCAATGAGTATACATGATTTTTAAATTAGTAGAATAGAATGAGATAGGTCATGGGATATAAAGAAGTGTTTTAATTAAAAAAAATTATAAATAAAATGTCATGCATTTTTTAAATAAATAAAAAAGTTTTAGAATGTTGTGTTTGAAATAATATCACATCAGATTTTTAGTTGTCGATAAAATAATATAAGATTGAATTTTAATATATTATAATAGATAACAGATACTGATGGATACTATCTTTGATGATTTACAAATTCTTGAAAAATTATAAATACATCAAATATATCTTATTCAATGTACCGCTTAAACTTTCATCTTGTTAAAAATTCTCCAACAAATTTAAGATCTATAAACTTGTGGTTTTTCTTCTTTCTCAATTCCAAATACACCCCTCCATAACTATGGTTGATTCACCCAATTTCTATTTACTATTGAGAAAAGAAATAAAGAATTGGAATTTTACAACAATTTATAAATGAATAGTGGAAAAATGAGAATATAATAGTATAAAGTGTTTTTAGAATTAAAATAAAAAAAGACAATATTTTAAAAAAAATGACATAGGCAAGATGGTACTCCAATATTAGTAACTCTTTTTACCAGATATTGTTAACTTTTTTACTAAATACTACGGAGTACTATCAATATTTTTCAAAGTTATCAAATACTATTATTTTTATCAATCAAAGATGGCACTCCAATACATCATCCACGTTCTTCCATTTACTCCATTTCAGAAAGTGTTGCTCACATTATTCACGTGTTTTTCTCTCACATTCTAATCTTATCCTCACGCCTCAACCACTTCTAAGCGTGTCTCCATCTCATTTGCTATTCAATTAATGAACTTTGCATTGGCTACATCTACTTGCTTACTTGCTACCATTGCATTCTACTCACACTTCTTTCTATTCACTTCAACACTCCAATATTCAATCTAAACCAATTATTCATTTTTTTTTCATCTCTGAAAAAATGGCTGAGGCCTTGCTTGGATTTGTGTTAGAGAATTTAACATCTTTGCTTCAAAATGAATTTTCCACCGTGTTCGGAATCAAGTCAAAGGCTGAAAAGCTATCAACCACCTTAGGTCTCATCAAGGCTGTCCTTGAAGATGCTGAGCGGAAACAAATCACTGATCGCTCTATTAAGGTATGGCTGCAACAACTCAAAGATGCCGTATATGTGCTCGATGATATCCTTGATGAATGTTCCATTGAATCTACCCGGCTGAGGAGCTCACTTTCTATCAACCCGAAGAACTTAATTTTTCGTCATGACATAGGCAAGAGGTTGAAAGAAATTACAAGGAGATTAGATGATCTTGCTGATAGTAAAAACAAATTTCTTCTAAGAGAGGGTATTACTATTAAGGAAAGCTCAACTGAGGTACCTGAATGGCGCCAAACCAGCTCATTTATTACTGAACCTAAAGTTTTTGGACGGCAAGATGATCAAGACAAGATTGTTGAGTTTCTTCTCACGCAAGCGAGGAACTCTCACTCTCTTTCCATCTATCCCATTGTTGGCTTAGGTGGTGTTGGAAAAACAACTCTTACTCAATTGGTCTACAATGATGTTAGGGTGACTGGAAATTTTAATACAAAAATTTGGGTTTGCGTTTCAGAGGTGTTTTCGGTCAAGCGGATTCTATGTTCCATTATAAAATCCATCACATCTGAGAAGTGTGATTCCTTAGATTTAGATGGAATACAAATAAAGGTGCAAAATTTGTTGCAAGGTAAAAGATATTTTCTAGTTTTAGATGATGTATGGAACAAAACTCAAGAATTAGAATCTGGATTAAGCCAAGAGAAATGGAATAAGTTGAAATCCGTGTTGTTGTGTGGATCTAAAGGTTCTTCCATTTTAGTTTCCACTCGAGATGAGGATGTTGCAGAAATTGTGAGAACATGCCAAACCCATCATTTGTCTGGTCTTCCAGAAAATGAATGTTGGTTGTTGTTCAAACAATATGCATTTGGACATGATAAGGAAGAACGCGCAGGACTTGTTGCAATAGGGAAGGAGATAGTAAAGAAATGTGGTGGATTGCCTCTTGCGGCACGAGCATTGGGAGGTCTGATGCGATCAAGGAGTGGAGAAAAAGAATGGCGTGAAGTGAAAGAGAGTAGAATTTGGGCTTTAACAGATGAGAATTCAATCTTGCCTGTCTTGAGGTTGAGCTACTTTCATTTAACTCCGACCTTAAAGCAGTGTTTTTCTTTTTGTGCTATATTTCCCAAAGATAGCATAATCATGAAAGAAGAACTGATTCATCTTTGGTTGGCTAATGGATTTATTTCGTCTAGAGAAAATTTGGAGGTCGAAGATGTTGGCAGCATGATTTGGAATGAATTGTGCCAAAAATCATTCTTTCAAGACATTAACATTGATGAATATTCTGGAGACATTTCTTTTAAGATGCATGATCTTGTCCATGATCTTGCTCAGTCGATAATGGGGCAAGAATGTGTGATTTTAGAGATTGAAAACATGGCTAGTTTGTCAAAAACTACTCATCATATTTGCTTTCACTCTGTTCCCTATTTTTCAGTCGATGAGAGTGCTTTGAAAGAAGTAGAGTCCTTACGCACAATGTTTGAGTTGAATCATTATAGTTATGTACACACCGATTACTTCCCAGCACACTGTTCTCTTCGGGTTTTATCAATCTCCCCTCCCCAGGTATCATCACTCGGAAGCTTAATTCATTTGAGGTATTTGGAACTTTATGGTCTTAACATTGAAAACATCCCTGACTCAATTTACAGCTTACATAAATTGGAAATCTTGAAACTGAAAAATCTTATAAAACTGAGATGTCTACCGAAACTTTTGGCTTGCTTACAAAATCTTAGGCATCTTGTCATTGAAGATTGTGATGCACTTTCTCAATTGTTTCCCTACGTTGGAAAATTAACTTGCCTTAGAACATTAAGTGTATATATCATTAGTTTAGAGAGAGGACAAAGCTTGACAGAACTACGTGATCTAGACCTTCGAGGAAAACTGAATATCAAAGGGTTAAAAGATGTTAGTAGTTTATCTCATGCTCAAGAGGCTAACTTGATGGCTAAAAAAGAACTCCGTGAAGTATGCATGTCATGGAGCCTCAATGATGAAATCACCGAGACTCCAACTTTTAGTTCCGAGCAAGTACTAGAAGGGCTTCAACCTCACACAAATCTCAAAAGCTTGAAGATACATTACTATAACGGACTATGTTTCCCAAGTTGGATCCAAACTCTAACTAGTTTAGTTTCTCTTGAACTTAAGGGTTGCAACAACTGTGTGCGGCTTTCAGGACTTGGTAAACTACCATCTCTTAAGAAACTCGAACTATGGGATATGAGCAATGTCAAATTTGTGGATGATAATGATGACAACGTTGACGAATCTCACGACAGTATGGATGTGAAGATTTTCCCATCTCTTGAGGTACTCAGATTACATAATTTACCAGGATTAGAGAGGTTGTTGAAATCGGAAAGAAGGGAGATGTTTCCTTGTCTTTCTATTTTAAAAATTTTCCATTGCCTTCAACTTAGATTGCCAAGTCTTCCCTATGTTAAAGACCTTCTTGCAGTTGGATGTAACGATGTGTTACTGAGTTCAATCTCTAGCTTTTATGGTCTTACTACCCTTTACCTTGTTCAAGGTATAGGAATAACATCCTTTCCAGAGGGGATGTTCAGAAACCTTACTTGTCTTCAAACTCTTGAAGTAGATTCATTTTCTAACTTGAAGGAGTTACCAAATGAACCCTTTAACCTTGCTTTGGACTCTCTGGAAATCTCTTACTGCAATGAGCTTGAGTCTTTACCAGAAAAAATTTGGGAAGGTCAGCAATCCCTTAGAACCTTGACAATTAATCATTGTAAAGAATTGAGATGCTTGCCGGAGGGTATTCGACACCTCGCTTCTCTAGAGGTTCTGAAGATTTATGGTTGCCCAACATTAATGGAGCGATGCAAAGAGGAAACAGGGAAGGACTGGAACAAGATAGAGCATATTCCAAAAAAAATTATTTTATTAGAATGAAGAAGTAGAGACGTCCACTCTTATATGCGTCCATATTCGGTGCAGTTCCACCTCCACCATTCGCTATGGTCGTGCTGCTGTTATGTTGCGGAGTGTATGTGTGAGACTTGAGAATAAAAGAAGGCAGTTGATTGATCAAGTTATGTCTACTGCTATTTTTGAAAGCAAGAGCCTCATGCAGTGGAAGTTCTTATGAGTTTCTTCAAAAGATTGTTCTAAACAGTTCTGCTTTTATCTGTAACTTTAATGTGCTTAGTTCTTGTGATTGCTTAATTTTAGTCCTAATTTGATAATGTGATTGTGATTTTGGTGTGATTGTGATTAAGCATACTAGGTGTTATTAGATTGATATCACATTAGTGCTGGTGGTTAGATGATTTTGCTTAACTGTAATGTCAATATTGTTGTTTTAATGTTGTTTATTTGTTTTGGAGAGTTCGCTTGATGTTTTTTTAATTATTCTTTTCCTTTTTTTTAGAAACTTTTTTGGATACTTATTTTTGTAGATTTTTTGTTTTGTTAGAGATCTCATAGTGTTAGAATTTGGAATTCCAAGATTGATGAATAATAAAGAAAATTAGAGTGTGGGGGAGGAAGTGAGAAATTAAGAGAGAGAGAGATAATTCAAGGTGAGAAGAGTATTTTCATTAGCCGTTGACGAGGGTGTCTCAAGGCATTTATACAAGTATTACATAGTCATTGATACTCAATTAACAGAAGCCAAATAACATAAAAGCTGAAAACTCATGTCTGTAACCGGTTACACTAAACTTGTAACCGGTTATAACTGTTACAAAAATTAAATCACTTTCAGTGGTAACCGTTTATGTGATTACGTTAATCTATTACACCCAGGATATTTTCTCTTTTTTTCATCTCAGAAGTGACTTTGGCCGTGATGTAACCGGTTACACCCCTGTGTTAACCGGTTACGACACTTGAGTTACCAAAAATGCTTTTAACACACCACCTTAATTCAACTGCTCCACGTCTTTCATGCCCATGTTCATCTTCAACCTTTTCAACACATTATTTGTGACTCCCTTAGTCAACAAACCAACCACTTGATCTTCACTTCTACAATATCTCAATCTTAACTTTTCTTCACTAACAAGCTCTCTCTAGTAGTAAAACCTAGTCTCAATATGCTTGCTCGTCACATGTGCAATTGGGTTCTTAGCAAGATTAATCGCGGAAACGTTGTCAACCAGGAGTGTAGCTGCCTCACCTCATTGCTGCCCAACTCCTTCAATAGATTCATTAGTCACACGGCTTAACACACACATTCTAACACCCCATTTTTTATTTGATATTTATTATATTTTAATTGTTTGAATTATGGATTTTGATTATTTATTTTATGGTTGGATGTTGGCGGAGTATGTATCCTTGAGTTAGGAGTATAGAGGGATGATAGAAGTAAGTAGAACAATTTAGAATTGTTTTGATAATTAAAAATAATGTTTTATTTTTTTTATTATATTAATTAGTGAAGATAGAATAATTGGGTCAAATATGAGAAATTGAGAAAGTTAGTGGGAGGAAGGAATATGAGATAATTAAGTTTGGGTCAAGTTGGTGATTTAGAAAAGTTTACCCTAAAAATGAAAAGTTAAGAGGAACCTAGGTTTATGGAGATTTTCACACTACGTGACATTTGAGAAAAAGGAGTGTAGTACCCCAAAATTTGCCCTCCCCTTTTCTTCACATCTCCATCTAACCGTTCGACTAGGGTTCATTCGCATGCATTATTAACTCATGCATAAGCATCATTCGTTACCATGGATTTCAAGTGTTTGGCTTGCAGGATTTTGATTTGTTCGCGCAACAACTGGAATTGCTTGGTTTGGACTTGCACTTTCCCCGAGGCCTCCAAAACCCTAATCTCAGGTGATCTCAGCGTCCGGTACTTGGTCCGCCCATTTTGTCCCGTTTGGTGCTCGAGTCTTTTGGCCATATCCCGAGTCCTTGGCCTCATAACTTCCATCCACTTTCATTCATTCAACTGATCGCCGTCATGCCACTATTGCTTGGTCCATAAGGGCACATTCCCCGCTTCCAGGAGTCGGTTTTAGATCTTGAGTTTGGGTTCATGGTCGTGTTCAGGTATTGAGTCAAGTCATTTTCATTTAATTGGTCAATTCCGTGCATTTTATCCCTAAAACATACATTACAGACAAAAAGTGTGCAAAAAGAGGGGTAACGTTGCAAAAAACTCATTTTTGGAGGTTTTTGGCCCTGTGAGTCGACTCATGACTCGGTGCAAAACCCCCAGGTCCGAACAGGTCGATGTAACACCCCGATAATAATAAAATAATTATTTAAATTGAGTTAATAATGTAATTATTAATTTAATTGAATAATTAGAAATTTTATTATTATTATTTTTGGATTATTATTATTGGAAAATATATATATATGTTGGAATAAGGAAAAGTTCTCATTTTGGAAGAAAAACATTCACGTGAAACAGAGAAACATCGTGAAAAGGGAAAAGGGCAGAGAAGAGGAGCTGAAGAGCAAAGGTTGGAGAACGAAAGCTTGAAGCTCAAAGATTTTGCCGGATTGTTAAGGTAAGGGGGGTTTATCGTTGATTAACGGGTATTATGGGATCATATGTAATAGGTAGTGATAACCTTGAATTGACCCTAATTGGGATTTGATGAGTGTTGAATATTTGTATGAATAAGTTGTGTAAAAACTGTAATTGAACCCGTAAATGAGTGTGTCGTAATTTACTGGACGTAGAGCTTTTTACGGAATTGGATTCGGAGGTCCGGAAGTCCTCCAACGGCGGAAAATGCGGAGAATTCTGCATTCTGCCTTTGAGTTAGCGCAGGAACAGCTTCTGTCTTGCGTTAACCGGTTAACCCAGGGTGTTAACCGGTTAACACTGTGTTGAATTGTGAAAATGTGCTGTTTTGTCTGCGTTAACCGGTTAACCCAGGGTGTTAACCGGTTAACACTGTTGTAATTTCTGATATTTGGCTGTTTGTGCTGCGTTAACCGGTTAACCCAGGGCGTTAACCGGTTAACACTGTTAAGTTTTGAGACAGGAGGCGTGTTGTGCTGCGTTAACCGGTTAACCCAGGGCGTTAACCGGTTAACGCTGTAGCAGAATGGAAAAATTGTTGTTTTAATTGTTGTGTACCTAATTGAGGGTTGGCCTATGTTGCCTATGGTGTAATAGGGATAAATTCCCGCTGTTTTGAGCAGTATGTGCAATATTGAAATGTACTAATATTGTGGTTGTTGTTTGGCATAATCTGACATGCTTATGTGATGAAATATTGCTGATGTATAATGATGTATATGATGCGGTGAATGTATATATTATGCATGATGTTGTGAATGTATGCAGTTGTGAATAGACTATTCGATGGCGTAGAGTGCGAGCATGTGTCTGTTCTTGAGTTGTTGTTGATGTTGTATTGCTAGGTGATTAGCATGCGTAGTTTAGCCTTTGGGGCTGTAGCTGATTCCCATGGTGAGGAATTAGTGAGTTGTGAATTGTTGTTGATGTTTGCATACTAGATGATTAGTGTGCATAGTCTAGCCTTTGGGGCTGTAGCTAATTCCCATGGTGAGGAATTAGTGAGTGAGGCATTAGATCTCAATGAGTGGGACTAGTGAGCTTAGTAGCCGTATCTGGATTTGATCGGTGAGCTTGAACTATATGTTCGAGAAGAGTCGGTACCGCATTTCATGGAGTCTCATTGCATAATGAATGCATGGCATAGCCGGTGGGGCTGTAGCTAATTCCCATTGTGAGGAATTAGTGAGTAAATCGTTGTGTTGTGTTGTTGGTGTTGAATATGGTTTGAGGATTATACATATGATATATATTATTGTTGAATATGATGTTTGGACGGATATTGCCGTTGCTGAATGCGTAGTCTGGTTAGGGTGAATTGATGTGTTATTTACTTAGCATTACATGTTGTTCTATAATGCTTATTATATTGATTGAGGAACTCACCCTTACAACCTATTTTTCAGGTAACGAGAAATGAGTTGAATAGAAGCTAACGCTTGGAGTCTATAGTAGTGTCCTATGGGTCATGCTCTGGTAGATGTAACATCGGGAGGGAACCTTTTCATTGTATTGTTGGAAATTGTTGAATTAGTTTACATGTATGGTGTTACATGTCTCATGCTGATGTTGAATTCTATTCCGCTGCGTATTATGCAACTGTTTTATTTGATAAATAAATGAGCATGACAGGATGTTTTGATAAATGTTGTGAAATGATTGTGTGACACCCTTCGGGGCATAATTACTCTGATTGATAGGTTATTATTTTAAATTAAATATTTTGGGGTATTTAGAAGGGTGTTACATTAGTGGTATCAGAGCATAGTCGGTCGTGTTGAGTCGTAGTTATTCTGTTCCCCTGTACGGGATAGGTGTTGTGTAACCCTATCAGTACTTATTTGTTTTAGTTGTTGGGTTTTCAGAATAGAGATGGCTGGAAGAGGTAGAGATGATGCTGCGATTGCTGAGGCTCTGGGTATGCTGGCTGGAGTACTTGGAGGGAATCCAAATGTTGTAGGAATGGGAGCTGCTCGTCAACTGAGTGAGTTCCAGAAGAACAATCCTCCAATGTTCAAGGGAGCATACGATCCAGATGGTGCTCAGAAGTGGTTGAAGGAGATCGAGAGGATCTTCAGAGTAACTGAGTGTGCTGATAACCAGAAGGTCAGGTTCGGTACACATATGCTGTCAGAAGAAGCTGATGATTGGTGGGTTACTACCCGCACTGAGTTGGAAGCTGCTGGGAATGCTGAGATTACTTGGGCTGTGTTCAGGGAGAGATTTCTGAGGAAGTATTTCCCAGAGGATGTCAGAGGGAAGAAAGAAATAGAATTCTTGGAATTGAAACAGGGTAACAGGACTGTTACTGAGTATGCTGCGAAGTTCACAGAGCTGTCAAAGTACTATACTCCCTATAATGAGGCTGCTGGAGAATTTTCGAAGTGTGTGAAGTTTGAGAACGGGTTGCGTCCCGAGATCAAGCAGGCGATTGGATATCAGAGGATTAGAGTGTTTTCTGATTTGGTTGACTGTTGCAGGATTTTTGAACAGGATTCCAAGGCTAGGGCAGAGAGCTATCAGCAGAGGGTTGATAGGAAGGGTAAGAATCAGATGGATCGTGGGAAACCGTATGCAGCTGGCAAAGGTTTCCAGAGGCAGAGTGGGATGAAGAGGCCTAGTGGGGGAGATTCTAGTGCTCCTGCTAAGTGTTACAGATGTGGTCGGGCTGGACATCGCGTTCATGAGTGTACCAGTGCTGAGATGAAGTGTTTCAAGTGTGGCAAAGGTGGTCATTTGGCTGCAGAGTGCCGGCTGAAGACTGTAACTTGTTTCAACTGTGGAGAGTTGGGTCATATCAGTCCCCAGTGTCCTAAGCCGAAGAAGGAGAACCAGTCGGGAGGCAAGGTTTTTGCTCTATCAGGTTCTGAGACTTCTGCAGATGATCGTTTGATCAGAGGTACGTGTTATATTAATGGCTTTCCTCTTATAGCTATTATTGACACAGGTGCTACTCATTCTTTTATATCTTTGGATTGTGCTGTGAGACTTAAGTTAGAGATATCTGAGATGCGTGGAAGTATGGTGATTGATACTCCTGCAAAGGGTTCAGTGACTACTACTTCGGTTTGTTTGAGTTTTCCTTTGAATATTTTTGATAGAGATTTTGGGATAGACCTTGTGTGTCTTCCATTAGTGCAGATTGACGTTATCTTGGGTATGAACTGGTTGGTGCTTAACCGAGTTTCTATCAACTGTTTTGATAAGACGGTGATATTTCCTGAGATTGAGGAAGGGCAGAGTCTGTTTCTATCAGCCAGGCAGGTGAATGAGGAAGTAGCAGATGGGGCAGAGTTGTTTATGCTGTTGGCAACTTTAGAGGCTAAAGATAAACTGGTGATTCGTGATCTAGCAGTGGTGTGTGACTTTCCTGATGTGTTTCCGGAAGAAGTGAATGAGTTACCGCCAGAACGTGAAGTTGAGTTCTCGATTGATTTGGTACCTGGTACTAGACCGATATCGATGGCTCCGTACCGTATGTCTGCTGTTGAGTTAGCTGAATTAAAAAGTCAGTTGGAAGATTTGTTGGATAAGAAGTTTATTCGTCCAAGTGTGTCACCGTGGGGTGCACCAGTGTTATTGGTTAAGAAGAAAGAAGGTACTATGAGGTTGTGTGTGGACTACAGGCAACTGAATAAAGTGACGATCAAGAATCGGTATCCTTTGCCGAGGATTGATGATTTGATGGATCAGTTGGTTGGTGCAAGTGTGTTCAGCAAAATAGATTTGAGATCTGGGTATCATCAGATACGTGTGAAAACTGAGGATATTCAGAAGACTGCTTTCAGAACGAGGTATGGACATTATGAGTATTCTGTAATGCCTTTTGGTGTGACTAATGCGCCTGGAGTATTCATGGAGTATATGAATAGGATTTTCCATCCGTACTTGGATCAGTTTGTGGTGGTGTTTATTGATGACATTTTGGTGTATTCGAAATCTGAAGAAGAGCATGCCGAGCATTTGAGGGTGGTTTTGGAAGTGCTACGGGAAAAGAAATTATTTGCTAAACTGTCGAAGTGTGAATTTTGGTTAGAAGAAGTGAGTTTTCTTGGTCATGTGATTTCCAAAGGTGGTGTTGCTGTTGATCCTTCTAAGATAGAAGCGGTATCTAAGTGGGAAGCTCCGAAGTCTGTTGCTGAGATTCGAAGTTTCCTTGGTTTGGCCGGTTATTATAGGAAGTTCATTGAAGGATTTTCTAAGTTGGCGTTACCGTTAACGATGTTGACTAGAAAGGGGCAAGAGTTTGTTTGGGACTCAAAATGTGAAGAAGGTTTCCAAGAGTTAAAGAGAAGGTTGACTACTGCTCCTATTTTGATATTACCAAGTTCGTCGGAATTATTTGAGGTTTATTGTGATGCTTCACTGTTGGGTTTAGGTGGTGTGTTGATGCAGAATAAGCAGGTTATAGCTTATGCTTCGAGACAGCTGAGGGTTCATGAGAGGAACTATCCTACACATGATTTAGAGTTGGCAGCTGTGGTATTTGTTCTGAAGTTATGGAGGCATTACTTGTATGGGTCAAGATTTGAAGTTTTCAGTGACCATAAGAGTTTAAAGTATTTGTTTGATCAGAAAGAGCTGAATATGAGACAGAGGAGATGGTTAGAGTTTCTGAAGGATTATGATTTTGGGTTGAATTACCATCCGGGTAAAGCAAATGTAGTGGCTGATGCATTGAGTAGGAAATCATTGCATATGTCTATGTTAATGGTTAAGGAATTGGATTTAATTGAGCAGTTTAGAGACTTGAGTTTGGTGTGTGAGAGTACTCACAATAGTGTTAAATTGGGAATGTTGAAGCTAACGAGTGGTATTCTGGATGAGATCAGAGAGGGTCAGAAATCTGATATGCTTTTGGTTGATAAGTTGACTTTAGTGAATCAAGGCCAAGGTGGTGAATTCAGAGTTGATGAGAATGGTGTTTTGAAATTTGGTAGTCGGGTGTGTATTCCGAATGTTATTGAGCTTAAGAAGAGTATTCTTGAGGAGGGACATCGTAGTGGCTTGAGTATTCATCCTGGAGCTACGAAGATGTATCATGATTTGAAAAAGTTATTTTGGTGGCCGGGAATGAAGAAAGAAATTGCGAGTTTTGTTTATTCCTGTTTGACTTGTCAGAAGTCGAAGATTGAGCATCAGAAGCCGTCTGGGCTAATGCAACCGTTGGCTATTCCAGAGTGGAAGTGGGATAGTATCAGTATGGATTTTGTTTCTGGGTTACCGAGGACAAGTAAGAATTTCGAAGCTATTTGGGTGATTGTTGATAGGTTGACGAAGTCGGCTCATTTCATTCCGATCAGAATGGATTATCCGTTAGAGAGATTAGCAGAGTTGTATATTGAGAAGATTGTAAGTTTGCATGGTATTCCGTCTAGTATTGTTTCGGACAGAGATCCTAGATTTACATCGAAGTTCTGGGAAGGTTTGCAGAAGGCTTTAGGAACTAAACTGAGATTGAGTTCTGCATATCATCCGCAGACTGATGGTCAGACTGAGAGGACTATTCAGTCACTAGAGGATCTTTTGAGAGCTTGTGTTTTGGAAAAAGGAGGTGCTTGGGATTGTTATTTGCCTTTGATTGAGTTTACCTACAACAATAGTTTTCATTCGAGCATTGGTATGGCACCGTTTGAAGCTTTGTATGGTAGGAGATGTCGGACACCTTTATGTTGGTATGAGTCCGGTGAGAGTGCTGTGGTTGGACCGGAGATTGTTCAACAAACTACGGAAAAGATTAAGATGATTCAGGAAAAGATGAGAATTGCTCAGAGTCGTCAGAAGAGTTATCATGATAAGAGGAGGAAGTCACTTGAGTTCCAAGAGGGAGATCATGTGTTTCTTCGTGTTACTCCGATAACTGGTGTTGGTCGAGCCTTGAAGTCGAAGAAGTTGACACCTCGATTTATTGGTCCTTATCAGATTTTGGAGAGGATAGGAGAAGTAGCCTATCGTATCGCCTTACCGCCGTCGCTTGCGAATTTGCATGAAGTTTTTCATGTGTCTCAGTTGAGGAGGTACATTCAAGATCCGTCACATGTTGTCCAAGTAGATGATGTACAGGTGAGAGATAACCTGACTGTTGAAACATCACCTATGAGGATCGAGGATCGAGAGTTGAAGCAGTTGCGGGGTAAAGAGATTGCCTTAGTGAAGGTAGCTTGGGGAGGACCAGCAGGTGGCAACGTGACTTGGGAACTGGAGAGTAAGATGAAGGAGTCTTATCCAGAGTTGTTCGCTTGAGGTATGTTTTCGAGGACGAAAACTCTTTTAGTGGGGGAGAGTTGTAACACCCCGATAATAATAAAATAATTATTTAAATTGAGTTAATAATGTAATTATTAATTTAATTGAATAATTAGAAATTTTATTATTATTATTTTTGGATTATTATTATTGGAAAATATATATATATGTTGGAATAAGGAAAAGTTCTCATTTTGGAAGAAAAACATTCACGTGAAACAGAGAAACATCGTGAAAAGGGAAAAGGGCAGAGAAGAGGAGCTGAAGAGCAAAGGTTGGAGAACGAAAGCTTGAAGCTCAAAGATTTTGCCGGATTGTTAAGGTAAGGGGGGTTTATCGTTGATTAACGGGTATTATGGGATCATATGTAATAGGTAGTGATAACCTTGAATTGACCCTAATTGGGATTTGATGAGTGTTGAATATTTGTATGAATAAGTTGTGTAAAAACTGTAATTGAACCCGTAAATGAGTGTGTCGTAATTTACTGGACGTAGAGCTTTTTACGGAATTGGATTCGGAGGTCCGGAAGTCCTCCAACGGCGGAAAATGCGGAGAATTCTGCATTCTGCCTTTGAGTTAGCGCAGGAACAGCTTCTGTCTTGCGTTAACCGGTTAACCCAGGGTGTTAACCGGTTAACACTGTGTTGAATTGTGAAAATGTGCTGTTTTGTCTGCGTTAACCGGTTAACCCAGGGTGTTAACCGGTTAACACTGTTGTAATTTCTGATATTTGGCTGTTTGTGCTGCGTTAACCGGTTAACCCAGGGCGTTAACCGGTTAACACTGTTAAGTTTTGAGACAGGAGGCGTGTTGTGCTGCGTTAACCGGTTAACCCAGGGCGTTAACCGGTTAACGCTGTAGCAGAATGGAAAAATTGTTGTTTTAATTGTTGTGTACCTAATTGAGGGTTGGCCTATGTTGCCTATGGTGTAATAGGGATAAATTCCCGCTGTTTTGAGCAGTATGTGCAATATTGAAATGTACTAATATTGTGGTTGTTGTTTGGCATAATCTGACATGCTTATGTGATGAAATATTGCTGATGTATAATGATGTATATGATGCGGTGAATGTATATATTATGCATGATGTTGTGAATGTATGCAGTTGTGAATAGACTATTCGATGGCGTAGAGTGCGAGCATGTGTCTGTTCTTGAGTTGTTGTTGATGTTGTATTGCTAGGTGATTAGCATGCGTAGTTTAGCCTTTGGGGCTGTAGCTGATTCCCATGGTGAGGAATTAGTGAGTTGTGAATTGTTGTTGATGTTTGCATACTAGATGATTAGTGTGCATAGTCTAGCCTTTGGGGCTGTAGCTAATTCCCATGGTGAGGAATTAGTGAGTGAGGCATTAGATCTCAATGAGTGGGACTAGTGAGCTTAGTAGCCGTATCTGGATTTGATCGGTGAGCTTGAACTATATGTTCGAGAAGAGTCGGTACCGCATTTCATGGAGTCTCATTGCATAATGAATGCATGGCATAGCCGGTGGGGCTGTAGCTAATTCCCATTGTGAGGAATTAGTGAGTAAATCGTTGTGTTGTGTTGTTGGTGTTGAATATGGTTTGAGGATTATACATATGATATATATTATTGTTGAATATGATGTTTGGACGGATATTGCCGTTGCTGAATGCGTAGTCTGGTTAGGGTGAATTGATGTGTTATTTACTTAGCATTACATGTTGTTCTATAATGCTTATTATATTGATTGAGGAACTCACCCTTACAACCTATTTTTCAGGTAACGAGAAATGAGTTGAATAGAAGCTAACGCTTGGAGTCTATAGTAGTGTCCTATGGGTCATGCTCTGGTAGATGTAACATCGGGAGGGAACCTTTTCATTGTATTGTTGGAAATTGTTGAATTAGTTTACATGTATGGTGTTACATGTCTCATGCTGATGTTGAATTCTATTCCGCTGCGTATTATGCAACTGTTTTATTTGATAAATAAATGAGCATGACAGGATGTTTTGATAAATGTTGTGAAATGATTGTGTGACACCCTTCGGGGCATAATTACTCTGATTGATAGGTTATTATTTTAAATTAAATATTTTGGGGTATTTAGAAGGGTGTTACAGTCGACACACCGGTCGACTCAATTCTGGGCAGCTTGAGTGAGTCGACTCACTCACCTTTTGCATCGACTCATGCTCCTTCTTTCTTTGAACCTGGTTCCTTCGGGTCGGAACAGGTCGACTCAATTCTGGGAATTCCTGATTGAGTCGACTCACTCATGCCTTTGCATTGACTAATTGTCAATTTTCCTCTCAACCGTTTCACCCCGGGTCCGGACAGGTCGACACACCGGTCGACTCAACCCTGAGAAGCACTGTTTGAGTCGACTCATTCCCTATTTGAGTCGACTCATAGTCTATTTTGCAGGATTTTTGCTCTATAAATGTGAGAAGAGAACTTTTGGGATGAAACACGATCCTCCATCGTTGAGGCTTGCAATCCAAGGCGAGTAGACCCATGCATGTACACCGGGAAAACCGTGAGCATCCGACGACACTTCGATGTGTGGTACTTTGCATTGTGAACACATCAAACCTGCAGCAAACCAAGTGCAGAAAAATACATAAACACTTCAACTTGCACAATCATAACCAGAGCCAAAATCACATAACACAACACAACCACTGTTAACCTACAGTTGCAAGTCATGATAAGCTAATTGTATTCAATTCATCACCTACAATAACCAGTCACTTGAACATATTTCACTAAATGAACACATTAACTAACTTCCAACTCAGTGAGTTAACTACCTAAACTCACTGAGTTCATTCCAACTAACTCCAAACCTCTTTTAACTAACTCCAAGCCTAATTCCAAGCCTCATTAATCCCGGACCTAATCCCTATAAATTCTCATCTTCACCATCATTTGAGGTCCTCAACTATCCTCCACTATTCACTTCACTTTCCACTACTTCCTCACTTTTTATGAAAACATCACCTTCAACCTTTCTCACTTCATCTTCTCCATTTCTTCACCCTACACCAAAGATCAAACCACCATTGAAGCAAGCTTCACAGTGAAGATTGTTATCAATCGAGCTAAACCTCTTGCATTTAATAATCATCCCTACATTCACATGATCAACATCAACAATAACTCTTCGGTTCAGAATTTTCAGAGTTAATTCTTGAAGAGGAGGAGTTCATGGTAGAGGAAGAGGATTAACGGTTCAAAGTAGCATAATCTATGGTTTTCTCTTCATCATCTTCATCACTCCCAAATTGCAACAAATTCCAAGACAATCCTCTGTCTTGTAGGTTGGTGAATGTTCATCTTTCATTTATGCTTGTTTGCTGAATTTTTATACCACTTTGTGGCTTGTGTAGTGGAGAATCAAAACCCAAAACTTTGATGATTTGATTCTCCTCCACCTCTATTTAATTGTAGATTTTCATACTTAGGGTTCTTGACCTTATTGGCTCAATTTCCAGAATTAGTTAGTTAACGGTTAGAATGGATGAGTGATTAGGATAGAAGAGGTTGAGAGGAACAGGAAAATGATGCTTTTTCTTGGTTCCGGTCGGCTCCTCCTCCTCTGGCACGGTGGTACCGGAGCTCCGATGGTGGTTCTGTTTAACATAAAAATTGGAAGATGACGTGTAGAGATGAGGGAGTGAGTGCTGATTTTTCCACATGTCTCTTTGCAATTTCTGTTGGGCTTAGCCATTAAGCCCAGTACTCTGCTTTCTACACCCCTGTTTTGCTTGGTAGCATAGTTGCTGAATCCAACTGCATTTGGGCTTATCCTGTTAGGCCCAAAGCCCCTATTGCTGAATTATGCATTCTTTATTCAGGGCCTGCACCCCCTGGGCCCAACATGTCAATTACTTTCAATTCTAATTTTGCTTTGTGTTGGTAATTTTACTAATTATCTTGTTAACATTTTAACTATGTCTAATTAGGCTTTGGACTATAATTGTAATTAATTGGAGTGTTGTATAGTTTTCTAAATTTGTGTTCATGATTTGATACTTTTGGTAGACCATTTTACCCTTTAGGGCTAATTTTGGACATTTCACTCATAAAATCACATGCTCCCTTAGGAATAGAATTTGACTTAAAATCTTAATCCAAAAGTCTCAACATTAACATGTTCCCTTAGGGTTTCTAACATACAATTTGCAATTAACCATAACATGATCCCTTAGGATTAGTTTGAAATTCTTTCTAACCATTAGATTAGGTGCTAACCTAGTTTTCAAACCAAAACAAACCCATGATTAAATTGATCAAGAGCGATTTTGATTAATTAAATCCTTTGAACTTGTATAATCCCACAGTCCAATTTAAGTGACCAAAAGACCCTTGGTCACTTAATAAGACTTTTCTTCTAAACTGTGGAGCTCGGAGCCTCAAGTCAGATCTTCAATCAAGGCATCCTCAGTCATACCAAGCAGTGGATTATGCAAGTACATCAAAGGTGGCATCTTCAAAAGCTTGTTAATTCAAAGTTGGAATTGTGTGGCACAATCCTTAAGCAATGGAGAAGGAGTAGGATTGGAGTATTCCTACCCCCATTCTGGGTATCTTTGAGTATGGGACGTATGACCCAACGCTCATCGTATCCACCTCTATTCATAGACTTTAGCATAATTCTAACCCTACGATTGGAAAGTCTCCCTTCACAAAGCATCGTGCTACAAGCAAGGGCTACATCAACAACTCATCAATCATGAATCAAGTTGTACGACACGATCCTTAAGCAATAGAGAAGGAATGAGACTGGAGTATTCCTACCCCCATCCTGAGTATCTTTGGGTATGGGACGAATGACCCAACGCTCATCGTATTCACCTCTATTCATAGACTTTAGTGCAATTTGAATTGAACGATTGATAAGATCTTCATCCACACGAGCGACAACGGAAATTCTTCTCTCTCCGTCCATATCACCTAAATTCCGATCATGTTGATCCTCATTCAGTTCATACAAGGGTCACATACCCATTTCTCAATAGTTTCAAGTGTTGCATATCAGTTCAGACTATGACTTACTTTGTTGCTTTCCCTCAAGGTGCAGACCTTGGAAACCTTCTAGCCCATGAAGTTCAGATTCTGGCTTGATCCTTCGCCTCAAGGTGCAGACCTTGGTGACCTCTTTTAGCCCATGGAGTTCAGACTCTGGCTTTGCTTTGCCTTAAGGTACAAACCCTGGAAAACCTCTTCAGCCCATGGAGTTCAGACTCTGGCTTTATCATTCGCCTCAAGGTGCAGACCTTGGTGACCTTTTTAGCCCATGAAGTTCGGACTCTGGCTTTGGTTTGCCTTAAGGTACAAACCTTGGTGTTGGTGTAAGCCCTAGAGGACAATACTTTTGGTACTTGTATCGAATTATTTATTAATAATAAAAGGCTTTTTCTTTATTATGTTTGTTTAATAAAGTCCCTAGAATAGCTAGTCCGTTTAATGTATCAAGTGTGACTTAATCATGAGACCCCATTAAACATAAGGACAATATTCTCAAAGTCTCCGTAGTCGAGCTTTATTGTAAAGTGGGATAATATTAAAGCATTAAGACTATTATGTATATAGACTGATGATCACATCTCATGGATCATGGATAAAGAGTTATCAAGTCTTAAACATAGGTATGAATATTAAGAGTAATATTTATACTGGATTGACCCGCTATGAGAATACTATATAGAATGTTATGCAAAATGTCATAAGTCATTCTCATGGTGATAGTGGTGTATACCACCCTTCGACCTGAAACCACTATGGACCCTAGTGTAGCGGGAAAATCATGATCATCAAGCTATTGACAAGCTAGAGATCAATTAACAAGAGTCGCCACCGCGCTTTTATTGTTTCCAAAGGAAAAGGGAAAAAGTATGAACAAACCCAAAGATAAGAAGTTTTCATAAAAACTAATAAAAATCAGAGATCACGGGTAAGGGGGTTGGTTACACATAGGAAAGGTGTTAGCACCCAAAGTGTCCTAGGTACTCCTAGGGAGCCCTTTTCACACTTGTTATAAGGTTGGTATTTTGTGAAAATTTATTTGTGCAAACATGATTGAAGAGATGAGAAGAGAATATACAAGTTATTTACAATTTGTGTTTGGATGGATAAACCCATTGCCTACGTACCATCTTAAAAAAGATTAGGATCAAAACCTCGTAGTTCGGGGTAAAAATCTCAAAACAAGTTGGTGAATTGATTGGTCCCAAAAGCCTTAAGGTCTTTTGTTATCCAAGGGAGAAAACTCAACCTAAAACCACAAATCCACCATGTGAGGATAGCTTCAACATGCTAGTGAGGGGTTAACCCTATAATAAGCATGGGAGACTCATTGTCCATCACTAAGGATATAGGTGAGTATTATATCTACCTCAAGGATAACTCAAACCTAATAGCTAAAGGTTATGAAAAAGTTTTCGATTAAGAAAGTGGCCATTGAAACCACAAAAGTATTTGAATGAGTTATATTTACCAATGAAAAGTATTTACAAAATATGGTCAAAGTTGATTTAAAGGTTCAATTCAAAATAAGTGTTATGGAAAGAAAGCTTGAAAATCAAAAGCATAATGCTTAGGTTTCTAATGTTTAAAAAGAAGTGTTAAATGTTTGCACAAAAAGTTTTGGCTTGGGTTAGAGTGGAGGGAAGAAGAAGAATGGCTAAAGTCCTAATCATACAAGAGATGAAGGATAAGAAACAAGACCACAAATGGAGTTCCTCTCTTGAGATCATATTGATGATCCAAGTAGCTCCCATCCTTTGGAATATGCAAGCGAAATAAGTGTAAGCTCAAGCAATCAACATAATCAATCAAGCTCTTAGAAGATCCCCAATGGCTCTTGTATCTTTCACTTTGGATGAACATGGCAATGGTTCTTCAATTTGCCTCAAATAGGATTCCCTAGCACAAAAGCACACAACATCAAAAAGTTCCATGAAGCAAATCAAGAATGGACAAGAGTGAGTTTAGAGATTTGGTCCTTCTAATCCATCTTCAACATTAAGGTCCTTTTTTTTACTCCATTTTGCATAGGGAATGTGTCGCAACTGGTGCAAAAAAAAACAACCGGCGAAAGAAGAAACAGAAGAGTCGCCACCGTTCGTTATTTATCCCAAAGGAGGGAAAGGAAATGATCGAAGAAAACCTGAAGAGAAGGAAAAGACAAGGTCTCGCAACCAAATCTTGGGTTCGGGAGTCGATTATGCGAAGGGAAGGTATTAGCACCCCTACGCATCTGTAGTACTCTACGGGATCCACTCTTGTCGTTATAGCCTGAAGGGTGTATGTTTATCTAATGTACTATTTACTGAAATAAGGGTCAAAAGAAAATGACTCGCAAGGATGTCACATCCACTGCCTACGTATCTCATATGAATATGAGAATCAGAGTCTTCGTAGCTCGGCTACCTATGGGCTAAAGAGAAGGTGTGCTCGCTAAGACATCGCGTCTTATGCCTATGTATCTCATTTGGAATGAGAATCAGAGCAAAACGTAGTTCAGCGAACTACAAGAACAAGGGTCTCGATTGCAACTAGGGCAAGAGAAAGGGAAGGTCGCGATCGCAACGAGGGAGAGAGAAAAGAATTGCAGCAAGGGCGAAAACAAACAAAGATTAGTTGTTAGTCGTTAGTCAAACTCGGCAAGACATCGCATCTCATGCCTACATATCTCATCTGAACATGACAATCAGAGTTGTCGTAGTTCGACTAACTAGGGGTTAAGGATTGCCATCTGAACATAGACTTACAAAAGAGGACACCAGCTGTGTCAAAGGAAAGTGGGCAATGTGTTCAACGTCCTAGCAGTAGGTGTCGCAACTTGCTGAATCGAGTCTTAGGCAGTTACCTCTTTGCAATAGAACGGACTGACATGCCACAAGATCGGAGACGCACGGAAGGTCTAAAAGTGGGGAAGCTCTGCCCTAGAGTTGTCATGCAATGTGGACCTATGTGTTAGGATTTACAGAGGGGAACATCTACCTAATGTTAGCATGCAAAGAATAAGGGAATTCTACCTATGTTATCATACAAAGGGTTCTACCTAATGGGTGCTACCTAAACGGAACAAGAGTCGACGGATGGAGCAAGGAGAGGAGTCACGGATAAGGGTAGATGGGGATGCAAGAAGCAATCGACTTACAGGTAGATGGCGATGCATGAAGCAATCGGCTTACAAGAGAAATGGCGATGCATGAAGCAATCGACTTACAAAAGGATGGATGAATACGTGCTGGTTCTGTTAAGTTTTGAAAATGATTACTCGACGTTGGATCGAGCTTTTGATCTTGTTTTGAAATGATTATCGGGTGTTCTTTTTAATTCTTGTATTAACAAATGAATAAAGAATGAAAGAATAAATATTATACACTTCATGGGAGAGGGGTACATTTGTTATGAATGGGGATGGTTCATGGCAATTAAACAATAAGAATATATGCCTCATACATCATACAAGTAGGCAACAGTTATCAATCAATAAGAATAAGTAATCAGGTATATAATCAAATCAAAGAATCAAAGAATGATATAATGGAGCATTAAACAATGTATGAGAGTATGAACAAGTGTAACAATCAAGCAATATTGAACATGGATGAACGAAACAAGTATAACAAATATCAGATGAATCGGACAGATGAAAATATGCACAAAAAGGATTCACTGAATAATTTAATCTGGAAATGAGGTAAGATCAAATAAAATCATGATAGAAGGCCTCTAATACATGGCATATGAGATGAACAAGGGAGGATCAAAAGATCTCTTCAATTGCCATAAGCAATCCCTAAGTCAAACATCGATCATAGAAAAGTCAACTGAAAAGTCAAGTCAACTTGAAAAATATGAAATAAATAGCAAATTAATCAAGAAAATTATGAAAAATTAAACTAAATGAGGTGGGGTCAGGACATCATCATCCCCCAAAAAGATTTTAAAAATAATGCAAATTTGTATATGAATTAATTAAAATGAAACAAGGGTCAAATTAAAAGTCAACCAACCAAAATAATTATCAAATAAATAGAAAATTGTGAAATAAAAATTCAAGAAAAGGTCAGGTTGACCATGGCACAGTGATCAACCCTCATCCCAAAAATCAAAGGCTAAAAATAATTTTAAGCCATGAAAATAAAATCAAGAATTAAAGGTATGCTTAAAAGAAACATTTAGAATTAATAATTCAAATAAAATATTAACATTAAATAAATACGAAAATAAAAATTAAATAAAATTAAATAAAGCATCAAGAATGTGAAAAATATTTTTTTTGGGATTTTATGGACAAAGGAAATATTTTAAAATAAAAAAAATCAAAACGTAAATTAAAATTAGAATTAAAAAATGAACATGAAGAAATGGGGTGCATTAGCAATTAATTGAGCTGGAAAATGAAATAGGCGCTCATGGGCCAAAACGTGGGGGTGTGGAAAACAGAAAAGGAAGGCCCAGTCCAAGCGAATTAAATTAAATCAACGCGTGGCATTATTTAAGTAACATTTTAATTAAAATGCCATGTAACATGTATGTCAATCGGTCAAGTTTCATTAAAACACTAGAGGACAAAAACGCAACCAGCGGCCAGGATTATAACTATGCGCTAGGGATCGAAGGGCTTATGAGACGACACATGGTCGTCTTCTCCAAAAACCCTAACACCATGCAACAGAAAATGCACAAATGTAGTGAATATTCCTCAACTTCCACAACGAAATGCAACCACTATAGGGCATCAAATGACATGAAACAAAGCCCGGATTTGAAGTATGAAATGTGGAGAATAACATGGTATCTTGTTTTAGGTTAAATGGTGGCTGTCATACGGTGAACTGACTTTAATGTGTTTTTTTATCGCAATGTCGCGGTTAGCAAGAGTCGCCACCGACTTTTCTTTTATCCAATAAGGAAAGGTGGAAAAGAACAGGAAAGACCTTAATTTAGATTCTTAGGTTCGGGAGGTACATTATACAAAGGGAAGGTGTTAGCACCCTTTGTATCCATGGTTATCCATGGGCTCTTAATTGCTTAATCATTTATGTTTTTCTAGTTTGAAAAAAAAAGTGTTTGAGAAATGTGTAGGAAATGTTTTGAAAAGGAGAATTTAACTTTGTAATGATTCTCGTATGAATGTATACAAAGTGGTTATCTCGTTTAGTTTTGAAAGTAGTTTAGAAAAATATAACTCGGCAATGATTCTAGTACGAATGTATGCCAGGTGGTGATTTTCTAAAAAAGATGTTTTGAAATGTGTGAGGTGCGAAAAATATTTTAGGTTATGAATAAGCAATTAAGAGTTATACCTATCCCAGGTTTTTACGGGTATTTCCTATCCTTATGAGGGTAAAACTGTCCTTACTATTGAGAAGTAAGTAGTTTTATCCTTTGGATGTAAAAGGGTCATCGTAGGGTCATCGATTGGTCATTGAAGGCAACAGTTGTGTGAGGATACTTTAGCATTCGAAGGGACTATCATCATTTAACCGTAGGCTACACCGAAGGGTCATCGAGGGACAAAGGCAACATTCGAGGGACTATGATGATTTAACCGAAGGGTCTTTGCTAAGTGCATCCCCACATTCGCGGGACATGACCGTAGTACCGTAATCGTGGGGTAACAAAGAGAGGTCCAAGATCGCATATTTAAAGGCAAAGTTTTACAATTAATTAGATAGCCGTAATCGATTAAGTAATGAGGTCCACATTAAAATTAATACATTAAGACCAATTAAGCCATTAGGGTGGATCTTCACCATAAGATCAATACATTAAAATCAATTGAGTAATTCAGGGTGAATCTCCATAAGGGTACCCCACAAATAAAGTGGGATACCTAACAAGCAATCCTTTCCTGGGGTATGTGAACCTTTACAAAACTCAATAAAACATGTCAGAACACCAAATCAGGGTGCAATCGAGGATTACACCACAAGGAAAAAAAGATCACAACAGTAAATAAGGTCGGATAAACGATGCATGATAAAACATGAGTGAAAAATCAGAACAGAAAAGTCAGCTACTGTCACGTTCGCTCCTGCCTCGCCTAGCGAAGGCTTAGCGAATACTCGCTGCATGCTCGCTTAGCGATGTGCTAGCGAGCGGCTGCGGATTCTGGTTTTGATATCAGTACATTTTCAACCAATTTTATGCCTTATGGCTTTCATTACCGCAATTATATGGTTAATCATTTAAGGTATTCAGGTACATACTAAAGTTCACATGCCAAACTTAAGCTATTTTCATAAATCTAATCATAAAGCCATATGCAAATTAAGAACATAAGGCAGTAATAGCAATGTAAACCTGTTGGCAACTGAATTGCGACTTCGAATCGGAAAATCGGATTGAATTGGGCAGAGGTAGACCTTGGTGCCGCCGAGTTCCTTCAGGGTTTGTCTCTCGTGAGTGTTAGGGTTTTGCTAGGGCTCTCCTTTCTCCGTTTTCGTTCCCTCTTTTTCGTGACTGAAACATGGCTATTTATAGTGATTGTGATGACCTAATGGGCTCAGAATGAAGCCCAGAAATTCTGATATTCGCAAGCTTCGCTAGGCGAAGGAGTTGCTCGCCTAGCGAGGAAGCTAGTTTGGGCCTTTTTCCTGGATCGGGTGCTTCGCTGGGCGAGTTGCATAACGAAGGGTTCGCTAGGCGAAGGAATTGCTCGCCTAGCGAGCAAGCTAGTTTGGGCCTTTTTCTGGAGTGGGTCTGTTGTGAGCTGGCCTTTTGTTCCTTTAAGATCAGTGCCTTGCAGAATAAGTCGGAGTGTCTTGAAAAATGTTTTATAAGATTAGTGGGCAAATTTTGGGGTATGACAGCTGCCCCTGTTCAATATTCTTGAACCGAGAGAGTTAGGATGGCAAGTATGCCGTTCGTGGTCTGGAGGTGGAAGATTATTGAACACTAGAATGCCCCAAAAATTTGCACTTGTCAATCGAGAGGTGGGCTTAACGATGCCATCCAGGAAGTTTGATGATGGAAACTTCAGAGTGTGTCGTACATTAGACGATATCTGAAGACATGGATGTCATACTGGGTCACACACTAGACCGTATAGTGAGTCCTCCCTTATGCTGTCAACTTCGCTGGGGAGTCAGGGTGTGTTATACGCTGCTGGGGATAAGGGATCAGAATGGATCATGCGCTAGACCGTATCTGAATACCAGAGTGAGTTGTTCATTAGGCGGATGACTTCGCTGGGGATGGGAGATCAAAATGAATCGTACGCTAGATCGTATCTGAGTTGCAGAATGAGCCGTCCATTAGGCCGTATCTGAGGATGGTGGAATTAGAATAGATCATACGCTAGATCGTATCCGAGTTGAAGATCCAAAGGGGTCGTATGTTAGGCCGCAATGGAGTTGCGGAATGAGTGGTCTGTCAGGCCGCATCTGAGGATGAAAGGGTAGTCGTATGCTAGACCATGTCAGAATGTACCACACGCTAGGTAGCATCTTAGCAGCAGAATGAGCCGTTCGTTAGGCTGCATCTGATGAAATAAAGGTCAGACCGGATCGCACGCTAGATCGTATCTGAGTAGAAGAATGAGCCGTCCGTTAGGCTGAATCTGATTGTGAAGGGGGTAGTCGTACGCTAGACTACACGTCAGAATGTACCATACACTAGGTAGCATCTGAGGAGATGAACATCCGAATGGGTCGTACGCTAGACCGTCTTGAAATAATTGAAGGAATCATATGTTGGGCTGAATCAGAATGAACCGTACTTTAGGCTATATCCGATGATATTTGTATATGTTGTATCTGCAATAAATGTCTGGGATGGGCTTAGAGATGCCATCATTAGGAGAATGTCAGGATGAATGTTGACATGGAGTATATCTGAAAGATGTAGTTGAATCCTGAATGTAATTGATAAAGAGGTCCGTCTGAATGGACCTTTGTTTTGATTGCATCAAGAGGATAATCAACCTGAAAATAAAAGTTAGCTTCATGCCATGTCATGATGCATGAGATGCATATGTTGTATGCATGCGTGTGCTGTGAAATGATGTAATGAATGAATTATGCGTCTGAAATAAATGCGAACATTGTACGCATGTATATGATATGGAATGATGTAATGAATGCACTATGCGTCTGAAACGTTCTTCCAGGGGACTCTACTGGGGAAATAAATCTCAGTCTTCTGGTCGGAGATATTTGTATTGATGACCCTGTCTCAGCTGGGGATATTTGATTTTTATCTGATGGCAGAAACATTCGGCAGAGCTTGGCCGGGGGTAGAAGAGATGACCAATTTGTCTAGTGATGCCAATTTCTTCTGGGGCATAACTGGCGTTGCCGGGGAATCGAATTAGCAACGGATTCATTGGGGAAGCGTGATTAGACCTTCTCCTCGATCCTGAAGTCGTGTAGTAATTGCTATTGCTATTTTAGGCATGTATTTTTGGTAAACATTGATCATATTCAAATGCATAATCAATTCAAGTTAAATCAATGGACGTTTACGCAAACAAAACAGAAAAGTAAAAACGAAATCATCTTTTTGGAAATAAAATTGTATTGATTTTGAAAGAGGGCCTGTAAACAGGCAATTCATGTACAGGGAGACAGAAATCCTAGTAAGAGGAAATTGTCAGGCAAACAAAGAGAAAGCTATGTAGAAAAAGTCCTATTGATTTTAACTCCACTACTGTCATTATGTCTTCAAGCATCTCATCCCCTACTGTCGGATAGAAATGATTGGCTTGTTCAGTCCTTGGAACTTGGGTGAAGCTGACGGAGAACGGGACATAGTCATACGCTTTAATCCCTAATTTTTGCCTGGACCGCCTTTTCAGGTTTTCAGTCCACCAGGATACCCTTTTTTTCCCAAGCCGCCTTTTCAGGTTTTCGACTTGCCGGGTGTACGTCTTTATATGTTTATCCCTAATTTTTGCCCGAACCCTTTCGGTTCGCCGGGATGCCCTTACTTTTGCCTAGGTACGTCGACCTAGCGGGTCTCTTTTATGCGTAGTATTTTTTAACTATGTCTGCGTTCACGGGATGTGGGAAGTCTTCGCCATCCATCGTAGCAAGTATCATGGCTCCACCGGAGAATACCCTCTTAACTACAAATGGCCCTTCGTATGTGGGAGTCCATTTGCCTCTGGAATCACCTTGTGGTAGAATGATACGCTTGATCACCAAGTCGCCAATTCGATACACCTGTCTCTTGACCCTATTGTTAAATGCCTGGGTCATGCGCTTCTGATATATCTTCCCATGACAAACAGCCGCAAGTCTCTTCTCATCAATCAAATTTATCTGATCGAGTCGAGTTTGAATCCATTCATCCTCGTCTAAATCCGCCTCTTTCATGATCCTTAGAGAGGGAATATGAACTTCCACTGGTAAGACGGCTTCCATTCCGTAGACTAAAGAGAAAGGAGTTGCCCCTGTCGAAGTGCGTACTGAAGTGCGATAACCATGAAGAGCAAATGGTAACATCTCATGCCAGTCTTTGTACGTTACTGTCATCTTTTGTATAATCTTCTTAATATTCTTATTAGCAGCCTCCACGGCGCCGTTCATCTTTGGCCGGTACGGAGAAGAGTTATTGTGTTTTATTTTGAACTGTGTGCAGAGTTCAGTAATCATCTTGTTGTTCAAATTAGTACCATTGTCAGTGATAATTCTTTCAGGGATGCCATACCGACAAATGAGACTATTCTTGATGAACCGTGCCACCACATTCTTGGTGACAGAAGCAAATGAGGCCGCCTCTACCCACTTTGTAAAGTAATCAATAGCAACAAGGATGAAACGATGTCCGTTAGAAGCAGTAGGTTTAATCTCTCCAATCATATCGATGCCCCACATTGCAAAGGGCCAAGGTGCTGTCAACACGTGTACCACCTCAAAATTTGCCCTCCTCTCTTGGGACTAGCTTAATATATTTGCATTGCATTTTTAGGTCATTAGTCATTGCATATTGCATATCATATGGTTACATTGTGCAAGTCATCTTCCAAGTCTTGATCAGAAGATAAAGAGGTGGATATATGCAAGCTGATGGTTTCATTGATTGAATGGATCATTAATCATCTGAGGGTGGTGGTTCAAATTAGGGTTTCTTGATTCTCAAGGGGATTGAGCTTCATCTTGGGTGAAATGGTACATCATCATCATCATGGTCTTGATATCATCCAGGAGATTCAAGGGATTGATCATATTCCTTGAGATTAGGGTTTTGACCACTGGTCAACCCTAATCAGTTGCATTGGGCCAATCAGGGCATGACAAGGAGATGGGGTCTATAATGGATATGGGGATCATCACATGATTATATTGAGCTTATGGAAGCTAGGGTTTCATCCTTGAGCCATTTCATCAGGAGATTGGGGCTCAACTGGATCAGTGCATTGCCAAATTCATCTATCAGTTGAAAAAGTCAATTGTGGTCAACTGTGCTTGATTTTATGGATTTGGAGGTGGGAGAGAGTTGAATACACTTCATTCATGTTGAAACAAGCTTCATTTGACATTTCAAACCTCAAGAATGAAGAAAATAAAATCAGATGGAAAATTGCCAAAAATAGAAAGTGACTTGTAATGGAAGTTTCCAAAAATGGAAAGTTTTTCACCACAAAATTACATGTCCAAAAATGCTTCAAATGAAAATATGTCCAACATGAAAGTTGTAGATCTTGCTCTCACCTTTCCAAAAAGTCCAAGAACTTGAATTTCTCATGTATGGTTGACAAGTTATGGTCCATTCATTTTCCAAAAATGCCTATAATCAAAGTGGCATAACTTTCACATGGAATGTCCAATTTGGGTGATCTTTTTGTGAGCAAACCCCATTTCACATGTACCTTCATGGTGTATGATCAAAATTCATCAAAAATGGTCAATGCAAAAAGTCAAATTTCAGGTGAATTCATGTGTATTTTTGGCATGGCATAGTGAAATTGAGAGTTACAAGGCCTTTGGACATGAGACCACTTCCAACACATCACATATGACAATTGAAACTTGTTTGGACTGTCATGAGCTGTCACATTGCATTATTTGGCAAGGTCATTTTTGGACTTTCACCTAAATGCACATTAACACTAATCACTTGGTTTTTGATAATTTGGATTAACAAGGTGATTAAGGAGTGAGTATAAATCACTAATCATAACAGAATTTGTTAACAACATTTCATTTTCCAAGAATTGCAACAAACTTTCCCTCCAATTCTCTCAAATTCTCTCAAGAACTTCATCACTTTTTTTCATCAAATCTTCATCAAATTGAATGTTTCTTCTTTGGTTCATCTTCTACAAGCCTTAATCCACATCTGTTTTCATCCAATTCGTGGCAAAGCTCCAAGAATTCCAACTGTCATGCATAGGCTCAACAATGGCAAATTGATGAATCTCATAGCTGGAGCATCATTGAGCTGAGGATCCTTCTCCATTCAACTTCCACATCAAGGAACTCCATCTGTTTTGGCAATTGGCGCGCAGAAACATCAAAATCGAGCACTGCAATCTTCATAAGGTGCAAATTCGAATTTCACCATTGCTTGAATTGTTATATGCGTTTTGTAGATCATTCAACGTAGGTTAACATGATGCTTTTAGTTTGTGAATTGATTGAGTATTGAATGAGAAATCACGATCTGAAGTTTGATGATCATTTGTTCTTTTGCTCGATCCCGTTGCTACAGTGAGAGTTAGGTTAACTGCTTTGCATATTCGTCATGTACATGTTAAGACGGTCACGATGATGTATGGCACGATGCATTTGGTTGCAATTTGTTCATGAGCATTTCTGGAGAATTTGTGTGTGTTCTTGATGAAAACGATGGCCAGGAGCGCGTTTGATCCGTTCGTGCCAATTTCCTTTTCAAAATTTTGTTTACCGCGCGCCTGGACCAATGAGAGAGCGCCCAGGCTTCTAAACGAAACTACGCCGTTTTGGCCTAGTTCGTTAGTATTACAAAAATGCCATTGGCCTATTTAATTATATATTATTTCTATTTCTTTTTTTTCATTTGTTATTTCATTTTGTTACATGAACTTATAAAATTCATAGAGACTTCATTTTTCATCCAATTTGAGTGATATTTTTTGCATGATATTCCTTGTGATGTGTAGAATTTAATCATGATTTTTGTAAATTTTTTTCATGTGTAGAAAATTAAAATGCCTAGGGTTTGTTGGATGTTGTCACATTTGTACATGTTTTGCCATATCTTTCATGAAATGATGATGCTTTCAAAGAAATGGATGAAATTGTTTGTGCATATTCTGGACACTTTGGTGGTGATTTTCATGTAGAGTTTGTGATTTTTGGATACTTGGTTGATTAGATATGAATTTTTGAATAGAGGTGTGACAATTTGTGTCACACCAAGCTTGATGAACTTCCTGATTTTATTTAAAATGCTTAGGGATGTTGATTTGAGCTGAAATTTTGCATGGTTGAACATATGAATGTTGAGATCACATGTGATTTTTTCTGGATTTATTGATCGCATTTCCTAATTGATTGGAATTTTCTCTTCTGTTGGCTCATTTGGTGACATTATGTGACACATGATTGTATTTTGCTTGTGAAATTCTCATAGTGTATTGGATGGATGTAAAATTTGACATGAGGATTGTAGACATATTATAGGTCATTATGGTTTTGATCCCATTCATTTATCTTGTTGTGTCACTGTTTTATGATTTTTGGAAGTTGATGATTGTGTTGATGCCTTGTATTGGCTTGTTTGAAATTGTCTGAACTTCTTGATTTTCATTGACCTACTTCCTTTTGTCCAATTGAGCTGAAATTTGGTATGCTTAACATGTTATGGATGCTTCTTGATCTTGAATTTTTGTGGAATTTATTGCATTGTTTTGGTATGCTTTTGATTGAGATCTTTCTGTTTGGTCATTTGAGGTTGCAAATTGCATGTTTGATGCTATTTTGTGCATGAAATGATAATGGTAATTGATATGAGCATGGGACCAATTGCATATGTTTTTAATTTGTTTGATTGTGATTGTGGATAATTTTCACTTGCTGTTTTGGATTTTTTATCTCTTTTGGACCCTAGGCTTGGCCTAGTGGTCTTGTTTCTCACCTTTGGAATTGTGTTTCAGGTTTGAGCTGCAAATGCCTTAAGGAGAACAATGCAAGTTGTAAATTGAGTTTGTTTGATGTTATAAACTAACATTGTTTTGTGTTGTAGGGTTTGATGCTTGAGTTTGAGCTCATGGCTTGCACTTGTGTGAATTAACTTGTGTTTGACTGTACAGATTAACATTTGTTGTTTACTGTTGGTTTGTCTGAGTATTGATGATACTTGATTGATTTCAGGTACATTTAGTTGCTTACAGTTCCTTGAGAACTTGCTTGCTGTTGCTTGGTTTTTAAACCAATTGAGGTAGGATTTCTATTCTCCATGTAGTCTGGAAGACCTGGCCTGTTACTTGGCCAGGCAACTGTCTGAAGTCCTCCTTAAGAGGCGATGTTTGTGATTGTTTAACTTTGTCCCCAAGCAGGTAAAGTTCTTGATTAAGGCAATTGGCGGAACCCAAGGGATATGCAATCTATCCCCCGCTATTCTTGTTGAGTCGTCCCTCTGCTCACACCACTGTGTTGATGCAGTGGGACACAAACCCAAGATCTTGTACATTGTACAGTTGTGTCAGAGTCTTGAGTGTAGAAGGGTTCCTCCTTTCTGAACCCACACTCCTTTGTCTGAAGCTCTCCCTGGTTAGGGATAAGAGCTGTGAAGTCTAATCTTCACTCACCTTTCATCTGGCTTCACCCTGACTCTCAATGTCAGGGTTAAGAGCTAACACTACCCTTGTACAGATGACTTGCCTTGGCAGTCGACCCGTTGTTTGAGCCTCACTTGACTGGATATAGTGTGTGCTATCTGAAACGTGAATGTTTGCTTTGTTTATGCTTGCGTGCTTGCTTTCTTCCTGGATAGGATTAGCTTGCTGTGGTGCAAGTAGGTAGAAACCATAACATAGGGCAATGATGCATGATAACACTAGGCTCGAGTACAACTCCCTGGTAGTGTGTCTTCCCTTTGTTTCTGGCTAGTCTTTCTCCCCCGTTGGGGGGAACTACATCGCCCTGATCCTCATACCAGATGAGGTACGTAGGCAGGAGACCGTGCGAGGTCTCTCCGGGCACTTTTTTCCTTTTTTGTGTGTGTTTGCTTGACAGTTGCTAGGCTCGAGTTCCTGACTCCTTAGCGACTTGTTGCTTGTTCTTTCTTGTGTGTCAGGATATGGATGTAAGCCCAGCGATTGGCTGTCCGTATCCTGATTGTGTTTGTTTGGTTCGGAAGCCGATGTAAGTCCAACGATTGGCGTTCGGGTTCCACGTTTGCCTTTTGTGTGTGTGTGTCCTGTTTGGCGTGCGTGAGCCGAACTACGACAGCTCTGATTCTCGTTCCAGACAAGATACGTAGGCATAGGACGCGATGTCCTAGCGAGCCCGTTCCTCTTATTCCCCACCTGTGTTGTCTTCGGTGTGTGTGTGTGGTGTTTGTTTTAGTAACCTATTCTTTCTTTTAGAGCGTGGATCCCGTCGAGTACGACGGACGTGAGGGGTGCTAATACCTTCCCCTTGCGTAACCGACTCCCGATCCCATCTCTTTGGTCGCGAGACCATGCTTTTCCCAGGTTTACTTCGAGCGTTTCCTTTCCCTCCTTTGGGATAAATAACGCACGGTGGCGGCTCTGTGTTGTTTTTGTTTCAGCCCGCCGGTTGTTTTTCGCGGATGCGACAACACGTTCAATGGAGCAGGAGGCACATGTACTTTATCCGCATAGATCTGACACTTGTGGCAGGTTTTGGAGTGATGGTGGCAATCAGCTTCCATGGTAGACCAATAATACCCTGATCTCAGAATCTTCTTGGCCATTGTATGTCCACTAGAATGAGTCCCAAAAATACCGTCATGTATGTCTTCCATAATCTTTTCTGCTTCCTTTTTATCCACACAGCGAAGCAGAGTCGAATCATGATTACGTTTGTATAATACTCCATTACTCAGAAAGAATTTAGCGGAGAACTTCCTCAGGAACTTTTTGTCATTGATGGATGCCCCTTCAGGGTATTCCTGAGCTTCTAAATATCTTTTTACTTCGTGGAACCAAGGTTTCTCCTCTACTCCCTCAGTATTAAGTTCATAACAATGTGCTGGTTCATCTAATCGTTCAATAGTGATCCTGGGAGCTTCACTGTCCCATCTGACTCTGAACATAGATGACATGGTAGCCAATGCGTCCGCCAACTGATTTTCTTCCCGTGGAATATGTTCAAATGTAATCTCTTCAAAGTATGGGATTAATGTCATCACCCGCTCTCGATAAGGGATGAGATTCGGATGTTTAGTGTCCCATTCTCCTTTGATCTGACTGATTACTAATGCTGAGTCTCCGTACACACTCAAAAACTTGATTCGCCGGTCTATAGTAGCCTTGAGTCCCAAAATACATGCTTCATACTCAGCCATATTATTGGTACAATGAAAACATAGTCTAGCAGTGAAAGGTGTATGGTAACCCCCAGGAGAAATAATTACAACCCCAACACCGTTGCCCAATGCATTAGAAGATCCATCAAACACCATAGTCCATCGGGATCCCGGTTCGGGTCCTTCATTCGGTCCAGGTTTTTCATGATCAGTAACAAGCATGACATCCTCATCTGGGAACTCAAAATTCATAGAGTGGTAGTCGTCCACCGCTGGATGAGCCAAATGATCAGCTAGCACGCTTCCTTTGATTGCTTTCTGGGTAGTATACTGGATATCATATTCTGTTAAAATCATCTGCCATCTTGCTATTCTCCCGGAGAGAGCGGGCTTCTCAAACATGTATTTGATAGGATCCATCTTAGAAATCAATAAAGTGGTATGATTCAACATATACTGCCTTAGTCGGCGAGCAGCCCAAGCCAAAGCACAGCAAGTTTTCTCGAGCAGTGAGTATCTTGTTTCACAGTCGGTAAACTTTTTGCTAAGGTAGTATATGGCATGCTCTTTTCGACCAGACTCGTCATGTTGCCCCAACACGCACCCCATTGAACTTTCTAACACGGTCAAATACATGATTAGAGGTCTTCCTTCAACCGGTGGTATCAGAATTGGAGGTTCCTGGAGATACTTCTTGATTTTATCAAAAGCCTCTTGACATTCATCATTCCATATCATCTCTTGATTTTTCCTCAGTAATTTGAAGATGGGTTTGCAGGTAGCGGTCAAATGGGAAATAAATCGGGCAATGTAATTCAACCGTCCCAAGAAACCTCTGACTTCTTTATCCGTATGAGGAACTGGCATTTCTTGAATAGCTCTCACCTTAGCTGGGTCAACCTCAATTCCTCTGCCACTGACAATAAATCCCA
This sequence comes from Lathyrus oleraceus, assembly GCF_024323335.1. NCBI lineage: Eukaryota > Viridiplantae > Streptophyta > Magnoliopsida > Fabales > Fabaceae > Lathyrus > Lathyrus oleraceus. The sequence continues at coordinate 139,667,669 of NC_066580.1, forward strand.
AGAGTTTACCGGATCTTACTCCGAAGGTGCATTTGTTCGGGTTCAACCTCAACTTGTACTTCTTCAACCTCTCAAACAGTTTGTATAAATGATCGAGATGTTCTTCTTCAGTATGAGATCTGGCTATCATGTCATCCACATATACTTCTATCTCATGATGGATCATATCATGAAACAAAACCACCATAGCACGCTGGTATGTTGCCCCGGCGTTCTTTAAACCGAATGGCATCACTTTGCAACAGAAAGTGCCCCATTGCGTCACAAACGTAGTTTTCTCCATGTCCTCAGGTGCCATCTTAATTTGGTTATAACCCGAGAGTCCGTCCATGAATGAGAATACCTTGTGTTGAGCGGTGTTGTCTACCAGAACATCAATGTGCGGAAGTGGAAAGTCATCTTTGGGACTCGCTTTATTCAAATCTCTGTAATCTACACACATTCGTACCTTACCATCCTTCTTCGGCACTGGTACCACATTAGCAACCCATTGAGGATAAGAAGTAACGGCTAGAAAACCGGCATTAAATTGTTTCATAACCTCGGCTTTGATTTTCTCGGACATTTCAGGACGCATGCGGCGAACCTTCTGCTTAACAGGACGACAGTCTTCCTTCATTGGCAGACGATGCACTACTATATCAGTATCCAATCCGGGCATGTCTTCATAAGACCAAGCGAAAATCTCCACATAGTCATGTAACATCTGAATCAATCTTTCTCTGACACTGTTTTCCAAGCCTGCTCCTATTTTGACTTCTTTTCTGTCTACTTCAGTACCCAGATTTACAATTTCGATTGTCTCCTCATGCGGCTGTATAGTCCTTTCTTCTTGCAGTAACAGTCTGACAAGTTCTCCAGGTACTTCACAATCTTCCTCACTTCCATCCTCGGCTTGGTAGATCGGATTTTCAAAGTCATAGTGAACAGTAGTGGAACTATTATCAACAGGATCTAGAGTGGGTATGGATCTGCAATTTATTACGTGAGTGTGTGTAAGAAAACATAGCTTGTTTGGAAGATGACAAGAAAGATAAAGAGCGCAATATTTGAATGCAAAAAGTCCATTGATTTATTGAATGTGAATATGCTTATGAAATGACAAACCCTTAACAAATTAGCTATTGTGCCCCGGGCATAGACACAACGCTTTAAGAAGTTCAATCGAAAAGCTAAAAAAATTTGCAACACTAAAAATAACAATTACTCCTGACTAAAGGAAATCGGGACAGTGTCTTCAGCCTTCCAATTATTGGGTCCGTCACCAATTGTTGGGTAAATCCAGCTATCCAGGTCGCAATCGCTGTCAGCATCTTCTACAGCATTAATCTGGTCTTTGACTATCTTTTCAGAGTTGAATCCCAGGCCAAATTTATCAGACTTGTACGGTACATCGATCAGTTGACTCCATCCAGTAGGACCACCATCTTCAACCACAGCTTGAGCATCTTTTAGAGAAATCATAGTAGGAGGAGCACGAATAACCTTGGGCGCACAGGAAGTTGGCTTAAGGACAGGATTAGTCGGAGGAACTACCTCAAATGACTGAGACGGAGTCTCGAAGAATTCGCCATCCATCTCAACGTATCTGAAGGTATGCACACTACTGACGATATACTCTTCTTCCCCACACACAGTGACGATCTTACCCTCTATGGGATACCTCAGCTTTTGATGGAGAGACGAAGCTACAGCACTTGCCCCGTGAATCCAAGGGCGTCCCAGCAAGCAGGAATAGGCAGGCCGAATGTTCATTACATGAAAGGTAGTGTCGAAGACTTGAGGTCCTATCTTGATAGGGAGAACCACTTCACCATGGACAACACTCTTCGCACCATCGTAAGCACGCACCACAATGTCGCTAGGCTTCAGTTCAATGCTCTTGCAGTCAAGTTTATCGAGCACGGCTTTCGGTAGCACATTCAAAGAAGAGCCGTTATCGATCAACACATGAGACAAGGTGACCCCCTTACACTCAATGGAGATATGCAGAGCTTTATTGTGATTCTTCCCTGCTGGTGTCAGGTCAGCATTGGAAAAACCTAGGCCATTGTCAACAGTCAGGTTAGCAACATAGTTTTCGAACTGATCGACGGAGGTCTCCTGAGGTACATGAGCAGTCTTCAAGAACTTTATCAAGGCATTGGCATGAGATTCAGAAGATAACAACAAGGATAACATCGAGATCTTGGACGGGGTATGCCCCAATTGTTCTACCACATCAAAATCACTCTTGCGAATGATTTTCAGCATTTCCTCCATTTCCTGTTTGGCAACATCTTCAGTAGTAACTTCGACCGATGTCTCTGACTGAGAAGGGTTGACTGCTGGTTCCTTTCCTCGAGTTTCAGGGGCGGGAGGTGAGATTTCTGGAGAGAAGATCCTTCCGCTTCGAGTAACTTTACTAGTCCCAACAATGTCATTAAGATTAGCAGAATTACCAACTTGCTTCACGCCATGGATGTAAACATCACCTCCATAATTCCACGGAATGGCTTTGCTTGAGGAATACGGTACTGGACCAGGTGCAGTAATGATTAGGGGAGCTACCTTGGGCTCAGCAGTAATCTTCACTGGTACTCTGGGAGCAGTAATCTTCACTGGAGCTTTAGACCTTGCAATCACAGATATTTCTTCAACAGTGTTTTCCACCTTAGGAATCCTTTCAAAGAGGATTATACGATCATCTATCAGCCGTTGAATACCATTCCTCAATTTCAGGCAATCATTGGGTCGGAGTATGCAGAGATCGCAATTTTCAGCACAACCTGGAAATAAACCAGCTTGCAACAACTTCCTCTTGATGGCCAGGAGAGGAGATGCTAAGTCAGCTACATTAGAAATGTGAGAGTTGTCATCCATAGCATTAACAGCCTTGTCATGATTAGGCATAGGTGCAGTGATGACATTGGGAGTCTCCGGAGGCTCAAATTCAATTTCCCCAGCGTCGATCATATCCTGGATTTTATTCTTCAACGACCAACAATCGTTTGTATCATGCCCGGGGCTATCGGAGTGATACACACACCTGGCATTAGGATTATAACGAGGAGAAGTAGTGTTGGGATTCGTAGGAGGATCTTTGAGGGTAATCAAATTTGCTTTTAGCATACCCTGCAGTGCCTGTGCTAAAGTCATATTGATCTTAGTAAACTGCCTTCTCGGCCTGTCCTGTCGGTGCTGGAAGTTTTGAGCTGGCGGGGCTGCAATCGTAACTGCTCCAATGGTATGGTCACGATTTTTCTTGCTACGACCCTTTTGACCGTACACAGCATTTGATTCGTTCCTCCCCTGATAGGACCTTTTGGTGCTTGCAGAAGTAGTCGCCTGTATCTTTCCGCTTCGAATGCCGCTCTCCACCCGTTCACCTGTCAATATAAGTTCGGTGAAACCCGAAGAAGAACTTCCCAGTAGATGGCTGTAGAATGGGCCAGTCAGCGTACCCATGAACATGTATACCAATTCTCGATCAGTCATAGGGGGTTTGACTCTGCCAGCCAAATCTCTCCATTTTTGAGCATACTCTTTGAAGCTTTCTTTAGATCCCATAGCCATATTCTGCAACTGCAGCCGAGTAGGCGCTAGGTCAGAATTATACTGGTACTGTTTATAGAAAGTTGTTGCTAAATCAGTCCAGGTGCGGATATTAGAGCTCTCGAGCTGATAATACCATTCCAACTGTGTGCCAGACAGACTCTCTTGGAAGAAGTGGATCCATAGCTTCCTATCAGTGGTATGCGGCTGAATCTTTCTCACATAAGCTCTCAGATGCATCTGAGGACAGGACGCACCATCGTACTTAGTGAAAGTGGGGATCTTGAATTTGCGAGGAATGGTCACATCGGAGACCAGACCCAAACTTTCGAAATCCAGACCGGGCGCCTTCTGACCCTCCATGGCTAGCATACATTCTTCTAGCAACTTGTACTTATCATCTCTTGGAGAGTATTGTTCATTTTCATAATCTTCATCGTCATCCTCCTGGCTGAAAGGATCAACATTCTCGTCTTCTGAATCCGTCCCCTCTTCTGGACCATTCGGAATTCCAAACTTGACTCCCGCGGCCTGTCTTTTAAGCCTTCTTCCCGGGTTAATGTAACCCACAGTTTTCTGGTCTTTCTTCTTCTCGAGCAAGAGAGCCTTCAGTTCTTCCTGCCCCTTGGATAAGCTCAGGATCAATTCCTGGAATTGAGCATTTTGAGCCTGGAGATCTTTGACAGTTTGTTCGAGGTCCATTTTTATGTTTAAGAGGTAGACCGTGAGAGTATGATCTTTTGGAACACCTGTTATGCAATGTTATGTCATGCAATGCAATGTATGAAATGTTTTCAAGGACTTTTGGAATTTAACTTTGCGTAAACTACCAAAAAGAGGGAACTTTTATTACTAATTTCTTAATCAATGTTCATTACAAAAAATAATAAAAATACAGTGAAAGCCTAAGTCTCCCAGGGGCGGCTTCTTTTTGGGCGAAGATACGCATTGAGTCTTCGTTCCTCATTAAGCTGGTTGGTAAGTTCTAGTACTTTCTTCTTTTCTGCATTGAACTGAATTTCGAAAGTATCCCTTTCCTCTCTCAACTGGGTCCAGGATATCCTCAATTCCTCAACATCGGTAGACATATCTGGATAAGGAATGATCTGAGGAGTACCTCCTTCAACTTCTGGTTCAACAATCAGCGGTCCGACTGCAAGGTATGGCATGACAAGTTCACGAGCTCTGGCGCGTATCCATCTGAGATAAGGCTCCATAGGAATAGAATTTTCCTGTCCTAAAGTGCTTCTTTTCACCATGCCCCAAGCTCGTACAAACCTTTGACGGAGACCTTGAGAGTCATTGTCATAGTCAAACACCGTACCTTGAATAATCATTTCATGTGGACCATCTCTTCGAGCACAACCAAACTGACGTAAGGCTAAGGCGGGATTATAAGTAATACCTCCTCTTATCCCCATGAGTGGTACATTAGGGAATTCTCCGCAACGGTCGATGAGGATAACATTTTCTCTGAGATTAGAACACCAACGGATGTCTGAATGGGAGAGTGCCATTATCCTTTGAGACCATTTCAGATTTTGATCATTCTTCAAGACTGATTGAGGAAGGTGCGAAATAAACCACCTAGACAATAAGGGTACGCAGCACATGAGAGTCCCTTGCCTTTTCATAGTACGAGTGTGAAGGGAATGCAAAATATCTCCGAGCAAGGTAGGCACAGGGTTATGAGTGAGGAATATCTTAATAGCATTCACGTCTATGAATTGGTCTGGATTAGGGAATAGCACCAAACCATAGATTAGTAATGCTAGGACATCTTCGAAAGCATGGACATTCATAACTTTTAGGAATTCTCGGGCTTTATTCATAAGAAATTTGGCAAGTAAACCCTTAACTCCACTTCTTGTTACCCAATTAGTTTCAATGTCGGATTTTGTCAAGTGTAAAGCCATGGCAACTTCTTCAGACTTCGGAATCTTTTCTAAACCACTGAAAGGTGTCTGATCCAGAATAGGTATCCCGAGCAACTTGGAAAATTCTTCTAATGTGGGTACCAACTGATAATCTGGGAAGGTGAAGCAATGATGTTTAGGATCGAAGAACTGGAATAGAACTCTCATCATATCTTCTTTGAAACCAGTGGTAACCAAATTGAGGATAGAACCATGTTGCTTGATGAACTGAGCATGATCGGGAAGTTCTAACACTAATTCCTTGAGTTGAGGAGAGATCGCCACAAGATTGATCCGGATAGTCTTCCTGGAAGCCATACCCTGTTTAACAGAGCAAAGCTAAATCCCTAAGTCCTTGAAATGGTTAGTACAATGTCATGATGTTATGATGTTATGATGTTATGATGTTATGATGTTATGCTGTTATGCAAATCATAAACAAGTCACACAATCATTCCTAGGTTTTAAGGCTTGCATGAATTCCATAGGTATGTACCCTCCCCACTGAAGTTTGGTTGGTTCAACCTGTCCTAGAATAGTAACTGGGTTCTAGAAGGATCTCAAATCATTGACCTTCCTTTAAGTCCACTTCAGTGCAACACCAAGTGGTTGACCGAAGCTTCCCTAAAGTCCAATCTCAAAGAGTGTAGTATCGAGTCTCAACCAACCCCAGTCGGAACCGAAGTCAGTTATCTCACTACTTTCTAATGGCTAGGATGAGTCAATTAGGGTTCTAAAGGTCTGGTTAATGTTTTGATGACACCACGCGAATGCCAAATTTTTCCTCAAGTAAACATGAGGAACATCAGGACATCCAAAGTGTCACATTAACCGTAGCTATCACTTTAACCATTCCAGTATACGTCGGATAGTCGTGATGATCTATTGCTACTTACCTAAGGTACACTAGATCCGGGTGTAGGATCTTTCACTCGAAAATACCCTTAAAAGAAAGAACAATTGAAAACATAAATGATTTTTTTTCTTAAGGTGACCTCTCTTTGTAGTCCCCAGTAGAGTCGCCAGTTCTGTCATACGGTGAACTGACTTTAATGTGTTTTTTTATCGCAATGTCGCGGTTAGCAAGAGTCGCCACCGACTTTTCTTTTATCCAATAAGGAAAGGTGGAAAAGAACAGGAAAGACCTTAATTTAGATTCTTAGGTTCGGGAGGTACATTATACAAAGGGAAGGTGTTAGCACCCTTTGTATCCATGGTTATCCATGGACTCTTAATTGCTTAATCATTTATGTTTTTCTAGTTTGAAAAAAAAAAGTGTTTGAGAAATGTGTAGGAAATGTTTTGAAAAGGAGAATTTAACTTTGTAATGATTCTCCTATGAATGTATACAAAGTGGTTATCTCGTTTAGTTTTGAAAGTAGTTTAGAAAAATATAACTCGGCAATGATTCTAGTACGAATGTATGCCAGGTGGTGATTTTCTAAAAAATATGTTTTGAAATGTGTGAGGTGCGAAAAATATTTTAGGTTATGAATAAGCAATTAAGAGTTATACCTATCCCAGGTCTTTACGGGTATTTCCTATCCTTATGAGGGTAAAACTGTCCTTACTATTGAGAAGTAAGTAGTTTTATCCTTTGGATGTAAAAGGGTCATCGTAGGGTCATCGATTGGTCATTGAAGGCAACAGTTGTGTGAGGATACTTTAGCATTCGAAGGGACTATCATCATTTAACCGTAGGCTATACCGAAGGGTCATCGAGGGACAAAGGCAACATTCGAGGGACTATGATGATTTAACCGAAGGGTCTTTGCTAAGTGCATCCCCACATTCGCGGGACATGACCGTAGTACCGTAATCGTGGGGTAACAAAGAGAGGTCCAAGATCGCATATTTAAAGGAAAAGTTTTACAATTAATTAGATAGCCGTAATCGATTAAGTAATGAGGTCCACATTAAAATTAATACATTAAGACCAATTAAGCCATTAGGGTGGATCTTCACCATAAGATCAATACATTAAAATCAATTGAGTAATTCAGGGTGAATCTCCATAAGGGTACCCCATAAATAAAGTGGGATACCTAACAAGCAATCCTTTCCTGGGGTATGTGAACCTTTACAAAACTCAACAAAACATGTCAGAACACCAAATCAGGGTGCAATCAGGTATGTGAACCTTTGCATATCATCCTCATTCATTCATTTCATTGAATAAGCATGGTTCTCAACCAGCAGGCATCCTCTTGGCATCACGTGAATAATGGTTCTGATTGATTATGACTTCGTATTGATTTCAATTTCAAATTAACTTTTGAAGTTTGAATTGATTTTGAAGTTAGATTTGATCTTTGAAAATAAATTTGGTTTAGAAATCATTTCGTTCTTTTTTCGAATTAATTTTGGAAATTCAAGTTGAGTTGGACGATCCAAATTGATTCTTGAAAAATCGAATTGATTTTGGAAATTTAATCATTTTTATTTTTTGAAGCCAATTAACCATTTCTTTTACATATCCATTTACAAAAATCCATTTTTATATCCATTTAACCATTTCATTGTTTTAACCAATTATCCAACTTTTTGAGTCCATAAACCTCATAAACCAAAATCTTATCCAATTTGATTTTTCCAATCCAATTTCATTTCATTGTTAATATCCAAGTCAACCAACATCATTTTTCATAATAGGATTAACTTTTTTACTTTCCAAATTTCATATCCATTAATTCTAACAAAAGGCTAGTTTTAGAATAACACTTATGATAAAAAAAAAATATATGCTCCTATTTCTCATTTCCAGAATTCAAGCCTAATGAATGAAGATAAACGTTACTGTCCAAGCCAAAAGCAGTAGCATGCCAAGAAATGCAATTGAAAAAAGAAGCCGTGGCAAGAAGCTAAATCTGTAGTGAATTAACACAACATTAAATAAGTTCACAACTCATAATTCCATAAGCGAAAGAACAGGAGAAAAGTCAGTTAGAAAGCTTTCATCCAATAACCTCATCTCTAACTGAATCTTGTAACCGAATTTGGATTCAGTTTCTAACAGAATCATAGACTCTCTCATCACTATATATATTCATTCACGCTTCAGAGGCGGGGGGGGGGGGGGGGGGGGGGGAGATCTGAGTTTCATCATACAAAATTTTTCATTCCATTCTTTTCCGTCGACTTCAACTGCTTCGCTGATAACAGAACCAGTTCATTCTCCAAATCCTCCACAACCACCGCCACGCTTCATCAGCCTCACCTTCAACCTCCGTAACCGAATTTTTCAACCTTCCATTCTTCTTACTCCTTCACCATCATCTTCTTGGACCTGCAACCATCCTCCATCCTTCAACAAACTTCATATACCAGAAACCGAAACCGGAGTAAAGCCACAATCGGCCACTCTCTCATCAACGTCTTCAATTCGCCATCCTCCATAGCCTGCAAAAATCTAAACAACTTCACAAGATTCAGGCAGAACCTCGACGGAAGGAGAGAAGATCGAAACCGAAAAAAGTAGAAGCGATCCTCCACGAAATCAAACTCGTCATCGCCATCTTGATTCGTCAATCATCACGATCCGGCAGCTCGATGTGACATGCTTCATCTTGATTCAATATCAAAAGAACGCATCGAACAACAACGACGCAAAGCCATCTCAGAAGAGCTCAAGAAGAAGGATCGAGCAAAAATCAAAGCGGAAATATGTGATACCTGTTAAACTTGTGAGTTTTCCGATTCAACCTCAACATTTAGATTTTGCTGTTTAACTGGTGAAGCAAGAAGGCAGGTTCGACAGTGGTTTCGAGTTGCGAATCGGTGTTGTTTCGCTTGATGCGCCACGATTTGGAGAAGGTGAAGTATCGCACATGCAGAGACGGAGAGATCTACGTAGTTTCAGCACTGAGATTTGGGACTCGCTGTTTCGTCCTTGCTCCGCCGTTTCCACCGCCACTCGTCGTCGATTCCGCCGTCGGTGTGTTGAACCTTGTGTGTGTGAGGATACTTGATATCGGTACCCCTCTCCAGAGTATCATGCGTGGATTGTGGGCCTCTAGGTCCTTTCATTTTCCTCTTGAGGCCTCCACTAATCCACATACACCCCCCCCCCCCCCCCACCGTTGGGCTTTGCCTTGACAAGTCACCAGGGCCCATTTCATGTTAATTGTGTGTTAACTACATGTTAATTAAACTTTAGTAATACTAGAATTCAATAACCTTAGGATTAGAAGTAATTAGGATTATTAGAGATTTTAGATAGTTAAACTTAGATTTTCAATTAAGAGCATTAGTAATAATCTTAGAATTTTAGAATTAAGTTTAGAAGATATTAGAAATATTATTAGTTTTTTAATTTAGAATTAGGATTAAAAAGATAATGTTAGAATTCTAGAGTTTAATTAGGAGTATTAAATTTAGATTAATTTAGGATTTAGAATAATTATAATTACTTAGATTTTAGAAATGACTTTAATTAGAATTCCGTAAATAGAAATTTAATTCAATATTAATCCATAAATGGTGAAATGACAATTCTACCCCTAGGCTTAGAAATAGTTCAATTTTGTATGCTCCCTTAGTGTTAGGACTTATAGAATTTTCCAATTGCTAGTTATTATTTCTCATGTGGTTAACCTTAGTTTTAATGCATGTTTAGATAGAGTTTAGATTTTAGAATTAGCTTTCATTTGTATGATTTTACTTTTACACATCCCTTGTAAATTACATGTACCCCCCTCCCCTTTCCGATGTACGCTTTTATTCGCTTTCTTTGATTGCTTGTTAGATACTCCTTAGGCATTAGGAACATTCACCCACTCAAAATCGATAATCAAACCCTTGATCCAACGTCAAGTGGTCCTTTTCTTAAATCAAATACAATAAACAAACCCTTGATCCAACGTCAAGCGGTCATTTTCTAAAACAAACTCAAAATAAATGGCGATTAGGATCGTACGTCACGAGCCTTATGCGATAAAGAAGGGATGAGACTGGAGCTCTCCTACACTCATCCTGAATGCTTCGAACACAAGACGCTCGGCTTGACCGTTTGAAGCATTCACCTTTATCCATAGTCTTTAGTGCAATCCGAAATCAATAACACTTTCTCAAAAACATAAAAACAACTCAACACATTCAAGCCTTTTGTTTGAGCCTTAGGGCGACACCACTCGAAAACCCTTCTTCAAGGTAATAAAACCAACAAAACAAACATAAACAAATTTCAAAACCACGAACTACGGACGCTCTGATTTCTCACTTCAACAAGTGGGCATACGTAGGCACGAGGATCCATTCCTTGGCGAGCACACTAATTTAAAATCTACCTCCATCTCCGTAAACCTTGGCAAGCAAGCATTCGATAAACAATACACACATAAGCGTAAACATCCTAGATGGTTCCCATGGAGTACCATGGATGTGAGGGGTGTTAATACCTTCCCCTTGCATAACCGACTTCCGAACCTGTTCATGGTTACGATGACCACTCTTTGGGGTTTTCTCGATATTTTCCCTTTCCTTTGGAATAAATAAAAACCGATGGCGACTCTGTATTTTTCGCGTAGCGACAGCTGGCGACTCTGCTGGGGATTCCTCCCTAAGCAAGTCAAGCCTAATCTAGGATGCTTCCTCGCATGTGTGTATGCTTATCCTTTTGATATTGCTTGTTTTATTTATCGCCTTTTGCTTTAAATTTTGTAATATATTATATGATTCCATGGTTTTATGATACCAAATGGATGGCACTTTGATTGCAAGTAACCTTGTGGGAAAGACTCTCTACCCGAGTCTAGAGTGTAAACTTGAGATAGGAGAGGTTGAGTAGTATGGGCCACCGAGAAGCTCTTCTCGTAAGGGTCGATACGAGAACCTCGCTTAGAGTAGATTCTTTTGGAGACGTTGACGACCGTCAAGCTCTTGGCGTAAGCGATCAATGTCTTCATTTGGATCCATGACTCTAAGGACCTTTGTAGAACATTTAACCTATGGCCTATTAAGATTGATGGTCGCGTAGTACGGGTCCCCGAGAAGCTCTTCTCGTGTGGGTCGGTACGAAGATCTCACTCAAAAGAGATTTTCTTGATGGAGTTGACGACCGGCAAGCTCTTGCCGTAAGCGGCAAACAGTCAAGGAAATCCATGACTTTGAGACCCTTGTCTAGAACCCGATGTTGATGGTCGCGTAGTTCGGGCCCCCGAGAAGCTCTTCTCGTGTGGGTCGGTACGAAGATCTCACCCAGAAGAGGCTCATTTGAGGGAGTTGACGATCGGCAAGCTCTTGCCGTAAGCGTCAAACAGCCAAATGAATCAATGATTTTGGGGTCCCTATCTAACCCTAGACTTCAACCAGTGAGATCCCCATTGTGAGTAAGCAATCAGAGCTATCCTCCATCTGTATCTTGAACCCGTGATACCATGACAACTTGTGTGTTCGACTCGTGGGAACCATGCTTGTGTATCATTCATTCATGCACTCATGCATTCATGCATCATAAAAAAAAAAGTCAAATACAATAGTCATGCATCATTCTGCATATCATCAGACAAAAGCCAGAAAACTTACCATTTGAACCTTCTATCCAGAATCATCCACAGTCAAGCTGACTTCCCGACATTCATACAACACGCGTAATAATCAAAAATTGCTCATGGATCAGTTGGAACAGAACCAAGCTGCTATGAGGGAGGATATGACCACTGTGAAGGCTCAGATAGGTCAGCTCGTTGAAGCCCTACAAGCTCTGGCTAGGGGACAAGAGGAAATGCGTCAGGCTAATCTGAGAGCCTCTACTGCCAACCCTGCTGTTGTGACCATACCGATGAATCCACAAGGAGGAGTTGGTACGCCTGTTGTAGCTCAGCCGCCTCCCGAAAGAGATCCGGTGTATCAAAATGCTAATCAGACATTCAATATCCCCGCCAATGGGAGATTCCAACCTGAGATTGATGATCAGCAGGACGCTTTCTTCACTACAAAGGCTGACTCAGTTTATGAAGCTTTTGGTCCTTCTCCTGCTGACATCGAAAGGAGATTTCAAATGGTGGAGGAGAGACTCAAGGCAATGCAAGGTCCCGATACCTTTGGGTTGGATGCTGCTGACATGTGTCTAGTGCCAGACGTGAAAATTCCTCCCAAGTTCAAAGTCCCGAGCTTTGAAAAGTATCAAGGGGTCACTTGTCCAAAGACCCACATCCGAGCTTTCTGCAGAAAGATGGCCGCTCATTCTAGTGATGAGAAACTCTTAATGCATTTTTTCCAGGACAGTCTCAGTGGAGCTTCTCTGGAATGGTATATGCAGCTCGAGCGCACGCATATACGAACCTGGAGGGAACTTGCTGAAGCCTTCTTGAAGCATTATCAGTATAACTCAGACATGGCTCCTAATCGGACTCAGCTCCAAAGCCTTTCTCAGAAGCCGGATGAATCGTTCAAAGAGTATGCCCAACGATGGAGAGACTTGGCTGCCAGGGTTTAACCCCCTCTTCTTGAAAGAGAGCTGATAAACATGTTTGTGGACACCCTTCAAGGACCGTATTTTGAAAAAATGATTGGGAGTACCACCTCGGGATTCTCAGACTTGGTCATTGCTGGTGAGCGAATTGAGAACGACTTGAAGATCGGTAAAATACAAGATACAACTGCTGTGGCTAGTGGAGCAAAGAAGCCTTATTCCGGATTCTCAAAGAAGAAGGAAGGAGAGACCAATGCTATCGCTCAAGGGGGAGATGGAGGTTACCAAATGCCATACTATCCAGTGGCAGCAGTAACACCTAACCCGTATCCGCAGCCAGCGTATGTCATTCCAACTAGTCCTCCAACAATGCAATATCAGCAACCTTATGCTCCTCAGCAACCTGTTGCTCAACAGAACTACTATCAGCAGGGTAGACAAGGACCAAGGAGGCCTCCTAGAAGTTTTGATCCAATTCCCATGCCGTATGGTCTTCTGCTAGCTCATTTGCTCAAAGATTTGCAGGTCCAACTGAGAGAAGCTAAGGCTCCTCCAGTACCTCTCCCTCCCGGGTATGACATGAACCTCAGTTGCGAGTATCACTCTGGGACGCGGGGGCACTCGATCGAGAATTGCAATATCTTCAAGCACAAAGTACAAGACTTGATTGACTCAAAAGCAATATCGTTCAAGCCAAATGTTCCAAACAACCCCGTGCAGGCAAGTACATCTGCAGTGCCTTAGTCAGAGAAGCAGTAGATCTAAAGGATCTATATCTGTGGAACTGTCTCGTCAGCTTTTTCCAGAACCAAGACTCCAAGCAATGGGAGAATAAAGCGGATCATTCCAGCACTCTCTGGTTCAATCATTCATGTGTGATTTTCTTGATTGTCATTTGTAACATTCATTTGTAATGAACTCGTTTGTTTTTTAATAATAATGACATTGAAATGAATATACATGTTTTGAATAAATCCATTCGTGTCCACTCATACTTTATCTTGTCAATATTCAAATGTTGGTTTTTGGAGGAGGATGATGTAATTAAAAACACGAAACGAATTCACTGCTCGTACGCTTTCGAATAAAACCATGCTGATGATGTAAGGCATTGTTTCAAATCCCCAAACACCGGAGATATAAGGAAGATAATCCCTAGTCAACCCTTTCGAGCCGAGGAGTAGGAGTTTCTTTCTTAAACATAAAACCCTTAATCTCAAACCGGGGCAGGGTAGTCGTCAGTTAGTTTGACCAAACGTTCAAATTTCAAAAGAGGAGTGTCCTATCTGAGGATTAACCATACCTTATCCTTCACAAGAGGTCGGAAACCACCAAATTCCAAATGGTTGTCCCTCACCCACAGAGGCACGAGGCGGTCATAACCCATTCAGATCAATGGTTAGATGTCATACGATTTGTTTCAGCAAAAAGAAACAAAGAAAGAAAAGTAAAAGAAACAAAGAAAGAAAACAAAAACAAAAGAAAGAAAGAAAGCCCGCTAAGTCGAAAACTCGAAAATGAGTGACTTAGGCAAAAATTAGGGCATCCTTGTGGATTGTAAATCTGAACCAATCCAGCAAAATAGGGAAACAAAAAAAAATGAATGAATCTGCTAATGAGGAATCAAAAGAAAATCCTCAGCAAGAACAAATTCGTGTGGCTACAAACCAAATAGAAGGTACATGACCGTCACACCAAAAAACCTCTTGGGTTCATTAACCATCACTCCCAAGTCCCTGTTGGGAGAAGAGCATTTGTTTCAAACTAGCTGAACGTAGGACTGGAGGACATCACGAAGAGCGGGTGGGTTAGGTTAGGTTCGAGCCTTGTATCCTTTCTTTCTAAAAACCGTGAACCAGGCCACGTTACAATCCTTAAAAGACCTAATTGAAGCGAAGGTTTATTTCGAAGGCGTACTATAGTCAGAACGATCGTGTTAAAACTGACTCCTCATCAATTTACTCATATGTGTTGATATTGATATGTGACATTCGTTATCAAGGATGCATTCATTAAATGTCAGAATTTCAGTGAACATGTTTGGATTTCAAAACTGCATAAAAATGACATTGCATTATCATTTCCGAAAATGAACTTGTCTTACTCGTGAGTAAACATCTGACATCAAGAGATTCGCCACAATGAGCGTGAATTAAGGAACCTGATGACTCCAAAGTGCATAACGCCCGAGACCTCCGTTGAGCAGGGGTAAGCCACTTCTCTTTTGATCACACCAGTCAGAATGTCTGAAGACTCTGTCGAGCGGAAAGACAAACCGTTTCGAGATCTCATCGATCAGAGGCAGTCACGTCGAGAAATCTCTACAAGATTCAGTCAATCTGAAGTAGTCAAGGCGAGATTCAACCAATCTCTCTGAAGATCAGTGAATCAGGGGCATTCCCTCAAAAATCAGCCAACCAAAGGCAAAGTTACTTCAAGGCTCGTACTGGGGTAGGCCACCCCAAGAGCACAAGAAGTCAATCTCCCTGAAATGGTTAATTAGAGGAATATAGTTCCAAGACCCTGGGGCAGATTTGATTGAGACAATCCACGACGAAGTTGCTTCCTACCTAGTGATTGGGGCAATCCGTGCAGATACCCAATAACTTGGGGCAAGACGGTTCAAAAGAGGAAGGTTCTTTCCCTACCTGGGAAGGCATTTCCGGATTCAGCCTGGGGCATCCGCAGGTCTACGTCAGATCAACCCTCTAGCAACATCAAGAAGTCAGATGTCGGGAAGTCATGCAAGACGCAACCCACCCTCCATAAGTCAAAAGCCTTGCAACCCAAGCAAAAACATCCTCATCATTCATTGCATCGTACCCAAAGATTGGGACATCTGTGGATATTCACATCATTGCATCAACCTGTCATGCATAATTCATATCATCATATTCATACATATCATCCAGCATATCACAAATCTCTCTAACAAGGAAGAATCAAGCCCAAAACTCTCTTGACACTATTCAACTGCCCATTTTCGTTGGCATCTTTCCATAATCCACCCCGTTGGCATTACACAATAAAAAATAAATGACCTTTTTGACATTTGTAAAGCTCCTGGTCGGCAACCCCGACAGGATTGTTCAAAGTCATTCCTTTTTCGCTTACCTGCCGTAAGCCCGTTGCCTCCTTCAGGGAGATGATTTCATTGAGATAACTCTCCTTTCGTGAGTTTATTTCGTTGCTTGGTGCACGAAATCACGTCTCCCCCCCGTTGCCTTTCGCACGAGAAGGGTTGTCTCTGTCAAGACTTTGCCTTTTGATTTGTTTCAAAATACCCAATGTAGGTTTGGTGAGTCCCGGGAAGGGTAGCCATATTTCGAAAACTTCATCCCCGCCGTCGTGCCTGTGGGAGCCCCTGAGGTTTTCGTGTCTACAGCAAAGTGCCCAATTGACATAGCCTACCAAAGCCCAGACCTTGTTTGGCAAACATCTTGCAAAGTCCAATTCTCATTGGCAAAACCCCTATCTCTCAAATTTGAAAGACCAATCAAGCAGTAATCGTCAGTGCCTATCACTTTTTTTAATACCCGTCAGTATTGATTTCCCTTCGATCGTCAGTGTTTATCACTTTTTTTCGATACCCGTCGGCGTTGATATCTCTCTCCCCCAACTGCAGAGTTGTAGATAATCACCCTTTACTCAGTTTTAGATGCCACTACCGCTAACCCCAGAGTTGAGAGACTATCCTATACCCAATCTCAGAATTGACGTCAGTACCCACTCCAACCTCAGAGTTGTTGCTTCTTCCTTCTTCCTAGCCTCAGAGTTGTTGTCTTTTTCTCTTATTCCCAACCACAGTGTTGTCGTCCCCTTTTTCCAACCGCAGTGTTGCCAACCACAGTGTTGTCGTCCCCTTTTTCCAACCGCAGTGTTGCCAACCACAGTGTTGTCGCCCTTTTTTTTTTCCAACCACAGTGTTGTCGTCCCCTTTTCCAACCGCAGTGTTGCCAACCACAGTGTTGTCGCCCCTTTTTTTTCAACCGCAGTGTTGTAACCCCATCTTCCAACCACAGTGTTGTCGTCCCTTTTTCCAACCGCAATGTTGCCAACCACAGTGTTGTCGTCCCCTTTTTCCAACCGCAGTGTTGCCAACCACAGTGTTGTCGCCCCTCTTTTTTCCAACCGCAGTGTTGTCGTACCTTTTTCCAACCGCAGTGTTGTAACCCCATCTTCCAACCACAGTGTTGTCGTCCCTTTTTCCAACCGCAGTGTTGCCAACCACAGTGTTCTCGCCCCTCTTTTTTCCAACCGCAGTGTTGTCGTACCTTTTTCCAACCGCAGTGTTGCCAACCGCAGTGTTGTCGCCCCTTTTCCAACCACAGTGTTGTCGCCCCTTTTGCCAACCACAGTGTTGTCGCCTCTTTTTTCCAACCGCAGTGTTGTCGTACCTTTTTCCAACCGCAGTGTTGCCAACCGCAGTGTTGTCGCCCCTTTTCCAACCATAGTGTTGTCGCCCCTTTTGCCAACCACAGTGTTGTCGCCCCTTTTTTCAAACCGCAGTGTTGTCGTACCTTTTTCCAACCTCAATGTTGTAGCCCCTTTTCAACCTCAGAGTTGTCGCCGCTTATCGTATTACCCCAACCTCAGAGTTGTATGTTGCCTTTCCTTATCTTAACCTCAGAGTTGTTATTCCTTTTCCAACCTCAGAGTTGGTGTCAGAGTCGTTGTTTATCGTTTATTCTCCCAATCTCGGAGTTGAGTATCTACCTTTTCCCAACCTCGAAGTTGACGTTTACCATTTTCCGCTCCCGGCCTCAGAGTTGGGCAGCTACATTTTTCCAACTTCGGAGTCGGTGTATCTCTTTCAACCCTGAGAGCTTAGGACCTAACTTTTTCCAACCTTAGGGTTGACGATCACCTTTTTTCGACCTCAGAGTTGAGTACCTACCTTTTTTACACTTCAGAGTGAATGTACCGTGTTACCCCCAACCTCAGAGTTGTATGTCTCCATATTCCCCGGCCTCAGAACTGAATAGTTATCTTTCTTCAGCCTCAGAGTTGAACGACTGCCTTTTTCCAACCTTAGAGTTGACGACTACCTTTTATCCCCAGCCTCGGAGCGGAAGGACTACCTTTTTCCCAACTTTCGAGTTGTTGTGTCATTTTCTTATTCTCCAACCTCAGAGTTGATAACTGCAAGCCCAACCTCCGAGTTGACGCCTACTACCTTTGTTCTCGACCTTAGAGTTGATGTTCATCTCCATACCCAACCTCAGAATTGACGCTTACCCTCCCTCCAGTCTCAGAACCGATGTTGATCACAGTTTGTCTCCAACCATAGAGTTGAGAATGTCCAGTTTTACCCCAGTCGCAGTATTGAGGTCGGATAGTTCAATCCCCAGCAATCAGTGTTGCTTTTGTTGTTGTCCCCAACCTCAGAGTTGTCGACCAACAATTTACCTCCTAACTCGCCTACTGTCGTCCCAATAAGGTCATCCGCCATCCCGAATCCTAGGATTCTCCTGGCAAACCAGTCCAAAAAAGAACAATTACCAAGAAGATATCCCCAACGGAAAATTCTTTCTCGGTGCCTTCAAAAAACTTGTTAGTAGAGATAAAATGAAAAAAAATGATCAATCATATTGCATTAGCATACTGCATACGTCATGCATACCTAACCTCACATATCCATTTACCAAATGACATTCCTATTCCCAGCAGCTGCCCTGCGCAAAGACATGTTTGTTCTTCCATATATCCCAGTGAAGAAGTTTCTTGCGACCTATCTTCACATTGCTATCCATTTGTTCATGGCGGGCAAATTTCCTGTTATTCAAGTATTTAATCATCTCCTACCTTGATTGTCTGGAAGTCGTTGATATCCATACATTCAGGTCCGAGAAGATTAAATAGGGGCAGCTGTCATACCCTGAAATTCGCTCACACCCTTCACGTTGATCTTATAGGTCACTAACCCCTCACATTTGCATATCATCCTCATTCATTCATTTCATTGAATAAGCATGGTTCTCCACCAGCAGGCATCCTCTTGGCATCATGTGAATAATGGTTCTGATTGATTATGACTTCGTATTGATTTCAATTTCAAATTAACTTTTGAAGTTTGAATTGATTTTGAAGTTAGATTTGATCTTTGAAAATAAATTTGGTTTAGAAATCATTTCGTTCTTTTTTCGAATTAATTTTGGAAATTCAAGTTGAGTTGGACGATCCAAATTGATTCTTGAAAAATCGAATTGATTTTGGAAATTTAATCATTTTTATTTTTTGAAGCCAATTAACCATTTCTTTTACATATCCATTTACAAAAATCCATTTTTATATCCATTTAACCATTTCATTGTTTTAACCAATTATCCAACTTTTTGAGTCCATAAACCTCATAAACCAAAATCTTATCCAATTTGATTTTTCCAATCCAATTTCATTTCATTGTTAATATCCAAGTCAACCTACATCATTTTTCATAATAGGATTAACTTATTTATTTTCCAAATTTCATATCCATTAATTCTAACAAAAGGCTAGTTTTAGAATAACACTTATGATAAAAAAAATATATGCTCCTATTTCTCATTTCCAGAATTCAAGCCTAATGAATGAAGATAAACGTTACTGTCCAAGCCAAAAGCAGTAGCATGCCAAGAAATGCAATTGAAAAAAGAAGCCGTGGCAAGAAGCTAAATCTGTAGTGAACTAACACAACATTAAATAAGTTCACAACTCATAATTCCATAAGCGAAAGAACAGGAGAAAAATCAGTTAGAAAGCTTTCATCCAATAACCTCATCTCTAACTGAATCTTGTAACCGAATTTGGATTCAGTTTCTAACAGAATCATAGACTCTCTCATCACTATATATATTCATTCACGCTTCAGAGGCGGGGGGGGGGGGGGGGGATCTGAGTTTCATCATACAAAATTTTTCATTCCATTCTTTTCCGTCGACTTCAACTGCTTCGCTGATAACAGAACCAGTTCATTCTCCAAATCCTCCACAACCACCGCCACGCTTCATCAGCCTCACCTTCAACCTCCGTAACCGAATTTTTCAACCTTCCATTCTTCTTACTCCTTCACCATCATCTTCTTGGACCTGCAACCATCCTCCATCCTTCAACAAACTTCATATACCAGAAACCGAAACCGGAGTAAAGCCACAATCGGCCACTCTCTCATCAACGTCTTCAATTCACCATCCTCCATAGCCTGCAAAAATCTAAACAACTTCACAAGATTCAGGCAGAACCTCGACGGAAGGAGAGAAGATCGAAACCGAAAAAAGTAGAAGCGATCCTCCACGAAATCAAACTCGTCATCGCCATCTTGATTCGTCAATCATCACGATCCGGCAGCTCGATGTGACATGCTTCATCTTGATTCAATATCAAAAGAACGCATCGAACAACAACGACGCAAAGCCATCTCAGAAGAGCTCAGGAAGAAGGATTGAGCAAAAATCAAAGCGGAAATATGTGATACCTGTTAAACTTGTGAGTTTTCCGATTCAACCTCAACATTTAGATTTTGCTGTTTAACTGGTGAAGCAAGAAGGCAGGTTCGACAGTGGTTTCGAGTTGCGAATCGGTGTTGCTTCGCTTGATGCGCCACGATTTGGAGAAGGTGAAGTATCGCACATGCAGAGACGGAGAGATCTACATAGTTTCAGCACTGAGATTTGGGACTCGCTGTTTCGTCCTTGCTCCGCCGTTTCCACCGCCACTCGTCGTCGATTCCGTCGTCGGTGTGTTGAACCTTGTGTGTGTGAGGATACTTGATATCGGTACCCCTCTCCAGAGTATCATGCGTGGATTGTGGGCCTCTAGGCCCTTTCATTTTCCTCTTGAGGCCTCCACTAATCCACATACACCCCCCCCCCACCGTTGGGCTTTGCCTTGACAAGTCACCAGGGCCCATTTCATGTTAATTGTGTGTTAACTACATGTTAATTAAACTTTAGTAATACTAGAATTCAATAACCTTAGGATTAGAAGTAATTAGGATTATTAGAGATTTTAGATAGTTAAACTTAGATTTTCAATTAAGAGCATTAGTAATAATCTTAGAATTTTAGAATTAAGTTTAGAAGATATTAGAAATATTATTAGTTTTTTAATTTAGAATTAGGATTAAAAAGATAATGTTAGAATTCTAGAGTTTAATTAGGAGTATTAAATTTAGATTAATTTAGGATTTAGAATAATTAGAATTACTTAGATTTTAGAAATGACTTTAATTAGAATTCCGTAAATAGAAATTTAATTCAATATTAATCCATAAATGGTGAAATGACAATTCTACCCATAGGCTTAGAAATAGTTCAATTTTGTATGCTCCCTTAGTGTTAGGACTTATAGAATTTTCCAATTGCTAGTTATTATTTCTCATGTGGTTAACCTTAGTTTTAATGCATGTTTAGATAGAGTTTAGATTTTAGAATTAGCTTTCATTTGTATGATTTTACTTTTACACATCCCTTGTAACTTACATGTACCCCCCTCCCCTTTCCGATGTACGCTTTTATTCGCTTTCTTTGATTGCTTGTTAGATACTCCTTAGGCATTAGGAACGTTCACCCACTCAAAATCGATAATCAAACCCTTGATCCAACGTCAAGTGGTCCTTTTCTTAAATCAAATACAATAAACAAACCCTTGATCCAACGTCAAGCGGTCATTTTCTAAAACAAACTCAAAAATATAATAAATGGCGATTAGGATCGTACGTCACGAGCCTTAAGCGATAAAGAAGGGATGAGACTGGAGCTCTCCTACACTCATCCTGAATGCTTCGAACACAAGACGCTCGGCTTGACCGTTTGAAGCATTCACCTTTATCCATAGTCTTTAGTGCAATCCGAAATCAATAACACTTTCTCAAAAACATAAAAACAACTCAACACATTCAAGCCTTTTGTTTGAGCCTTAGGGCGACACCACTCGAAAACCCTTCTTCAAGGTAATAAAACCAACAAAACAAACATAAACAAATTTCAAAACCACGAACTACGGACGCTCTGATTTCTCACTTCAACAAGTGGGCATACGTAGGCACGAGGATCCATTCCTTGGCGAGCACACTAATTTAAAATCTACCTCCATCTCCGTAAACCTTGGCAAGCAAGCATTCGATAAACAATACACACATAAGCGTAAACATCCTAGATGGTTCCCATGGAGTACCATGGATGTGAGGGGTGCTAATACCTTTCCCTTGCATAACCGACTTCCGAACCTGTTCGTGGTTGCGATGACCACTCTTTGGGGTTTTCTCGATATTTTCCCTTTCCTTTGGAATAAATAAAAACCGATGGCGACTCTGTATTTTTCGCGTAGCGACAGCAACATGGCTTGGAATTCATCTCAAGATGGTGACTTTGTGGCCATGTATCTTGATGAGCAAGACATCAAATGATGAGATGATGCAAACAGTGGAAAGATCTCATGGAGCACAACAACTTTCATGTTGAGCACAAGTGGAAATGATGAATGGAATAAGGTGAAAAATGGCCTCAAAGTCATGTCACCACAACTGCAAAATGGTTGGGCCAGTTTGGCCTAACATGCTGCCTAGAAATTCAAGTCATGGTGCCCACTTTAGATGAATGCATCTCTCAAACCATGGATCCAAATGAGATGATTCCAAAAGGATGTGAAAGAGGACATGGCAAGGTATAATTATTGTGAAGAAAACATTTTCAAATGATGCCTTGAAGTGCAAGAAATCTGGCCAAGAAGTCTTGACAAACTTTGAAGATTTTGGGACTTAGAAAATTTTCTAAGTGTCCTAAAAAAATGTCTCACTTTGACTAAGCATAACTTTCTCAATTTTAATCCAAATGGAACAAACTTTATATTTCTAGAAATCTTGGAACAAGAGGAACAACTTTCATGTTGGAGAAATTTTCAAATGGAGCTTTTATCTTGATGGAAAATGGGTTTAAAGTGAGTGCAACAATCATGAAAACTTGCCCTAAATGGAAAGTCAACCATTTCCAAATTAAGTAACTTTTCCAATTCCTGATTAAATGATTAAACCATGATCCAACCTTGATCAAATTTCACATGTAGGCTACCCTAGGCATGGATTTTGAGATTCCACTCTCAAAAAGTCAGGAGTTGACTTTTCTGGCCCCACAGTTGACCTTTCCCAAACTGTCTGATCCCGATTCCATTGATCAATTGAAGCACTTCTAGCTCAAATAAAGAGATGATTTTTTTGTATGTAGACCCTCGTGGACATATGGAAGGCCATGGAAAAGACTTTCACCCAAAGAATCAGAAATAAACTGATTTTATACCAAACCCTAATTTAGGGCAAAATGATCAGGAACTGATTGCACTGCTTGCCAATGGATCTTTCTAAGATAATTGTGAGTCTTCCTAGGCCAAGATGCCTCTCTAATCATGACATGGATGAGCCCCTCTACTTCCAACCAAACATTTCTTGGAGCCCCCTGAGACCCTTGAGACTTGTATGCTTAGAGAATGAAGTCCAATTCTCAATCTTGCTTTGTGTGGGCTCCTTCTGTTAAGGAGTGATCAATCAAAACCTGATTTCCATGTCACTAATGCAGTATGCAATGAGTATGAACTAGTATGATGCTAATGCGGTGTGAAACATAATCCCATGCTTCCAGGAAAAAATGAAGGGTAAATTCTGGGGTATTACAGCTGCCCCTATTCAATCAACTGGAGATCCGGAAGGAAGATAGCAACGACTTTCGCACTTTCGAGGTATCCAGGGATTGAATACGATAAAAGCCCGAAAATTTACACTGAAATGAGAAAAATGAAGTAACAATGCCTGTCAGAATCGGCAAAGAGGTAGTCTTGATCTGAGTATCAACAAAGAATCCGTCTGGTACGGTGAGAGTCGGTCTGAACACCGAAAAGAGAATGTTAGCTTGAATACCAAAATAAATGGTAGCACAGCAATAACCATGGCCTGAATGCCGCTCATCAATCTGAATACTGGAAATGACTTCGATCTGAGCATCGGAAGATAAGATTATCGAACATCGGTCTGAATTACGGAAAATTGGCCTGAATGCCACTTCGGTCTGAATACCGGAACCTGGCCTGAATGCCACAAGTTGTATCGACCTGAACGTCGGAAACTTCTTCGATCTAAACATCGGAAAATTGGCCTGAATGCCACTTCGGTCTGAATACTGGAAACTGGCCTGAATGCCATAAGTTGCATCGACCTGAACGTCGGAAACTTCTTCGATCTGAACATCGGAAAAACTGGCCTGAATGCCACTTCGGTCTGAATACCGGAAACTAGCCTGAATGCCACAAGTTGCGTCGACCTGAATGTCGGAAACTTCTTCGATCTGAACATCGGAAAACTGGCCTGAATGCCACTTCGGTCTGAATACCGAAAATCTGGCCTGAATGCCACAAGTTGCGTCGACCTGAACGTCGGAAAACTTCTTCGATCTGAACATCGGAAAAACTGGCCTGAGTGCCACTTCGGTCTGAATACCGGAAATTGGCCTGAATGCCACTTCGGTCTGAATACCGGAAACTTCTTTCCTGTCAGTATCGGCAGAAATAGGGAAAATGATAATTGAGGCGGCGCGTGGGCCAACGACCCCTGCTAGTAATAATAAGGATAAGTCATGAACAAACTTCAGTCTGGAAATAAAACTTCTGACTTATCACTTGGGATACCGAGAATGTTTTATGCTTTACATGCGTATGTTTGAATTTTCAATGGCGTAATGCTCCATGAAAATGGAAATGCTACGCGATTTGGGAGGATGCAATGCGATATGATTCTACATGCAGGAATGCGAAATGCTAGATTAGAGAGAATGCCAAGCCGAGGCAATGGGAAATGATCACAATCTTCTAGAATCTGGCAATGCTGTTGGAGATACACAGCACAATGAAATATGTGGGGAAATGACCAGCCGTGCGGTGTCTTGGCAATAACAAAATACCGAGACTCTGACTGGGGAGAGAATGGCACTGAAAGCTTGCTGCTGAGGAAAACGACAGTGGTTCTGGCAACCATAATCTGCGAGAGAGATGACTCAGCATGGGAAGCAAACACCGATACGGTACCGAGATTCTGCTTCAAGGAAAGAGACCATAGGGTCTAGCATTGAGATCATCGATCTGGCATCGAACTCTGAGGAGCAGCCGCTTCTGCTGAGAAGATACAGTCTGGCACTGTCAACTCCGCTGGGGATATACAGTCTGACACTGTCAACTCCGCTGGGAATATACAGTCTAACACTGTCAACTCCGCTGGGGATATACAACCAGACACTGTCGACTCTACTGGGGAGTGTATAATCTAAAACAAATGCTTGGCGAAGTGCAGTAGTGAGAACCTGCTGGGGATTGAAGAATCCAATGCTCGGATCAGCTCTGCAGGGATAAGGTACCAACTGTTGAAGCAAAACATCAGCGATCATCTGCTGGGAATCTTAAGGAAATGCCCCGAGTGTACCTGTTCTGAATAGACGATCCAAAGCACTTAAAATTTACAGCAATTTAAAATGTTTATTAAGCATGTACCTGTAAAGCTCTTATGTTTCATGATGCAATGTTTATCAAAAATTCGGACGTCATTTTTGCAAACAAAACAGTAAAATGAAAATGAACACAAAGATATACTGAATAACATGATTTTATTGATTGAATGGCCTTTGAATAGGCGTTTATATTAGGAAGCAATCCCTGGAAAGAGGTAATTGCACAAAAGACAAAAACAGAAATTAATCTAATGGCAATGTGAAATGGATTTCTATCGGGTTCCAATTCTGCTATGACTCGCTCGTCTTCAAGATCCTCCAGATGATCAGCTTTCTGAAAAAGATGATTGGATTGTTTCCTATCCCTCAAAAGTTTCCAGTTATCGACACGAGATGAGATTTAGAACTACTCAGAACGCAGTCATTCGCTTAATCCCTAACTTTTGCCTGGATCGCCCTTTCGGGTTTTCAATCCACCGGGATACCCATTTTGCCTAAGTTGCCTTTTCAGGTTTTCAACTTACCGGGTGTACAATCTTTTCATTTTTAATCCCTAACTTTTGCCCGAACCTTTTTTCATTTTCTTGGTTCGCCGGGATGCCCATTTTTTGCCTGGACTATTCTTTTTATTGTCCAACGGGTCTATTTTATGCGAAGTATTTTTTAACTGCGTCTGAGTTCACAGGGAAAGTGAAGTCTTCACCATCCATAGTTGCAAGCATTAAGGTTCCACCATCAAAAATCTTGGTGACAATATATGGTCCGTCATAGTTAGGAGTCCACTTGCCCCTGTGATCGGTCTGAGGAGGTTTCAACACCAAATCTCCGACTTGGAAGCAACGAGGACGCACTTTCTGATCAAAGGCTCTTTTCATCCGACTTTGATACAACTGCCCATGACAAATGGCTTCCATTTGCTTCTCTTCGATAAGACTCAACTCATTGAACCTTGTCTGAATCCATTCAGCTTCGTCTAACTTGACATCCAGCAGGACTCTTAGAGAAGGAATCTCCACTTCAACAGGTAGGACTGCTTCCATACCATACACAAGGGAGTAAGGGGTTGCCCCAGTCGATGTACGTACTGAAGTATGGTACCCATGCAAGGCGAAGGGTAGCATCTCATGCCAGTCTCTGTACGTAATGACCATCTTTTGCGCAATCTTCTTTATATTCTTATTAGCTGCCTCAACATCACCGTTCATCTTAGGACGATAAGGGGAAGAATTGTGATGTTGAATGTTGAAGTTCTTACACAACTCCTTCATCATTTTGTTATGGAGATTAGAACCATTATCAGTAATGATTCTTTCGGGAATCCCATAACGACAAATGATTTCTTTCTTAATGAATCGGGCAACCACATGTCTGGTGACCTTCGTAAATGATGCTGCTTCGACCCACTTGGTGAAATAGTCGATGGCAACAAGGATGAAGCGATGCCCATTGGAAGCAGTCGGCTCAATCTTTCCAATCATATCAATGCCCCACATAGCAAACGGCCACGGCGAAGCCATCACATTCAGAGGATTAGGAGGCACATGCACCTTATCAGCATAAATCTGGCATTTATGACACTTCCGAGCATATTTGAAACAATCAGATTCCATGGTCATCCAGTAATAACCCGTTCTCAATAATTTCTTAGCCATTGCATGTCCGCCGACATGAGTACCAAAGGAGCCTTCATGAACTTCCTGCATCAACATGTCCGCTTCGTGTCTATCCACGCATCTGAGCAAAACCATGTCGAAGTTCTTCTTATACATCACATCATCTTTGTTCAAGAAGAAACTGCCTGCCAATCTTCTCAAAGTCTTTCTATCATTGTTGGATGCCCCTGCAGGGCACTCCTGAGTCTTCAGAAAGCACTTGATGTCGTGATACCAGGGTGTGTCATCCACTACCAGTTCAGCAGCAAACACATACGCGACCCTATCAAGGCGCATAACATCGATTCTGGGAACATAGTTCCACCGAATCACCTTGATCATGGAGGATAGAGTAGCAAGAGCATCTCCCATCTGGTTCTCATCACGAGGTATATGATACAACTTTACTGTTGTGAAGAAAGTCAACAATCTTCTCGTGTAATCTCTGTAGGGGACCAGATTAGGCTGGAGAGTATTCCAATCACCATTCACTTGATTGATCACTAGAGCTGAATCTCCGAAGATGTCCAGAGTCTTGATTCTCAAATCAATGGCTTGCTCAATACCCAAAATACATGCTTCATACTCAACTTCATTATTGGTGCACTCGAAAGTCAGACGAGCGGTGAAAGGCATGTGGGCACCTTTCGGAGTGGTAATGACAACACCAATTCCACTTCCTTTGGCATTGACGGCCCCATCAAACATTAAAGTCCACTTTTCACCTGGATCAGGTCCCTCCTCAACAACTGGCTCTTCACAGTCTTTCATCTTGAGGAACATGATGTCTTCATCCAGAAAATCAAACTTCATCGGCTCATAATCATCAATCGGCTAGTGAGCAAGATAGTCTGACAGAATACTCCCTTTGATGGCTTTCTGGGATGTATACTGGATGTCGTACTCTGTCAGTACCATTTGCCAACGAGCAACCCTTCCGGTGAGAGCTGGCTTCTCAAATATATATTTGACTGGATCCATTTTGGAGATCAGTAAGGTTGTGTGAGTCAGCATGTATTGTCTCAATCGCTTAGCAGCCCATGCAAGTGCACAACACGTCTTTTCAAGCATTGAGTATCTCGACTCGCAATCTGTGAATTTTTTACTCAGGTAGTAGATGGCATGCTCTTTCCTACCTATCTCGTCGTGTTGACTGAGAACACAACCCATGGAATTATCAAGTACTGTCAAATACATAATCAGCGGTCTCCCTGGGACTGGAGGCATAAGGATAAGAGGGTTCTGCAAATACTCTTTTATCTTCTCAAAAGCCCTTTGGCAATCATCATTCCACCTGATAGCCTGATCTTTTCTTAACAATTTGAATATTGGCTCACACGTGGCCGTTAGGTGAGAGATGAACCTTATAATGTAATTCAACCTCCCTAAGAAACCACAGACTTGTTTTTCTGTTCTTGGCTCAGGCATTTCTTGTATTGCTTTTACTTTGGCAGGATCCACCTCAATCCCTTTTTCACTAACAATAAAACCCAACAGTTTTCCAGATCTCACTCCGAAAGTACACTTGTTTGGATTAAGCCTCAGCTTGAATTTCCTCAAACGCTCAAACAGTTTCTGCAAATTCACCAAATGTTCTTCTTCCGTCTGAGATTTGGCAATCATATCATCAACATAAACCTCGATTTCATGATGAATCATATCATGGAAAAGAGTTACCATAGCTCGTTGATATGTTGCCCCAACATTTTTCAGACCAAACGGCATCACCTTGTAGCAGAAGGTGCCCCATGGGGTTATGAAAGTTGTCTTCTCCATGTCTTCTGGTGCCATCTTAATCTGATTATAACCAGAAAAGCCATCCATAAAGGAGAATACCGAGAACTAAGTCGTGTTATCCACCAAAACGTCGATGTGAGGCAATGGGAAATCATCTTTAGGACTAGCTCTATTTAGATCCCGGTAGTCAACACACATTCGTACCTTCCCATCCTTCTTAGGTACTGGAACGATGTTTGCAACCCATGGCGGATAATTGGTAACTGCTAGAAACCCTGCATTCAACTGTTTTTGCACTTCTTCCTTTATCTTGACAGCCATCTCTGGTCTTGTTCTTTTGAGCTTCTGCTTGACCGGAGGACAATCCTCTTTGAGAGGCAAACGGTATACCACAATGTCTGTGTCAAGCCCTGGCATGTCCTGATAAGACCAAGCGAATATGTCAACATACTCTTGCAGCAATTCAATCAGCCCCTTCTTCACATTATCTTCCAAAGCAGCCCCTATCTTGATTTCTCTCTTGACGTCCTCGGTGCCGAGATTAATCACTTCAATAGACTCTTGATGCGGTTGAATGACCCTTTCCTCCTATTTTAACAACCTGGCGAGTTCTTCAGGGAGTTCACAGTCTTCATCACCCTCTCCTTCAACTTGAAAGATTGGATTTTCAAAGTCGAAGCGAGCCATAACAGAACTGTTATCAATAGGATCCGGTGACGTGCATCTGCATGAGTGATGGTATGTGCTTATGAGTGTGGACAAGGAGTGAAAACTAAACAAAACATTGCCAAACATAATTTTTAATTTTTTTGAAAACTGCAAAAATAGAAAGACAGTGAACAAAATATTTGAATGCAAAAAGACGTCCTTTATTTATGATAAAAAATGCAGGTATTCACATAGATGAGCCCTGCAATGAGTCATTATGCCCTGGGCGGAATGTAAGACTTGGATATGCATGAATAAACAAAGAAAATTACTCTTCAAGAAGAGTGACTTGGATAATCTCTTCAGAAGACCAATTGCGGAGAACTTCACCCGGGACCCTTGGACGCACCCAGTTGTCAATGTCGCAATCATTATCCCCATCTTCTTCGTTGATTGCAGAGATCTGGCTATACTGAATGACACCAGCGCTGGAGAAAGTAATCGGCCCCTGACGAGTCTGAGGCACTGAAGTTGTAGAAGTCAACGTTGGCTGGTATCCAATCCCAAACTTGTCTTCCTTCATAGACAAATCCAACAGACGTCCCCAACCGGGAGCAAAACCTGAATTTACCAAGGCATGTGCCTGCTTGAAGGACGAGATAGAGGCACCTGCTTTAACCTCTTCCACCGGAGCTGCATCCTTGACTTGAACTGCCTCAAAGGCCTGACACATGGTCTCATGAATTTCACCTTCTACTTCTACATACTTGAATGTAGACAGGCTACTGACTAGAATGTCCTCCTCACCACAGACAGTGATAATTCTCCCATTGACCGGGAATTTGATCTTTTGATGCAAGGTCGAGGAGACTGCCCCAGCATTGTGGATCCAAGGACGACCCAACAAACTGCTATACGAAGGACTGATATCCATCACATAGAAGACAATGTTGAAGGTTTGTGACCCAATCTGAATTGGAAATTCTACCTCTCCGAACACCGACCTCTTAGAACCATCGAAGGCTCTCACAACAAGATCGGAAGGCTTCAAAATCAAACCTTCTACCTCTAACTTTGACAGGGCTCTCTTGGGTAGCACATTGAGAGAGGAACCTGTATCCACCAGAACATGAGATAACACAGTGTCTTTGCATTCCATCGAGATGTGCAAAGCCTTGTTATGATTGCGTCCAGCTGGTGTCAAGTCAGAATCAGTAAAACCCAACCCGTTGCTTGCATGAACATTTGCAACGATCCCTTCTAATTGGTTCACTGAGATCTCCTGAGGCACATATGCAGCATTAAGGACCTTCAGAAGTGCTTCCCTGTGTGCCTCCGAACACAGCAGGAGTGAGAGAATAGATATCTTGGATGGTGTCTGAATCAACTGATCGACTACCTTGTAGTCGCTTTTATTTATGATCCTCAAGAGCTCGTCCACATCCTTCGCAAAAGTAGGCTCAGAACCAGCCTGTGGTGCAGAGGTACCCTCATTCACAACTTGCTTGCCTTTGGTCTTCGCCGCGGCATCAACACTATCAGGTTGGGTAACAGGTGGTGAGAACAGTCTACCACTTCTAGTGAATCGCCTGATTCCACCAACATTGTCCACTACGGGATCTTTTATCTCAACTCCAGGTTCAGATTTCTGATCCTGCACCTCTTCTACTTTCAGTGGCTGCTCCACTCTATGATCGTGCGTGTACACACTCCCCCCGTAATGCCAAGGAATGGCCCTTTCACTGGTGAAAGGTAAAGGACCAGGGGTCGTGATGGTCATAGTGGATTGATGCGGTCGCACTGGTGGCACCGGTTGCGCTGCTGGCACACTGATCTGGGCGGTCGGGTAGAAAATTGTGATAGTGGCAACGTCACAGTCATACTCAGAAATCTTATCGATTGAAGTACAAACATCCGAAACATTGGAATCAAGTTCAACAAGTACATCAGAATCAAGCACAATGTTTGGAAGATCCGCAACAGCATCAGAAAAATTAATTACATCATTGGGAATTACAAAATCAGCAGGAACAACATTTGTAAATTCTTCAGCATCTTCAGGAAAGAGAGGATCAACATCTCATTCTCAACAACCCCTTCAACAACCCTTTCAACAGACCTTTGGGAAGATAGGTCTTCAACTTGAAGGACATCATCGTCAAGCAAGGCCTAGATACCCTGTTGCAGCTTCACACAACCCCCACTCTGTGCAACACAACCCAAACAACCGCTCCCACAACCGGGGAAAACATCTGCCTTCAGCAAGTACTCTTTAATCTCTGACAACTGAGTCTTCAGTTTCAACACATCCTTGACTGACTTGACTTCTCCTTCAACCATGTTAACATTTGCTCTACCATGCTGCGACATGGGATTGTTGACAACATTAGGAGCCGGCGCAAAGTTAATGGCCTTTGAATCAATAAGGTCCTGAACTACGTGCTTAAAAGCTTTGCAGTTCTCAATAGTGTGGCCAGGTTCCCCAGAGTGGAACTCACACCTAGCATTGGCGTCATAACCCACTAGAAGCCTGCCAATAGGAGGAGCCAAAGTGCGTAACTGCACAAGTTGCAACTGCTGAAGGTTGGGAAGCAACTGGGCGTACGACATCGGAAGAGGGTCGAAACGCCCATCCATCATCCTTTGTCTTTGTTGATAGGCAGGTCTGTTATCCTGTTGTTGTTGGTATTGATTTTGTTGACGTTGAGGTTGTTATTGTTGCACTGGTGCTGCAGCCGGAATGGTCACAGCTGCAACATAAGGTTGCTGATGGTAATTCTGAAAACTGCTCCTTCGGTTACCTCTGCTCTGATAAGAAGACACAACATTTGCATCCCCTTCTCTCCTCTTCTATCCTCCTAAGAACGACTTCTTTGACCCCGAAGATGATCCAACCCCACTTTGGATCTTACACGTCTTCAATTAGTTCTCCACCCTCTCACTGGTAGAGACCACATCAGTAAAATTGGAGGCGTTGCAACCCACTAGACGCTCCAAGTAAGATCCAGGCAGTGTGTTCATAAACATGTTGGCCATCTCCTTCTCCAACATCGGAGGCTGAACACGGGAAGCCATCTCTCTCCAGCGTTGAGCATACTCTTTGAAGCACTCATTGCTCTTGAGAGACAGATTCTGGAGTTGAGTTCTGTCAGGTGCCATATCCGCATTGTACTGATACTACTTTACAAAGGCCTCAGCCAAGTCTCTCCAGCAGTGAATATGGGCTCTGTCTAGCCTCATATACCACTTCAAGGATGCCCCAGCTAGGCTGTCCTGGAAGAAGTACATGAGCAGCTTCTCGTCATCAGAATACGCAACCATCTTGCGGAAGTAAGCTTGTATGTGAGTCTTCGGGCAAGAGTTGCCATTGTATTTATCAAAAACAGGGACTCTGAATTTTGGTGGAACTCTCACACCTAGGACCAGCCCCAAGTCAGCAACATCCACACCAAGAGCATTCTGCCCTTCCACAGCTTTCAACCTCTCTTCCAGTCTCCGAAACATAGGGTCCATACCATGGCCCATGCCAAAGTCCTCCTGAAGCAGGGGGAACTGATCCTCCTGATCATCATGGATGGGTTGTTGATCACGGTTGACATGTGGGGTCGGGATAGGCCCCGGTCCATTGGGTCCATTAGCCTCTCCAGCTGGAGGATCAGCCACAACCTCTGGTTGAGTAGTAGGGGGATTCCTCTGTACCAACAATCTAAGCTCTTGCTGTCCCTGAGCCACTCCTTGGACCACTTCCATGAACTGATTCATGTGAATCCTTATCTCAGCGAGCTCTGCTTGTAGACCTTCAATTGCTCTCTGTTGATTTCTTTGGGTACCGTATCGGTGAATGCCTGAGTCAGCTATCCTGCTAGTGGAATACCAAACCAAATGAGAACACTGCGGCGGTACCTGTTATGCACGACATGCTAATGAATATGCAAATGCAATGACATGTTTATCAATTCCAAAAGGTATTCTACCCCTTGATTACAGTCTCACATCAGATAAAAAGTGTAATATCCATCTTAGAAGAACCAGAAAACCCCGACTAGAATCAAGAAGAAGATATAAACCCCTAGAAATGGATAAACATGTGTTAAATGATATGAATGCAAAATGATGTGATGCAATGTAGTGACATGGAAATCAGGTTTGCTGTATCTGCTTGAACAGCTGTCAGGTTGCACTGTCTGAAGAGAAATCCACTGAGGAACATATAAGAGATCAGAGTTCTGCTCCAACAATAATACCAGAAAACTGGGTTGGTTGAAGGTTAAGGTTTCCTGAATTTAGCCCGCCCCTCACTGGTAGGTTATATGAACAGAAGTTCGTCAGCTTCTAGCCCCTCAGTCGAGAATAATATGTTTACCACTGAAGGTTTGGCATTATTACTAGACAAAAGACCTCCACTGACTCCCCTCAACAGGATATCCTAAAAGCAAGTTCCCAGCCTCGGGGTCCTCGGATTGAGCAGCGAGAATGCGCCCACCAGAGCTAACATAATCACGTCTCGGAGGAGAGGCCTCGATTGAGTCCTCGGGAAATGGTCACCAGAGTCGACGATTTCTAAAGGAACATCTGTCGTTATGGAACACCCATAGGACATAATATATCCAAAAGAAACCTCGTCTGGGTGTGGGTCTTCATGAACGACTTAACGTAGTAACATGCTACGCAAGCCTCATGACTATCCACTCTAAAACCTGTGTGTACGCTCAAGCCTGGGTAGTGGGCTTATCTCTCATAGAACAACCCATCCCAACAAGCAACCAACCCCACAGAGCCAACATATACAGCAATCATATGTACACAATGCAATAAGATAAAGTAGATAAATGCTGAAAGTAAATAACTGTACAAAAGAATAAACACCCAACAAACAAGAAACCTACAAAAGCTAGGAAGGACTCGCATAGGGAAACCAGAGATTCTGGGTTCGCTTCCCCAGCAGAGTCGCCAGCTGTCGCAACTGGTGCGAAAAAAACAATCGGCGAAAGAAGAAACAGAAGAGTCGCCATCGTTCGTTATTTATCCCAAAGGAGGGAAATGAAACGATCGAAGAAAACCTGAAGAGAAGGAAAAGACAAGGTCTCGCAACCAAATCTTGGGTTCGGGAGTCGATTATGCGAAGGGAAGGTATTAGCACCCCTACACATCCGTAGTACTCTACGGGATCCACTCTTGTCGTTCTAGCCTGAAGGGTGTATGTTTATCTAATGTACTATTTACTGAAATAAGGGTCAAAAGAAAATGACTCGCAAGGATGTCGCATCCACTGCCTACGTATCTCATCTGAATATGAGAATCAGAGTCTTCGTAGCTCGGCTACCTATGGGCTAAAGAGAAGGTGTGCTCGTAAGACATCGCGTCTTATGCCTACGTATCTCATCTGAAATGAGAATCAGAGCAAAATGTAGTTCAGCGAACTACGGGAACAAGGGTCTCGATTGCAACTAGGGCAAGAGAAAGGGAAGGTCTCGATCGCAACGAGGGCAAGAGAAAAGAATCGCAGCAAGGGCGAAAACAAACAAAGATTAGTTGTTAGTCGTCAGTCAAACTCGACAAGACATCGGATCTCGTGCCTACGTATCTGATCTGAACATGAGAATCAGAGTTGTCGTAGTTCGACTAACTAGGGGTTAAGGATTGCCATCTGAACATGGACTTACAAAAGAGGACACCAGCTGTGTCAAAGGAAAATGGGCAATGTGTTCAACGTCCTAGCAGTAGGTGTCGCGGCTCGTTGAATCGAGTCTTAGGCAGTTACATCTTTGCAATAGAACGGACTGACATGCCACAAGATCGGAGACGCACGGAAGGTCTAAAAGTGGGGAAGCTCTGCCCTAGAGTTGTCATGCAATGTGGACCTATGTGTTAGGATTTACAGAGGGGAACATCTACCTAATGTTAGCATGCAAAGAATAAGGGAATTCTACCTATGTTATCATACAAAGGGTTCTACCTAATGGGTGCTACCTAAACGGAACAAGAGTCGACGGATGGAGCAAGGAGAGGAGTCACGGATAAGGGTAGATGGGGATGCAAGAAGCAATCGACTTACAGGTAGATGGCGATGCATGAAGCAATCGACTTACACGAGAAATGGCGATGCATGAAGCAATCGACTTACAAAAGGATGGATGAATACGTGCTGGTTCTGTTAAGTTTTGAAAATGATAACTCGACGTTGGATCGAGCTTTTGATCTTGTTTTGAAATGATTATCGGGTGTTCTTTTTAATTCTTGTATTAACAGATGAATAAAGAATGAAAGAATAAATATTATACACTTCATGGGAGAGGGGTACATTTGTTATGAATGGGGATGGTTCATGGCAATTAAACAATAAGAATATATGCCTCATACATCATACAAGTAGGCAACAGTTATCAATCAATAAGAATAAGTAATCAGGTATATAATCAAATCAAAGAATCAAAGAATGATATAATGGAGCATTAAACAATGTATGAGAGTATGAACAAGTGTAACAATCAAGCAATATTGAACATGGATGAAAGAAACAAGTATAACAAATATCAGATGAATCAGACAGATGAAAATATGCACAAAAAGGGTTCACTGAATAATTTAATCAGGAAATGAGGTAAGATCAAATAAAATCATGATAGAAGGCCTCTAATACATGGCATATGAGATGAACAAGGGAGGATCAAAAGATCTCTTCAATTGCCATAAGCAATCCCTAAGTCAAACATCGATCATAGAAAAGTCAACTGAAAAGTCAAGTCAACTTGAAAAATATGAAATAAATAGCAAATTAATCAAGAAAATTATGAAAAATTAAACTAAATAAGGTGGGGTCAGGACATCATCATCCCCCAAAAAGATTTTAAAAATAATTCAAATTTGTATGTGAATTAATTAAAATGAAACAAGGGTCAAATTAAAAGTCAACCAACCAAAATAATTATCAAATAAATAGAAAATTGTGAAATAAAAAGTCAAGAAAAGGTCAGGTTGACCATGGGACAGTGGTTAACCCTCATCCCCAAAATCAAAGGCTAAAAATAATTTTAAGCCATGAAAATAAAATCAAGAATTAAAGGTATGCTTAAAAGAAACATTTAGAATTAATAATTGAAATAAAATATTAACATTAAATAAATACGAAAATAAAAATTAAATAAAATTAAATAAAACATCAAGAATGTGAAAAATATTTTTTTTGGGATTTTATGGACAAAGGAAATATTTTAAAATAATAAAAATCAAAACATAAATTAAAATTAGAATTAAAAAATGAACATGAAGAAATGGGGTGCATTAGCAATTAATTGAGCTGGAAAATGAAATAGGCGCTCATGGGCCAAAACGTGGGGGGTGTGGAAAACAGAAAAGGAAGGCCCATTCCAAGCAAATTAAATTAAATCAACGCGTGGCATTATTTAAGTAACAATTTAATTAAAAGGCCATGTAACATGTATGTCAATCGGTCAAGTTTCATTAAAACACTATAGGACAAAAACGCAACCAGCGGCCAGGATTATAACAGGCGCTAGGGATCGAAGGGCTTATGAGATGACACATGGTCGTCTTCTCCAAAAACCCTAACATCATGCAACAGAAAACACGCAAATGCAGTGAATATTCCTCAACTTCCACAACGAAATGCAACCACTATAGGGCATCAAATGACATGAAACAAAGCCTAGATTTGAAGTATGAAATGTGGAGAATAACATGGTATCTTGTTTTGAGGTTAAATGGTGGCCTAAACATGGAGAAAAGTTGACACTAAGATGTCCACATGAACACGGGTATGAAGAAATCCATAACATAAATCAAGCAACACAAACAAATGCCTCATACTGAGGACTTCAGAAGCAAGCATGGCATAATATTAACATGGAAAACAACATGGTGATGAGCATGGCAATGGCATAAAAAACAGTAATGAACAAGCATGGAATGAGCATGGTAAGCATGGATGTATCAACAATATAACTATGGAGATGGTGCAAGGAGGTTACCTAGTGGAAGTTAGTCCACTGCTTCTTGGTAATGGAGAAGATAGAATCAGATGGTGCTGCTCTCTTGGTGCTTTACTTCAAGAACTTGTGAAATGGAAGAGGAATGAAAACAGACTTGTGCACTTGCCTTTGCTTTTGCTCGAAAAATCACTATGCCCTGCCTTCAGATTAGGGTTTAGTGCCTTAAATATGTTGGGTCTAAGTGTTCTAAATGGGCTGAAATCCATGTTTTGGTTTATGAACAAAAAGATGCAAAAGTGAGGTGGTGTTAGAAGGTTTCTAATTTTGGCAAAAACTTAAGTTAGTGGAAATAATGTGCTTGGCCAAATGAGGAAAACAGAAAAACATGGGCTGTAACATTGCTTGGTCTGGCTGCAGCATGGCTTGGAATTCATCTCAAGATGGTGACTTTGTGGCCATGTATCTTAATGAGCAAGCCATCAAATGATGAGATGATGCAAACAGTGGAAAGATCTCATGGAGCACAACAACTTTCATGTTGAGCACAAGTGGAAATGATGAATGGAAGAAGGTGAAAAATGGCCTCAAAGTCATGTCACCACAACTGCAAAATGGTTGGGCCAGTTTGGCCTAACATGCTGCCTAGAAATTCAAGTCATGGTGCCCACTTTAGATGAATGCATCTCTCAAACCATGGATCCAAATGAGATGATTCCAAAAGGATGTGAAAGAGGACATTGCAAGGTATAATTATTGTGAAGAAAACATTTTCAAATGATGCCTTGAAGTGCAAGAAATCTGGCCAAGAAGTCTTGACAAACTTTGAAGATTTTGGGACTTAGAAAATTTTCTAAGTGTCCTAAAAAATGTCTCACTTTGACTAAGCATAACTTTCTCAATTTTAATCTAAATGGAACAAACTTTATATTTCTAGAAAGCTTGGAACAAGAGGAACAACTTTCATGTTGGAGAAATTTTCAAATGGAGCTTTTATCTTGATGGAAAATAGGCTTAAAGTGAGTGCAACAATCATGAAAACTTGCCCTAAATGGAAAGTCAACCATTTCCAAATTAAGTAACTTTTCCAATTCCTGATTAAATGATGAATCCATGATCTAACCTTGATCAAATTTCACATGTAGGCTCCCCTAGGCATGGATTTTGAGATTCCACTCTCAAAAAGTCAGAAGTTGACTTTTTTGGCCCCACAGTTGACTTTTCCCAAACTGTCTGATCCCGATTCCATTGATCAATTGAAGCACTTCTAGCTCAAATAAAGAGATGATTTTTTTGTATGTAGACTCTCGTGGACATATGGAGGGCCATGGAAAAGAGTTTCACCCAAAGAATCAGAAATAAACTGATTTTATACCAAACCCTAATTTAGGGGAAAATGATCAGGAACTGATTGCACTGCTTGCCAATGGATCTTTCTGAGATAATTGTGAGTCTTCCTAGGCCAAGATGCCTCTCTAATCATGACATTGATGAGCCCCTCTACTTCCAACCAAAC
This sequence comes from Lathyrus oleraceus, assembly GCF_024323335.1. Lineage (NCBI taxonomy): Eukaryota > Viridiplantae > Streptophyta > Magnoliopsida > Fabales > Fabaceae > Lathyrus > Lathyrus oleraceus. The sequence continues at coordinate 139,706,490 of NC_066580.1, forward strand.
ATTGCCTGGAGCCCCCTGAGACCCTTGAGACTTGTATGCTTAGAGAATGAAGTCCAATTCTCAATCTTGCTTTGTGTGGGCTCCTTCTGTTAAGGAGTTATCAATCAAAACCTGATTTCCATGTCACTAATGCAGTATGCAATGAGTATGAACTAGTATGATGCTAATGAGGTGTGAAACATAATCCCATGCTTCCAGGAAAAAATGAAGGGTAAATTTTGGGGTATTACAGAATGTCCTAGAAACTAAGTCCATTTGTCCATTTTTGCATTTGGTCTACAACAATCAAAACAAAACACAAGCACAATAATATATACACAATTATGTGCTCAAGTGAGCAAAAGGCAAATTGCATTAACATAAACATGTGCTCAAATGAGCAAAGGACAAAAGCAAATGAATAATATGTACAAGAATAGTAAATTGCATAAATGTAAAGAGCAAGAATTAAATGACTTGAATTAAAAGTTAGTGGTCAATTGTTAGTGTTAGAATTAGTGTGCCATAAGGCAATTTAGCGCTATGTTAAGCAATCGTAATTGGACTTATGTAGAAGTCACAACTATCTGAGGCCGGTCAATAATAATGTAGGCAACAACACAAGTTAGAGATTTTGATTAGTGAATCAAACTCCTACAACTTGCCAGAATGGTAGATGGTGTCCTCAACTCTTGGTAAGGTGTGCACAACGGGAGGTGGCACAGAAAGGACCGGGCTAGATGCCGGCAAAGAAGCGAGAGTAGGAGCAAAACCCTCTGGCACAAAGTTAGGAGGCATCCCCCAAGGAAACCCGGCTGGCATAGACGGCACAAAATGGGTTGTTGCAGCAGGCACAGTAGACGTTGCAAACTCAGATATGACAGTCCTCTGGGGAGGAGTTGAAGGCGTCAGAGATGACTGGCTCTGGGCGGCCAAGAATGACTCCATCAGGGCAGTCAGTCTTGCCACTTCCTCCTTGAGTTCACGGTTCTCTTGCTCCAAATGATCCATTAGTCTTGCAGAGTTGGCTCGGGTGTAGTACCGGTGAGTCAGCTTGTCTTCAAAATAAATGAAGAACACAGAGTTAGACCATAGAACAAGAAGTCTGGAGCAAAACCTGCTTATGCACATGATGCATGCAATGCTTGTGCATATGATTTATTTTATTTATCAAAGGAACTTTAGATTCCTATTTGTAAATATTGAAAATATTAATTATTTCGACATATATGGAAATATTACATCAATAATATTTGGAAAATATTTTTACACCAAAGAAGTACAGTCTTGGTAACCAAATACAATACAAGAGAGAAGGAAAATGAATATCCTATAGAACCCCAGAAGCAATCATCTAAAGCTCTGGACACTGGAAGATAAGCTGCACGAAGCCTCTTCACCTCCCTCTCGTAGGCTACCTCCATATCTGCCTTCTCTTTGGCGAGTCGATCATATTTCCTCTTCCAAAACTTGGAAGACTGAGGAAGCAGAGAAGTCAATGCATCATCAGGCTCATCAATAACCTAATGCTCGAGGAACTCTATCAAAGCATCCTTCTCTCTAATCTGCTGAAGCAACTCCTCTCGTTCACGGATCCAGGCACGTGAACGGTCTTCGTCTCTCAACTCCTCTACTCCTTGTTCAGGGAGGGTTGAAGGCCCAGCCACAACCAAAGGTGTAGGTCTCGGATACTCATAAGGCATGAGGTATTCAGAAGCTCTCCTCCTAACCCAAGAGGTATAGGGTTCCAAAGCAATACAGTTCTTCGGACCCAGCTCCTTTCTTCCCTTCCTATGGATCTTGCGCCAAGCACGGACCATCCTACCCTTCAAGCCTTGGGGATCTTTACCCTCCTGAAAGAATACACCCTCTAACAGAATGTTATTAGGTTTATCCTTTAGGGGGAACCCAAGCTGACGACGTGCCAAAATAGGGTTGTAGTTAATCCCACCACATGTACCAAGAAGAGTCACATTGGAGAATTCACCACAAGAGTCGATAATCTGCACACCATCATATACACGGTTGTACCAAAAGATATCATCATTAGTGAGAGACATAAGTCTCGTGGACCACCGTAGACATCCCTTGTTCTCCTTTAAGGCGACCGTCTGCGGCAAGTGCGAAATAAACCACTTGTACAGCAGAGGTAAACAGCACACAATGGTACCACCACCCTTTGCATTCCTCATATGCAAAGAGAAATAAGTGTCACCCAACAGAGTCGAAACGAGATTAAGAGTAGAGAAGATCCTAATAGCGTTCACATCCACAAACTTGTCGATGTTGGGGAATAACACTAGCCCATAGACGAGAAGTACAAATATAGCCTCAAAGGCGTCTTCACTCATGGCCTTCCCATGCATAGTAGCTTGAGCAATGAGGAACTCAGAAGGGAGACCTTGAATTCCACCTTTGATAGTCATATGAGCACCAACCAGAGATTCATCTATATGCAACATATCAGCTATCTCTTGAGAAGTAGGAACCCTCTCTAAGCCACTGAATGGAAACTGGTCTAAGATAGCTATACCCACAAGATAGGCATACTCCTTAAGCGTGGGCAAAAGCTGGAAATCCAGAAATGTGAAGCAACGGTACAGGGGATCATAGAACTGCACCAATACACTTATCAAACCTTCGTCCACTTGAGTAGTCAGAACAGATAGAAGCTTCCCATAACGAGCCTTGAAACCCAAGGGATCTAATACGTAGGATGTCAAATTCCTTAGCTCTTTCAAGTCGGGTTGTCTGAAACTGTACTTCTTCGTATTCCTTCTTTGTCTTTCCATGTCTGAAAATTTGCAAATAGACCTCTTAAGTTCCTTGAAAATTTTCTCATTATTGATGATATGGATGCAAATGAGTGCATGAATGCATGAATGCAACAATCACACTCAAGGATCAAGCAAAGCACACCATACAAAGGTCATGGGATGGATCAAGTCATCCTTAATATCAATCATCCATTTTGATGGATTATGGTTTACACCTTATCAACACCCAAGTTCCATTGATATTAAGGATACGAGAACGGATCAACCATGAATCAAGGGTTTGTTGCAAGTCACGAGCATGGAGTCTCGGTTAAGAACCACCCAAAGGGAGTGTACTAGGGTTTAAACCTGCCAAACATGTTCTACAAGAGGTTCCCATAGTCCTCATCCCATCTTTCGGATATTATCGGATAAACGACTACTCGTATTCCAAAAATATTCTCAAGAGAGACTCTTATGAGTGTAGTATCGTGTAACAATCGTATCAAATCTTACACTTGAACGACTTTCGCACTACGTCCTAAGAATAGGTCAAGATGGGCTTGGTAAACTAAGGTCCTTGGCTTCTAAGGTCTATATTGGAAAGAGTAATGCCTAACCACGACTACTCGTTGTAGCACCTCAAATTTGCACCTCCCATTTTGTACATACATATTCATATTAGGTCATTAACATAACATAGTCCACTGCATAGCATTGCATTGTCCTTTGCCCAAGTGCAAGCCATCAGACAAGATTAGGTCAACTGGTTAGGAGGATCAGTCAAGCAAGAAAGCAAATGCATTTTCTCAAGGAAGCAAAGCCCTAGGGTTGGTTCAACATGTTCACATGACCTAGGGGTCCTTTTGAAGTGGTTTGGTCAAGGATTGGTTGCTCAGAAGTCATCAGTCATTGTTCAATCCACCAGAAACCCTAGAAAGTCAACTGTGGTCAACTGTGCCTGAAATCAAGGATTTGAAGGTGGGAGATGGTTTGAAAGGCTTCATTCATGTCCATACAAGTCTCATTTGACATTTCAAAGATCAAGATTGAAGAATTTGAGGTCAGATGAAAACTTGCCAAAAATAGTAAGTGACCTGTAATTGGAAACTGCCAAAAAGGGAAAGTTCTTCTCCTCAAATTTACATCATCATACAAGATTCAAATGGAATTTTGTCCAACATGAAAGTTGAAGATATTGCTCTCACCTTTCCAAAAAGTCCAAGAACATCCATTTCTCATTTGTGGTTGGCAAGTTATGATCAAATCATTATCAAACAAAGTTGAACTTCAAGGAGGCATAACTCTTGAACCATTTGGCCAAATTGAGTGAGGTTTTTTGCTACAAGTCACATTTGACATGTTCTATCCAAATCCTTCATCACATTTCATCAAAAGTCATCACATCAAAATGGCATTTTTTAAGTGACTTGAATTTAAAAAGGGAGGGTTAAAAAAGTGACTTTCAAAATAAACATTTTCTACACTTTCTACCAATTGCATTTGATTAAAAATCATATTTGGAGTGTGTTTAGGCCCAATTTCGTGTACTGTAGCATGCACCCCATGCACATGAAGGTGATTTAGCAACTTGCACAAAACACTCATTTCATTAATCCTCTTGGCTTGGCTTAATCTGGTTTAGCAAGGATCATTAACAGTTGGTATATATGGTTAATCAAAACAGAAAACACATTAGCATTTCATTTCTACTCAGATCTAGATCTAAAAGTGAAATTTCTCTCAATTTTGGTTCTTCATTTTTCTGCAATTTCTTCAAGAACAGTGCATTTAATCTTCAAGGATTCATCATCTCCAAGCGTTGTAGAAGTTTTTGCAAGCAGGAATCTTCCACATTCGAGCAAAAACTGGAACTGTTGCATAGAGGTTCATCCATGGCAGCTTGAATTTAGAGCAAGATGGAGCACAACTGAGCTGAAATCATTCATCCATTCATCAACCTGGACCTTGTAGAGTTTCTGTTTCCACCTTTCAAAGCTCAAAAGTCACGATTCCACTACTGCCATTTCTTAGAGGTCAGATTTCAATGTTCTTGATTCATGAAATTAATGTAGGATTCTTGTAGATCTTTGAATGTAGGTTGTAATGAACTTTGAATCGTGGAATTTCATCATGTATTGAATGAGATATTGTGATTTGAAGTTTGGTTGTTAAAACTTATCTTGTTCGATTTGTTCACATGAGTAAGAATTAGGACAAATCATTGTTATTTTGTTGTTGTGCATGATGAGACGAACACAATGGTGTATCCATTTCCAATTTCTGAGAAAAAAGTTCTTGATGAAGATGAACATGTTGAATGCGTTCATGAACCCTAATTTTTCCATGCCCAGAATTTGTTTGATCCGCCTGGCCACATGTTTGCATGTTTTCTGCGTTCGTTCCCCATGAAACCAATCAGACCATGCCACGCCCTTAAGTGAAACGCAGCGTTTCACTTAAGTGGCTCCATATTTACGGAATTGCCACTGCAGTCATTTAAATCCATTATCTCATTTTTCTTTTCAAATTTTTATTTCATTTTGTATGCTGATCTTAGAAAAATCATAACTCTTAAACCATTAATCCAATTGATGTGAGATTTTTTCCATGATGATCCTTGCCATGTCTACTATTTTATGGTGATTTTTCCAGAATTTGTGCACGAGTGGATTTTTAAATTGCCTAGGGTTTGTTCATGTGTATCCAATTTGTATATGCCATGCCATTTTGCTTGTGAAATGATGATGTTTAATCCAATGAGGCTGAAACTTTTTGTGCTTAATCTAGACACCTTTAGGAATATTTTGGTATAGAGTTTGTGATTTTATCATTGCTGGTTGATGAGATATGTTTTTTTGAATAGAGGTGTGACAATTTATGTCACACCATTCTTGTCCAATTTGATGATTTTTGTTACCATGCCATATGAACTCAAAATGACCTGAAATTTTGCATGTTGGATCTTCTGGATGTCTAATTGGAATGTGAATTTTTCTGGAATTTTTTAGTGCATTTCCAATTTGATTGAGATTTTCTCCCCTGTTTGACCAATTGTTGACTTCTTGTGATACATGATTTTATATGATTTGTGAAATCCTCATGCATTATTGGATGGACTTGAAATTTGGAATGTGTATTTTAGACATCTTGAAGTTTGCCATGGCTTTGGTTTCATTCATTTATCTTATGCCAATTCTGTTTTATGATTGCTTGAAGTGGATGCATGTTTTGATGCCTTGTATGAACTTGTTTGAACTTGTGTTGACTTGATGAATTTCATTGACTTGCTTCCCTTGGTCCAAATGAGCTGAAATTTGGTGTGTAGGTCATGTTATGAATGCTGTTTGATCATGAATTTTTTGGTGATTTATTGAAATGTTTGTGAGTTGATTTGAGTTGAACCATTCTGTTTGGTTGTATGAGGTTTCAAATTGCTTGTTTGTACTCTTTGGTTCATGAAATGATAATGGTGAATGATATGAAGGTGAAACCACTTGGATTTGTTTCCTAATTGTTTGATCTTGATTTTGGATAAGTTTCATGTTCTGTTTTGACTTTTTGATCTCATTTTGACCCTAGTCTTGTACTAGTGGTTTGTGATCTCACATTTGAGTTCTGTTTCAGGTCAAAGGGCACAATTGCCATGCTTAATGATGCTTACTCAATTGGAGTTGACCTATTGATTGTTGATGACTAACTTTGAATTTGTTTTGTAGGTTTTGAAACTTGAGTTTGTGCCATGTGGCTTGCACCTTTGTGCATTGACTGTTGTTTGACTGTATAGTTAGCTGTTGACCATTGACTGTTTGTTTACTGTTTGAGCTGAGTACTGATTATGTTAGATTGATTTCAGGTACCTTAGTTGCTATAGTTCCCTTGTGAACTAGCTATTGCTTTGCTTTATAGCTTGAGCATTGAGGTATAATGATCTCTTCTCCATGTAGTCTAGAAGACCTGGCCTGTTACTTGGCCAGGCACCTGTCTTGTTGTGTGCTTGGAGTCCGGTATAAGTCCATCAAGTGGCATCTGGTTTCCAGTGTGGGTGTGTTTGGTTCGGAGTCTGATATAAGTCCAGCGATTGGCATTCGGATTCCACGTTTGCCTGTCTGTTGTGTTTGGTGTGCGTGAGCCGAGCTACGGATGCTCTGATTCTTCTTCGTCCAAGAAGATACGTATGCATAGGATGCGACATCCTAGCGAGCATGTGTTTTCCCCCAGTCTGAACTACTTCGACTCTGATGTCTATGCCTGATAGACTAAGTAGGCCTAGGATGCGATATCCTACCGAGTCCGTCTTGTTTGTTTTCTTGTGTCTCTTTCAGCCAGTGTTTGATGTGTGTTTGAGCAGTGTTTTAGCAACCATTTTCCTTCCTTTTGTGCGTGGATCCCGTCGGGTACGACGGATACGTAGGGGTGCTAATACCTTCCCTTCGCATAACCGACTCCCGATCCCATTCTCTTTGGTCGCGAGACCATGCTTTTTCCAGGTTTACTTCGAGCGTTTCCTTTCCCTCTTTTGGGATAAATAACGCACGGTGGCGGCTCTGTTGTTCTTGTTTTCCCGCCGGTTTTTCGCGTAATGCGACACTCGTGTGACATTATTGATCCCAACATGACCTCCACCAAGCGAATGGGCTTGCAAGTCAACTTGCTAAGGAATAACTCCATACAAGTTGACAAGACTATGCCATTCTCCTATCCTAAGTGCACTCGAGTTCGGGTATAGAACTCATCTCACAAAGATCACCAAGCATACAAGGAATTAATATTCAAGCAATTCAATTATTACATACAATACAGTAATCCCAAATTGCACAAAAATATGCCACAAAATAATATACAATACAATACAACAAATATGAAAAGTAGGCAAAACCCACTAGGAAAATGTCCCCAGCAGAGTCGCCACTTTTCTGTAGCGGGAAAATCATGATCATCAAGCTATTGACAAGCTAGAGATCAATTAACAAGAGTCGCCACCGCGCTTTTATTGTTTCCAAAGGAAAAGGGAAAAAGTATGAACAAACCCAAAGATAAGAAGTTTTCATAAAAACTAATAAAAATCAGAGATCACGGGTAAGGGGGTTGGTTACACATAGGGAAGGTGTTACCACCCAAAGTGTCCTAGGTACTCCTAGGGAGCCCTTTTCACACTTGTTATAAGGTTGGTATTTTGTGAAAATTTATTTGTGCAAACATGATTGAAGAGATGAGAAGAGAATATACAAGTTATTTACAATTTGTGTTTGGATGGATAAACCCATTGCCTATGTACCATCTTAAAAAAGATTAGGATCAAAACCTCGTAGTTCGGGGTAAAAATCTCAAAACAAGTTGGTGAATTGATTGGTCCCAAAAGCCTTAAGGTCTTTTGTTATCCAAGGGAGAAAACTCAACCTAAAACCACAAATCCACCATGTGAGGATAGCTTCAACATGCTAGTGAGGGGTTAACCCTATAATAAGCATGGAAGACTCATTGTCCATCACTAAGGATATAGGTGAGTATTATATCTACCTCAAGGATAACTCAAACCTAATAGCTAAAGGTTATGAAAAAGTTTTCGATTAAGAAAGTGGCCATTGAAACCACAAAAGTATTTGAATGAGTTATATTTACCAATGAAAAGTATTTACAAAATATGGTCAAAGTTGATTTAAAGGTTCAATTCAAAATAAGTGTTATGGAAAGAAAGCTTGAAAATCAAAAGCATAATGCTTAGGTTTCTAATGTTTAAAAAGAAGTGTTAAATGTTTGCACAAAAAGTTTTGGCTTGGGTTAGAGTGGAGGGAAGAAGAAGAATGGCTAAAGTCCTAATCATACAAGAGATGAAGGATAAGAAACAAGACCACAAATGGAGTTCCTCTCTTGAGATCATATTGATGATCCAAGTAGCTCTCATCCTTTGGAATATGCAAGCGAAATAAGTGTAAGCTCAAGCAATCAACATAATCAAACAAGCTCTTAGAAGATCCCCAATGGCTCTTGTATCTTTCACTTTGGATGAACATGGCAATGGTTCTTCAATTTGGCTCAAATAGGATTCCCTAGCACAAAAGCACACAACATCAAAAAGTTCCATGAAGCAAATCAAGAATGAACAAGAGTGAGTTTAGAGATTTGGTCCTTCTAATCCATCTTCAACATTAAGGTCCTTTTCTTTTACTCCATTTTGCATAAGGAATGTCCTAGAAACTAAGTCCATTTGTCCATTTTTTCATTTGGTCCACAACAATAAAAACAAAACACAAGCACAATAATATATACACAATTATGTGCTCAAGTGAGCAAAAGGAAAATTGCATTAACATAAACATGTGCTCAAATGAGCAAAGGAAAAAAAGCAAATGAATAATATGTACAAGAATAGTAAATTGCATAAATGTAAAGAGCAAGAATTAAATGACTTGAATTAAAAGTTAGTGGTCAATTGTTAGTGTTAGAATTAGTGTGCCATAAGGCAATTTAGCGCTATGTTAAGCAATCGTAATTGGACTTATGTAGAAGTCACAACTATCTGAGGCCGGTCAATAATAATGTAGGCAACAACACAAGTTAGAGATTTTGATTAGTGAATCAAACTCCTACAACTTGCCATGCCAAAAAGAAAATGAGAAATGATCTTGTATTGATTTAGGTTCTTTGCATGATTAGGAAGCAACATATCCTTAATTCAAAGCCATTCACTTGATCCATGATCAAGATGAATTAGATTTGAATCAAGGAAAGTTAAACCTCCATGTATCAACGCTAACCATCAACCTTTAACTCATTGATCAAAAAAAAAAGAAAAAAAGAAGAAGAAGAAGAAGAATATTAAAGTGCATTAATGGAAATGGAATGAAATAATCAACAAGCATTGACCAAAGATAGAGAAGATCAAGGTCAAACAATGGAAAACAGAAGCAAAAGGAAGATTAGAAGTCAAGAAACAAATAAAATATTTTTGGTATTTTTTAATATTAAAATAAAACTTGAATTAAAGTAATAAAGAAAGGTCAAACTTCAAATTCACTTCAAATCAACTTTGAAAAGTCCAAGTGAATTATCCCAAGTTCAACAAGGTCAAACAAAGTTTGACAAAAAAATTCAGCATTTTTAGAAGTCAGAAGCTATTTTAAATCAATTAAAAATGCATAAAAATAACCTAATTGAACTAAAATCTCAAATCAATTAATAAATTGATGAGAATATTTTTCATAGATCTATCATCATTCAAAGAGGTTGGAAAAATATTTTTGTATTTTTTGGATATCAAAAACTATTTTAAATGAATTAAAGTAAGCAGAAAAGAGAAAATTACTAAAAAAATATCAAATGATAAAATACAAAATATTAAAAATCAGTTTTAGAAACTAGAAATTAAAAGGAGAAAAATGCAATTGGTCTCATATTTTTTGGACCAATAATGAAGAAGATATGAATTTTTAAAATGAAATGGAATTAAAAGAAATAAAAGAAAATATAATCAGAAATTAAAATAATTGGAAAAACGTGGAACGTCAGATCTGAGCTCATTAATTGAGCTGGCAAATCATGAGGCTCCTGAGCGCGCGCCCACCATGTTCCTTTGGTCAATGCATCACATGTAGCATTTAAATAAGTCATAACATGGGACGGCTGTGATTAAATCTGGAAAAATGAAATGCACGGCTGAGATTGAATATGGAAACCAGACGGTGACCAGCGCCACCGTCTTCTTCGACCAGCCTCCGGCGAAGCTCAAACTTGCAGAGAAAAAAAATGCTAACCAAATGCTACGATCTTGATGCCAGTCGAAAGCTGGGGTGATGTACATCACCCCTGTACCAACCAAATCCACTCTAGGTTTCTACATTAAGAGAAATCAGAGATGGAATTTCTGTGGTGTTCAAATGAACTTAATGGATTTTAAAAATTCGAAGCTCAAGAATGTTGCCTCTATGCAGAGGACTTCAGATCACGCAACAACAGCAAGAAATAAACAGTATATGAGTAGATTCGAAGAAATTAAAATGTGAGGTAAACCTCTGATTTATAGAGTTTGGAGACACAATTTCTTGCTATGGATGCTTGCAGTTTGTTCTTTGGATCAAAAGGAAGAAGGCTAAGGAACTTTAGATCAAGAAAACAATCAATGAAATTGAATTCTAGATCTGAAAAATTGAGAGAAAATTGGTGAGTTCCTTTGGAGTGAGGGTGAGGATTCAATTGTGCAGCATTTTGGGCGCCTTTAGGTTCCTGAAATGAGAAGCCTGAGCAATGTATTTATAGCAAAATGTAGCTGAATCCATGAGTATTTCGTGTGCATGGATGGAAAGGGACTCCATGCATGGGCCTGTACAGGCACATGGAGGGCCTAATTCCAATTGGAAATGAATACTTATCATCAGCAAAAGTGTTTTGTACGTGCAGATAATGTGTACTGAGCTCATGCAATGCATTTTCAATAAGTTTCCAAAAAATGCACTAAATCTTTCTCCTCTTCGACAATGACATTTCCAACAACGAAACATAGCCTTATGGGTAATGTTTGGAAAGCTTTTGGCATGAGGATCAAATGTTATGTTGACCAAAACTTTATTTGGGAAATGGGAACTTTATGAAAATTGATGTGTTAGCTCGACGAAGTTGCTTTGTTGTTATCTCAGATCTTTTCGCTTGAAGCTTCGACTCTGTCAAAACGCCTGCGTCGAAGAGAACTTTGTGGAGATCCAAGAAGTCTGCTAAGTCCCAGGCTTCGACGAGAAAGATTTGTTTACCCAAAGGGAAGATTCCAACAAAACAGCTTCGACACAGTCAAAACGCCTACGTCGAAGAGAGTTTTGTGGAGATCCAAAAAATCTGCTGAGTCCCAGGCTTCAACGAGAAAGATTTGTTTACCCAAAGGGAAGATTCCAACAAAACAGCTTCGACACAGCCATCTTTTCATTTATTCTCCAAAGCGCAACACTTCCAAAGAACTTCAGCCATTTGTCGAGATCTCCAATTAACAAATTGCCTCCAGGAAATGTCTATATCGAATCACTATAGAAATGGTCATCTTGTGTGGTCACCAGATTTCGACTCTAGTTGCCCCCAATTCCAACAAAGCCTCAAGTCTTGCAATAAGGGCTTCGTATTCTACTTCGTTGTTAGAACAAAGGGGACCTTCGACTCTATTTGAGTTTTGGCGAAATTCTGTCAAGAGAAATAACATGATCCCAACCCCACTTCCATCCTTATGAGTGGCACCGTCGAAGAAAAATCTCCAAAGTTTCGACTTAACTTGAAGTTGAGGATCTTCGACCACACCTGGCCACATCAATGAGCATAGGGGCTCCTAGAAGCTTTTGATCCTGTGATTGCCCAAGCTACAAAACAAACAAAGTTAGTGGCATATTTTTGTGCTTTTGGTTAGTAAATAAAATAAGAAAAGCAATAATATACAATTCAAGCATGCTTGGTGATCTCAAACCAACTCACAAAAGTTCTCACCCAAAGGGTAAGAGCCAAGATGCTTATGATCCTTTAGGCAAAAATGCAAATGCAATGTTATGATGCCATGAGGGATCTTAGGGTCAAAATTAGGGTCTTATGTAACAACCCAATTTTAGTATTTATTTCTTATATTATTATACTATTTTATTTTATTTATTTGGGATGTTAGTTAATTAATTGGTTGTTAGGTAGTATAATAATTGATTATATTAATTGACTTGGTGTGTATATTGTGTTAGTTTAATTTATTCGAACTAAATAGAGATATTATAATACTATGTCTTATTGGGCCTAATAATTAAATTAGAGGTATCATTTCTTAAGCCCAAATATAATACTAGGATAGTAAGAGGTGAGGAGAGTGAGAAGTAGCACTCACTTGGTCATTTCACGGTAACAGAGAAAGAAAAGAGGAAAAAGTAAGGAGAAGAGGGGAAGAACAAGGGAGAAGCTAGGGTTTCCAGAAAATTGAAGAGGTAAGGGGGAGAATCCTTATTATTATGGGTTAGTATAATTGGGTCAATGGGTAGGAATATGTTTAGGTTGAAATCCCTAATTTTTATGGTTTTGAAATTGTTAGGTTTTGATGGGTAATCTTTGATTTGTGATGATTAATGGTGTTTGGAATTGATAAATGGGTGAAATTGAGGGATAGATTGAGAATCCAATTTGATATTTTATACTGTAGCGTCACTACTTGTTTTCTTTTCTCACTATATACTATATAGCACCATTTCTCCATGCCAGAAAAATTCTAATTCTGTTTCGTGTTAACCGGTTACTGTAGCAGTGTATTCGTCACTTTATGATTTATTGATTAAACCAAAAGCAAAGCATACAAAGAATCGAGTCGCCACCGCACTTTTATTTATCCAAAGGAATGGCTAAAAAGCGAACAAAAGCGTAAGAAGTTTTACGCATAGAAAACTAATGAAAAGATCAGAGATCTGGGTAAGGGGTTAATTACGCAATGGGAAGGTGTTAGGCACCCAAAACGTCCTAGGTACTCCTAGGGAGCCCTTTTCACAACTTGTTGTACGAAATGTTATTTGTTTATAAAATATTTATTGTGCAAACATGATTGAAGGGATGAGAGAAAGAATATACAAGTTATTATTTTTGTGTTTGGATGGATAACCATTGCCTACGTACCTTTATAGGATCAAAACCTCGTAGTTCGACTAAAAGATTTCCAAAATATGAGTGAATTGATTTTAAAACAAAAGCCCTAAGGTATTTCGTTATCCACGGGAGAAAACTCAACCTATACAACCACAAGTCCACCATGTGAGAAAAGCTTCAACTTGCTAGTGAGGGGTTAACCCTATGATAAGCAAGGAAGTCTTACAATTCAATCACTAAGGACAAAGGTGAGATTCATATCAACCACTAAGATAATTGAGATCTATGGCTAATGTATGAAAACTTGATTAAAGAATGGACAAAGCCACAAAAAAATTGAATGAGTGGAATTAACCAATTAGGATTATTCACAAAAAGGTGGTCAAAGTGTGATTAGAATTCAATTCAAAAGAAGTATTATGAAAATGAAGTTTGAAAATCAAAGGCTTAAGGCCTAGGTTTCTAGTTTTGAAACAAATGAAAATGTTTGCACAATATTTTTCAAGTTTGGGTTAACATGCAAATGGAGGTTTAAAGAAACAAAAGGTGGGAGGGTGAGGAAGTAAAACTTCTTAGATGTTCACCTCTTGAGATCATATGTAGATGATCCAAGTGATTCCTTTGGAAAAGGCAACAAATGATAACAAATAAACAAAGTAAATGGATACCGGATGCCAATCAATGGACTTATACCAATCTCACAACACAAAATGGATACCGGATGCCAATCAATGGACTTACACCAATCTCCCAAAACAAAGAAACAAGGATACCAGAGGCCAATCAATGGACTTATACTAGTCTCACAGAGCAAAGAAACAAGGATACCAGGTGCCAATCAATGGACTTATACTAGTCTCCTAAAACAAAGAAACAAGGATACCAGGGGCCAATCAATGGACTTATACTAGTCTCACAGAGCAAAGAAACAAGGATACCAGGTGCCAATCAATGGACTTATACTAGTCTCCTAAAACAAAGAAACAAGGATACCAGGGGCCAATCAATGGACTTATACTAGTCTCACAGAGCAAAGAAACAAGGATACCAGGTGCCAATCAATGGACTTATACTAGTCTCCTACCATATCATAGGAAACAAATGCCAATAGTTGGACTTACAATTGACTCCTCAATGGACAAAACAAAATGTCACAAAGCAATGAACTATGATTATGAGATGACATACAAGTAGTGATGATAAATGCACAAAGGCACACATAAGCAAATATGCACAGATGAGTCAAGTAAGCAAGCAAACAAATCAATTAGCACACACTATATACAATCAATTAGGCTCAAGCAAGGTTAGGCTTTACAGCCAACTGGAATGGGGTATTTTGTGCTCTTAACCCTAACATTGAGAGTTAGGGTGAAGCAGATGAAATGGAGATGAGGGGTGTGCCTCATAGCTCTTATCCCTGGTCAGGGAGAGCTTTGATCAATGGAAAGTGTGGGAGTTCAGAAAGTTGGAACTCTTCTCCACAAATGGTTGACTCTATAAGATCTTGGGTTTTTATTCACAATGCATCAACACATGGTGTGAGCAAGGTGAATGACACACTGAGTAGCAGGAGATGGATTACACATCTCTTTTATCTGCCAATTGCCTCTTAAGAGGACTTTTCCTGCTTGGCACAACATTAAACAAACACAAGCATTGCCTCTTAAGGATGGCTTCAGACAGGTGCCTACCAATAACAGTAGGTCTTCCAGACTACATGAAGATTAGAGATCATACCTAAGTGGTTAAGCAACCAAGCAAAAGCAAAGTTCAAGTGAACTTAAAGCAACTTATGTACCTGTGGAAACACTAAACAAATCAGTACAATGCTCAGACAAAAAGACAATAGTCAATAAGCAACAGACAATCCCAATGTACAAAATGTGTAAGCCATAAGGCAAACTCAAATGAGTTAGTATCAACCTACAAGATACACAAGTGTTAGCAATCAAAAGCAAACATCAATATTCACATGATGAAGCATCATCAATTATGGAACTTGGATGCTCAACCTGAAATCAAAGCTCACATGTAAGCAACAAACCACTAGGTCAAAGCCTAGGGTCAAAGATGGAGAAAAAATTCACAACAGGAGCTGAAATTTAACATGAATCAACTTCAATCACATCTTGACACATTCTAAAAGGTCTCACATCAAAATCAATTACCAAAAGCATTTCATGATCAAGTGAAGTTCAAGGCAATTTCAAAACTCATATGTGATCATCATGAGTGAAAAATTCAAATCAAAACAGAAATGATTCAAATAAATCTGGAAAAATTCATGCACATTCAAGACATTTAAAACATTCATCACATAAAAAATCAGAGGCATTGGACATCATTTGGCATGGCAATCACACTGCACAAGTTGAACAATCAAAGGTGTGACACAAATTGTCACACCAAGTTAGCACAATCATAAAACAGAAATGGTAATTGAGAAAAATGTCAAACCAAAACCAAAATGTCAAGCAATGTGTCTAGATTCATCATGCAAAATTTCAAGGCCATTGGATAAGAAACAAGCATTTTATGATCAAATGAACAAGGCAATATCATGAATGAATACATGTTCAATCACCCTAGGACAAATCATTTTTTAAGCCAGGCACAACTTGCAATTTTATGCTCATAAAAAACTAGGTAGGATAAGGAGCATTATGCAAAAAAATTGGAGTGAAATTGATGCATTTTTCTATTTTATATGATTTTTCTAAGTTAAGGAAAAAAAAATAAAAATGAAAATGAAGCATAGCATGAAAAGTGGAGGGAAACATGGAAATAGCATGGCATTTTGAAAAATTACACTCGCTCAGACTCGAACCCGGTGCATATTCAAATTTGGCGCTCAACATCAAAACGACACCGTTTAGACTTAAACCCTAGCGCGCCAAAAAAATCGTAGCTAATTTGAAATTTCGTAGCAAATGCATGGCAAAACCGTAGCTAACCTGGAAACGCAAGAACTTCAAAGGTTGAAGATGAAGATCATGATGATCTTCATCTGGATTTTCCAGATTTTTCAAAATATGTCCAGAAATCAAAATTAATTACATCATCATGCAGTATTTTCCACGTACATCAAATATCCACAAACATTTCAACATAATTCATCACAACAAGCTCAAATCGAAGAAAACAAAATTGAACATCAAACTTTCTATCATGCATATCTAGCTTAAAACAGCACCAAATCACACGATTCAAAGCTCAGATTCATCAGGACACCAAGATCTACAACATCATAGCAATGGATTTCAAAAATAAGAGATTCGAATTGTGACCTCTTGAAGTGCAGCAAGCTGAAACCGTGCTATCCAAGACTTGTAATGATCAAAAGCTTCTCTGTGATGCTTGTGGAGTTGATTGATGGAGAGATTGAAGCTCAATTGCACACGAATCCAGCAAATTTTGAAATCACCATGGATGCTTCAAGCTTCGAGTATGGCTCAATATGGCACGGTTTGCTTTGATTTCACGTCCAAATCTCCTCAAAAACACCTCAGGAGTATGAATCGATCAAGAGAAAGTGTTCTTGTGTAAAGAAATTGCAAAAAAAAATTGAGAGAAAAGTTTGGAGAATTTTGAGATTTAGATCTCAAAATGAATGTTCCTCCTAAATGCAGTTATGATTATTCTTATATATGCTATGCTAATCACGTTTAAAACATGTTTAAGCCAAAGCTAATTGAAATTAATCACTTTTAAGGTGTATGTGCAAAAATGGTTTTTCACCTCCATGCATGAGGTAGCCACGTGAACAGTGCATTTTGCTGATCCAAAATCACTTAAAAATATCCCATGCAAGCTTTGGAAATGGTTTTGTAGGCTCATGATCAACCAAAATGATTTTATGGAATTTTCTTCAAAAATCTTTATGAATAAGCCAAAGACCATGCAAATGAAATTCATGTCATGTAATGGTACATTTGGAAAGTGCATGTTATGATGAACAAAATGCAAAAAGAACCACTCCTTTTGGAGCTTTGGTTGAAAAGTTATGGCCATATGAAGTTTCAAGCACACTTTGCCATGATTGGATCATATCTCCTTAACCACACATGAGAAATTCATGATCTTGGACATTTTGGAAATGGGAGAGAAAGATCTACAACTTTCATGTTCAACAAAATTTCATTTGAAGCCTTCTTGATGAAGTAATATTGAGTTTAAGTTGGTCCAAAATCTTTCCATTTTTGGAAAGTTCAAATTATAGGTCACTTGCTATTTTTGGAAATTCTTGACCTGACTTCAAATTCTTCAATGTGAGTGTTTGAAATGTCAAATGAGACTTGTTTGAACATGAATGAAGTATTTCTAATCACTTCCCACCTCCAAATCCACAGTTGACTTTGCAGTTGACTTTCTAGGTCTTCAGTTGACTTGACAATGTTCTGATGAAATTCAAGCCTCTACCACATGGGATTTTGCTTCAAAATGACATCATAGCTCATATGAACTCTTGTGAATGATTGTGGGGTCCAAATCTCAAGAATGACCACCATCAATTGCTCAATGAATGACTTTGATTGCCTTGACCTGTTATTGCTTCATCTGTAAGACAAAGGTTAGATGACATATTTTTTGTACTTTTGGTTAGTGATAGAAAGAAAAACAATGATATACAAATGCAAACATGCTTGGTGATCAAGAATCACTCTCAAAAAAGATAACCCACCCATAGGGAAGGAAGCAAGGTGTCCAATGATCCTTGAGGCGATGTGATGATATGATATGATGCCATGAGGGATCTTAGGGACAAAATTAGGGTCTTACAGTTACCATGAAAGCGTTAACCGATTACATGCTAACAAAATCTGCCCAGAACTTGAGTTTTGTTTCGGGTTAACCGGTTACACCAAAAGCGTTAACCGATTACATGCTCCCAAAATCTGCCCAGAACTTGAACTTTGTTTCGGGTTAACCGGTTACCACTATTGAAAAAGGGAAAAATTGAGAACTTTTAAAAGATATAACCATTTTTGAAATGAAATCTAAGTGTGCGTATTTGATAATTAGCCTATATATGTGAATAGTATGTTTGTTATGAATGTGTATACGTACAATTGGTGGATAATTCATAGAGTTGAATTATGATGATATGTGGAATGTTAAGATGGTAGAGATGATCTTAGTTGCATATATTATTGGTATGTGTACATTCATTAATGGCATGGTCGGCTTTATGGTGGAAGCGGTGAAACTGTGGGTTCACATGGTAATAGACGTTGATCCTTGAATGGAAATAGGCGTAGCAGACGTTGATCCTTAATTGGAAATAGGCGTAGTGGCTTTGATCTTGTCCGGATCGGAAGCGTGGCTTGGATTCTAGATATTGAATCGGAAAGCGGTGAAACGTTGGGTTCACATTGCGGTACCACATGCATAGAGTCACATGTCTTGCATTAAGTCACATTAGAGTTATGTGATAATTGAATATATGCATTGATGTGATTGTTATGTGTGTATGAGATATGGTAATTAAATTTGGTGATGTTTGGATACATAACTTGGTAAAATATGTGATTATGTGATAATTATAGTTATGTGTACATTTGGGAATATAACATTGGATTTTAATATTATACTCCTTGAGTTTTGATGTATGCTTGAAACATGTGAAATGAATATTGGTTAGTATTATTTACATGGTTATACAAGGTGTGATGAATTCCTTTAATTGTTGATTTAATCATTGTGCTTTATTATACTTCTTCATAATGATTCGAATTCTCACCCTTCTGTTTGAATGTTGCCTTTACATGGGCATCGTGCAGATACTCGAGAGTAGTATTGCTGAAGTAAGTGGAAGGTAGCCCACTCGAGATTTAGCCGGATAGTTTCTGTGTTTTGGTTTAGAGACTAGGTAGTGAGTCAATGCTCTGGTCATGTAACACTGGGTAGATTAGTAGTATTGAACTCCTGTCTCATTTGGATATGTATTATGTTATTACTTGTGAACATGTTTATTTGCAATTTGCTGCTTGAGAGGCCATAGTGCCAAATATTCTGGATATGGTTTTATTTTATCTTGAGGAGATTATTGAGAGATGATCATGGTATGGGACATGAATCATTTTATGAAATACATGAGTACTCATTATTTCCCGCTGCGAACGCATATTCTTGATGACTCATGATATTTGAAATGTGTTATTTTAAATGACCAGGTGTATTGTATATTGATGTTGGTTTTTGAAAGCTTTTAGTTTTTGAAAACGTTGATGTGACGCCCTTTTGTTTATATGCGTGCTTATTCACTCTGATTATATGTTAAGTATTTTGGGGTATAAAAAGGGGTGTTACATCTTACACATAGGTATGAATATTAAGAGTAATATTTATACTGGATTGACCCGCTATGAGAATACTATATAGAATATTATGCAAAGTGTCATAAGTTATTCTCATGGTGATAGTGGTTTATACCACCCTTCGACCTGAAACCACTATGGACCCTAGATGTAGAGTTGAGTGCCTTATTGTTGATCAAACATTGTCCGTAACTGGATGACCATAAAGACAGTTGATGGGTACTCCACGAAGCATGCTGAGGGACATGAGTGACCTAGATGGAATTTTCTCATCTTGCATAACAGGATAAATTTCTACGCGCCCAATATTGAACTGGACAAGGATGACACGGTCTATGCCTTGTGTTCAATATAGACATAAGGGCAAAAGGGTAATTATACACATAAGTATTATCACAAAAGGATTTGTCATATCACATGACATTTTCGTGTCTTGGGTAGCAGTGATGTGTTGCTAGATACCGCTCACTGTTTATTATGTTAAATATGTGATTTAATATAATTGCTAATGTCGCGAAAACCTACATGGTCACACACAAAAGGACGGAATGATGAGAGATAAAGTAAATAAGGAACACCGTAAGGTACGACTCACTTAAGTGAATTGTAGAACATCGTAAGGTACGATGTACTTAAGTAGAATACGAAATATGGTAAGGTACCATGCGCTTAAGTGATTTTGGCATATCATAAGATATGGGCCACATACACTTAAGTGGGCTTTTTAGCTTGCAACCCACACAAGTGATTCTATAAATAGAACCCTTGTACAGAAGCATTTGTGCAGTTGTAATTTTTTTTATCTCTCTCTCTCTCTCTCTCCCTCACTCAAAGCCTTCATTCGTAGCATCTAGCACTGAGATTGAAGGAATACGTTCGGGTGGACTGAGTAGAGGCATTGTCACCATTCAACGTTCGTGATCTCTCCTTAGATCTGCATCAAAGGTTTCAATCTCCACAAGAGGTAACGATTCTATCACTGATCATGCCCATTCGTAAGGATCACTAAAGGAGAAATTTTTAAATTTCGTTGCATTTTGGATCGCGATTTTCCTTCACTTGGCAATCCCCTTTAGCCCGTGGAGTTCAGACTCCAGCTCTATTCTTTGCCTGAGATACAGATCTTGGCATCTTTTCCCTATTGAGTTCAAACCTTGGCTATCCTGATTTTGTCTATACAGTTCATACTTTGACATACTATCCTGCCTTATAGTTCAGACTATAACATGATTATCCATCTTGCCCATGGAGTTCAGACTCTGGCAACCTTTGGCATTGACTTGAAATTCAGACTTTGGTACTATATCGCCTTAGCCCTTATTGAGTTCAGACTCTGGAAATCCGTTCCTTGCCTTATATTTAGTTCAGATTATGGGATTCATCTATCTTACCCTATGGAGTTCAGACTCTGGCTTTATTCTTGCCCATGAGATACAGATCTTGGCATTCTTGCCTTATGGAGTTCGGACTCTGGCTAAACCTCATGATCGATCACCATCTTTAGTTAGTACCACCTCCTTGACTGTTAAGCAATCTACCTCGCCTCTGGGCAATCCTATCAAATCCTCTTCTTTTCAGCCCTAGTGGGCTGAACTACGAAAGGTATGATTTCCTCATTGCACAATGAGGATACGTAGGCAGGAGAACCCGGTTTCTTCGCGAGTTGTCTTATTTATCAATCTACCTATTTATTAATCCATCATTCTTCATTCATCAATCAATACCATCTTTTTGAGATCGACTATCACTTTTCCTTGGTTTCCATGTTCATCCTTTTAGGACGCCTAATGAATAGTCCGCCTTGTGAACCAAGAGCTGTTTGGATTATCCCTAAACATTTAATTTACTGTGACATGAGTGGGTATGCCTAGTTTCCTCCACGTCCTAGTCAATACCTTTTTCGCTTTTCGGTTCAAAGTTTATTCTTCATGGATCCAAGATATTACTCTCCTTTGATCTCGAATAGCTTGTACCCCAACGAGTGATATATTCTTCCTTGCACCCAACAATACTTTCTTGTGGGTCTCATACTCATGCTTTTAGGACGCCTAATGAACAGTCCGCCTTGTGAACCCAGAGTTGTTTGTGCTATGCAATCAAACACTTAATTCAATCTTTTTTTGGTCGTTCCACCAGTGTTGTAGGCCCTCACTCCTTGGTTCATACCAATTTTTCTCTTGGATTCGAAGCCAGTTATCTAGTGAGTTCCCTCGATACCATTCTGTTGGCGCAAGTTATATTTTTCATCACTCTCAATCTCTTTCTCTGTCATCGTAGTTCTGAACTACGATTGCTCTGATTTTTTCATTGCACAATGATAATGCATAGGCACGAGGATACGAATCCTTGGCGAGCATACTTCTAATTATTCCTCCTCCGTCTTAGGGCGCAATTCATATCTTTCATAATCCACTACCTACCTTCGATCATAAACCGTTCACTCCAGTGACATATTATTCCTTTGAAATCAGATACACTTTCTTTGGAATTCTACATACATCCTTTTAGGACGCCTAATTGTCATACCCCAAAATTCACCATACCTTTCACAAAGTTCATCTAGGTCACTAACCCTAGGCATTCGCATCTCCTGATTTGCATTCATCTCATCCATATATCCATCGTATCATAACGCATTCCACTTGCATTTGGAAAACATAAAATCATGGGTTCAAGGGTGTTCACTAGGGAGCATAGTGGAAACCATAATTCAGGGAGGTTGCATCTGATTCGTTTGGTCCATTGAATGATTCAGTTGTTTGGTTAAGACTCATGGTCCTGATTCACTGATTAAGATTCATCCCAAGTGGTACGTGTCCATGATTTGTTGATTGGTTGGTGTTCTTTGATTCATGGCATTAACATAAGTCGTTCGGTTCAGGATGTTGTGATCCATATTCGTTTGTCCAGGAGAAAGTACGTATTTTTGATCAACTATTGACTTTTTGGTCAACCAGTTGACCAAAGTCAACTATCAATCTCCGAATTTTTAATCTTGTGATCCATAATCATTCCATCGATTTCGAATTAATTCTAGAAGTTTTGAATGGATTTTAAAGGTTCAAATTTGATTTAATTCAAGGTTTGATTTTTGATATTCAAATCGACTTCGGAGATTTAGTTTGATTTCGAGAAAAATATCTCATTATTTCTTTTTTAGCCGATTATATTAGAAATAATATTGTTTTTAACTACCAAATTAATCTTGACATTTTCTTTTGTTATTAAATTTTCTTGATTTTTATTAGCGAATCCATTTAAATCCAATTACCCATATCCATTTGGTTTAACCCCTATCCATATTCCTATCCAATATCAATTTAAATCCAAGAACCCGGTACGTTATCCTTTTCTTCCTTCTTGTCCTTCCCGATACAAATTCGAATTCGGATTTAAGATTCATGGATGATTCCCAATGGATCGCATCGAATCTCTCGATGAGCAGTGAAGGCGTCACGGCGCCGCGGGCGTTAGGGTGGAGTTGTTCGGAAACCGTTTGTTCGTATCCGCGGGTTCTGGAAAATGTGTGAGGACCGGATCTAGATATACTTGGTGGACCAGTTGTCTCTTTGGAATTGGGCCTTTTGCCCAAAGAACTTCATGGTCCAACCAATTGTTTTCCCAACCCCTCCAATTAGTCTTCACCCCATGGCCAAATGGATGTTCATGTTAATTTCTCCATTAATCTCCTCTTAATTCTTATTTAACTTATGTGAATTTTGATTGTTTGATTAACTTCTGATGTCTTTGTTATTGTTAGAATTAAGATTTCAAGATTTTGGTTATTTTAATTCATAATCTTTGAAATATTATGGTGATTAGGTTTAATTAGGTGATTAGGATTTAGAAATTAGGTTTAATCGGTTGATAGATTAGATTTAGATTTCTTAATTTTCCAGAATTAATTCAACATTAGTTTAACCATGCCATGATTAGAATAATTAGTCATTAGGTTTAATTCTTTTCGTTGATTTTGCTTTGATTAAAATGGATTAAAAGGTTAATTTTGCCACGGTTAGACCTTAGGTAAATTTTCACTCATTCGATTTGTATAATCATAGTCATTAGATTCGATTCTTGATCTTAAATGGGTAATTTTCCATTTGATTAACTTTGATCCTAATGCATGTTTAGGCACATTTTAATTTTTAGAATTAATAGTCACTTTAATTGTCCATTTAATCGTTTCTTTGGTTTATGATCACTTTGATTAAATTGAAAATCCCATTTCAATTTAGGTGATGAATACTTTGTATGTCCAAGTCCATTTGCCATGATCATAGGATAGATCTTGATTACTTTTCATTGATTAATCCATTACCTTTTGAATCTATCCTAACCATTGTACATATTAGCATATTGTTGCATCATTCTTATTCATTCTCATTCATGCTAGCTTGTTTGTTGTTTTGTGTCCACAAGTTGACTTGGAGAAGCAAGCTCACTCTTAGCTAGCCATGCTCCTAACCATTTTCTTTTATTTAATAGCTTTGTATGGTTTGAAGTACCATGTCACTTGTATGCCTTAGGCATGGTACATAGTTTAGTAGTATGTAACTTGTATTTTCCTTTCATTCCCTTTCCATTGTATTGTGTGGATCCATCCCCCCATTGTGGGTCAAATGTCCCCCCTCCCCTTAGTCATGTAATAGCTTAGCTTTATTGTTTTTCTAGATAGTCCACTATGCATGTTAATAGTCAAAGATAAAATACAAAATGATAAGAAAAGCATTTCAAAAGAAACAAAAGGTACTTGATTCAACGTCAAGTTGTTTTCCAAATAAAACTCACACCATTACAACGTGAATGCTCGATCCAACGTCAATCATTCTCCATCCACTCCAAGATCCATTATTCACATCTCTTCTCCATTCTCTTCTCGAACTCATTCTATCTCTCATCTCCATTCTTCACTATTTTCATAATAAATTCAAACACTTGATTCAACGTCAAGTTCCTTTTTCAAAACATTTTCATAACAAATTGGAATGCAAATGGGGTGTAGGTGTTTGTACACAACATTCAAGTAATTGGATTGTCGGCCGTACCTAGCCCGAGGACCCGACACTTGACTTTCCCCCTTAAAACATCTAACAATTCAAACAAGTTAGATCTAGGTGCTATGAGGATGAAAAATAATAGTTAGGACTTCATTGTTCTCTTGATTCCCAAGTACTTTGATCATTGACTGTACTTAGTCAAGGGTCGAACACTTGTCGCCCTCTAAGTTCCAACGATTAAACTTGCCAAACTCCTTTCATAATCAAATCTCTCTTTTGGATGAAAAAGAATGGTTAGGACAACATTGTCCTCTCAACTCCCGAGTTAGTGGACCGTTGACTGTATCTAGCCAAGGGTCTAATGCTTGTCTCCATGCATAAAATCGACCCCAACAAATCAAATTATCTTTTACCTTAGTGCATTCTATTCAAAACCTTTCGAAAAGGACGTGTTACTTCCGTTCTACCATGAACGAAGCTTAAGCCTCCATGTGCGAGCAAGTAATGCTTAACTGCTAGAGTGCGAACCAAGTGTATCCACTCTACCGCAAACAAGCAAATACTTTCCGCTCCCATGACAGAGTATACAAACGAGTGAATAGTAGTACGCGAACGTCAATACTGTTCAGTAAAAACAACCAAACCAATACGCCATTTTTTAGCCGAACTACGAAGCTTTGACTTCCCTATTGCACATATGGGGATACGTAGGCACGAGGGCCCAAATCCTTGGCGAGCACACCAACTTAAAACTTATTTTCTCTCCCATCTTATTCTCTCATCTCATTCCCGATAGCAAGCAATTCACAGATAAATAAACATCCATACGCATTTGATACGAGCAAGTGGTTCCCATGGAATACCATGGATGTGAGGGATGCTAATACATTCCCCTTGCATAACCGACTTCCGAATCTGCTCTTGGTTGCGAGACCGTTTCTCTCATTTGGGGTTTTATCACTATTTTCCCTTTCCTTTGGAATAAATAAAATCCGGTGGCGACTCTGTATTTTTCGCGGCGCTTCACTAATGAATAGTCCGCTTTCGTACATAGGGTTGTTTGGCTTATTGCCAAACATTTAATTCCTTCTTTTTGGCCCAGATGCCTGTTTCCCTCTATGGTACGAATCCCATTTCTCCTATGGATTCCAATATACCTTGACTTTTGGTTTCAAATCATACTTCTTCTGTCACTTGTTACCAAACCTTCATTTCTGTGACTTCGGTCACTTCCTTCCATTCATTTCCATGATACATTCATATCCTACTTTCCTTCACTCCACGTGATATACCAGTTATCTTTGAGCCAAATACACTATACCTTTGTGCTCCATCTTGTATTTCTTTGTGAACCAAGAGTTGTTTGCGCTATGAAACCAAACACTTAATTTACTCTTTTTTCGATTATTCGAATACAGTGTTGTAGGCCCTCACTTGTTGGTTCATACCAGTTTTACTCTTGGGTTCACGTTTTCACCCCTTGTTGGAGTTTAAATCAACATTATCCTTTGGTTCGAACCATACCTTGATCACACTTCTTTTCATCTCCCACCATTAGTTCTTTGAACTACGGCGCTCTGAATTCCTCATTGCACTATGAGGATACGTAGGCATGAGGGCCCCAATCCTCACCGAGCACTTTATCTATTTCTTTTCCTTTCCCCATTCTTTTGCGAGTAATCTTTAGATATAACACATATTCGAGCGAGAATAATCAAAACGGTTCCCATGGAGTACCATGGATGTTTGGGGTGCTAATACCTTCCCCTTGCATAACCGACTTACTTACCCAACATATCTCTTTCCCCCGGGTTTTATCGATGTTTTCCTTTTCCTTTAGGGATAAATAAAGTTCGATGGCGACTCTGTTGTATGTTCGAGCGTGCGATACGTTCGGGTATATTTTCACTAGCTTCAAGGAGCAAAGAGGCAATAGGAAAGGTGATCAAGAGAAGAGAGTGAAGGTTTCAATTCAGAATTTTCGCAAGGAATTCAGGTAAGGGTGAGAACTTGTTCCAATAGTAATGGGTATGATAGGAGGGTGGAATGGAGGAACCTTTAACCTCCTTAGGGTTGGGTGTTTTGATTCATAATTTTGAATTTAGATGATATGATGGTTTTTATATGATGAATTTTATGTCCCTTATGTGCGTGTATTTTTCTATTTTTATGATTGAACATATATTCACCATTATTGCAATTTTGAAGGTTTTAGGCATAATCTTAAAACTGTGATTAAATGATTTAATTGTGTTAAAACTGTAAATTAACTTTAGATAATTAGAGTATCGCATGAGTTATAATTTTCTAAGTGTTTGACTTTTTACGGGATCGAAATCGAAGGTCCGGAAGGCCTCCAACGATGAAAAATAAAGAAAATTCTGCATTCTGTCTGTCACGATCGCGCTCAGCGCGGGAGCCTTTTTTGTGTTTTTCGGGCGAAATCATTTTGGCCATAACTTTTGATCCGTAAGTCCAAATCGAGTTCCGTTTGAAGCATTGGGTATCTGAAATAGAGGGCTATAATTTTGGATAAAATAATTTTGGTGATTATTTCATGGATGTTTTTGGGGTTGAAAAAGATAAAAATTGTGTTGGAAATTTTAGAAAACAACAACTTTTTAGTAACGCCTTCATGCACGATTTTGATCATAACTTTTAACTCGTGAATCATTTTGGGTTGGGGTTTGAAGCATTAGAAAGCTGACACTCAAAGATATAAAGTGATGGTGATAAATGAATCGTTTAAGTATTATTCCTATGCCTACTGTGTTGGTGAAGTTTTTATTCATACGTTTGATTAATGAGTTGTTGACATATCCCGATGATCCGCTGTCGCGCGCGGATCAAAACGAGTAGTTTTTCAAAAATGTAGTTTAGCGACAAATTGACTCAGATTATCGTTCTCACAAGGATTCTTGAATGAGTTAACCAATGATAGTAACGATTAATGGGGTTTTGGTTGGTTTAGAATTCAATTAAAAAAATAGATTAAAATAAGTGATTATTGGAATAAGCTGTAGCAACAATTTACTGATTCGGTCTTTGCCTATCATCGACTATCGTAATTCCAACCGCAGATTAACTATTCCTATTCGATTATAATATCAACTGACAAGCGCAATTGATAGTATAAATTGTATGTTCCTATTATCCGAATTAAGCAAACGGGATTAAGTTTCATGAATTAAGCAAACATGAATTAAACGGACTCGATAACGAATTAAGCAAACGAAATCGTGACTATAGTTAGGATCACAAAATCAATCGGATTAAATCAATATAGCATATGTAAATCGGATTAAGCAAACAAAATACATATATTAATATTGAAAGGAATAAAAAACCTGAATAAGAATTACTAAAATCTCAAGGTATCGGAACCCGAATACAGCAAATTATTTGGATCGATTAGTTCTTCATGAGAATTCTTGCCAAAGCTTTCAAGTATTTTGTGAATAGTCCCCCCCCCCCCTAATGTTATGCAGCTACTAGGTATATGGAAAACAAGGAATTTGATTTACAACCCAACTGGATCGAAAACATAACTCAAGCCCAAAACTAATGACCCAAAACTTAAATAAAACTAATGCTGCAACTTGAAACGAAATTCTGGAATTTTGAGCTCCGAATCTGACTTCGATTCCAACACGAAAGTCGTAGCTCTCTCTCTCTTAGCTTTCCGGCGATTTTTAGAACGCCTCAAACGGATTCCCAGAACTCCAGTTATGATCGTTTCCGCGCAGACTGCTAAAGCTGAAAAATAAGTGCGAAAATTAAATTAAACTAAAAATAAAATAAAATATGAAAACATAATAAAATATAAAAATAAACAAAATAAAATAAAGAAATACCTAAGTAAAAAATAGGAGAATTGTGCATAAATATGCACTTATCAAATTCCCCCGGACTTGAACTTTTGCACTCCGAGCAAAATTGGAATAAAACAAAGAAAGCACACACACATCAATAGCTACTCATTTCAGGCTACAAGTCTTCTTCGGTTAAGTTTGCATTGATAGGTACTAATCTTGCACATTAAGGATATTGTAAGAACACTAATCCACAGTTATGCAGACATAAACCTCCTGAATACACAAATCAACTCGAATCATATTATTATACTAAAGCCTAACTTACTCATCCTTCTTTTGCCCTTTTTCATTCAGGCGCAATCACATTAAGCCCGTTATCTCCACACACTCATAGCAAGGCGACCAGTTAGTGACTTTGATCCTTTTCTGCACGGGGTTCTGGTACTTAAGTGGCATAACCCTTTGCTTACTCAATTGTAGTTGCGGGGGATCGGACCGTAATTCGCCCTACCAAGTTCAGCACCAGAAACCGCTGAACCAACTAACAACGAGTCAAAAACTCTTTTTTTTAAGGTTCTACAACCGTTGAGTTAAGTGACCGGGTGAGGGTCACCAAACTTAGAAGGTGCATTCCCTTTTCTTTCTTTTTTTTTTCTTTTTCGGAACACTCACTTATATTCATCGGCTTCCCTGTGTAAAGTGTGTGTGAGATGGTGCTGACTGCTGAAATAAACTACTCAAGAGCTGTCAGAGGATGAGAATGTAAGACTAAAACATAATAAAAATTCAACTCAATTTCCATATGCAGGAGACTTACGGTGTTAAAACAATACCGATCTTGTGAATTTTTCCAAAGTCTCCGCAAACTCGACCTTAAATTATTCTATAGCCTAAAACTTTCAACAAAAATGCAATTTTTTTTTTTAGAAAAAAAACAAAAACAAAACAAAATAAAGAACAAAAACAAAACAAAATAAAGAACAAAAACAAAGAAAATAAAGTATTCCCTTCCCACACTTAAAATATGCATTGTCCTCAATGAAAGAAACAAACATAAAATAAGAGAAAGAAGATAGAGGAAAGAACACACCCGAGTAGTCAAGGAGGATAGGTGATTGTTAGATGCCCAAAAGTGCTTATTTGAGCTATCATATGTGGGCATCTTTCACTCTTTTTCCTTGCTAAAATTGTCAAAACCACATTTGTTTTACATGGAATGCATTACATTGATAAATAAGCTTGGTGCCTTTGATTTGTGTGTTATTGTGCAGGAAAAAGGCATTAACTAATTGAAAATGAAGACACAAGAAATTGGCAAAGGAACCAAAGAACACAAGCATTTCATCAGCCTGCTCGCTAGGCGAGGTTGTGGCGAAGCACTGCTTCGCTAGGCGAGCTCCAGGCGAAAAGCTCCAGTAAATTGTCAAATTAATTCACCAGGCGAGCTGAAGGCGAAGGTGGTAGCGAGTTCATTCTGTTTTGGTGAAAAACGCAGCCAGCACTCACTCGCTAGGCGAAGCTCTAGCGAGTCCCCAGCGAGCATTACAGTAGCAAAACCTCTCAACCTCGCTGGGGCGAAGGTTGAAGCGTGTCCTTCGCTAGGCGAAGGTATGTTCGCTAGGCGAACATGACAGTTCAGCAGGCCCTGTTTTCTCTGGGCGCAGGGGCCTTATGTGCCCATATTAGACCCTCGCTAGGCGAGCCATTCTGCTTGCCTAGCGAACATGACAGCCCAGCAGAGGTCTATAAGTAGCAGGTGCCACTTTTGAGCACAAAACCTCATTTTTACCAACTTTTTCCACTTTTGTACTTTGAAGAGATATTTTACAGCATTGTTCTTGGGGATCTTTTATGCCCTAATTTTCATTTCTCATCATCTTAGAACCATCTTCTACAAAAAGAAGGTGGATTCCCATCCAACTTCGATTATCCGACTTGGATGTTGATCAACCTTCTTTCCTTACTTGCCGACCAAGCTACCATGAAAATGAGTAGCTAAGTCATCCATTTGTCAAGGTTAGATGTAGGTGATTACTAGCTTTGTGTGTAAATGTAAGGATCCTCATATGTAAACTCTTTAATGGTAAATATATGATGAAAACTTTGTTTCTATTTAAAACTCTTTGTGTTGGTTTATGATCGAGAGATGTTTACCGACTCTTGACCTAGGTTTTCATCCAAACTTGTTTGTTAGCTAGAGATAGTAATGAATGATTTTGTTCACCATAAGGTTGAACCAAAAAGTTGTCATTTTGATAGATTGTGTTCGAGAGAAACAATGGATCAAAATGGCAAAACTCACAATGTGTGTTCGAGAGAAACATATTGAGAGGACTTTGTGAAATGATTTATCATCTAAAGGAGTTTATAAGATTGTTGACCGAGCAAATACATGCAAAGTGATCATTGAAACCTAACTTTGGCAATATTTCTCATTTAATCAAACCAAAACTTTTACCGCAATTTATTACTTTTTATGCAAGATAACGTGACAACCAATCAAAACCCTATTGTTACTTGAGCTAGAATTAATACAACCATCGAACGGCGGTGATATCTTACAATCCCTGTGGATACGATAACAAAAACCCGACACGAAAAATACATTTCAACAAAATGGCGCCGTTGCCGGGGATTGTAAATTGATATTGCGAGCATCGCAATGGTTGTTTAAGTTTTAGCTTGTGAATTTTTGACTTGTGCTTGTAATTTGGTTGGTTTAGTGTGCAGCTTACGTTTTATGCGAGGGCAAATCCCTGTGGACGAACTTCTTTTTGATCCTGAGATCGAGAGAACCGCAAGGAGGCTCAATAGCAAAACGAGACGTAGGAGGCAACAGGCTAGACAACGCCAAGAGCAAGGAGAAAGTTCTTCAACCACAAATCCACCACCATTCATACCAAACATGGAGCCACAACCACCACCACCTATTTCTACTCCATGCATCAATAGTCCAAGGAACACCGCTCAGTTTGCCAACCACACCGGAAGGCAAGCTGAGATGAAAACGGGAACTCTAAATTTATTATATGGGAGTCCATTCACCGGAATGGACCATGAAGACCCATTTGCTTTTCTCACAAAATTTTATGAGATAGCATTGGCTGCCGGAGTGGATCAGGCTCAGGAGCTTCTGTTGTTCAGACGATTATTTCCCCACGCTTTGCTAGGTAAAGCAAAGGATTGGTATCTCGATCAAACACCAGCCGTAATGACAGACTGGAACGTGTTAGAAGAGAAATTCATTGAAAGATTTTTCTCCCATAACCGATTCATGGAATCAAAGACGGCCATCTCGGTGTTTTCTCAAGGAACCAGTGAATCTTTAAATGAAGCGTGGGAGAGATTCAAGTCCATGCTTCGGAAATGTAAAGGGCATGGATTTGATGAATTAACTCAAATCCATATCTTCAGAAATGGACTTCAACCAAACTGCAAGACGTTGTTGGATGCCACCTCGGGTGGCTCGTTGATGTCAAAAAGTGCCGAAGAAGCCACAAACATTATCAATCGAATGGCTTTGAATGATCTTCAGAGTCAAAGTCGTGGAAATTCTTTGAAAAAGTCGGGAGTGCTTGAGCTAGGGACGAATGATGCCATCCTTGCCCAAAACAAGCTCATCTCACAACAAGTGGAACTCTTAACGCAACAAATCAAAGAGTTAAGAGAACCGTCAAAAGCTAAACAAATAGCTTGTTGTGAACTTTGTAAAGGTGAACATGACACCGGATTTTGTCCACCTCCCGGTTTTGACGAAGTAAACTACATGGCCAATCAACGGGACTATCAACCGAGACAACAACAACAACAACAACAATTCCAAGGGAACCAAGGGTTCCAACCTAGGAGTAACTATTACCATAACCAAGGTTATGGAGGTGGTTCTTCTAGCCGTCAAAACCCTCCACAAAATCCGTATCAATCTCCACAACCGTCGGCCGTCAATTCTAAATTGGAAGAGACATTGACGCAATTCATGCAAATGTCAATGGCCAATCAAAAGAGCAATGACACGGCCATAAAAAATCTCGAGACTCAAGTTGGGCAACTTGCCAAGCAACTCGCGGAACAACAAACCGGTCCTTCCTTTTCGGCAAACACGCAAACAAATCCTAAGGAGCATTGTAAGGCGATTATGACGAGAAGTGGGAGGGAGTTGGGTAGTGAGAATAAAAAAAGAGTTGAGAGTGAACAAAGAGAAAAAGAGAAAGAAATTGAGGAGGAAATAGTGGAGGAAAATGTTGATGGTGAAGTAGGAGTGTGGAGTGATGAGGAAGAAGTTGAAAAGAATAAAAATAATGGTGAAGTTGAAAAAGAGAAAGGTGAGGAGATGGAAAAAAATACAAGTGATGAGGTAGTAAGGGAGGTAGTGAAAAAGCCTAGATGGAAAAGTGCTAGAGTTGCAAAGGGAAAGGAGGTAGTGAGCGCTACTCCTATCCAAAACCTTCCTTATCCTCATGCTCCTTCCAAAAGGGAGAATGAACGGCATTACGCCCGGTTCATGGATATTTTTAAACAGTTGCAAATCAACATTCCGTTTGCTGAAGCCTTGGAACAAATGCCAAAGTATGCCAAATTCATGAAGGACATACTAACCAAAAAGCGGAGGTATATGGAACCGGAGACCATCGTCCTTGATGCGAGCTGTAGTGCCATTATTCAAAGGACGCTTCCTAAGAAAGAGGTTGATCCGGGAAGAGTTACATTGCCGGTTAAAATTGGTGACGTGTATGTCGGGAAGGGACTTATTGACTTGGGGTCGAGCATTAATCTTATACCTTTGTCAATTATCAAGAGGCTTGGCAACATTGAGATTAAGTCCATCCGAATGACGTTGCAATTGGCGGATAAATCGACAACCCATCCTCATGGCGTAGCCCAAGATGTTTTGGTGAAGGTCGACAAATTCTTTTTCCCGGTCGATTTTATTGTTATTGATATGGAGGAAGATGATGATGCTCCGCTCATCTTGGGCCGACCATTCATGAAGACCGCGAGAATGATGATAGATGTTGATGACGGTTTAATGAAGGTGCGCGTTCAAAATGAGGAAGTCACATTTGATCTATTCGAGGCGATGAAGCATTCAAAAGATAGAAATGATAGCTTTCGCATCGATGTGATTGAAGACGCTATTATGGAGGTTTCAAAGCATATTCATGAGATATCTCCTATGGAGTTAGCTCTTGACGACTCATTGGAGGTTTTCACTGTTGAAGAAGAGCTGGCTCTTGAGGAATGCTTAAAGGAACTCGATAGTTTAGATGACCTACAACCATGGGAAGTAGAGGAAGAAAACTTGAAGAAGGAGGTCATTGACGAAAAAGCGCCAATTGAATTAAAAGTGTTACCTTCGACTTTGAAGTATGTGTTTCTAGATGAGACAGAGGCAAAGCCGGTCATCATAAGCAACCTTTTGACAAAAGAAGAAGAAGCCCGTCTAATCATTGTGCTAAAAACCAATCAAGAAGCTATGGGTTGGACTCTTTCCGATTTAAAAGGAATTAGTCCATCCTATTGTATGCACAAGATTTTGATGGAGGAGGATTTTAAGCCGGTGGCTCAACCACAACGCCGCTTAAATCCTACGATGAAGGAGGTTGTAAGAAAGGAAGTGGTGAAGCTATTGGATGCGGGAATGATTTACCCGATCTCGGATAGTCCGTGGGTTAGTCCCGTGCACGTGGTTCCGAAGAAGGGTGGAATGACCGTAATCCGAAATGACAAAGGCGAATTGATCCCTACCAAAGTTGCAACGGGGTGGAGAATGTGTATAGATTATAGATGGTTGAATATCGCGACTCCTAAGGACCATTTCCCACTCCCATTTATGGATCAAATGCTTGAAAGACTATCGGGCCAACAATACTATTGTTTTTTGGACGGATACTCCGGGTACAACCAAATTGCGGTTGACCCGGTTGATCATGAGAAGACAGCTTTCACGTGTCCGTTTGGAGTGTTCGCATACAGAAAAATGCCCTTTGGGCTGTGCAATGCACCGGCGACCTTCCAACGATGTGTCCAAGCCATTTTTGCCGATCTGATAGAGAAAACAATGGAAGTCTTCATGGATGACTTCTCGGTATTTGGTGGGACGTTTAGTCTATGCTTGGCGAATTTGAAGACGGTGTTGGAAAGATGCGTGAAAACCAATTTGGTGCTTAATTGGGAAAAGTGTCACTTCATGGTGACCGAGGGGATCGTGCTAGGCTACAAAGTCTCTAGAAGGGGGCTTGAAGTGGATAGAGCTAAGGTTGAAGTAATTGAAAAATTACCCCCTCCGGTGAATGTGAAGGGCATCCGTAGCTTTTTGGGGCACGCGAGGTTCTACCGGCGCTTTATCAAGGACTTCTCAAAGGTGGCTAAGCCTTTGAGCAATTTGCTCGCCAAGGACCAGGTATTTCTCTTCACCGAAGATTGTTTGAAAGCTTTTGAGGTTTTAAAAGAAAAATTGGTTACCGCTCCAATAATAGTCGCTCCCGATTGGAATGAAAATTTTGAACTAATGTGTGACGCGAGTGACTATGCTGTTGGAGCAGTACTTGGCCAAAGAAAAGACAAAACTTTCCATGCGATACATTATGCGAGTAAGGTTCTTAACGAGGCTCAAATAAATTATGCCACAACGGAAAAAGAACTACTTGCAATAGTGTATGAGCTAGAAAAGTTTAGGTCTTATCTTATAGGGTCTAAAGTCGTTGTGTACACCGACCACGCGGCGATTAAATATCTGCTAACCAAACCGGATTCGAAGCAAAGGCTCATCCGTTGGATCCTCTTGTTACAAGAATTCGATGTAGAAATCAAAGACAAGAAGGGGTCGGAAAACTTGGTAGCGGATCATTTATCCCGATTAGTGAACGTGGAGGTTACCGTGTCTGAAAAGGAAATCCGGGAAGAATTTCCTGATGAAAAATTGTTTAAGGTTCAAGTTAGGCCGTGGTTTGCAGACTTTGCGAACCACAAGGCTAGTGGTTTTGTGCCTGCCGACCTAACTTCGAACCAAAAAAGGAAGTTCCTTTCGGATGCGAAGTATTATGTTTGGGATGACCCATACTTGTTTAAGTTGGGTAGCGATAACCTGTTAAGGAGATGCGTAACTGGTGATGAAGCCCAGAGCATCCTTTGGCATTGTCACAACTCGCCTTATGGCGGACATTATAATGGGGTTAGAACGGCCACTAAAATTCTTCAATCGGGATTTTATTGGCCAACTATTTTCAAAGACGCACATACCCATGCGCAAAGTTGTGACAGTTGCCAAAGAAGCGGTGGGATAGGTAAGAGAGATGAGATGCCTCTCCAAAATATCCAAGAAGTGGAAGTATTTGATTGTTGGGGCATAGATTTCGTAGGACCTTTCCCACCCTCTTATGGGAATGAGTACATGCTTGTCGCTGTCGATTATGTCTCTAAGTGGGTTGAGGCGATTGCCTCACCTCGGGCGGATGCCAAAACGGTGATAAATTTTTTGAAGAAAAACATATTCTCCCGTTTCAGAACCCCCCGAGTGTTGATAAGTGACGGAGGGTCACACTTTTGTAATGCACCTTTGGAAACTATTTTAAAACATTACGGTGTATCGCATAGGGTGACAACTCCGTATCACCCTCAGGCTAACGGGCAAGCTGAGGTCTCTAATCGAGAGATTAAGAGAATCCTAGAAAAAACCGTGTCTAATTCAAAAAAGGAGTGGTCCCAAAAATTGGACGAAGCATTATGGGCCTACCGTACGGCCTTTAAAGCTCCAATTGGCCTAACTCCCTTTCAATTGGTATTTGGTAAAACTTGCCATTTGCCGGTTGAATTGGAGCACAAGGCCTTATGGGCCCTAAAGTTTTTAAATTTTGAACATGAGTTGGCCGGTAACAAAAGGAAAGTGCAACTACTTGAGTTGGAGGAGATGCGCAATGCCGCATACCACTCAAGTTGGTTGTACAAGGAAAAGGCAAAAAAGTATCAGGACAAGAAGCTCCGTAACAAAGAATTTGTGCCCGGACAATTGGTCCTATTGTTCAACTCCCGGTTGAAATTGTTTCCCGGGAAGTTAAAATCAAAATGGTCCGGGCCATTTCGGGTGAAAGAGGTGAAGGAGTACGGGGCCATTGTCATTGAAGACATGGACAAGAAAGATAGTTGGACCGTGAATGGCCAACGATTGAAAGTGTATCTCGGCGGTCATGTGGATCGCGAGAGTTGTGCTCTGCCGCTCGATGCTCCTCTGTGAGCATCGCACCGTCGAGCTTAGCCGACGTTAAACAAGCGCTAGTTGGGAGGC
Source organism: Lathyrus oleraceus (assembly GCF_024323335.1). Classification (NCBI taxonomy): domain Eukaryota; kingdom Viridiplantae; phylum Streptophyta; class Magnoliopsida; order Fabales; family Fabaceae; genus Lathyrus; species Lathyrus oleraceus. The sequence goes on from NC_066580.1 coordinate 139,743,225, forward strand.
ACCCCAACATTGTAAGTATTTACTGATTTATGTTTTGTGTTGTATTGAGTACACTGTGCTAAACCCATGCTGGATGACTTGCAAGTGCTGCATTTGCCAAAACACTTGTGTCATGCTCACTTGCAGCTCGCTAGGCGAGGCTGTAGCGAGCACGCTCGCTAGCTGCTCGCTAGGCGAGGCAGCAGCGAGCGCTGCAGTACTGTTTTCTATTTAAATCTCAGCAGGGCCATTTTGCCCCAAACTTACAAAACTTTTCTGAACGGCTCTGCTGAGAAATTTGTGCTAAGCTTCTCAAACTCTCTCATTTGCATCTCTATCACCAACACTTGCTCTTTTTGGTCGATTGCAAACTCTTCTCACTTCACATTTCCGAATCCGTGTAACTAAGGTTTGCCCTACTACATTTTTCTTTTTGTTTGAACTCTTAATTTCCAATTTGAATGGCAAATAGGATGAGTGTGGTATGGGAAACATTTAGGTTGCATGTGGTATTTTGGAGTTGCAATTTTTGGGATTTTAGGTTTTGAATTGGGGAATTTTTAGGTTTTGCATGCGAATAGGTCATCCCCAATTCCATAGAACGGTTATTTGCTTGATAAATCTTTACGGTTCTGTTGTTAGAACTCTTTGAGTATGGGTTTTGGGGGAAGAATCTCTGAACATGCTGAAAAACCCCAAAACCCGTAAGGTTCGCTATCGCTCGCTAGGCGAACCTGGGGCGAGCATTCGCTGCCACTTCGCTAGGCGAAGCAGCAGCGAGCAAGGCAGTCTTTTAAATTATGCTTTGATGGCTAATCTGTTGTTTGGTGTGTGTTGTTTCTTTGTATATTTTGTAGATGGAGTCAAGGTCTGGAGCGGGTAAGAAAAGAAAGGGAGCAGCTACTTCCCGAACCGTGCCTATTCAATTCGATACCGACAAGTTTGTCGGTCCAAAATAGGCTGCACGGTACATCGCTCTGGAGAAGCGAAAGATACTTCCAGAGAAGCGATTTCTGATCAACCCACAGGGCACTTACAGAAATTTTGTCGGGTTGATTGACGCCAAGAAGTGGGATAGGTTGATAAATCCCTTAGAGCATTACGACATAGCGACAGTGCATGAGTTTTATGCTAACGCACTACCCGACGACGACGAGCCCTTTACTTGGGTATCTAGAGTTGTCGGGCGTCCAATTCCATTTGACCGGGATGCTATCAACCGAATCCTTGGGGAACCGCTCCAGCTGGGAGCTGACCAGAGAGACCAATACCACACCGACCTAAGGCTTCACCGAGATGTTCCTGCCATTACTGCCGCCCTGCTTTTACCTGGGAAATCTGTTGAGCCGAACCCATCTGGGGTTCCAGTGAGGTATCACCGGGAGGACATGACTCCCATGGCTCAGCTGATACTGCTCTTGGTTTTGACCAACATCTAGCCTAAATCCCACACCTCTACTGTGCCGATCCCAGTGGCACATTTGGTCCATTCCATCCTCACCAATGTCGAGATCGATGTGGCGAGGATCATC